>NW_026962010.1:25527116-26182393 GCF_032445375.1 Bacillus rossius redtenbacheri
TTAATTTTCAGCTTTTATTGTAGAACCCGAAAATACATGTAATAAAGTACACATACCACATCAGCAGGATGAACTTACAATACGAACATTGTTTCTTGAATGAACAGATAGGATTAGTAATATTATTTTCAATCTTCTCGGCATTAATTACATACATTTTCATTTTAGCGTCCTTAGCAACTACCTTCCTTTTACATCAACAAACCTTTCCAAAGAATAATGTACACATAGACATGGTTGTCTTTGACCGCAACCATGGAGTAACAAAAATAATTAAATGAATTACATGCACAATTGGTAAGATAACTATGCACCGTAACGGTACATAATTGCCGCTTCTGATAATGACACAAAACAGACTATGTCAGCACACAGTAATTCGACTATGGAGTTTTTGTGTTCATTAACAATCTCTAGAATCACATTAACCGTGTACACTCAACTGTATTACTAAATAAAAAAACGTACTATCGCTCGGGCGATCAACATACACTGTAACATAAACATTCACAACAATGGGTGATGTCTGTCCGAAGCAATGTTGTCTCTCGTTGCACGAAGACGTACTGCATTATACAGCAGCATCTGACACCATGCTCTGCATATCCTGCGTTGATATTCAAAGACGACGACACAAACAAGCAGACATCACAGTGCACTCTTACCTCCATGATGAAAACAACAGTGTACCTGGGTAGAGGCAATGGTACAGGTCGATTGGCAGTGTCCTGACAGTGGACACCACTCAAGCAGCTTCCTGGGTTGACAGGCAGTCACTAGTCGTCAGCCTCGGGGTGATGATAGTGATTCTGGTCCATGCGTCGCTGCTGCCGATGACAGGCGCCTCTCCCAGGCGACAGCACCATCACCGCGACAAAGCACGTGCACGCGGTCCGTGCCGCTTCCGCCACTTGGACTCTCACAACCATCCGCTGATCGTCGTTCAGATACCCATTATACAAGTCTCTTAAATGGCTTTTGGGTTTAATGGTAGGTGTCCCAGCACTTACATATAACTATCACAAACTTTGAAACATAGCGTGTCCCAATTTCGAAATTAAATGTGTCTACTTGCACTATTCCTTGAGCAAGTCTTACACCTACACAAAGCTTCTTTTCTTGAAGTTGTCTGGTACAGAATAGATTTTTTTTTTTAACTAAATTAAATACACTTAATAATATTTAACACTTACGTTGTGTTAGATTAACATAATAACCTTGGGGCAATTTTTTTTATTAGCTTGTCAGCTGAGGAAAAAAATATGTAAACAGTGTATAGTGATGTGTTGCGTTGACAAGGCGAATAAACGATTTTCGGAGGCGTTGTAAATACCGTACACCTTTCGTGTGCTTCTTAAGATAATTAAAATGTTCAAATTTTTCAATCCAATCGAAATAGTGTCAACTACGAGTGAGGATATATATATTTTCTTATTTCACTGGATACCAACTGAATTATCATCAAACAAGGTAATTACTCATTCTTGACAGTGTATTTGCAACTGTGTAGTCTCTTCCTTTATTTTGCAGGTAATACTGATTTAGAGCCTGATAGTTACTACGATGTTGTTCTAAAATACGCTTTTCGTCAGATCACAAAATGTAACAGGCGTTATTGAAATATACATGTGAGTAAAATCAGCTATCATCATATGATAAAATCTCGTCAAATTAAATAATACTGGCTCTCGTGCTTGAGTAGTGTACTAGTTGATACCGAATAGTTTCTGTATATCTTGACCTGAAGTGTTAATGCCAAACTCATGGTTTAAACACAAATCACAGTAAATATAATTTATGCTTGAAGTCCTCGGACTTCGACGAACTGTGACATAATATTCCGTACGCAGGCGGTATCACACCTCACCTATACGTCGGACATCGACTGGAAAATACTTCAGCCGACACAAAAAAAAAGACAGTCAGTCAATTCCAGCGACTCGTCGGCACTTATAACTACTGTACCATACTGTTATACACGATGCAGCTGAATTTTCTCTCTACTCTGGAGAACTATGTAGATAATTAAATTTCATTTAACTGACCATACTCAATTGTTTACTTTCATAACAGATTACATTAGCATTGTGATGACATCAATTTATCTAACTATCGGAGGCTTATATTCGCGTAATTGAGCAATATTGTATCTACCAATTACACGCTTAGTATCTACCTCAGCTAGCGTATAGCAATTTTCATTGATGACTTCAGTAATCACATATGGTCCAGTGAATAGTAAGAATAACTTGCTGGTTACATTATACCATTTCTTGCTAATATTGGACGTCTTACGAAGAACTAGCGATCCAATTTCGAAGCTACTTCTCTTAGATGCTGGCTTTCTTCGGCATATTGTTGCTGCGGCAGACAGTAGTTTAGCCTGTACTAGCTGATGGACATCTTCGCTCGTAGGTAGGTCTTCTCTTGATGATTTCTCGTCTAGTCCAGGAAGGTAACGCGGGTCCATCGCATCGGAACGGTTCAGACAAAGGATTTCAAATGGAGTTAACCTCTTTCCAAGTACTAGGGTCTCGGTCCGGGGCGATATTACCTTGACCTGTTCTAGTTTATCGTCTTGTCACCTTCCTCTCTTCCTGGCGGCATCCAGATGCCTGCTTTGTTGGCATTATTTACAGCTGTTTGGAAATTTGGAGCTGTAGGGTTCAATGGCTCGTTCCTAGAAAAATAGCTATGTTGTGGTTGTGGTGATAATGTTGAAGTGAACGGTGGAGGAAATGTAGAAATGATTTGTTTACTGTTCGAGGCGTACCCTGCTGTTCTGGGGCTGAGACGATCTCCTCGTACAGTAGGAGACTGAGATAATGGCTGTCGTTCTTCCGTGCAGTGTCTCGACGCTTGCTGGTATTCTTTTGTCTCGTGCGCCTTGCGTGAATCTTCATATTCATCATCGGAATAAGCTCGCCGTTTCTCGTACATGGATTCCCTGGAAGGCTGTTGTTCTGGTGTTAGTGATCTTTGTCGGTTGTCGCTCCTGCTGTACCTATTCTGATGGTAATCCTCTTCTTGATCATTACTGTACCACTTGTTGCGAGACCACCATGTTTTCCCTTTGTATGCAGCCTTTTGCTGGTGCTGGTTTGATTGTTGATGATTTCCCTTGAAATTGTTTCGGTGCCTTGGTCGTTCTTCCTGGTAGTGCCAGCGTACGTAGTTTACCGCGGCTTTTCGTTCATCCTTAGGTCGATTATCTCTATTATGCCAATAGTTATGAACGGGGGTATTTTTCGAATGTTGAACAATGTCGTGGACAGGATTATCGCGAGGTGTTTGTGTGCGATTCATTTTCTCGAGTTTATCAAAATTTAGTAGTTGTTCTCGGAAATCATTTATTTCTCTGTATGTCCTACCAGTCAATTGCAATTGATATTTTATCGGTAATTGCGTCAGTATGGTGGCGATGAATTCGTCATCCGTCATCTGCAAATCCAAATAACGAGTGCGTTCAAACATGCTGGATACATGAGCTTCTAGCGACATTCCTCGCTTATGATCATACCGCTCAGTATGTAGTTGCGCACGCAAATTTCCCTGGATCCTTAAGCTCCAGTATTGCTGTTTAAACGATTCTCTGAAATGTTCATATGACGTGATCGTAGTGTTGACCATCTCCCACCAATAAAATGCGTGACTTTTTAAAGCAGTGTTTAGGCATTTTAATTTTTCTGTGTCCTGTAGTCCAAACGTTTGGGCGTATTCCTCAAACTTATTAAGGACTCTGATAGGATTTTCGGATGTTTTTCCGGAAAATGTCGGCATTGGCGTGCCGGGTGATGCATAAGCGTGGCAGGGTCCATGTTTGGGGTACTGACGGTATTACTCAACAATGCCTGTCCTGAAATACTGGTTCTGAATTTCTTGTTGTTTCTCCTGAGCAGCAGTTAATAAAGACGTGGTCTTCGTTTCTAAAATATCAAGTCGCGACTGTCCTTGTGATACTCGTTCATTGAGATGTTCAATAGCAGAATTCTGTTCTGCTATATGTGCCCCTAACCTGTCCTGTAATTCTCCAATATCCCTCTGTACGTTACTTAGACCATACTGAAAATCAGCACGTAGGCTAGACTGACCACTGCTCACCTTAACCTCTAAACCATTTATATCAGAACCAGACTCTAGGCTAGATTGAAAATCTGACTTAAAACTAGCCAACACTTGTTGTAATATTTCCACGGTAATTACCGGTGTACGTGTGTACTCACTATTTGCAGTAATAGATCTGCCAACATCTTTATTAATTTCGGTATCTTCACCTTGAAATTGGTCATATAATGTGGGGTGTTGAGTGTTAACTATATCATTGTTTTCTAACAATGCATCTGGCTGTACAAAAGCGTGAGATAAGTTTGGTTCGTTCAACAACGGCCGCTCCAGCTCCTCGTTTTCCCCTTGTCGTGTCATCAATGCACTGTCAATGCCAACTTCATTAACATTATCTACTATACTTAGGTTATCTGAACTTGCAGTCAGATTTTCGCTACTTGATGATTGCTTTTCTACATGTAATTCGTTATCAGGATGCATTTCAGAGCGATTTCGCAGACAATATCAAGCGGTAGTTTGTCTAGACATGGTAAATTTAGTGGGTTATACCACACAAAATAATAATAACTATTAACCAAATCAAATCACTTTCTGGCTTAATATCGAGCCCCACGTTGAGTTGACAAATTTTTATGTGCGTATATGTTCCTTGCGTATATACATCACACTGTTATGTATCCAGATCCGTAGACAAATTTTATAATAAAATGATAAATACAAATTTAAGAATTATTAGTATGTTTACATTAGGTATGAAAGCTAATATTTGAATTACCATTATTGTATCACTACAATATATAATTTATAGGATCTACCCTGTACCAGACTGAGTTTTGATCAAGCACACGGATTAGGTCGGACACCTAACACTCAAGTGTTCTTAAATATAATGAATGTTTAGTTAAGATGTATGTTTAATTATGACACCAAACAATTTTTTATTATTATTTCCTTTAAGGTTAAAATTTATTTTAATTCCTCGGCTATAGTTTAATCTCAGGGTAGCATTTCTTGAGTTCTGTCTAACGAGACTGCTGGGGGCCGAAAATGACTTGATTTCTTTCAACAGAAATACATATTATCCGGAAAATATTTTATTCATTTTAAATTATATTTAATTTTTAGCTTTTATAGTTAAAAATATCACTGATTTCACTTTAGACTGTTACTTATATGTATATAATTATTGAATCTTGTAGAACCCGAAAAGACATGTAATAAAGTACACATACCACATCAGCAGGATGAACTTACAATACGAACATTGTTTCTTGAATGAACAGATAGGATTAGTAATATTATTTTCAATCTTCTCGGCATTAATTACATACATTTTCCTTTTTAGCGTCCTTAGCAACCACCTTCCTTTTTCATCAACAAACCTTTCCAAAGAATAATGTACACATAGACATGGTTGTCTTTGACCGCAACCATGGAGTAACAAAAATAATTAAATGAATTACATGCACAATTGGTAAGATAACTATGCACCGTAACGGTACACTGCCTAATTGCCTGCCTAATTGTCTGCCTAATTTCCTGCCTAATTGCTTTCCTAATAAACTGCCTTATTGCCTGCCTAATTGCCTGCCTAATTGCCTACCTAATTACCTTTCTTATTGCCTGCTTAATAATCTGCCTATTTGCCTGTCTAATTACTTGCTTAAATGCCTGCCATATTGCTTGATAACCTAATTGCCTGCATAATTGCCTGCCTAATTACCTGCCTAATTATCTGCCTAATTGCCTGCCTAATTAACACCCTAATTGCCTGCCTAATTAACTGCCTAATATACTGCCTAATTGCTTGTCAAATTGCCTGCCTCATTGCCTGCCTAATTGCCTGCCTAATTAACTGCCTAATTGATTCCTAATTGCTTGCCTCATTAACTGCCTAATTGCCTGCCTAATTGTCTGCCTAATTGCCTGCCTAATTGCTTTCCTAATAAACTGCCTTTTTGCCTGCCTAATTGCCTGCCTAATTACCTTTATTATTGCCTGCTTAATTATCTGCCTATTTAACTGCCTAATTGCCTGCCTCATTGCCTGCCTAATTGCCTGCCTAATTAACTGCCTAATTAACTGCCTAATTGCCTTCCTAATTGCTTGCCTAATTAACTGCCTAATTGCCTGCTTAATTGCCTGCCTAATTGTCTGCCTAATTAACACCCTAATTGCCTGCCTAATTAACTGCCTAATATACTGCCTAATTGCTTGTCAAATTGCCTGCCTCATTGCCTGCCTAATTGCCTGCCTAATTAACTGCCTAATTGATTCCTAATTGCTTGCCTCATTAACTGCCTAATTGCCTGCCTAATTGTCTGCCTAATTGACTGCCATATTGCTTGATAACCTAATTGCCTGCATAATTGCCTGCCTAATTACCTGCCTAATTATCTGCCTAATTGCCTGCCTAATTAACACCCTAATTGCCTGCCTAATTAACTGCCTAATATACTGCCTAATTGCTTGTCAAATTGCCTGCCTCAATGCCTGCCTAATTGCCTGCCTAATTAACTGCCTAATTGATTCCTAATTGCTTGCCTCATTAACTGCCTAATTGCCTGCCTAATTGTCTGCCTAATTGCCTGCCTAATTGCTTTCCTAATAAACTGCCTTTTTGCCTGCCTAATTGCCTGCCTAATTACCTTTATTATTGCCTGCTTAATTATCTGCCTATTTAACTGCCTAATTGCCTGCCTCATTGCCTGCCTAATTGCCTGCCTAATTAACTGCCTAATTAACTGCCTAATTGCCTTCCTAATTGCTTGCCTAATTAACTGCCTAATTGCCTGCTTAATTGCCTGCCTAATTGTCTGCCTAATTGCTTTCATAATAAACTGCCTTATTGCTTGCCTAATTGCCGGCCTAATCACCTTTCTTATTGCCTGCTTAATTGTCTGCCTATTTGCCTGCCTAATTACCTCCTAAATGCCTGCCATATTTTTTGACTGTCTAATTGCCTGCTTAATTGCCTGCCTAATAAACTGCCTAAATATCTGCCTAATTGCCTGCCTAATTGCCTGCCAAATTTTCTGCCTAATTGCCTGCCTAATTATCTGCCTAATTGCCTGCCTTATTGCCTGCCTAATTGCCTGCCTAATTGGCTGCCTAATTGACTGCCTAATTGCTTGTCTAATTACCTGCTTAATTGCCTTTCTAATTGCCTGCCTTATTGTCTGCCTTATTGCCTGCCAAATTCCCTGCCTGCCTCATTAACTGCCTAATTGCCTGACTGCCTAATTGCCTGCCTACCTAATTGCGTGCCTAATTGCCTGCCTGTTTAATTGACTGCCTAATTGCCTGACTGCCTAATTGCCTGCCTACCTAATTGCGTGCCTAATTGACTGCCTGTTTAATTGACTGCAAAATTGCCTGCCTAATTGCTTGCCCAATTAACTGCCTTATGCCTGCCTAATTGCCTGCCTATTTACCTGCCTTATTGCCTGCCTAATTATCTGCCTATTTGCCTGCCTAATTGCCTGCCTAATTACCTGCTAAATTGCCTGCCTGCCTAATTAACTGCCTAATTAACTGCTTTATTGCTTGCTAATTAAATGCCTAATTGCCTGACTAATTAACTGCCTTATTGACTGCCTAATTGATAGTCTAATTGCCTGCTTAATTGCCTTTCTAATTGCCTGCCTTATTGTCAGCCTTATTGCCTGCCAAATTACCTGCCTAAATGCCTGCCTAATAGCCTGCCTAATTGCCTGCCTGACTAACTGCCTAATTGCCTGCCAAATTGCCTGCCAAATTTTCTGCCTAATTGCCTTCCTAACTATCTGCCAAATTGCCTGCCTAATTGCCTGCCTAATTACCTGCTAAATTGCCTGCCTGCCTAATTAACTGCTAAATTGCCTGCCTAATAAACTGCCTAATTAACTGCTTTATTGCCTGCTAATTAAATGCCTAATTGCCTGCCTAATTAACTGCCTTATTGACTGCCTAATTGCTTGCCCAATTAACTGCCTTATTGCCTGCCTAATTGCCTGCCTTTTTACCTGCCTTATTGCTTGCCTGATTAACTGCCTATTTATCTGCCTAATTGCCTGCCAAATTACCTGCCTAATTATCTGCCTATTTGCCTACCTAATTAACTGCCTAATTGCCTGCCATATTGCTTGATTGCCTAATTACCTGCCTAATAACCTGCCTAATTACCTGCCTAATTGACTGCCAAATAGCCTGCCTAATTGCCTGCCTGACTAACTGCCTAATTGCTTGACAAATTTTCTGCCTTATTTCTTGCCTAATAAACTACCTACTTGCCTGCCTAATTGCCTGCCTAACTGCCTGCTTCATTGCCTGCCTCATTGCCTGCCTAATTAACTGCATAATTGCCTTCCTAATTGTTTGCCTAATTAACTGCCTAATTGCTTGCTTAATTGTCTGCCTAATTGCGGGCCTAATTAACTGCCTTATTGCCTGCCTAACTATCTGCCTAATTGCCTGCCTAATTAACTGCCTTATTCCCTGCTTAATTGCCTGCCTAATAAACTGCTTAATTGCCTGCCTAATTAACTGCCTAACTGCCTGCCTCATTGCCTGCCTAATTGCCTGCCTAATTTCCTGCCTAATTAACTGCCTAATTGCTTTCCTAATTGCTTGCCTAATTAACTGCCTAATTGCTTGCTTAATCATCTGCCTAATTGCGGGCCTAATAACCGCCTTATTGCCTGCCTAATAAACTACCTAATTGCCTGCCTAATTGCCTGCCTAAATAACTGCCTAATTGCCTGCCGAATTAACTGCCTAATTACCTGCATAATTACCTGCCTAATTGCCTGCCTAATTACCTGTCAAATTGCTGCTTGCCTAATTAACTGCTTAATTGCCTGCCTAATTGCGGGCCTAATTAACTGCCTAATTGCGGGCCTAATTAAATGCCTAATTGCCTGACTAATTATTTGCCTAATTGCATGCCTAATTGCCTGCCCAATTGCCTGCCTTATCATCTGCCTTATTACCTGCCTAATTAACTGCCAAATTGCCTGCCTCATTGCCTGCCTAATTGCCTGCCTAATTAACTGCCTAATTGCCTGCTTCATTGCCTGCCTAATTGCCTGCCTAATTAACTGCTTAATTGTTTGCCTAATTGCCTGCATTTTTTGCCTGCCTATCTAATTTCCTGCTTAATTGCCTGCCTAATTGCCTGACTAATTACCTTGCTGCCTAATTGTCTGCCTGTCTAATTGCCTGCTTAATAGCCTGACTAATTGCCTGCCTAATTTATTTACCTGCCTAATTGCCTGCCTGTCTAATTAACTGCCTAATTGCCTGCCTACCCAATTGCGTACCTAATTGCTTGACTGTTTAATTGACTGCCTAATTGTCTGCCTAATTGCCTGCCTAATTGCCTGCCTTATTACATGACAAATTGCCTGCCTGCCTAATTGCCTGCCTAATTGCCTGCCTAATTGCCTGCCTTTCTAGTTGTTTGCCTAATTGCTTGCCTAATAACCTGCCTAATTGCCTGCCTTCCTAATTGCCTGCCTAATTGCTTGCCTAATAACCTGCTAAATTGTTTGCCTAATTTTCTGCCTAATTGCTTGCCTAATTAACTGCCTAATGGCATGCATAATTAACTGCCTAATTGACTGCTTAATTAACTGTTTATATGCCTGCCTAATTGCCTGTCTAATTGCCTGCCTTTTTGCCTTCCTTATTAACTGCCTAATTGCCTACCTGCCTAATTGCCTGCCTAATTGCCTGCTTAATAAACTGCCTAATTGCAAGGTCCAATTAACTGCCTAAATAGCTGCCTAATTGCCTGTCTAATTGCCTGCCTAATTGCCTGCAAAATTACTTGCCAAATTGCCTGCCTGCCTAATTAACTGCTTAATTGCCTGCCAAATTTCCTGCCTGCCCATGTGCCTTCCTGCCTAATTGCTTGCCTAATAAACTGCCTAATTGCATGCTTAATTGCCTGCCTAATTGCCTGCCTAATTAGCTGTGTAATTGTTTGCCTAATTAACTGCCTTATTGTCTGCCTAATTGCCTGCCTAATCAACTGCCTTATTCCCTGCTTAATTGCCTGCCTAATTAACTGCTTAATTGCCTGCCTAATTAACTGCCTAATTGCCTGCCTCATTGCCTGCCTTAATGCCTGCCTTATTAACTGCCTAATTGCCTTCCTAATTGCTTGCCTAATTAACTGCTGTGCGTATATGTTCCTTGCGTATATAGCTACATCACATTGTTATGTATCCAGATCCATAGACAAATTTTATAATAAAATGATAAATACAAATTTAAAAATTATTAGTATGTTTACACTAGGTATGAAAGCTAATATTTGAATTACCATTATTGTATCACTACAATATATAATTTATAGGATCTACCCTGTACCAGACTGAGTTTTGATCAAGTACACGGATTAGGTCGGACACCTAACACTCAAGTGTTGTTAAATATAATGAATGTTTAGTTAAGATGTCTATGTTTAATTATGACACCAAACAATTTTTTATTATTATTTCCTTTAAGGTTAAAATTTATTTTAATTCCTCGGCTATAGTTTAATCTCTGGGGAAGCATTTCTTGAGTTCTGTCTAACGAGACTGCTGGGGGACGAAAATGACTTGATTTCTTTCAACAGAAAAACATATTATCCGGAAATATTTGATTTATTTTAAATTATATTTAATTTTCAACTTTTATTGTTAAAAATATCACTGATTTCACTTTAGACTGTTATTTATATGTATATAATTATTGAATCTTGTAGAACCCGAAAAGACATGTAATAAAGTACACATACCACATCAGCAGGATGAACTTACAATACGAACATAGTTTCTTGAATGAACAGATAGGATTAGTAATATTATTTTTAATCTTCTCGGCATTAATTACATACATTTTCCTTTTTAGCGTCCTTAGCAACCACCTTCCTTTTTTATCAACAAACCTTTCCAAAGAATAATGTACACATAGACATGGTTGTCTTTGACCGCAACCATGGAGTAACAAAAATAATTAAATGAATTACATGCACAATTGGTAAGATAACTATGCACCGTAACGGTACACTGCCTAATTGCCTGCCTAATTGTCTGCCTAATTTCCTGCCTAATTGCTTTCCTAATAAACTGCCTTATTGCCTGCCTAATTGCCTGCATAATTGCCTACCTAATTACCTTTCTTATTGCCTGCTTAATAATCTGCCTATTTGCCTGTCTAATTACTTGCTTAAATGCCTGCCATATTGCTTGATAACCTAATTGCCTGCATAATTGCCTGCCTTATTACCTGCCTAATTATCTGCCTAATTGCCTGCCTAATTGCCTGTCAAATTTTCTGCAAAATTGCCTGCCTAATTATCTGCCTAATTGCCTGCCTAATTACCTGCTAAATTGCCTGCCTGCCTAACTAACTGCTAAATTACTTGCGTGCCTTATTAACTGCTTTATTGCCTGCTAATTAAATGCCTAATTGCCTGCCTAATTAAATGCCGAATTGCCTGCTTAATAAACTGCCTAACTACCTGCCTTTTTGCCTGCCTAATTTTCTGCCTAATTAACTGCCTCATTGCCTGCCTAATTGCCTGCCTAATTAAGTGCCTAATTGATTCCTAATTGCTTGCCTCATCAACTGCCTAATTGCCTGCCTAATTGTCCGCCTAATTGCCTGCCTAATTGCTTTCCTAATAAACTGCCTTTTTTCTGCCTAATTGCCTGCCTAATTGCCTGCCTAATTACCTTTCTTATTGCCTGCTTAATTATCTGCCTATTTACCTGCCTAATTGCCTGCCTAATTACCTTCCTAAATAACTGCTTAATTGCCTGCCTAATCAACTGCCTAATTGCCTGCTTATTGCTTGTCTAATTGCCTGCTTAATTGCCTTCCTAATTGCCTGCTTAATTGTCTGACTTTTTGCCTGCCCAATTCCCTGCCTGCCTAATTAACCGCCTAATTGCCTAATTGCGTGACTGCCTAATTGCCTGCCTACCTAATTGCGTGCCTAATTGCTTGCCTGTTTAATTGCCTGCCTGTCTAATCAACTGCCTAATTGCCTGCCTACCTAATTGCGTGCCTAATTACCTGACTGTTTAATTGACTGCCTAATTGCCTGCCTAATAGCCTAACTAATTGCCTGCCTAATAGATGCCTAATTTCCTGCTTGATTTTTTAACTCCCTTATTGCCTGCTTATTGCCTGCCTCATTGCCTGCCTAATTGGCTGTTTAATTGCCTAACTAATTGCCTTCCTAACTGCCTTCCTTTTTAACTGCCTTCCTTTTTAACTGCCTAATTGCCTGCCTAATTAAATGCCTAATTGCCTGCCTAATTCTCTGCCTAATTGATTGCCTAATTGCCTGCCTTTTTGCCTGTCTAATTAATTGCCTAATTGCCTGCATAATTAACTGCCTAATTGCTTACCTTATTGCTTGCCTAATTACCTGTAAAATTGCTTGCCTGCCTAATTAACTGCTTAATTGCCTCCCTAATTACCTGCCTTCCTAATTGCCTGCCTGCTTAATTGCTTGCCTAATTAACTGCCTAATTGCCTGCTTAATTGTATGCCTAATTGTCTGCCAAATTGCCTGCCTAATTGCTTGCCTAATAAACTGCCTTATTGCCTGCCTAATTGCCTTTCTTATTGCCTGCCTAATTATCTGCCTATTTGCCTGCCTAATTAACTGCTTAATTGCCTGCCATATTGCTTGATTGCCTAATTGCCTGCTTAATTAACTGCCTAATTGCCAGCCTAATTGCCTGCCTAATTGCTTCCAAATTTTCTGCCTAATTGCCTGCCTAATTACCTGCTAAATTGCCTGCCTGGCTAATAAACTGCTTAATTGTCTGCCTAATTAACTGCTTAATTAACCGCTTTATTGCCTGTTATTAAATGCCTAATTGCCTGCCTAATTAAAAGCCTAATTTCCTTCTTAATTAACTGCCTAACTGCCTGCCTATTTGCCTGCCTAATTTACTGCCTAATTAACTGCCTAATTGCCTGCCTAATTAACTGCCTAATTGCCTGCCTAATTAACTGCCTAATTGCCTGCTTATTGCTTGTCTAATTGCCTGCTTAATTGCCTTCCTAATTGCCTGCTTAATTGTTTGGCTTTTTGCCTGCCCAATTCCCTGCCTGCCTAATTAACCGCCTAATTGCCTAATTGCGTGACTGCCTAATTGCCTGCCTACCTAATTGCGTGCCTAATTGCTTGCCTGTTTAATTGACTGTCTAATTGCCTGCATTATCCTGCCTAATTGCTTGTTCAATTAATTGCCTTATTGCCTGCCTAATTGCCTGCCTAATTGCTTGCCCAATTAACTGCCTTATTGCCTGCTTAATAGCCTGCCTAATTGCCTGCTTGATTGCCTGCCTAATTGCCTGCCTAATTATTTGCCGGCCTATTTAACTGCCTAATTGCCTGCTATATTGCTTGATTGCCTAATTACCTGCCTAATTACCTGCCTAATTGCCTGCCTAATTGCATGCCTTATTGCCTGCCTGACTAACTGCCTATTTGTCTGCCTCATTGCTCTTCTAATTGCCTGCCTTATTGCCTGCCTGCTTAATTGCCTGCCTAATTGCCTGACTAATTACCTACCTGCCTAATTGTCTGCCTGTCTAATTGCCTGCTTAATAGCCTGACTAATTGCCTGCCTAATTTATTTACCTGCCTAATTGCCTGCCTGACTAATCAACTGCAAACTGATAACTGCGAACTGCAAATTACTAGTTTGCAAACTGCACACTGCGAAATGCAATAAGTGAACTGCATAATGCGAACTGCGAAATGCGAAATTGCGAACTGCAAACCGCGAACTGCGCACTGCTAACTGCGAACTGCAAACTGCGAAATGCGAACCGCAAACTGCGAACTGCAAACTTCAAACTGCAAAATGCGAAATGCAAACCTACGAACTGCGAACCATAAACATAAAAACGGCGAACTGCAAACAGTGGACTGCAAACTATGATCTGCAGACTACGAACTGCAAACTGCGACCTGCATATGCGAAATGAAAATCTACGAACAGCGAACCACAAACATAAAAACATGAAAATTGCCAACTGCAAAACGCAAACCGAAAACGAAAACTGCAAACTGCAAATCACAAAAAACAAACGGCGAAATGCAAACAGCGAACTGCAAACTGCGAACTGCAAACTGCGAAATGCAAACCTACGAAATGCGAACAGCAAACTGCGAAATGCCAACATACGCACTGCGTACCGCAAACATAAAAATGGCGAACTGCAAACAGCAAAATGAAACTTTGAATTACAAACTGCAAACTGATAACTGCGAACTGCAAATTACTAACTGCAAACTGCGAACTGCAAACTACGGAATGCAAACTGCGAAATTTAAACCTTCGAACTGCGAACAGCAAACGGCGAACTGCTAACTGCAAACTGCAAATTACGAACTGCAAACTGCAAACTGCGAACTGCAAACTACAGTATGCAAACTGCAAACAGCAAAATGAAACTGCGTATTGCAAACTGCGAACTGCAAACTAAGAAATGCAAACAACGGAATGCAAACTGCAAACAGGAGACTGCGAACTGCAATCTGCGAACTGAAAACAGTGAACTACAAACTGCTGACTGTAACCTACGAAATGCAAATTGCGTACTGCGAACTGCCAAATGCAAACTGCGAACTGCAAAATGCAAACAGCGAACTACAAAGTGAAAAATGCGTACTGCAAACTGTAATATAAGAACACTGAACATCTAACAGCGAAATGCGAATTGCAAACTGCAAACTGCTAACTGCGAACTACAAATTGCAAAATGAATACTGCAAATTACGAACTGCAAACTGCAAACTGTGAACTGTAAACTACAGTATAAAAACTGCAAACAGCAAAATGAAACTGCGTATTGCAAACTGAGAACTGCAAACTACAAAATGCAAACTGCAAACACCAAAATGAAACTGCGAAATGCAAATTGCGTACTGCGAACTGCCAAATGCAAACTGCGAACTGCAAAATGCAAACAGCGAACTACAAAGTGAAAATTGCGAACTGCAAACTGTAATATAAGAACACTGAACATCTAACAGCGAAATGCGAATTGCAAACTGCAAACTGCTAACTGCGAACTACAAATTGCAAAATGAATACTGCAAATTACGAACTGCAAACTGCAAACTGTGAACTGTAAACTACAGTATAAAAACTGCAAACAGCAAAATGAAACTGCGTATTGCAAACTGCGAACTGCAAACTACAAAATGCAAACTGCAAACACCAAAATGAAACTGCGAACTGAAAACAGCGAACTACAAACTGCTGACTGGTACCTACGAAATGCAAATTGCTAACTGCAAACTGCCAAATGCAAACTGCGAACTGCAAAATGCAAACAGCGAACTGCAAAGTGCATATTGCAAACTGCAAACTGCGAACTGTAAACTACCAACTGCAATTTTTGAAATGTTAACCTACGTACTGCGAACATGAAACTGTGAACTGCGCACCACAAACAGCAAAATGCGAACTGCAAATTGCAAAATGAAAACTGCAAACTTAGAACTGTGAACTACAATCTACGAACTGCAACCCACGAACTGTGAACTGCGAAAATCACACTGCTAACTGCAAACCGAAATCGCAAACCACAAACTTCAAACAGCAAACTGCGAACGGCAAACTTTAACTGCCAACTGAAAACTGCGAAATGCAAACTGAACTACAACTGCCAACTGAAAACTGCGAAATGCAAACAGTGAACTACAAACTGCTGACATTTACCTCCGACTGGCGAACTGCAAATTGAGTAGTGCAAACTGCGAACTGCGAACTACGTGCTATAATCCGCAAATGTAAAACTGCAAATTGCAAACCGCAAACTGACAACTGCAAATTTTCGAACTGCGAAATGCGAATTGGGAACTGCGAAATGCAAACTGCGAATTGCAAACAGCAAACTGCGAACAGTTTGCTGTATAAACTTGTGGTACGTGGATTGTGGGTTGTGATTTGTAGTTCTTAATTTGAAGTTCGCAAATCAAAGTTTGCAAATTAATGTTTGTGGTTTTCGGTTTGTGGTTGCAGTTAGCAGATCGCAATTTTTAGTTCGTAGTTCGCAGTGTACTGTAATTGCATGCTTAATTGCCTGCCTAATTGCCTGCCTAATTAGCTGTGTAATTGCTTGCCTAATTAACTGCCTTATTGTCTGCCTAATTGCCTGCCTAATCAACTGCCTTATTCCCTGCTTAATTGCCTGCCTAATTAACTGCTTAATTGCCTGCCTAATTAACTGCCTAATTGCCTGCCTCATTGCCTGCCTAAATGCCTGCCTAATTAACTGCCTAATTGCCTTCCTAATTGCTTGCCTAATTAACTGCTGTGCGTATATGTTCCTTGCGTATATAGCTACATCACATTGTTATGTATCCAGATCCATAGACAAATTTTATAATAAAATGATAAATACAAATTTAAGAATTATTAGTATGTTTACACTAGGTATGAAAGCTAATATTTGAATTACCATTATTGTATCACTACAATATATAATATATAGGATCTACCCTGTACCAGACTGAGTTTTGATCAAGTACACGGATTAGGTCGGACACCTAACACTCAAGTGTTGTTAAATATAATGAATGTTAAGTTAAGATGTCTATGTTTAATTATGACACCAAACAATTTTTTATTATTATTTCCTTTAAGGTTAAAATTTATTTTAATTCCTCGGCTATAGTTTAATCTCAGGGTAGCATTTCTTGAGTTCTGTCTAACGAGACTGCTGGGGGCCGAAAATGACTTGATTTCTTTCAACAGAAAAACATATCCGGAAAATATTTTATTCATTTTAAATTATATTTAATTTTCAGCTTTTATTGTAGAACCCGAAAATACATGTAATAAAGTACACATACCACATCAGCAGGATGAACTTACAATACGAACATTGTTTCTTGAATGAACAGATAGGATTAGTAATATTATTTTCAATCTTCTCGGCATTAATTACATACATTTTCATTTTAGCGTCCTTAGCAACTACCTTCCTTTTACATCAACAAACCTTTCCAAAGAATAATGTACACATAGACATGGTTGTCTTTGACCGCAACCATGGAGTAACAAAAATAATTAAATGAATTACATGCACAATTGGTAAGATAACTATGCACCGTAACGGTACATAATTGCCGCTTCTGATAATGACACAAAACAGACTATGTCAGCACACAGTAATTCGACTATGGAGTTTTTGTGTTCATTAACAATCTCTAGAATCACATTAACCGTGTACACTCAACTGTATTACTAAATAAAAAAACGTACTATCGCTCGGGCGATCAACATACACTGTAACATAAACATTCACAACAATGGGTGATGTCTGTCCGAAGCAATGTTGTCTCTCGTTGCACGAAGACGTACTGCATTATACAGCAGCATCTGACACCATGCTCTGCATATCCTGCGTTGATATTCAAAGACGACGACACAAACAAGCAGACATCACAGTGCACTCTTACCTCCATGATGAAAACAACAGTGTACCTGGGTAGAGGCAATGGTACAGGTCGATTGGCAGTGTCCTGACAGTGGACACCACTCAAGCAGCTTCCTGGGTTGACAGGCAGTCACTAGTCGTCAGCCTCGGGGTGATGATAGTGATTCTGGTCCATGCGTCGCTGCTGCCGATGACAGGCGCCTCTCCCAGGCGACAGCACCATCACCGCGACAAAGCACGTGCACGCGGTCCGTGCCGCTTCCGCCACTTGGACTCTCACAACCATCCGCTGATCGTCGTTCAGATACCCATTATACAAGTCTCTTAAATGGCTTTTGGGTTTAATGGTAGGTGTCCCAGCACTTACATATAACTATCACAAACTTTGAAACATAGCGTGTCCCAATTTCGAAATTAAATGTGTCTACTTGCACTATTCCTTGAGCAAGTCTTACACCTACACAAAGCTTCTTTTCTTGAAGTTGTCTGGTACAGAATAGATTTTTTTTTTAACTAAATTAAATACACTTAATAATATTTAACACTTACGTTGTGTTAGATTAACATAATAACCTTGGGGCAATTTTTTTTATTAGCTTGTCAGCTGAGGAAAAAAATATGTAAACAGTGTATAGTGATGTGTTGCGTTGACAAGGCGAATAAACGATTTTCGGAGGCGTTGTAAATACCGTACACCTTTCGTGTGCTTCTTAAGATAATTAAAATGTTCAAATTTTTCAATCCAATCGAAATAGTGTCAACTACGAGTGAGGATATATATATTTTCTTATTTCACTGGATACCAACTGAATTATCATCAAACAAGGTAATTACTCATTCTTGACAGTGTATTTGCAACTGTGTAGTCTCTTCCTTTATTTTGCAGGTAATACTGATTTAGAGCCTGATAGTTACTACGATGTTGTTCTAAAATACGCTTTTCGTCAGATCACAAAATGTAACAGGCGTTATTGAAATATACATGTGAGTAAAATCAGCTATCATCATATGATAAAATCTCGTCAAATTAAATAATACTGGCTCTCGTGCTTGAGTAGTGTACTAGTTGATACCGAATAGTTTCTGTATATCTTGACCTGAAGTGTTAATGCCAAACTCATGGTTTAAACACAAATCACAGTAAATATAATTTATGCTTGAAGTCCTCGGACTTCGACGAACTGTGACATAATATTCCGTACGCAGGCGGTATCACACCTCACCTATACGTCGGACATCGACTGGAAAATACTTCAGCCGACACAAAAAAAAAGACAGTCAGTCAATTCCAGCGACTCGTCGGCACTTATAACTACTGTACCATACTGTTATACACGATGCAGCTGAATTTTCTCTCTACTCTGGAGAACTATGTAGATAATTAAATTTCATTTAACTGACCATACTCAATTGTTTACTTTCATAACAGATTACATTAGCATTGTGATGACATCAATTTATCTAACTATCGGAGGCTTATATTCGCGTAATTGAGCAATATTGTATCTACCAATTACACGCTTAGTATCTACCTCAGCTAGCGTATAGCAATTTTCATTGATGACTTCAGTAATCACATATGGTCCAGTGAATAGTAAGAATAACTTGCTGGTTACATTATACCATTTCTTGCTAATATTGGACGTCTTACGAAGAACTAGCGATCCAATTTCGAAGCTACTTCTCTTAGATGCTGGCTTTCTTCGGCATATTGTTGCTGCGGCAGACAGTAGTTTAGCCTGTACTAGCTGATGGACATCTTCGCTCGTAGGTAGGTCTTCTCTTGATGATTTCTCGTCTAGTCCAGGAAGGTAACGCGGGTCCATCGCATCGGAACGGTTCAGACAAAGGATTTCAAATGGAGTTAACCTCTTTCCAAGTACTAGGGTCTCGGTCCGGGGCGATATTACCTTGACCTGTTCTAGTTTATCGTCTTGTCACCTTCCTCTCTTCCTGGCGGCATCCAGATGCCTGCTTTGTTGGCATTATTTACAGCTGTTTGGAAATTTGGAGCTGTAGGGTTCAATGGCTCGTTCCTAGAAAAATAGCTATGTTGTGGTTGTGGTGATAATGTTGAAGTGAACGGTGGAGGAAATGTAGAAATGATTTGTTTACTGTTCGAGGCGTACCCTGCTGTTCTGGGGCTGAGACGATCTCCTCGTACAGTAGGAGACTGAGATAATGGCTGTCGTTCTTCCGTGCAGTGTCTCGACGCTTGCTGGTATTCTTTTGTCTCGTGCGCCTTGCGTGAATCTTCATATTCATCATCGGAATAAGCTCGCCGTTTCTCGTACATGGATTCCCTGGAAGGCTGTTGTTCTGGTGTTAGTGATCTTTGTCGGTTGTCGCTCCTGCTGTACCTATTCTGATGGTAATCCTCTTCTTGATCATTACTGTACCACTTGTTGCGAGACCACCATGTTTTCCCTTTGTATGCAGCCTTTTGCTGGTGCTGGTTTGATTGTTGATGATTTCCCTTGAAATTGTTTCGGTGCCTTGGTCGTTCTTCCTGGTAGTGCCAGCGTACGTAGTTTACCGCGGCTTTTCGTTCATCCTTAGGTCGATTATCTCTATTATGCCAATAGTTATGAACGGGGGTATTTTTCGAATGTTGAACAATGTCGTGGACAGGATTATCGCGAGGTGTTTGTGTGCGATTCATTTTCTCGAGTTTATCAAAATTTAGTAGTTCTCGGAAATCATTTATTTCTCTGTATGTCCTACCAGTCAATTGCAATTGATATTTTATCGGTAATTGCGTCAGTATGGTGGCGATGAATTCGTCATCCGTCATCTGCAAATCCAAATAACGAGTGCGTTCAAACATGCTGGATACATGAGCTTCTAGCGACATTCCTCGCTTATGATCATACCGCTCAGTATGTAGTTGCGCACGCAAATTTCCCTGGATCCTTAAGCTCCAGTATTGCTGTTTAAACGATTCTCTGAAATGTTCATATGACGTGATCGTAGTGTTGACCATCTCCCACCAATAAAATGCGTGACTTTTTAAAGCAGTGTTTAGGCATTTTAATTTTTCTGTGTCCTGTAGTCCAAACGTTTGGGCGTATTCCTCAAACTTATTAAGGAATCTGATAGGATTTTCGGATGTTTTTCCGGAAAATGTCGGCATTGGCGTGCCGGGTGATGCATAAGCGTGGCAGGGTCCATGTTTGGGGTACTGACGGTATTACTCAACAATGCCTGTCCTGAAATATGATCATTTACCGCTGTTTCAGGAATGTAATCGACTCTAGGTGCTTGAATAGGTGTAGTATTATTTATTGTTGGTAGGGGAGGTGACATATCACAGCTTATTTTGCTTAACCGCCGCTCCAGCTCCTTAACCTGGTTTCGTAACAGTTCAGTGTGACTACTTACTGTTTCGGTAGCTACCTGGATGCAGTTAGTTCCTAGAGCATCTACTCTGCTGTGAAAAGTAGCAGTAGACTCTTCCACCTGCTCTAACCTCAAATTCAGCTGTTCTGCCTGCTTGTGTATTTCAGACCTCAGTAACATATGGCTGTGCGTGCACTGGTTCTGAATTTCTTGTTGTTTCTCCTGAGCAGCAGTTAATAAAGACGTGGTCTTCGTTTCTAAAATATCAAGTCGCGACTGTCCTTGTGATACTCGTTCATTGAGATGTTCAATAGCAGAATTCTGTTCTGCTATATGTGCCCCTAACCTGTCCTGTAATTCTCCAATATCCCTCTGTACGTTACTTAGACCATACTGAAAATCAGCACGTAGGCTAGACTGACCACTGCTCACCTTAACCTCTAAACCATTTATATCAGAACCAGACTCTAGGCTAGATTGAAAATCTGACTTAAAACTAGCCAACACTTGTTGTAATATTTCCACGGTAATTACCGGTGTACGTGTGTACTCACTATTTGCAGTAATAGATCTGCCAACATCTTTATTAATTTCGGTATCTTCACCTTGAAATTGGTCATATAATGTAGGGTGTTGAGTGTTAACTATATCATTGTTTTCTAACAATGCATCTGGCTGTACAAAAGCGTGAGATAAGTTTGGTTCGTTCAACAACGGCCGCTCCACCTCCTCGTTTTCCCCTTGTCGTGTCATCAATGCACTGTCAATGCCAACATCATTAACATTATCTACTATACTTAGGTTATCTGAACTTGCAGTCAGATTTTCGCTACTTGATTGCTTTTCTACATGTAATTCGTTATCAGGATGCATTTCAGAGCGATTTCGCAGACAATATCCGGCGGTAGTTTGTCTAGACATGGTAAATTTAGTGGGTTATACCACACAAAATAATAATAACTATCAACCAAATCAAATCACTTTCTGGCTTAATATCGAGCCCCACGTTGAGTTGACAAATTTTTATGTGCGTATATGTTCCTTGCGTATATACATCACACTGTTATGTATCCAGATCCGTAGACAAATTTTATAATAAAATGATAAATACAAATTTAAGAATTATTAGTATGTTTACATTAGGTATGAAAGCTAATATTTGAATTACCATTATTGTATCACTACAATATATAATTTATAGGATCTACCCTGTACCAGACTGAGTTTTGATCAAGTACACGGATTAGGTCGGACACCTAACACTCAAGTGTTCTTAAATATAATGAATGTTTAGTTAAGATGTATGTTTAATTATGACACCAAACAATTTTTTATTATTATTTCCTTTAAGGTTAAAATTTATTTTAATTCCTCGGCTATAGTTTAATCTCAGGGTAGCATTTCTTGAGTTCTGTCTAACGAGACTGCTGGGGGCCGAAAATGACTTGATTTCTTTCAACAGAAATACATATTATCCGGAAAATATTTTATTCATTTTAAATTATATTTAATTTTTAGCTTTTATTGTTAAAAATATCACTGATTTCACTTTAGACTGTTACTTATATGTATATAATTATTGAATCTTGTAGAACCCGAAAAGACATGTAATAAAGTACACATACCACATCAGCAGGATGAACTTACAATACGAACATTGTTTCTTGAATGAACAGATAGGATTAGTAATATTATTTTCAATCTTCTCGGCATTAATTACATACATTTTCCTTTTTAACGTCCTTAGCAACCACCTTCCTTTTTCATCAACAAACCTTTCCAAAGAATAATGTACACATAGACATGGTTGTCTTTGACCGCAACCATGGAGTAACAAAAATAATTAAATGAATTACATGCACAATTGGTAAGATAACTATGCACCGTAACGGTACACTGCCTAATTGCCTGCCTAATTGTCTGCCTAATTTCCTGCCTAATTGCTTTCCTAATAAACTGCCTTATTGCCTGCCTAATTGCCTGCCTAATTGCCTACCTAATTACCTTTCTTATTGCCTGCTTAATAATCTGCCTATTTGCCTGTCTAATTACTTGCTTAAATGCCTGCCATATTGCTTGATAACCTAATTGCCTGCATAATTGCCTGCCTAATTACCTGCCTAATTATCTGCCTAATTGCCTGCCTAATTGCCTAACAAATTTTCTGCAAAATTTCCTGCCTAATTATCTGCCTAATTGCCTGCCTAATTACCTGCTAAATTGCCTGCCTGCCTAATTAACTGCTAAATTACTTGCGTGCTTTATTAACTGCTTTATTGCCTGCTAATTAAATGCCTAATTGCCTGCCTAATTAAATGCCGAATTGCCTGCTTAATAAACTGCCTAACTGCCTGCCTTTTTGCCTGCCTAATTTTCTGCCTAATTAACTGCCTAATTGCCTGCCTAATTAACTGCCTAATATACTGCCTAATTGCTTGTCAAATTGCCTGCCTCATTGCCTGCCTAATTGCCTGCCTAATTAACTGCCTAATTGATTCCTATTTGCTTGCCTCATTAACTGCCTAATTTCCTGCCTAATTGTCTGCCTAATTGCCTGCCTAATTGCTTTCCTAATAAACTGCCTTTTTGCCTGCCTAATTGCCTGCCTAATTACCTTTCTTATTGCCTGCTTAATTATCTGCCTATTTAACTGCCTAATTGCCTGCCTCATTGCCTGCCTAATTGCCTGCCTAATTAACTGCCTAATTAACTACCTAATTGCCTTCCTAATTGCTTGCCTAATTAACTGCCTAATTGCCTGCTTAATTGCCTGCCTAATTGTCTGCCTAATTGCTTTCATAATAATCTGCCTTATTGCCTGCCAAATTGCTTGCCTAATTGCCGGCCTAATCACCTTTCTTATTGCCTGCTTAATTATCTGCCTATTTGCCTGCCTAATTACCTCCTAAATGCCTGCCAAATTTCTTGATTGTCTAATTGCCTGCTTAATTGCCTGCCTAATAAACTGCCTAAATATCTGCCTAATTTCCTGCCTAATTGCCTGCCAAATTTTCTGCCTAATTGCCTGCCTAATTATCTGCCTAATTGCCTGCCTTATTGCCTGCCTAATTGCCTGCCTAATTGGCTGCCTAATTGACTGCCTAATTGCTTGTCTAATTACCTGCTTAATTGCCTTTCTAATTGCCTGCCTTATTGTCTGCCTCATTGCCTGCCAAATTCCCTGCCTGCCTCATTAACTGCCTAATTGCCTGACTGCCTAATTGCCTGCCTACCTAATTGCGTGCCTAATTGCCTGCCTGTTTAATTGACTGCCTAATTGCCTGACTGCCTAATTGCCTGCCTACCTAATTGCGTGCCTAATTGACTGCCTGTTTAATTGACTGCATAATTGCCTGCCTAATTGCTTGCCCAATTAACTGCCTTATGCCTGCCTAATTGCCTGCCTATTTACCTGCCTTATTGCCTGCCTAATTATCTGCCTATTTGCCTGCCTAATTGCCTGCCTAATTACCTGCTAAATTGCCTGCCTGCCTAATTAACTGCTTAATTGCCTGCCTAATTAACTGCCTAATTAACTGCTTTATTGCCTGCTAATTAAATGCCTAATTGCCTGACTAATTAACTGCCTTATTGACTGCCTAATTGATAGTCTAATTGCCTGCTTAATTGCCTTTCAAATTGCCTGCCTTATTGTCAGCCTTATTGCCTGCCTAATTACCTGCCTAATTGCCTGCCTAATAGCCTGCCTAATTGCCTGCCTGACTAACTGCCTAATTGCCTACCAAATTGCCTGCCAAATTTTCTGCCTAATTGCCTGCCTAACTATCTGCCAAGTTGCCTGCCTAATTGCCTGCCTAATTACCTGCTAAATTGCCTGCCTGCCTAATTAACTGCTAAATTGCCTGCCTAATTAACAGCCTAATTAACTGCTTTATTGCCTGCTAATTAAATGCCTAATTGCCTGCCTAATTAACTGCCTGATTGACTGCCTAATTGCTTGCCCAATTAACTGCCTTATTGCCTGCCTAATTGCCTGCCTTTTTACCTGCCTTATTGCCTGCCTGATTAACTGCCTATTTATCTGCCTAATTGCTTGCCTAATTGCCTGCCAAATTGCCTGCCTAATTATCTGCCTATTTGCCTACCTAATTAACTGCCTAATTGCCTGCCATATTGCTTGATTGCCTAATTACCTGCCTAATAACCTGCCTAATTACCTGCCTAATTGACTGCCAAATAGCCTGCCTAATTGCCTGCCTGACTAACTGCCTAATTGCTTGACAAATTTTCTGCCTTATTTCTTGCCTAATAAACTACCTACTTGCCTGCCTAATTAACTGCCTAATTGGCTGCCTAATTAACAGCCTAAGTACCTGCATAATTACCTGCCTAATTGCCTGCCTAATTACCTGTCAAATTGCTGCTTGCCTAATTAACTGCTTAATTGCCTGCCAAATTGCCTGCCAGCTTAATTGCCTGCCTAATTGCGGGCCTAATTAACTGCATAAATGCCTGACTAATTAAATGCCTAATTGCCTGCCTAATTAACTGCCTTATTGACTGCCTAATTGCTTGCCCAATTAACTGCTAAATTGCCTGCCTGATTAACTGCGTAATTAACTGCTTTTTTGCCTGCTAATTAAATGCCTAATTGCCTGCCTGACTAACTGCCTTATTGCCTGCCAAATTTTCTGCCTAATTGCCTGCCTAATTATATGCCTAATTGCCTGCCTAATTGCCTGCCTAAATGCCTGCCTAAATACCTGCTAAATTGCCACCCTGCCTAATTAACTGCCTAATTGCCTGCCTAATTAACTGCTTCATTGCCTGCTTATTAAATGCCTAATTGCCTGCCTAATTGCCTGCCTGACAAACTGCTTTATTGCCTGCCAAATTTTCTGCCTAATTGCCTGCCTAATTATCTTCTTAATTGCCTGCCTAATTGCCTGCCTAATTGCCTGCCTAATTACCTGCTAATTTGCCAGCCTGCCTAATTAACTGCCTTGTTGCCTGCCTAATTACCTTTCTTATTGCCTGCTTAATTATCTGCCTATTTGCCTGCCTAATTACCTGCCTAAATGCCTGCCATATTGCTTGATTGCCTAATTGCCTGAAAATTGCCTGCCTAATTAACTGCCTAATTATCTGCCTAATTGCCTGTCTAATTGCCTGCCAAATTTTCTGCCTAATTGCCTGCCTAATTGCCTGCCTAATTGCCTGCCTAATTACCTGCTAAATTGCCTGCCTGCCTAAATAACTGCTTAATTGCCTGCCTAATTAACTGCCTAATTACTGCTTTATTGCCTGCTAATTAAATGCTTAATTGCCTGCCTAATTAAATGCCTAATTGCCTGCTTAATAAACTGCCTAACTTCCTGCCTAATTTTCTGACTAATTAACTGCCTAATTGCCTGCCTTATTGCCTGCCTAATTAACTGCCTAATTGACTGCCTAATTGCTTGTCTAATTGCCTTTCTAATTGCCTGCCTTATTGTCTGCCTTATTGCCTGACAAATTCCCTGCCTGCCTAATTAACTGCTAAATTGCCTGACTGCCTAATTGCCTGCCTACCTAATTGCGTGCCTAATTGCCTGCCTTATTGCTTGCCCAATTAACTGCCTTATTGCCTGCCTAATTGCCTGCCTTTTTATCTGCCTATTTGCCTGCCTAATTGCCTGCCTAATTGCCTGCCTGACTAACTGCCTTTTTGTCTGCCTAATTGCTTGCCTAATTGCCTGCCAAATTGCCTGCCTAATTATCTGCTTATTTGCCTGCCTTATTGCTTGATTGCCTAATTACCTGTCTAATTATCTGCCTAATTGACTGCCTTATAGCCTGCATAATTGCCTGCCTGACTAACTGCCTAATTGCCTGCCAAATTTTCTGCCTAATTGCCTGCCTAATTATCTACCAAATTGCCTGCCTAATTGCCTGCCTAATTATCTGCTAAATTGCCTGCCTAATTAACTGATTAATTGCCTGGCTAATTAACTGCCTAATTAACTGCTTTATTGCTTGCTAATTAAATGCCTAATTGCCTGCCTAATTGCTTACCTGACTAACTGGCTTATTGCGTGCTTAATTGCCTGCCTAATTTTCTGCCTAATTGCCTGCCTTTTTGCTTTCCTAATGAACTACCTAATTGCCTGCCTAATTACCTGCCTAATTGCCTGCCTAATTAACTTCCTTATTGCCTGCATAATTGCCTGCCTAATTGCCTGCCTAATTACCTGTCAAATTGCTGCTTGCCTAATTAACTGCTTAATTGCCTACCTAATTGCCTGCCAGAAATGCCTGCCTAATTGCGGGCCTAATTAACTGCCTAATTGCCTGATTTATTATCTGCCTAATTGCATGCCTGATTGCCTGCCCAATTGTTTGCCTAATTATCTGCTTAATTGCCTGCCTAATTAACTGCCTAATTGCCTGCCTCATTGCCTGGTAATTGCCTGCCAAATTAACTTTTTAATTGTCTGCCAAATTGCCTGCCTAATTGCTTGCCTAATAAACTGCCTTATTGCCTGCCTAATTGCCTTTCTTATTGCCTGCCTAATTATCTGCCTATTTGCCTGCCTAATTAACTGCTTAATTGCCTGCCATATTGCTTGATTGCCTAATTGCCTGCTTAATTAACTGCCTAATTGCCTGCCTTATTGCCAGCCTAATTGCCTGCCTAATTGCTTCCAAATTTTCTGCCTAATTGCCTGCCTAATTACCTGCTAAATTGCCTGCCTGGCTAATAAACTGCTTAATTGCCTGCCTAATTAACTGCTTAATTAACCGCTTTATTGCTTGCTAATTAAATGCCTAATTGCCTGCCTAATTAAAAGCCTAATTTCCTTCTTAATTAACTGCCTAACTGCCTGCCTATTTGCCTGCCTATTTTACTGCCTAATTAACTGCCTAATTGCCTGCCTAATTAACTGCCTAATTGCCTGCTTATTGCTTGTCTAATTGCCTGCTTAATTGTTTGGCTTTTTGCCTGCCCAATTCCCTGCCTGCCTAATTAACCGCCTAATTGCCTAATTGCGTGACTGCCTAATTGCCTGCCTACCTAATTGCGTGCCTAATTTCTTGCCTGTTTAATTGACTGTCTAATTGCCTGCATTATTGCCTGCCTAATTGCTTGCCCAATTAATTGCCTTATTGCCTGCCTAATTGCCTGCCTAATTGCTTGCCCAATTAACTGCCTTATTGCCTGCCCAATTGCCTGCCTAATTGCCTGCTTGATTGCCTGCCTAATTGCCTGCCTTATTGCCTGCCTAATTATTTGCCTGCCTATTTAACTGCCTAATTGCCTGCCATATTGCTTGATTGCCTAATTACCTGCCTAATTACCTGCTTAATTGCCTGCCTAATTGCATGCCTTATTGCCTGCCTGACTAACTGCCTATTTGTCTGCCTAATTGCTCTCCTAATTGCCTGCCTTATTGCCTGCCTGCTTAAATGCCTGCCTAATTGCCTGACTAATTACCTACCTGCCTAATTGTCTGCCTGTCTAATTGCCTGCTTAATAGCCTGACTAATTGCCTGCCTAATTTATTTACCTGCCTAATTGCCTGCCTGTCTAATCAACTGCAAACTGATAACTGCGAACTACAAATTACTAGTTTGCAAACTGCACACTGCGAAATGCAATAAGTGAACTGCATAATGCGAACTGCGAAATGCGAAATTGCGAACTGCAAACCGCGAACTGCGCACTGCTAACTGCGAACTGCAAACTGCGAAATGCGAACCGCAAACTACGAACTGCAAACTTCAAACTGCAAAATGCGAAATGCAAACCTACGAACTGCGAACCATAAACATAAAAACGGCGAACTGCAAACAGTGGACTGCAAACTATGATCTGCAGACTACGAACTGCAAACTGCGACCTGCATATGCGAAATGAAAATCTACGAACAGCGAACCACAAACATAAAAACATGAAAATTGCCAACTGCAAAACGCAAACCGAAAACGAAAACTGCAAACTGCAAATCACAAAAAACAAACGGCGAAATGCAAACAGCGAACTGCAAACTGCGAACTGCAAACTGCGAAATGCAAACCTACGAAATGCGAAAAGCAAACTGCGAAATGCCAACATACGCACTGCGTACCGCAAACATAAAAATGGCGAACTGCAAACAGCAAAATGAAACTTTGAATTACAAACTGCAAACTGATAACTGCGAACTGCAAATTACTAACTGCAAACTGCGAACTGCAAACTACGGAATGCAAACTGCGAAATTTAAACCTTCGAACTGCGAACAGCATATCAGCTTCATCCCTTTGTTTTTTTTTTATTTCAAAAAAATTGTAATAATCCAAATTTCGTGATTATGTGATGTCAAATGGTTTAATGGAATTTGGGCAGTGCTGTACGGGGTGTTGCTCGAAAATTAAAATATGGATGTGAAGCTGACATTCCATTTAACATATTAGCATATCACCTTCATCCCTTCATACTTTCTTTCTACATTAAAAAAATTGTAAAAAATCAAATTTCGTGATTATGTGATATTATTTGGTTTAGTGGCATTTGGGCAGTGCTGTACGGGGTGTTGCTCGAAAATTAAAATTTGGGTGCGAAGCTGACACTTCATTCAACATATTAGCATATCAGCTTCATCCCTTCATACTTTCGTTCTACCTTAAAAAAATTGTAATAATCCAAATTTCGTGATTATGTGATGTTAAATGGTTTAGTGGCATTTGGGCAGTGCTGTTCGGGGTGTTGCTCGAAAATTAAAAATGGGTGTGAAGCTGAGACTTCATTCAACATATTAGCATATTAGCTTCATCCCTTCATACTTTCGTTCTACCTTAAAAAAATTGTAATAATCCAAATTTCGTGATTATGTGATGTTAAATGGTTTAGTGGCATTTGGGCAGTGCTGTACGGGGTTTTGCTCGAAAATTAAAATATGGGTGTGAAGCTGACACTTCATTCAACATATTAGCATATCAGCTTTATTCCTTCGTTTTTTCTTTTTATTTCAAAAAAAATTGTAATAACCCAAATTTCGTGATTATGTGATGTCAAATGGTTTAGTGGCATTTGGGCAGTGCTGTACGGGGTGATGCTCGAAAATTAAAATATGGGTGTGAAGCTGACATTTTATTCAACATATTAGCATATCAGCTTCATCCCTTCGTTCTTTCTTTTTATTTCAAAAAAATTGTAATAACCTAAATTTCGTGATTATGTTATGTCAAATGGTTTAGGGGCTTTTGGCTATTGCTTTACGGTGTGTTCACCATAATCTAATTTTTTTGTGATTAGATATGATGTTAAATATTTATGAAAATTTATTTACGGAAATTCTGAAATTATTTTTGGACAATCTGTGTTTAAGCTACATCCACTTCTGCGGCATCCTGTACTTAAGCTCCGCCCTCTGTTGTGCTCTTCAGCGGGCTTGCTCGGCCCACTGCTGCGGCATCCTGTGATTTAGCTCCGCCTACTGGCGCTTGGTAGTTGGAGTGGGTGAATGGAGGGGAAGCTGAATAAATCTGGGATAAAGCCGACTTCACCTCAATGTTTTGGTCGCATTAGTGGGCGTGTCCCATAAAGCAAAATGAATTCAGCATCCACGCCAAACAACCACTCCCTAACTTCTTACCTCCATGGCAAGGTCAATAGATACCAGGTCATCTCTAGAAGTGTAAAAGTAACGAAAAAATGTGTACCCGTATGTATTCGTTACTATAACAATTAGTACTCGTTACTTTCGTATCGTTACTCGTTACTTTTGATACCGCATGACATGGCACATGCTATGTTATGTAACAGCATCGAATCGAGTCGTGTTTCGTACGCGTACAGTATGACGTCGCGTAAATAAAAATAAATCGAATATAAACAATTAAAAATATTTGATAATTAACAGCATTTGTTAACCAAGAAACAATTAACTCTCATTAGAGCGGCTTTATTATAATATATCTTTTAAGATAAGAACATAAAACGTGAAAATACGCGATTATAAAAAACAAAAACATACATATTTATAATTTGTAAAAAATACTTTCTTACGTTGTTTCTGTTCGAATCTAAAACTTTGTCTACACACACAATACCTTTAATAAACAGTAAAAAACTTGGACGACGAATTTCCAAATTATACTTTCTGACGAACGCCAGAAATTACTATGAAGTAACAATATTCGCGCTTTGTTAATGTCCTTTGTATCTGATAAAAATAAAGGTGTGAACGTTTAATAATTAAACTTCCATCGCCATTCACACGTAGAAAAAACTTTCTTTTTCTTATTGCAGATTCTTGGAGCCCTTGGTCAACTACAGAAGGCACACGCTTGATTTCAACAATCGCATTTTCTTCGAACACAAGTCCGTCGGGGCTAGCAATCAAATATCCGTATTATAGATCAAAAAATAAATCACATTTCTGTACAACTAATCCGGTTTGTGCTTGAAACCTCTGAATGGCAATATGCTCATTGTGACGACCGTATTACATTGCCAGTGTCGAAAACGGGGGGCTTGTAGAGTAACTATTTAACAAGATTTGAACATGACGTAGATTCTTTCCGGCGACAAAAAACGCCGAAATGACTGGCTTTTAACCGCACACGTCTCATTTTGTGCCATAGCTCACAATCAGCTTGCATTTTTGTTCGTTCTACGATATTATTTCTTTCTTCCAAAGTGACTTGCAGTGATGGGATGCAATCAACATTAATTACATAAGTTGTTTTGTCACAGAAATGATACTCCTTAATATACTAACATTGTGCACCTGTTAGATGTTAGACATGCAATTATAACATGACATTAATAATATACATTTTGATACTATTCATTACTGTTAAATAAAACTATATAAACGTTAATTATATAACGTTTTTCAGTCACATTGTAGCAAATATAAGACGTGTGTATAATCACAATGGCAGTCCATCGGTGAGTGGGCAAAAGCGTCACCAAAACTCAGAAAATCTAATTTACTACTACTTTTAACGTAAATAGATTCTTACATTAAGTGAAATTTTAATAAAAAGTTTGTTTTACGTATACGTCTAAAAAATATACACATGGTAAAATTTTAAAATGGAATAACATAAAGAATAGTTTACAGAAATATTTCTGGATTGTTTTCTCAGTTTCTGTTTTATAATCTATTGTCGCTGGCAATAAGTGCCACCACGTGAAATTGACAGTAAAGATTACAAAAAAATTTTATGGACATAAAATTGCATCCTAATAAAAATGGTATTTATAGCTGCATATAAAAATCAAAATTTTCCCGTATGCATCCGCACTTTTACGGTTAACATTGTCACTAGCACACAAGTGTAATGTATCATTAATAAATTTTCAATCTATAGGCATAAAAATTATTTTTAAGCATAAATGGAAACCTTAAATCCATTTGAAATGTGTTTAGAGCAAATATATTTTTTTTTCAACTGTTAATAATGTTCAAAATGAATTTCCAGGACAGTCAGTTTTCAACCTTATTTTAAAAGTTTTACAGTAGGTCACATATAAATGTCTCATATCCGTGTATGCATAATAATAATTATAACACTCAATGTACATAGGTACCTTTTTTTATTTTTAGCATACCTACGTGCCAGAAGCATTTTCTTTTTTGCGGATTTCTTTCGCTTTGACAATTTATTGTGGCCGTTTCTTGAGGAATTATGTGCTGCCCATAATCGCACACTGCGTACCAAGACTTGATAAAACTTCGTTGAATAAGTCACACGTAGTCGAGCGTTCCGAACACTAATACTACACAAGAGAGAATGAGTGACCTCGGTGAGACGCTGGCGTCACACACCTTTCCCCATCCCTTCCCATCATGATCGGTAGCCGAGGGCGCAGCTAGCCAAGGACCTCGACGCCATAAAAAATTTTTCTTAAAAAAATGTCTAATTGACAGAATGTGAGTGTCGTTTGATTTTTTTATCTACGCGGCTCTACCAAAAATATCAAAGTTTGAAACAAATGTGATCGTTTGTGCGTCTTCAGAAACATTTGAATTTTCAGGAGCAGCCTAAATCTAAAGATAGCAAAAACTATTCTGTGTTATTTTCAAAACTCGCTATTAAAATAAAATTTTATCAAGTGTGTGTAGATATTCAGATAGGAATTTGAGATCTCTTGTCACAATAAATGTGAAGTAATTAATAAGCATTTGGTTTGGACAGGATTGTTTCGAAGAAGCCTCGGTGTGCATAACAGTGTGACAAAATCCTCCTAAATTATATATGAAAAAACGACCACAGAAAAAACTATTTAAAGTAATGTACAAATTTAATTTGTGAAGACGAACTGCGCAAGCACAATTTTTATTATTTTTAATGCATGACCATCATGCTATCAGTTTTTGTTTTTATTTGCTGTCCTGTAAAGAGTTAAACACTAACCACTGAAGTTGTAAATGCAGAACTGTCACTACCCTGCGCGCAAGGCGTGTCCGTCTCCCTGGCTCACAGTCGCGAGGGGTGGGCGACCTTCCAGGAAGGAGCTGGCAACACGGCAGCCTGTCTCCGCCACCCCGTGCGTCTTCCTCACCCCCCTGCCGCCCCTCACCCGCAACCATGTGCTAGAGCCTCGCGGCCTCAATGTTTCCATTACAAATAACCATGCTGATACTGTGTCTATGTTTTTAGAGATAGAGTATAGTATCAGCCCCGCTGACATTTTAAAGAATTCAACTTAGTCAAGGGTGCAGTACAGCTGTTTAAGCGATTTAATTAATTGCCTAAAAACTATGATACTTTGAATATTATATCACATGCTATCACCATCTTGAAATAAAAAAAATTAAAACTTTTGAAGCCATAACACTGTTAAAGGTCTTCAAAATCTACAACATGGTTTTGTTTGACACTGTTATCACAAAAATTGTGGAAATCGCGTGAGAATTGGTTTTGCATGTAAATGCCTATCCCGCGGCCGGAGTGAATTTGGTTAAGCCCGGCCTTACTCGCGGACAATATATCACCCTGGGTTCAGCCTGGCAAACGTTGGGTACTGCAGCTAGTATTATATATAAACCATATGGACATTAATTATATTCTATTTAAACTACATTTAAAAATAGTTACAGGTAAAGGTGTATGTGACTGCGTACAGTGAAGTTTGCGTAAGAATTGGTGTGTAGTTAATTTTTAAAAGTTGTAATATGTTCACATTTCCCGTAATAGACGCTTGGGCACGAGTTTTAGGACCTTGACAACGTTAATTTGACCGCTGGGCGGAAGGATACCAAACAAGATAAATAATATGATAGCACAGTGGTAGAGTCGACTATGCTTAATAACATACCGAAATTTTGCCGCTATAGACCTTGTGCGTATCACCGAAAATTTTCAGTAAGCCCTAGATGACAGCGACAGACAGCAGTTCATTAAAATGCTTTCCATTTACGCACTCTTTACCGTAGACTCCCTATAGCTTTATGAAAATAATCTTAAAGCACTACTACACACATTTATAATGAATAAAGTTCTAAGTGTTAATATAAAAGGTAAGAAAAAAATTGTTTCATTAATGAAATAAGTTTTTTTACATCAGTCAAGGAAATAAAAATATTATTCACTTAAAAATAAAGGGTTTTACGAAAATATTTCTTAAACAAAAGTTGTATAATTCTTAAGATTTACAGCAACATATCTCTTAAAGGTCTAGCTTAATTTATTGGATCACTAGAGCCTTCCGAGCGCATCAATGTCGTCTACGCACTGCGACAGAGCCACAGCCGCAAGCGCTGGGGCCACTTCCACACCCACGAAATCGAAGAGTTTTAATCTTTGTAAAATTTGCTCCAAACTGAAATTTGAAACAGTAGTAACATACACGTTTTCTAGCAACATGTGAAATGTTTACCTCCGCAAACATTGCGCGTAACACCGAAAACATGTAGTTAAGTACTAAATAATACTTTATTGGCAATTTAACAATATGGCACTCCTTAAACGTAATTACTATAGTAGCCCTTCATAATAGCAAACCAAAAATAACTTAAAACATTAATCTCTATTATTAAATTTAAAAACCTTTCACTACGTTTGACTAAATATCATATGTATTCAATATTAGGAGAGAGGTGTTATGAAAAAAAACAATGGCACAAATGGAAATACGCATGAAAAGCCCGATGTGAAAACATTAAATAAAAGTAGTTGCAAAGTTCTTAAACTTTACATTAGTTTATTTGTTGAGAGTCTGGTACAATTTGTCTGACCGCCGAAGCGATCCGAGCCGCGTAGTGTGCACTACTGCGAGGTTGCCGAAGTTAGCTCGGGTCGAGACGAATTTCGCTGTTAAGAAACAAAGGTTTTTAATACATGGAAAATTATCCCAAAGAAGAAACTTTGTACAGTTGTAGAATGACCGTTTCTTAGTAACATGTCAAAAGTTTACCGATGTAACCCCTGTGATTACACCAATAGCGAGCATTTAAGTCCTAAATGATAATTTCCCAAACGATCCACACAATTGTGTTTCGTAAATAATTTAATAACTCCATAAATACTTTTTTTAAGTAGGCTCTTAGATAACAGCAAACTTGGTTTTTCTTCAAACGCCATACTGCTACGGTAATAGGAACATGAAATCACTACAGACAAGATTTTGTTCCGTTTACTATGGTGAAACCAGAGCTAACCGAGAAATGACCGAACGTCCCGGAAAGTTGTGATATTTGACGATATTTGACTATATTGCGCGAGTAGCACACCCGTACGTGACTACAGAGAATGACTAGTTTCCTTAACCGTTAGGATTTCTGGGACGAACACCCTCTCAAAGCTAGGGTCATAAAATACGGTCAAACTCTTGCAAAAACATCCACCACCGCTCTTTACCACTAGCAATCCAACGACGTCAGCTAGGTGCAGCACTCAAATACATTAACTTATAAAAAAAATATGTAATGCTACCTATACATTTTACAACACAACTCGTGTTTTATTTATTTTTTGTAAAAAAAAATAATGCCTATTATTATAGGAATTATGTTATAAAAGTGAAAAAAAACTCAGAGTACATTTACGATGTATCGTTTTATTCAATTTTTATGTAGTAAACTGATTTTAAAGAAGTAAATATATAATTTTTAATATTTTCGAATACAGGCTACATTAAAATTTTGCATTGTTCTGATCGAAAATAAAAGGATGTATCAGAAATTAAAAAAAAATTTGGTTGCTACAAAAATAATTTTTAATAATAAAATTCTTGTAACAGAATAAATCCATGCATATATAAAACCAGAGGTCCTCTAGAATTTTTCATTTACAAGTTCCAAGCAGAAATCGTTTATTGTTAATTTTATTGTATCAAAAAACATCCATATAAGAAAAAAATGCATAATCTCAATACATGTAACATAAATACACCCTATCATATGAATTAGCTATGTTTTAAGTAATCCCTAAATAAGACCAAGTTGAATGAGTGTCGCAGTACGCAGTGTGTCGCAATGCCGCGCCGGCGGCCGTGAGAGATCAGTACGGCCGCAGTACACTGCAACGCTCGGGCCGCTTTAATGTGCCAACTAATTACGTTAGACTCTATATAAATATACCGTCTTAAAGCTAAAGGTATAACCAAAAACATTTATTTGGACATTTTTCGCATTGGGCTCTTCAAATTGGTGTAAATCGTATTTTTATCTGGGTGGCAAAGATAAAAAAATGTCATGAATTAATCGCTTAATATCATATCTTTAATATTAACAATTTATGCTTTTTACAACATTAATGGCTGTATTAAAGTCTCAAGATTATTTTGGTAATTTTATGGACAGTCTAAATTAAAAACTGTACAAATGGGTTGCATTTTAATGGACTGATGTAAGTCGCTGTATCTTGGACTTAATGCAATTTTTCGGTTATACGCACAAGGTCTACAGCGGTAAACTTTCGGTATGTTATTAAGCATAGTCAACTCTACCACTGTGCGAAAAATCAGCTTTGGACAAATTTTTTACAACATAACAATTTTTTACAGGTTTGTGCCTTTTTAAGTCTTGGTTTCCTGGACTACCATGTTGAAGTATTTTCCTTTGAAAGCATTTTTATTTTATTTATCTGTACTGTGTGTAGTACCTACACTAAGAAATCAGATGACATCATAATACTGATACTTGCTTTTCAATTTTTCAATACGTCACAAATGGTTTAAATAGATTTTTACAAAATATTTTAGGTTCTGATAGAACTATTACTATTTATGTTGCTGATAGAATGAAACTTAAAATTTTATTAAATCTGATTAAATAGCATTCGATTTTTAAACGTTTTGAATTTTGAAGGTACGTAACTAAATTGGTATTTTTTTAATTAACGAAGTAATTTTAAGCAGATATCTGTGGTTGAAAAAAAATACTGGCTAATATCATCTAAAACTCATTACACAATTAAAATTATACGAGTAGTGTTTCAGTTGTAGTCCAGCAGGCTATAAGAGTTTGAAGAACTTACAACATCAGTTTCCAGGGATTAATCCAAGACATCATTCTAGACCTTCATGAACGTTCGTATTCAGCTGCCGAGGTTGGTTAACGAAATCCCTGTTTTAAACAACAACCAACATTTGGAACTTAATTATAAAAAGTGAATTTTCTTAAATCATCACACACTTTAAATGTTTGTATAAGGACTGTAAATTCTTATCTTGTTTTCAACAGTTAACTCTAACTGTTAAATTACGTTATTGGAATATTAATCCCTGTAAAATTAAGTAGTTACTACAGGTGGAATTGTTTTAGTAACACAATATTAAAATCAGATCATTATTTAATAACCTTCATTAGTATTTTATCTGTGTATTTCTTGCTTCACAAACTCAGAGGTCCAAACTTTCTGACCATGAGCTTAGCTGGCAATTAAGTATTTTCTTGAATCCATAAATATTGTAACTTATTTGTCATTAATTGATACACAATATTTCTTATTAAATAGAATATTGAGAAAAGTGATATCAATCATAAAGATCAAACTAAACGTAAAAAATAATTGAATAGTTAAGTGACAGAAAACTAAACGAATTCCATCAGGTTTAGTTATTAAGTAATGATTTAAACTAGTTAAAGCAAGTTAACATTATTTGTTTAACAGAAGTAGTATAGGATAGCCGGTCCTGCGGCAGGCCTTCAGGCTGTGGTGCTGTGTGTCCTATCCGCCATCTTGGATTGTGACGTCACGGAGGCCATCTTGGATGAGCGTAACGGGACACAATGTAACGGGACACAGTGTAACGGTACACAGTGTAACGGGACAAGTAGATCACGGCAGTCATCTTGGATCCGCCATCTTGGATCCGCCATTTTGGATGATGTCATTTTGTTTTCTAGAAAATTCCAGCCTTGTTTTTTCCGCCATTTTGGTTGATGACGTCACCGTTGCAATTTTCGTTACGTCCGCCATCTTGAAAATCCGCAATTTTTATGTTAGAAAATCGGGAAAAATTTTAAAAATCATTAAAAAATTATTTAATTGAATAAATAATAAAAATCTTAAAAACCACTGTTGCAGTTATCGTTACGGTCGCCATCTTGGATTATATAAATGTTGCTTATTTCGTTACACCTGCCATCTTGGTTGAGTACTATACCATCGTTACACTTTATGTTAGGACCACCATATTGGATCCTATTAATGTTGCAATAATCGTTATGGTCGCCATCTTAAAATTTAGACGCCATCTTGAAAATCCGTAATTTTAATGCTAGAGATTCGGGAAAAAATTTAAAAATCATTAAAAAAAATAACTAATCGAATTAAATAATAAAAAATCCTTAAAACCACCATTGCACTTTTTCGTGACGGCCGCCATCTTGAAATCACCCACTGGAGGTCACCATCTTGTTTTCGTCCGCTAGAGTGTGCTGATACCATGTTGGTATAATTATCTGGTCACCATACCTTTGTCCTCAACTGTTGACATTGAACTTTGACCTTGACCTTGAACTTTGACCTTGACCTCTAACTTTGACCTTGACCTTGAAATTTGACCTTGACCTCTAATGTTGACCTTGACCTTGAAATTTGACTTTGACCTTGACCTTGAAATTTGATCTTGACCTTGAAATTTGACTTTGTCCTTGAAATTTGACTTTGTCCTTGTCGACCATCATGAATCCGACATTTTATGTTCAGTACATGCTTCCAGGAGCTACCACCTGCTGGAGTACGCCATATTGTGTGTACTTGTATTATAGAGTATATTTCCATCTGGATAATTTTATTCTAACCCGCTACAGTGCAGTAATCATTTATTATGGAGGTGCCCCCCGTCATCTTGAAATTCGGCTGCCATCTTGAAATCATGTAATAATGTAGCTAGAAAAGCGGGAAAAATTCCAAAATTCATTAAATAAATCACTCATTAACTTAAATATTGATTCGATTCGCTACAGTCCTTGGTTCGATCCCTGAATGATGCAAAACATTTAATTTTATATAAAAAATAATTTCAATAAACCATGTTCAAAATTCTTAAAGAGACTTTAAATCCTCTACTACCATCATCATATCAGACATCAAGACCACCATATTGGAAATTCGTAATTGTAATGCTAGAGATTCGGGAAAAAGTTCAAAATTCATTGAATAAATTTGTAATCTATATACTGATTGATTAGATCGACTAAGGTCCTTGGTTCGATCCCTGGCCGATACAAATCAACTTTAATTTTAAAAAAGTACCAGAAAAGTGTAAAGTTCGAGAAATAAAACACCTCAAAGTCGTTTACAAACATAATATTTATTACACAATTTCTATCCTACTACAGAATCACTTGCGAAAGCCAGCAATCTTATAAACATTTAGCCCTGCATAGACGTGCAACGACTACTTCTTAGCTCCAAATGGCTCCAATTGCTCCAAACAGCCTTCAAATGGCTCCAACAGCTCCAACAACCTCCGAATGCTTGACAACTCCAAATGACTACAAATGCTTCAAAAGACTCCAAATGCTTTAACAGCTCCAAAAAAAGGCTCCAAATGCTCCAATAGCCTCCAAATGCTTAACACAGCTCCAAATGGCTCCAAATGCTCCTAATGTCTCCAAATGGCTCCAAATGCTCCAAACGGCTCCAAATGCTCCAAATGTCTCCAAAAGGCTCAAAATGCTTCAAAAGGCTCCAAATGCTCCAACAGCTCCAAAAAAGGCTCCAAATGCTTGACAGCTCCAAATAGCTCCAAATGCTCCAAACGGCTCCAAATGCTCCAAATGTCTCCAAAAGGCTCCAAATGCTTCAAAAGGCTCCAAATGCTCCAAATGGCTCCAAATGCTCCAAATGGCTCCAAATGCTCCAAATGGCTCCAACAGCTCCAAAAGGCTCCAAATGCTTCAAAAAGGCTCCAATTGTTCCAAGAGCTCCATCTTCAATTGGTTCCAACTGATTCCAATTACTTTTCTTATCGAACTTGGCATGATTACTAACATGTCTTTATTAGTATACATTTTGACTGGCAGTGGTAACGTATTTTGCACCTTTAAGTTATAAGTTTTATTTAGAAATCAGATTTCGATAAATGGTAGTTACCATTTGGAAAGAAAATATATTAATTTATCTTCAAGTTTATACACATACATTTAATTTAAGCCATTATTGTATGTAGCCAGCTTCCCTCAGTTCTTTGAGTATGAAGGATATTTCTTTAATGTTCGAATAGTTTCCTGCACAAAGCGATCCATGTAGCCTGTCAACCAATATGTTAGGATCTTCCCATGAGGTATAATCAAACTCTTCTGCTGCGTTCATCATCCTTGTATGTTTATAATAAATATTATTTTCTCTGGTGTCTATCGTTTTACCACCAACCTCAAGGTCACTTTCGTCATCGTATCAGTGATTATCACAAGCTTGATCAGGATAATTTATTTTATTACGACGTTTCCATCGTTTTGGTCTCAAACCACCATCACAGTCTTCACTCTTGCATGCTTTTGCTGCTTCAGCACAGTACTCAATCATGTCAGCCTTAGATGTGTTAGCACAGCCTTCGTTCACGCCAGCTTCTGATGTGTCACCACAGTCTTCAATCATGTCAGCACCACAAACTTGATCAGGATAATTTATTTTATTACGTCGTTTCCATCGTTTTGGTCTCAGACCGCCATCACAGTCTTCGATCTTGCCTGCTTTAGGTGCTTCAGTACAGTACTCAATCATGTCAGCCTCAGATGTGTCACCACAATCTTCAATCATGCACGCTTCAGATGATTCATCAAAGTCTTCGACCTTGTAAGCTTCAGATGGTTCTCCATCTTTCTCATTTTCATGGAGACGACTAGATATTGGAGTAAATATATTTTCATTTCTAATGTGGTTACAACTTCCTTCGTTTGTTTTTAATTTTAAATTATGATCTTGATCTAGATCAGTAATTTTAGCATTAGCTTTTTCGCCTTCGTTCCTCTTCCGCGATGTTGTAGCCCAGTCTTCGTTATCTTTATTCATCTTAATTGTACAGGTCTTGTAATGTCTATCCAAGTAATATCTTCTACCAAAGGATTTCTGACACTGACTGCAATGAAACGGTTTTTGACAAGGACCCAAATTACACTCGCTTCTCTCATGTCGTTTAGCATTCTTTCTCAAGGTAAACACCTTGCTACAGTATCTACAGTGATGACGTTTCGATACAGCGTCAGATCCTAAATCGGAATTCATATTAGTTATCGAGACTAATGCCAGATGCAAACTAAGAGTTTTAAATTAGATATATTACTTAAATAGAATTTTTTAATTATTTCATCAGCGAGAATTAATTTATCTCATTCAAAGGTACTTGTTGCAAGTAGTTCTGCTTTTCAACAACAGATGTCGCCACATGTTACTTGCAGGTAAATAATATTTAGTTCTTTTATGCGGGATGCGGGATGCTCACTAACGATCGCATTAGAACGATAGCTTCGCTAGACTCCAAGGAGAAGGAAGTTCGTCCATCCCCGCTGACTATTTAGACGTGATTTTGGTTCAAGTTCGTGATCTCAGGGAAGGTTCGGCCTTGTGGCTAGAGGTAGGGGTCAACGCAGTAAGGCCCCCCGAGCTGTTATGGCCACTCGGGACGCCTGAATAATAACACAAAGCTTCTGAAGATAGTTGGTGAATTTAATACAGCACAGCCCAATACATGGTGCTGCCCGTTCTGGCCGTAACTGTTTGCCCGACGCGACTAGTCACACGCGCAGCTCACTTCCTCAGTGGCGGCTCACGATTTTTATGCGCGTGAGGGGCGGACTCGTACACGTGATGCTAAAGTTACAAAAAATACACTCTGATATGGCACACGATATCTTGACGCACAATACACTACACTATTATCTAACTCTAAATAAACTGGGCTAGCAGCACGTAGGCCCGTGTCTCCGGCGACTCTACGTGGTGTCTAGGTGTGTCCCAGGGACTGAATCGTTATTAAGTTCGATGGCACGCGTCGCCTGCTGGCTGCCCCGTGCGGGCCAAAACTATGTAGCCGGTAGGCTAGGTTGGGCGTGAAGCGCCGACGTAAATCCACATAATCTCCCCACAGTACTTACGTATGACGTAGAACACTCATCTTGGAGCACTGATTGAATTAAGTTAAGTACCTCATGGTAAATTTAGGCCGACCGCGGAACTGTACATAAAAGGTTGAAAAGAAATTACACTATTGAAAACTACATGTCGGTGAATGCAAAGGTTGAAGGTTCCGCGTTGCGCGCAGGCTGCCGGCCTGGGTGAGCTCTCGAAGGACACTGCTGTGTCACCGCGCGCGACCCCCCTCCCCCGCCCCCCTCCCGCGGAAACGTGTGAATTTCGCAGGAAACTGAACCGGCCAGGTTCGGGACAAATCGCACAGTGAAACATGATTTTGCAAAGACTTAATTATTAATGAATGGAAAATAATGTTTAATAAAACCTGTGGAAAACATAATTAAAATAATTTGTTGTAGTGCGGCGGAGGGACATGCCACACCCGGCCGGATACTTCCGCCGGCGCAGCACTCGTTGCCTGGTGTTCGCCTCGTCGCACGCACTGCACTTTGCTGCGCGGACGAGCGCGTTCGGTGCACACGTTTTTACGAGACATTGATGAGGCATAGCGGTCTATGCGACAGAGGAGCATTGGCGGTCGGCGTCAACATGTGGGCGAAATACATTTTTTTTTTCACATAATAGTCTATGGAAATTATTGTTTGTCCCAACATGGCTGACCACGAAACCGAAACTGATGATGGTAGTACGTTTAAAGTTAAAAGGAAACGAAATGAGAATGCATGGGCAAAAAATGTACGTAAACGTTTAAGAAGAGAAGGTAAACCATATGTTAATGAAAGTGGTAAAGGGATAAAGGCCCGTAAAACAGGAACTTCGTGCAGGTATGTACCTACATTTTGTTTTCACAGATTATGCTGTGTTTTATTTTTTATTGTACTTTACTGTGTTACGTGAAATTGGTTATTTATTTAAGGTGTAAACGAGGCTGTCTTACAAAATATTCTGATGAAGCAAAAGAGTTGCTGATAACTAACCTTAACAATCTAACCTGCAAAGATGCCCAAGATTCTTATTTGTATGGACTTCTACGCGAAAAGGTTATTGACAGAAGACGACCACAAAAAGGAGAGAAGTCCCTGCAGCGTGAAAAACAGTATATATACACTGTGAGTATAATGTATATTAATAAAATAATACTGAAACTTTAAAGATGTGTTTTTAATTTTGAATAATATGTTTGGCTATTCTCATAGCGCCTATAAACAGTTATTATGTTTTAGGTTGTACTTGGTGAACAAGTAACTGTTGTATGCCGTGAAGGATTTGCCAGCTTGTTTGGAATAGGTGTTGGGCGAGTGAGGCGGTTAACAGAACTTCATAGCGCCGGTGTGTCACCAAAAGACAACAGAGGATGTCACAACAGACCAAGGGCAAAATCGGAAGACATTAAAGAAATGATTGATGCTCACATACGTTCCTTTCCATATTGTGTTCAGCATTATGGGTCACGAGCGAAGCAAAGGTATTTGCGTTCTGATTTAGATGTTATGCAAATGTATGTACTGTTCCTTGAAAAACATTACCCTGAAACATACTTGCAAGTAAAAGGTGGGGCAGATCCTAAGCATGCAAAGTGTACAGTGAAATATGAGTATTTTCTTCGCTACTATCAGGAACATTTTATTTATCCATTTGGCAGACCATGGTCGGATTTATGTGCTTTCTGTGAAGAGTATCGTGTCAAAATTTGCGCTGAAAAAAATGGAGTGGTTCGAAAACAAATGCAACAGACTCTGGAACTTCACAAAGCAAAAGCAAGGAAATTTAGAACATCTATGAAAGATGCAAGTGGGAATGTTCAGGGCAATGAAAATGCACAGGCAATCTGTTTTGATTTTCAGCAGAATATTCCCTTCCCCCATCTTCAGGTTAGCGATGTTTTCTACAAGAGGCAACTGTGGCTTCACAACTTTGCTGTTACAAATTTGAGAACTGGCAAAAGTGTAATGTTCACATGGCCAGAAACGAAAGGTAAAAAAGGTGCAAACGAAGTTATTTCCTGTCTAAATATATACATAAACACGTACCTTCCAGAAAATTGTAAAGAGCTGTTTGTGTTTTCTGATGGTTGTATTGGTCAGAACCACAACAGAACCATGATGCATTATTTTTTCACTCAAGTCTATGTGCACAGATTTGTAAAGGTTACTCAGATGTTCCCAGTCCGAGGCCATTCATTTTTGCCATGTGATCAACATTTTGCTGTTATTGAAAAAATGAAAAGAAGAGTGGAGACTATGGAGATGTACGAAGGATGGGTAGAACTGATAAAGAAAAAATTCCTTGTGCGTTCCTTAGAAACAGAGGACATCATTGATTTCCAAGGGGGCTTCAAGAAGTACTTCAAATCCAGCATTACGAAACACAACGAGCGATTTTGCGTTACCAAGTACAAACTGTTCAAGTTTGATAGGTGCCATATCAATGATGTTTGTGTCGATAAAACAATGGGTGGAATGATGCCAGAATTCTTCCGCATCTTAAAACCCAATGTTAAGCCAAATATCCCTGAATGTAAAGCTTACAGCACACAACTCCCAGTTCAACAAAAGAAACTTGATGATGTCAGGTCTTTGTTAAAGTATTTACAACCGGATGCGGTGAGCTTTATTAACTCGCTAGTTGGATCTGATGAGTTGTGTAATGAGGACGGAGACTATGAAGACATTACAGAAAATGTATGAAAGAACATTGTTTACATGTGTGTAGTGGGTATATTTTTGAAAAATGATTTATTTCTTTGCTTATGATATAAAAGTATGTACTTTTTATTCATTCCTGTATTACTACAAAGGTTTCTTTCAATATACATTAATTATTAAACAGAGTAAATCATGATTTTGTAAAAAAATAAACCCTAACAAATTCGGTGATTTCAATATCATCCCAAGTCCATCTACTTTGGTCACCGATTGATGGTTTCACAGGGGACTAAGAAATTCTTTTATTGTATGAATACAGACCAAATGTATGACTACTCAAAGATGTGAAACCATTTTTGCTTGCAACAACTAGTTTTTAAATGAATTAGTTTTTTGCTTCTCCTGAAAAATTTTAGTTTCTGGACTTGGAACGTTTTTGAAATCACCGTACAATTACAGCTACAGCTTTTGAAACACTTTGATGCTCTTAATGCAGGCATTGCAAACACCTGGAAAACATAAATTTTAAACTGTGTATGATCACAATATACCTCAATTGGAATAAAACCTACTTAAAAAAGCCCACGTTCCTGGACCCAAAATTTGTTTTTGATTCTAAATACTGTCATTTACAGTTCTCTACAGAATGTTTGGTAAAACGAGCCTACTCAAAGAAAATTGATAGTGTGAAATGACTTCAAATAAATATTACATTGCTCGTCAAATAATATTGAATACAATATATTTGAAGACGTATTTCATCCAAAATCACCCTTCAAATTTTGTTGTCCAATTTATTGGATAAAATATATTTGACAGTGTGACAGGGCCTTAAACCACAGCACGAAAACAAAATCAAAACAAGCACGCAATTTCACAGTTTTCTTTACTTTGAAGGTCTAGCGGATACGTCATATCACGGAAACACCCGAACGACCAAACTCGTTTTTCTTCTGTTGAGACGACCTGGTATCTAATGACCTTGCCTCCATGGTATATACCTACAGCAAAACCGGAAACAAAATGGCGCTTGTACATGGAGACACTATAATACTAGCAAACACAAATACATCATACTTTATTGTAAAAATAAAAATACATAAAACATGCGTCATAAAAAAATTAACAAAACATAAGTTAATTTACTTATTACAATTAAAGTTCATTAAAATTAATACATTAATATAAACAATACGAAACCCCAATTAACTGAAAATTAAACAATTCACTGCTCACAAACTAAGTAATGTGCACATATACTAGCTACATCAGTCGATTGCTACAAGCTTTATCTACAAAATGTACTGTACACTTTTTCAAAATGGGTCGACAGATTTTCTGTATATGCTTTTCACAACAACTCCGTGCAAGAAAAACTGGAGTTAGGTCCGCGCGGAAAATGCTACGAATTGAACATTTTATAAAATTTTATTGGTTTCATTTAGACCAATGAAAGAATAAACACACATCACACAATTTCTGTCCTTATCAAAACTTATATTTATTTAATTTTAGAGAGCATAGGTCTATAAAAACGATACATTAATAATCGCCCTTGCAACTCAAAAATTATTATATATTAAATAATTCGCAGCTGACAAACTAAGTAATGTGCACATATACCAGCTACATCGGTCAGTTGCTACAAGCTTTCTCTACAAAATGTACTTTCCACTTTTTCAAAATGGGTCGACAGATTTTCTGTATATGCTTTTCGCAACAACTCCGTGCATGAAAAACTGGAGTTGGGCCGCGCAAAAAATGCTACGAATTCAACATTTTATAAATTTTTTTTGGTTTCATTTAGACCAATAAAAACATAATCTTAGTTCACACAATGTCTGTCCTATTCAAAAGTTATATATATTTATTTTTATAGTGCATAGGTCTATAAATATACTACATTAATAATCACCCTTGCAACTCAAAAATTATTATATATTAAAAAATTCGCAGCTGACAAACTAAGTAATGTGCACATATACCAGCTACATCAGTCGATTGCTACAAGCTTTCTCTACAAAATGTACTGTCCACTTTTTCTAAATGGGTCGACAGATTTTCTGTATATGTTTTTCGCAACAACTGCGTGCAAGAAAAACTGGTTTAGGCCGCGCGAAAAATGCTACGAATTGAACATTTTATATAATTTTGTTGGTTTCTTTTAGACCAATAAAAGCATTAACGTTATTCACACAATGTCTATCCTTATCAAAACTTTTATTTATTTACTTTTTTAGAGCATAGGTCTATAAAAATACTACATTAATAATCACCCTTAAGCCTCAAAAATTATTATATATTAAAAAATTCGCAGCTGACAAACTAAGTAATGTGCACATATACCAGTTACATCAGTCGATTGCTACAAGCTTTCTCTACAAAATGTACTTTCCAATTTTTCAAAATGGGTCGACAGATATTCTGTATATGCTTTACGCAACAACTCCGTGCAAGAAAAACTGGAGTTAAGTCCGCGCGGAAAATGCTACGAATACAACATTTTATAAAATTTTATTGGTTTCATTTAGACCAATGAAAGAATAAACACACATCACACAATGTCTGTCCTTATGAAAACTTATATTTATTTAATTTTTGAGAGCATAGGTCTATAAAAATACTACATTAATAATCGCCCTTGCAACTCAAAAATTATCATATATTAAATAATTCGCAGCTGACAAACTAAGTAATGTGCACATATACCAGCTACATCAGTCGATTGCTACAAGCTTTCTCTACAAAATGTACTGTCCACTTTTTCTAAATGGGTCGACAGATTTTCTGTATATGTTTTTCGCAACAACTGCGTGCAAGAAAAACTGGTTTAGGCCGCGCGAAAAATGCTACGAATTCAACATTTTATATAATTTTGTTGGTTTCTTTTAGACCAATGAAAGCATGAACGTTATTCACACAATGTCTATCCTTATGAAAACTTATATTTATTTAATTTTTGAGAGCATAGGTCTATAAAAATACTACATTAATAATCGCCCTTGCAACTCAAAAATTATTATGTATTAAATAATTCGCAGCTGACAAACTAAGTAATGTGCACATATACCAGCTACATCAGTCGATTTTTACAAGCATTCTCTACAAAATGGGTCGACAGATTTTCTGTATATGCTTTTCGCAACAACTCCGCGCAAGAAAAACTGGAGTTAGGTCCGCGCGAAAAATACTACGAATTCAACATTTTATAAAATTTTATTGGTTTCATTTTGACCAATGAAATAATAAATACACATCACAGAATGTCTATCCTTATCAAAACTTATATTTAATTAATTTTTGAGAGCATAGGTCTATAAAAACACTACATTAATAATCGCCCTTGCATCTCATAAATTATTATATATTATATCATTCGCAGCTGACAAACTAAGTAATGTGCACATATACCAGATACATCAGTCGATTGCTACAAGCTTTCTCTACAAAATGTTCTCTCCACTTTTTCAAAATGGGTCGACAGAATTTCTGTATATGCTTTACGCAACAACTCCGTGCATGAAAAACTGGAGTTGGGCCGCGCAAAAAAAGCTACGAATTCAACATTTTATAAAATTTTGTTGGTTTCATTTAGACCAATGAAAGAATAAACACACATCACACAATGTCTGTCCTTATCAAAACTTATATTTATTTAATTTTTGAGAGCATAGGTCCATAAAATCACTACATTAACGATCGCCCATGCACCTATTAAATTATTATTTATTAAAAACTTCGCAGCTGACAAACTAAGTAATGTGCACATAAACCAGCTACATCAGTCGATTGCTATAAGCTTTCTCTATAAAATGTACTGTCCACTTTTTTAAAATGGGTCGATAGATTTTTTGAATATGCTTTTCGCAACAACTGCGTGCATGAAAAACTGCAGTTAGGCCGCGCAAAAAAAGCTATGAATTCAACATTATATAAAATTTTATTGGTTTCATTATGACCAATGAAAGAATAGACACACATCACACAATGTCTGTCCTTATCAAAACTTATATTTATTTAATTTTTGAGAGCATAGGTCTATAAAAACACTACATTAATAATCACCCATGCACCTATTAAATTATTATTTATTAAAAACTTCGCAGCTGACAAACTAAGTAATGTGCACATAAACCAGCTACATTAGTCGATTTTTACAATATTTCTCTACAAAATGTACTGTCCACTTTTTCAAAATGGGTCGACAGAATTTCTGTATATGCTTTTCGCAACAACTGCGTGCAAGAAATACTGGAGTTAGGCCGCGCGAAAAATGCTACGAATTCAACATTTTATATAATTTTGTTGGTTTCTTTTAGACCAATGAAAGCATTAAAGTTATTCACCAAATAACTATCCTTATCAAAACTTATATTTATTTACTTTTTTAGAGCATAGGTCTATAAAAATACTACATTAATAATCACCCTTAACCCTCTTAATTTATTATATATTAAAAAATTCGCAGCTGACAAACTAAGTAATGTGCACATATACCAGTTACATCAGTCGATTGCTACAAGCTTTCTCTACAAAATGTACTTTCCACTTTTTCAAAATGGGTCGACAGATTTTCTGTATATGCTTTTCGCAACAACTCCGTGCATGAAAAACTGGAGTTGGGCCGCGCAAAAAAAGCTACGAATTCAACATTTTATAAAATTTTGTTGGTTGTTTTAGACCAATAAAAGCATAAACTTAGTTCACACAATGTCTGTCCTTATCAATATTTATATTTATTTAATTTTTGAGAGCATAGGTCTATAAAAACACTACATTAATAATCGCCCTTGCATCTCATAAATTATTATATATTATATCATTCGCAGCTGACAAACTAAGTAATGTGCACATATACCAGCTACATTAGTCGATTGCTACAAGCTTTCTCTACAAAATGTACTGTCCACTTTTTCAAAATGGGTCGACAGAATTTCTGTATATGCTTTTCGCAACAACTCCGAGCATGAAAAACTGGAGTTGGGCCGCGGAAAAAATGCTACGAATTCAACATTTTATAAAATTTTGTTGGTTTCATTTAGACCAATGAAAGAATAAACACACATCACACAATGTCTGTCCTTATCAAAACTTATATTTATTTAATTTTTGAGACTATAGGTCTTTAAAAACACTACATTAATAATCGCCCTTGCAACTCAAAATTTTTTATATATTTAATAATTCGCAGCTGAGCTGAATTTTTGCACACAGGAAGAGTTGACTACGCTCAACAACATAGGTACTGAAAGTTTACCGCTGTAGACCTTGTGCGTAACACTGAAAACGTGCGATTAAGTCTTAGATAATAGCTACTTATAGCAATCCATTAAAATGTTTTCCATGTATGCAGTTTTTAATGTAAGTATATTTTCTATAAACATACCATAACAATATAGAAACGCTAGTTTACACATTAATGTTGACAAATATTCCGTGCCTTAAGACAAGTTTTAAATCAATTAATTTATGAAATACATATTTTTATCTCTGGCACCAGACAAAAATACAATTCACACAAAAAATAAAGACCCCATGCGAAAAAATTCTTCAAAAATGTTTTTGCGTATTCTTTTAGCTTTAAGACAGTAAATTTATAAAGACCCTAGGGTGACACGAGCGTCGCAGGGTGTGTCGAACTGCGGTGGTTCTAAGCACTCACGGTCGGGGCGACATTATAAATATATGTAATTCATATGATAGGTTATATCTAAGTGACATCTAACAAATATTATATTCTATTGATTCTCTTATATGAAACATTTTTGATACAACATAAAATTTAATACTAAATTTTTTCTGTCAGGATTTGTTATGTATAAAACTATTCGAGAACTTTGGTTTACTATCTGTGGTTAAATAAATTGTTACAAAAATTGTATTATTAAAATTTGAACATTAATTAAATAACTAACATTAATATTTTATGCATTATTTTACTTTCGATCTGAACAATGCCAAATTTTAACTAAGCATATATTCTATATGCTATGTATATATATTTTAAGAAATTTAATTCTTCAAAATAAGTTTACGACTGCATCAAAAATGAAACAAATGCTGCATAGTTAAATTATGTCAGGTATTTTTTTTCTTTTATAATATTATTGATAAATATTATTTCCAAAGATAAATAAAACAATAGTGTTAATATTTAGCATAAAAGATTTAGTTCTCTTAAGTTGATGCATTTTGTGTGCCTTCATTGGATCTTTAGAGTGGTAAAGAGCCGGGTGATGTTTTTGAAAGCTCTTGGCAATTATGGCGCTAACGGCGAGAGGGTGTCTGTACCAGTAATAATATTAAGGAAACTAGCCTTTCTCTTTACTGACGTACGGGTCTGCTCCTCGCAGTTTGTCCAAACTTTGGGGGGAATCAGATTGAATATTGTCGGTAGCGAATTCGTGTTCTTATTATCTTAGCAGTATGGTGTGTGAAGAAAAAATTGAACTAAGTTTGCTGTATACACTAATCAAACTGCACTCGTTTCCAACGAATGCTGTCCGTTAAAAATGATGTTCAAGGCTCGCTGTGAACCTGTACACGAAAATATTATAAATATTGTCCATAGAAATAACGCTATTGGTCCCAGTAATAAGTGCATTGTTTCTTTTTTTATTTAATTAATATCTTACAGATTAAAGAGTGAAACACACAACAATACCATTTGACATAAGCAGCGGCGCAACAACTAAATTTCCAAAAGGGGGGGGGGGGGCAATATACATTTTTATAAAGAATCATCGATCCCCCTATTGAAGTGGGTGGTCCGGGGGTCCTCCCCCGGGAAAATTTGTATTTCAAGGTGGAAAATGGTGCTATTGAAGCAGTTTTATAATCTTAAAATTGATTACACAGCACTTTCTTTGCCCCCGTTTACCCCCATTTCAAGGTTTCAGAGGGTGGTGGGGGGGGGGCAAAATACCCTTCCCCCCCCCCCCTGTTGTTGCACCCCTGGACATAAGCAAATCATATCCTGCAACTTTTATTTTATCTAGGTTTGCGATATACACTTCTGATTTATTCTGCCACTGTACAAAAGTTACAGTTTTGTGATAATTCATGATGCATTAAACGCCTTTGGTTGTTAAGAGCGAAAAAAATTCCCAGCCCGAGTGAGTTCAGCACCGCCGCAGAGAAGTACACACTACGCAGTTCGGGACACTTTACCGGTCAGATTGATTGTACCAAACACTCGTAAAATTTATTAATTTAAAGATTAAGAAATATTGAACCACTTTTATTAAGGTAATTTTCACCTTGGGTTCTTCTTGTGTTTGTATTACCATAAATTTGAATATAATGATTTTTCTTAACCTTAATGATTTTCATTGTTAGATGGTAAGATATTAAAACTGTGTACTTTTTATCACTATTACCACGTAGGGCAAAGTAGGACAGGCTTTAAGGCTGTGGAGCCGATGGCCGACCACCATCTTGGATTGTGACGTCACAGCGGCCATCTTGGATGACCTTGAACTTGACCTTAACCTTTTACCTGCAAAATTTGCCCAAAATTCGCCAAAATACCCAAAAATTTAAATATTTTTTTGGAAAAAAATCCCGCCAAACAATTACAAAAATTTGAAAAATAATGAATTTTTCTCCACGTTTCGAGGGAAAATTTACTATTTTTAGTCCTTAAAAATACCAGCAGCAAGAAATGTTTATTTAGAGGCTTAAGCATCCATGTCTACAGCCTCCGATAAGCCTCTGACATCATCATGGAATATGTCATCATGAAATATGACTTCACCGTTGCAATTTCCGTTACGTCCGCCATCTTGAAAATCTTTATATATTATCTGATTTTAGTGCAAAATAATTTAAAATAAATATAAAAATCAATTAATAAAATTTTAATAAAAAAATATTTTTAAAACATACATTTACGACATGGAGCTTGGTGTCCTTGGTGCAAACTTAGTGAGGGCAAAATAATTATAAAAATGGTGACCGTTCCTTCCCTCATGGTGGCTGCTGGCAGACTGACCCCCACCACTTATGTCAAGATGTATATATATTTTTAGCCAGTATGACATCATATATGCCATCTTGAAAAACTATAATTTTAATGCTAGAAAATCGGGAAATTTTTTAATAATTATTAAAAAAATTATTAATTAAATTTTAATAAATAATCTTTAAAAACTCTGTTGCACTTTTCGTTACGGCTTACATCTTGGAAAACCGTAATATTTATGGTAGAAATATGGAAAAAATTAAAATACTATAAAGAAATTTTATTAATAACATTTTAATAAAATAATATTTTAAAACGCACTTACGCCTTGAAGTCCTTGGTTCGAAACTGGTAAGAGCAAAATTAAATTGTTTTTCGATAGATAGAGTATTTTTCCATGGAAGCCACCTGTCAACTGGCCTCCCACCACCAATACCAAGGTATATATCTTATCAGCTGGTATGATGTCACTTCAACCATATTGTTTTCGTCTGCTGGAGGCCACATATTGTTTTCAGCTACTGGAGTGTGCTGATGCCATGTTAGTGTAATTCTTACCCACTAGAGTACAGAAATCATGTATTATTACCGAGGCACCCACAATCTTGAAATTTGGGCGCCATCTTGGAATGGTGTAATTATTAAGCTAGAGATCCGGGGGAAAAATCCAAAATTTATCAAAAAATTCACTCATTAAAGTAATGATTGATTCGATCGATTCCTGTCCTTGGTTCAATCCCTGGGCGATACAAAAAAAAATTTAATTTTATGTAAAAAATAATTTCAATAAATCATGTTCTAAATCCTAAAAGAGGCTTAAAATCCTCTACTACCAGCCTCCAGTAAGCCATTAGGACTGCCATCTTGCAAATTTGTGTTTATTGACCTATAAATTCGGGGGAAAATCCAAAATCCACCGAAAAATAACTCATTAATTTACATATTGAATATATGGGTTCCTGTCCTCGGTTTGGTTCTTGACCTGTGACAAGTGTAAATAAATATTAATTAAATTTTATATTCTGGTTTCCATTACCTTTCACAGAGTTTATTAATCATTCACTCTATGAAAAACAACTCAAGACAATACACCTGACCAACTAAATAAATACGGTGCCACTATGCCAAACATGAAAGTCTAGTTATTTGATACTTAGAATAACCTCTAAACCGTTCATGTACAAAGCCATCCATGCATTTTGACCAAGCATCGTCGGACCGCGAGACCGGGTCATAAACAATATCAGACATATAGACCAGTCATTTCCGAACCTCACGACCTTCTTCATCGACAGCTAATTATATTCAATTAGACCAACGTAACATGTTTTACGCATACGAAAGGACCAAGTGACATTGATAAATATTTTACCAAAACCAAGTGGTTTTGAACTAGTAAATATTCAGTCACTACAGATTTTACTACGCACAATCATCGAAAAGGCAGCACAATAAGAAGCACAATCATTGAAAAGGAAGCACAATCGGAAGCACCATCAAAGAAAAGGAAGCACAACCAACAAAAAGGAAGCACATTTTGGAAGCACCATCAACAAAAAGGAAACACATTTGGAATCACTATCAAAAAGGCAGCACATTTGGAAGCACAATAAAAAGAGGAAACTGTGTTACGAGAGCTAAGTCCTAGTTATAAATCAGAATACAAGAAATGAATCATTAAATTTTTACTTTAAATAGTTAATTTATTTCTCGGCATTATACAAATGCAAGTAAAACAAGCCATTATTGTATGTAGCCAGCTTCCCTCAGTAGTATAGGAAAGTATTTCCGAGCGTAGGATGCAGGTAGTGGAGCCGGAGCCGGTGTCCGCCATCTTGGATTGTGACGTCACGGCGACCATCTTGGATGAGTGTAACGGGACACAGCATAATGGGACAAGTTTGACTTTGACCTTGACCCCGGCGGCCATTTTGGATCCGCCATCTTTGATGACGTAATTGTGTTCTCGAAAATTCCGGCGATGTGTTTTCCGCCATATTGGATGATGACGTCACAGTTACAATTTTCTTTACGCCCACCATCTTTAACTTTTTTATTTATTATCCGATTTTAATGAAAAAAAAAATTAAATAATAACATTTAATAAAAATTTTATAAAAAATTTTACTTTTACGACACGGAGCTCGAAGTCCTCGGTTCGAAACCGACGAGGGCAAAAAAATTAAAAATGGCGACAGCCTCCTTCCCCAATGGTGGATGCAGACAGACTGACTCCCACCACTTTTTTCTTCAAAGCATATATATCGTCACCTAGTATGACGTCATGTCCGCCATCTTGTCTTCGGTGCTGGAAGTCATCATCATTGTATCGTCGGCTAGAGTGCGCTGATGTCATGTTAGTTTAATTCTTACCCGCTAGAGTGCAGTAGTCATTTATTACTAAGTTTTTACCACCATCTTGTAAATCCGTAAATATTTAGCTAGAAATTCGGGAAAAATTCCAAAATTCATTAAATAAATCACTCATTAACTTACATATTGATTCGATGGATTCCCGTCTTTGGTTCGATACCCGATCGATGCAATAATGTTTAATTTTATGTAAAAAAAATAATTTTCATAAACCATGTTAAAAATTCATTAAATAAATTTGTAATCTATATGCTGATAGATCGTCTAAGGTCCTTGGTTCGATCCCAGGATGATACAAAACAACTTTAATATTTTAAAAAAGTACCACTAAAGTGTTAGGTTTGAGAAAATAAAAACACCACAAGTTCTATTAAAAAAAATTTATTACATAAATTCTACACTACTACAAGTACAAAAAAATACACAGGCAAATTACTAAAATTTGGTTAAGATTTATTTCCGCATTTAATCTTGTGCTGTTCAAGACACTGTATAGCTGTGAGTCCTGATTTTCGAGGTCGATTAGCAAAATACTTAAAGCACATCTTACACATATAAATCTTATGTTGATGTTTTGTAACCTGGGGTCTCACAAGTCGGGAGAAGTTTTTGATGTAGCAGTAGTGTGCAGAACCGCTTTTATTTGTCACAAGCAACAAATCGAAATGATTTTTTCTTTCTTGTTTGGTTACCCGAATCGGACACACCTTATTATCCTCATTTAGCGCATACACATTAACTGAGACTTCAGGGTTATTTTTCTCAAAAACTTTTATCTGATTTAACGGTGGCGGATAGCACAGTCCATCGAAGTTGTACTTATTCTCCAAAGCATAATACCTCTTATCAACACGGTTTTGATGACTTCCCTCGACAAATCTTGCCAAAATACTCCATTTAAAACAAAACTGATCCTTCAAGTTTTGGCAATTGACTACTGCTCTTTTGTTGACTATCACCTCAGGTAAGGCAATAAATGATGATGTCTGATGGTGTGGAAGCATACTATCACTTGATTCGTTTCCTATGCACATAATCTTGTGACTGTCCAGACTGTTACAATGCGAAAAAACCTTATCGCATTTGTCGCACCTACTGCAGGTTATTGAAGCACCACAATATTTGCATTGATGCGATGTACGCTCTTCATTAATTGATGTCTGGAATGCAGATGATGAAACGTCAGCTGATGGTGGAACAGCACGTATCGTTGTCTCCTCTGCAGCAGGTATCGGGATCTCCACAGCTGTCGACACCTCAGCCATTGAGCTCTCCGCTGCCGTGGTCTCCTCTGCAAACGGTATCGGGATCTCCGACTCCATCATCGTTGCTGCCATCGAGGTCCCCGCTACTGTCGGTAAACATTCTATTCCGGTCGACATAACTAAATCTCACGAAACTTAATTGAGAGAGCACGTCCGTACTGCACCGCGGCCAGAGGTGAACTGCGGGTCCAGTCGTCTGAACCTCGCTTATATACCTGTGGTCTACTGGTATACTACATGAGTCAAAATATTGTCTGTATATAAAAAAAAATTTTATTAGGTACCTAAAAATTGTAGAAATAAAAAACACACGAGTTCAAGGTTTACACATTTATTTATAAAGAGTACACAAATATATATTAGGTTAAGTAATCAAGCATTTTCACAAGCAAAGTCTTTAATGTCGGACGAACTGACTCGTCGACTCCGGTTCCAACTGGTTCGCAGGCCACGCGATCAGGAACGCAGCTTTCCAGCTGGTCATCTTCTGCGACGTCGACAACTCCGACAAGACATGGTCGGTGACGTCTGTGACCACGTCCACGCCTGGGCTTAGGCTCAGTGCTAGTTGGGACAGATTCACTGCCTGAACTGTGACGACGAGACGCACACCGTTTGGACGTCTGCGTAGAAGCATCACAGGTCGCAACAGGTCGCAACACGTCCATGTTTGGTGTGGCACATGCAGACGAGGCGACTACCTCAGCGATGCTAGCAGGAAGGACTGTGTGTGGTCTCATGTGATAGACGGCACAGTTTCCAGGTTCGCAACAATCTACCAGCTGCTGAGTCGGTTCGTAGGACACGGGAAAGTGCGCAAACCGCCAATGCTGAGCGCCTCCATCACAGGTTTCTGTATATGTACGTAGATACCCGTAATCCCAGTAGCTGTACTCGATACTGCTGAAGCAAGGTCTTGCGCTCACGTACACGTTAGCAGGATGAAACGTAAACATCTTCTTGCGGGTAGAACGACAACTGAAGACACGTACATATGTACGCCATTTATATATGCAGACTCCTACTAACATTGTGTGTGCCATTTCTGCATTAACTGCGAGTTTGTACAGGCACAGACACGATCAAACTTGTCATGTGGCTGCATGTCGTATATTGCACTAAGCTTGCGCAGGGAAGGACAGCCGTAGTCGGTCTGAAAGTCTACAATTTCAGCTGCTCCGTCGTCACACAACTTGCTCAGCCATTTCTTCTGTTCAGGTCCGGCAACGTAGATTATTTCGTTTTGAACTAGTAAATCTCCAATAGTGTTTTTCACTTGGTGGTACGGAATCTTTCCTTCGTCCCACTCTAGTCCGTGATAATATTTAAATAGCCATTCATTCGACCGTTTACTTTTTTCGTCCAGTAGTTTCCACGGATACGGAGGTCGGAAAGTGCGTGTTCGAGTCTTGTCTCCGGAGGTGACGCTAATTTCCTTGAGCACGAATCCATTTTGACTCTGGAAACCTTGCAGGTTGCAGTACATCTTGTCGCTAGCAATGCTCGGTCGTAACTAAATTATCATAGAAAACGAAACCATATTTATGTCAGAATTTTTACAAGTTTGTCTCGACAATTGTACGAAGCAAGCCGATCGTGAAGTATCAGACAAAAAGCATAGGTGTTTGGCGAAATATTTCCGCTAGTCGTTATCTCGATCCTACAGTCGATGATGTTTGAATTTATACGATCATCCTGTTTGGAAACGTCAAACACCATTAACGGAGCCTTGTTCTTGAAACTGTCGGGACTCAGTATCGGTGACTGTATCCGCCCGTAGTAAGCTTGCTGAAACTTGGCATACATTTGATATGCTAGAAGAAATCTTCCACTTTCAAAATCCATGTTCATGTCAACATACGGATAACTTTCGCTGTTTAAAAATATTTTTACATTGCGTATTTGACAGTTATCGAATACAGAGCGACTTACTCCTGCATTGAGCTGTCTTCCGGTCTGAAGCCCGACGATGATGTATCTTGGTTTTTCCATAGCGAAGCTGGACTTTACTATCCAATTGATACGCTGACTATGAGGCAAGCCAGGATAAGTTTCCAGGCTCCAGGATCGGAATGGCACATCGAAGTTCTTGCCATTTTCTATGTTCTTCAACATCTTGACTCGTTCAACGGTGCTCACTTGGATGTGGGGCAGCATCCACTCGATAGACTGTAGTGTTAGCGAGACATCTTGAGGGTTTTCTGCAGCGGCGACAATTGCATTAATGTGCGTGTTGGCTAGAAGCATTACGAGCTCTTGTTTCGAATTAATGATTATATGCTTGTAGTCCTCAGCGAATCCGAGAAGCTTGGACAGAGGAACACAAACTTCGAACTTCCCTTCGGCATAAACCGGAAGCTTATATTCATCCTCGAGAGCCCAACCGGCCATCTTTGCAGCAGACAGTTCATTTGGCGTGAGCGAAAGGTAATTTTTCATAGCAGATGTTATGCCTACATCTCTCGTCTGGTCTACCTCGACGCCATTGAGTACATAAGTAATGCGCTCGATTAGGTGTAGAATACCATTGCAGGATATTGACGTCGTTGTCGGATGCGTACCATCCGCTTTTGTAAGCGTGCCTCTAATACGTAGAGATAACTGCGAAGGTGCTGTACAGCAATGCGTACTTCCGATGGTAGTGCGTATGGTCCGAGCAGGAAAGGCTGGTAATCGTGCAATTCCATTTTCGCAATGCTGTCATCAAAAATGACCGGATCTTCCACGTTGAGGATTTCGTCTTCCATATTTATTCGGCACTTGTCCAATACTGAGGAGATACTTAATGTTGTCAGGTGTTAATGCACCGATGTCTGGTAGAGAACTGCTCTTATTCACGGCAATACGATTTCTTTTATAACTGTTCGGTGTTACGAACTTTATGCCCATCGCTTCAAGTGCAGACGTAATGTAATTTCTTCGTCTTGAAAATTCACCAATCGTCCTCGCTGGTCAACGATTCGGACGACGACTTCGTGTGCGCACTTCACGACGACTGGAATGTAAATGATACTTTGCGGTACTTCAACCAGTTTATATCCTGGCGGGACCATCGGCGAAAACTCGTGCAGCATGTTGCTTAGTCTTCCGTTGAGATACGTTCCACTTGCCAAATTACAGTTTATTCTTATGACATTCACAGGCAAAATGTTTATTGCGCGCGTAGATTCGTACGTTCTTCCCGTATCATAAACCTTTGATTCGAATCCGAGCATCGTACCTATGGTGCCAGGTTTCGTAAAGTCGACATTTTCACTGCATGTTAGAATGCTTTTTTGAGTGTTTGGATTTCCACGCAGTTGAAAGTCTACATCCTGTGGTAACATATCCCTGATGTAATTTGCAATGTCGTCAATTTCATAAGAGCCAACAGGTAACCGTATTTCATGAGCGGTCCCATCGCTTTTCAGGAAGCAGATCTTGCAATTTTCTTCGTCGATATTAGGTATGGCATTATACGTTTGAAAATCTACGAGTCCGATACACCATTCTCCGTCTAAATCCAGAGGCGGGAAATGAACCGCCCGCAGCTCAGATGCGTGACCTGTCAAGGTAAGTGTTATCGACATGACTAATAAATTATCATCACTGCAGAACCTTTAAGTAGCAATTTTTTTTATTTGTCAGCTAATTTTTGTTTGTTAAAAAGCGAAGACACAAGTGTCCGCAGTTTGTTTGATTAGGCCTCTGTTCCGTTTCGTTATTGTAAAACAATGTAGTGGACCGGCCCAGGTACTGTCGCAGTTCTGGCGGAGGCCGTAAATTACTGAAACTGTCGTAGTAAGTAGCTTTTTTCCAGTCTTTACATAGGCCACCCAGTGCGTGCCTCGACCCGACGACGTGTCTAAATTAATTATGGCGCGTTCGTGCGTTTTTGACTTGCTGGGCAAAGTGTCTCGCATAAACACACCGCGGAAATTTTGTATTTTAAGTTTGCGTGCGTACTTTATTAAATCTACGTTGGTGAGCGGACGTTTCAGCAAAGAACTTAGGATTTTTTCATTCGTTTCTTCCTCATGCTTCGTCCTGTCTTGTGAGGTTGCAAGTAGAGTCCTGCACCGTTTTATTTACCGATGGCAATGGCTTCCATGCTGGCATTGTGTCGCTGTGCTTCTTTTAACTGCTTGCGCTCATTCTTCGAAGTGTTGACTGCCCGCACTATACCGCTCGTTGCACCGATGAGGCCGCCGAGAGCACCCAATGCAGGCAAAAGCAAAGGAAGAAATCCTCCTATAATCTTCTTGTCGAGAGTCCGTAATTTTTTCTTGGCTTTTTGCACGCCTGCACCAGTCTTGCGTTTGGTCTTGCGTGAGTTAGTCTTTGACTTGATGGAGCTGGCTCGACGAGCACCCAGTCCTAATTTCGTCTGTGCCTTCATTATTTTAGATACGCCAGTAGTATACGAATGTATGTCCTGCGGCAGGCGCAGGCGCGTGGATTGTGATTGTCGATCCGCCATATTGGATTGTGATGTCACTGCGGCCATCTTGGATGCAGCGTAACAGGACACAACGTAACGGGACATAACGTAACGGGACATAACGTAACGGGACAATTAGATCACGGCAGCCATCTTGGATCCGCCATTTTGGATGACATCATTTTGTTTTCTAGAAAATTCCAGCATTGTGTTGTCAGCCATATTGGATGATGACGTCACCGTTGCAATTATCGTTATGGTCGCCATCTTGAAATTTAGATGCCATCTTGGAAATCCGCAATTTTTATGTTAGAAAATCGGGATGAATTCCAAAATTCATCAAAAAATTAACTTATTCGAATTCTGATTGATTATATCGATCACCGTCCTCGGTTCAAACCCGGTCAGTGCAAAAAAGACTAAAAATGGCGACAGGCTCCTTCCTCAATGGTGGATGCAGGCAGACTGACTCCTACCACTTTTTTTCAAAGCATATATATCGTCAGCTGGTATGACGACATGACCGCCATCTTGTCTTCGTCTGCTGGAGATCACCATCTTGTTTTCGTCCGCTAGAGTGTGCTGATACCATGTTAGTATAATTATCTGGTCACCACACCTTTGACCTTGGCCTTGAACTTAGAACTTGACCTTGAACTTTGACCTTGACCTTGAACTCTGAACTTGACCTTGTAATTTGACTTTGACCTTGACCTTGAAATTTGACTTTGTCCTTGTCGACCCTCATGGATCCGACATTTTATGTTCAGTACATGCTACCAGGAGCTACCACCTGCTGTAGTACACCATATTGTGTGTGTGTACTTGTATTAAAGAGTACATTTCCATCTGGATAATTTTATTCTAACCCGCTACAGTGCACTAATCATTTATTATGGAGGTGCCCCCCGCCATCTTGAAATTCGGCCGCCATCTTGAAATCATGTAATAATGTAGCTAGAAAAGTGGGAAAAAAATTCATTAAATAAATTTGTAATCCATATAATGATTGATTGGATCGACTAAGGTCCTTGGTTCGATCCCTGGCCGATACAAAACAACTTTAATTAAAAAAATACTAAAAAAGTGTTAGGTTTGAGATAATAAAAACACCACAAGTTCTTTTAAAAAAAATTTTTTATTACATACAATCAATACACTACTACAATTACAAAAAAAAAACACTGACAAATTACCAAAGCCTTTTGGATTCAACGATTCAAACAGTCTTCTTATTGTACGGACTAAGCCTTTTACATGACTTTAAATGTCTATCCGATCCGTTCATCACCACAGCCAGAGACGGACTGAAGTTCATAGCACTTATATAGTCTCATTAGCCGGTACAACACATTAGTCAAATCAATAACCATGTTCATTATACGTCTCGGAGCATTTTTTATAATGACAATGTAAGCTATCGAGACGTGAAATTAGTTTATTGCACTTATTGCACTGAAATTGTATTCTTTGAACATTATTAGAACAACCGCTTCTTTCATGTCTGCGAGCATTTGAGGTGATAGTAAATGATGCACCACAGTATTTGCACTGATGCGAAGTACGCTCTTCATTAATTGAAGTATTCAATGCTGATGAAACTTCAGCTGATGGTGGAACAGCACATATCGAAGTCTCCTCCAGTGTTGTCAGAGGCGTTGCCAACAGGATCTGCTCCATCATCGTCGGCGCCGACGTCATGGTTCCCGTAGTCGATGGTACATCCTCCATCGAGTACGACGTTAAAGTCGGTAAATATGCCATCGAAGTCTCAAGAACAGCCAATTACACGTCTTATGCACCAGAAGAAACAAACTAGATGATCCGTACACCGTCGATGGCAGTAACAAACTGAGTGTCCTGCTGTCTAGGACTCGTTTATATACATTATACGGTTTGAATAATACGATAGTCAAATCAATATCAATTTACTAAAATACTAGAGTCAAAACAACATTAAAAAATAGAAGCATCATCAAAAAAAAAGGCAGCACATTTGGAAGCACCGACAACGAAAAGACAGCACATTTGGCAGCACCGACTACGAAAAGGCAGCATATTTGACAGCACCGACAACGCAAAGGCAGCACATTTGGAAGCACCGACTACGAAAAGGCAGCACATTTGGAAGCACCGACTACGAAAAGGCAGCACATTTGGCAGCACCGACAACGAAAAGGCAGCACATTTGGAAGCACCGACATCGAAAAGGCAGCACCGACAACGAAAAGACAGCACATTTGGAAGCACCGACTACGAAAAGGCAGCACATTTGGAAGCACCGACAACGAAAAGGCAGCACATTTGGCAGCACCGACAACGAAAAGGCAGCACATTTGGAAGCACCGAAAACGAAAAGACAGCACATTTGAAAGCACCGACAACGAAAAGGCAGCACATTTGGAAGCACCGACTACGAAAAGGCAGCTCATTTGGAAGCACCGACAACGAAAAGGAAGCACATTTGGAAGCACCGTCAACGAAAAGGAAGCACATTTGGAAGCACCGAAAACGAAAAGACAGCACATTTGGCAGCACCGACAACGAAAAGGCAGCACATTTGGAAGCACCGACTACGAAAAGGCAGCACATTTGGAAGCACCGACAACGAAAAGGAAGCACATTTGGAAGCACCGTCAACGAAAAGGCAGCACATTGGAAGCACCGAAAACGAAAAGGCAGCACATTTGGAAGCACCATCATCGAAAAGGCGGCACATTTGGAAGCTCCATCAACAAAAAAAAAAAATTAAAAAAAAGGCAAAAAGGAAGCACAAGTTACGAGATCTAAGTCTTAGTTAGAAATCAGAATACAAGAAATAAAAACATTAAATTCTTATAATTTAAATTATTTATTTTATTGCTTTACATTATACAAATGCATGTAAAACAAGCCACTATTGTATGTAGCCAGCATTCCTCAGTTCCTTGAGTATGAAGGATATTTCTTTGATGCACAAATATTTTCCTGCACAAAGCGAACCATGTAGAAGTCTTAGCCGGTCAACCAATATGTTTGGATCTTTCCAAGATGTGTAATCATTCTCTTCTACCACTATCTTCCATGCACCTTTATAATAAATATTATGATCTCTGGTGTCTTCCGTTTTACCACCAACCTCAGGGTAACTTTCATGTTTGAGACGGTGATCATCACAAGCGTGATCAGATTTATTTAATATATCACGTCGTCTCCATCGTTTAGGTCTCAGGACACCGCCACATTCTTTGATCTTGGCAGCTTTAGGTGCTTCATCATAGTCTATGTCTTTGTCAACAGCCTCAGAGTCACTGTAACAATCACCGAAGAAGGAATCGTCTTCACCCAATTTACCGTAATAATTCGATGTTGATGATGTTGAAGTGTCTTCATCGTCTTCATGCTTCCTTTTTAGGAGTCCATCATTTTTACAAAGCAGGAAAGATCTACTTGAATTCGGCTGGAATATATTCTCACTTTTCACGTTAAGGATTCTTCCATTGTCTTCATTCTTCCGTAAATCATCAGCCTCCTTCAATTTAAGTTCTTTGTCGATATCGGAAGAGCCAAGAAAATTATTTTCGTAATGCAGATCACTCTTCCTTAGGCTAGTAGATTCTTCGTTGTCCTCTAGCTTGTACGCAGGCTTGGCGCTACAAGTTCTGCCATGTCTTTTTAGGCTCTCTCTCCGCGTTACCGACTTGCTACATCGAACACAACTTATCATATTGCGCAGTGGATTTTTAACACAGTCATTCTTCTCGTGTTGTCTTTTATTCTTTCTCAAGATAAACTCTTTACTGCAAAACTTACACATATGTTCTTTCGATACAGCGTCAGATCCCAAATCGGAATTCATATTAGTTACTGAGACTAATGCCAGATACCAATTGAGTGTTTTAAATTAGATCCAATACTTAAATAGAAATTTTTTCATATTTCATCAGCGAGAATTAATATATCTCATACAAAAGTACTTTATGCATGTAGTTCTGCTTTTCAACAACAGATGTCACCACATGTTGCTTGCAGGTAAATAATATTTAGTTCTTTTATGCGGGATGCGGGATGCTCATTAACGATCACAAAAGAAGGATGGCTTCGCTAGACTCCAAGGAAAAGGAAGTTCGTCTTGCATGTTGGTGCTACACAGATGTCTCATGGCGTAATATTAATTTGACTGAGTAACGATATTTGTTAATTCCACCTGATAAAAATATTGCAAGTTTTGATTTAGTAGCTGAAATTATCGAATTAAATGTAACTCCAAATAAAATGACATGTCTCATTAGACAAATAAAAAAAAAATCCATGCAGAGAGCGGTTTCTCAGAATAGTCAGAAACACTTGAAGAAACCACAGGAATGATTGCAAGAGCACGGGAAAAACCATCAAAATATTGACAAGAATAATCAGGAGCACACGGAGAAAACCATCATAATATTGGCAAGAATAATAAGGAGCACACGGAGAAAACCATCATAATATTGACCAGATTAATCAGAAGTACTCGGAGAAAACCACCACATGTTTTCTTTGATATCATAAAATTACAGGAAAAAATATTTAAAAATAAAAATAAATTAATAAAAAAATAAATTAAAAAAATGCATAAATTTCTGGCTTGTAAAAGAACTCTATCTTTGCTCAACAATGATAAGTTTACAAGCTAGCAGAAACTGTTTATGCATAATTTTTTTTTTTTAAATATTTTATCCTGTAATTTTATGATATCAAAGAAAACATGTGGTGGTTTTCTCCGAGTACTTCTGATTAATCTGGTCAATATTATGATGGTTTTCTCCGTGTGCTCATTATTCTTGCCAATATTATGATGGTTTTCTCCGTGTGCTCCTGATTATTCTTGTCAATATTTTGATGGTTTTTCCCGTGTTCTTGCAATCATTCCTGTGGTTTCTTCAAGTGTTTCTGACTATTCTGAGAAACCACTCTCTGCATGGATTTTTTTTTTTTTTATTTGTCTAATGAGACATGTCATTTTATTTGGAGTTACATTTAATTCGATAATTTCAGCTACTAAATCAAAACTTGCAATATTTTTATCAGGTGGAATTAACAAATATCGTTACTCAGTCAAATTAATATTACGCCATGAGACATCTGTGGAGCACCAACATGCAAGACGAACTTCCTTTTCCTTGGAGTCTAGCGAAGCCATCCTTCTTTTGTGATCGTTAGTGAGCATCCCGCATCCCGCATAAAAGAACTAAATATTATTTACCTGCAAGCAACATGTGGTGACATCTGTTGTTGAAAAGCAGAACTACATGCATAAAGTACTTTTGTATGAGATATATTAATTCTCGCTGATGAAATATGAAAAAATTTCTATTTAAGTATTGGATCTAATTTAAAACACTCAATTGGTATCTGGCATTAGTCTCAGTAACTAATATGAATTCCGATTTGGGATCTGACGCTGTATCGAAAGAACATATGTGTAAGTTTTGCAGTAAAGAGTTTATCTTGAGAAAGAATAAAAGACAACACGAGAAGAATGACTGTGTTAAAAATCCACTGCGCAATATGATAAGTTGTGTTCGATGTACCAAGTCGTTTACGCGGAGAGAGAGCCTAAAAAGACATGGCAGAACTTGTAGCGCCAAGCCTGCGTACAAGCTAGAGGACAACGAAGAATCTACTAGCCTAAGGAAGAGTGATCTGCATTACGACAATAATTTTCTTGGCTCTTCCGATCTCGACAAAGAACTTAAATTGAAGGAGGCTGATGATTTACGGAAGAATGAAGACAATGGAAGAATCCTTAACGTGAAAAGTGAGAATATATTCCAGCCGAATTCAAGTAGATCTTTCCTGCTTTGTAAAAATGATGGACTCCTAAAAAGGAAGCATGAAGACGATGAAGACACTTCAACATCATCAACATCGAATTATTACGGTAAATTGGGTGAAGACGATTCCTTCTACGGTGATTTTTACAGTGACTCTGAGGCTGTTGACAAAGACATAGACTATGATGAAGCACCTAAAGCTGCCAAGATCGAAGAATGTGGCGGTGTCCTGAGACCTAAACGGTGGAGACGACGTGATATATTAAATAAATCTGATCACGATTGTGATGATCACCGTCTCAAACATGAAAGTTACCCTGAGGTTGGTGGTAAAACGGAAGACACCAGAGATCATAATATTTATTATAAAGGTGCAGGGAAGATGGTGGTAGAAGAGAATGATTACACATCTTGGAAAGATCCAAACATATTGGTTGACCGGCTAAGACTTCTACATGGTTCGCTTTGTGCAGGAAAATATTTGTGCATCAAAGAAATATCCTTCATACTCAAGGAACTGAGGAATGCTGGCTACATACAATAGTGGCTTGTTTTACATGCATTTGTATAATGTAAAGCAATAAAATAAATAATTTAAATTATAAGAATTTAATGTTTTTATTTCTTGTATTCTGATTTCAAACTAAGACTTATATCTCGTAACTTGTGCTTCCTTATTGCCTTTTTTTTAATTTTTTTTTTTTTTTTGTTGATGGAGCTTCCAAAGGTGCCGCCTTTTCGATGATGGTGCTTCCAAATGTGCTGCCTTTTCGTTTTCGGTGCTTCCAAATGTGCTGCCTTTTCGTTGACGGTGCTTCCAAATGTGCTTCCTTTTCGTTGTCGGTGCTTCCAAATGTGCTGCCTTTTCGTAGTCGGTGCTTCCAAATGTGCTGCCTTTTCGTTGTCGGTGCTGCCAAATATGCTGTCTTTTCGTTTTCGGTGCTTCCAAATGTGCTTCCTTTTCGTTGAAGGTGCTTACAAATGTGCTTCCTTTTCGTTGTCGGTGCTTCCAAATGAGCTGCCTTTTCGTAGTCGGTGCTTCCAAATGTGCTGCCTTTTCGTTTTCGGTGCTTCCAAATGTGGTGCCTTTTCGTTTTCGGTGCTTCCAAATGTGCTGCCTTTTCGTTGTCGGTGCTGCCAAATGTGCTGCCTTTTCGTTGTCGGTGCTTCCAAATGTGCTGCCTTTTCGTAGTCCGTGCTTCCAAATGTGATGTCTTTTCGTTGTCGGTGCTGCCTTTTCGATGTCGGTGCTTCCAAATGTGCTGCCTTTTCGTTGTCGGTGCTGCCAAACGTGCTGCCTTTTCGTAGTCGGTGCTTCCAAATGTGCTGCCTTTTCGTAGTCGGTGCTTCCAAATGTGCTGCCTTTGCGTTGTCGGTGCTGTCAAATATGCTGCCTTTTCGTAGTCGGTGCTGCCAAATGTGCTGTCTTTTCGTTGTCGGTGCTTCCAAATGTGCTGCCTTTTCGTTGTCGGTGCTTCCAAATGTGCTGCCTTTTCGTTGACGGTGCTTCCAAATGTGCTTCCTTTTTTTTGATGATGCTTCTATTTTTTAATGTTGTTTTGACTCTAGTATTTTAGTAAATTGATCTTGATTTGACTATCGTATTATTCAAACCGTATAATGTATATAAACGAGTCCTAGACAGCAGGACGCTCAGTTTGTTACTGCCATCGACGGTGTACGGATCATCTAGTTTGTTTCTTCTGGTGCATAAGACGTGTAATTGGCTGTTCTAGAGACTTCGATGGCATATTTACCGACTTTAACGTCGTACTCGATGGAGGATGTACCATCGACTACGGGAACCATGACGTCGGCGCCGACGATGATGGAGCAGATCCCGTTGGCAACGCCTCTGACAACACTGGAGGAGACTTCGATATGTGCTGTTCCACCATCAGCTGAAGTTTCATCAGCATTGAATACTTCAATTAATGAAGAGCGTACTTCGCATCAGTGCAAATACTGTGGTGCATCATTTACTATCACCTCAAATGCTCGCAGACATGAAAGAAGCGGTTGTTCTAATAATGTTCAAAGAATACAATTTCAGTGCAATAAGTGCAATAAACTAATTTCACGTCTCGATAGCTTACATCGTCATTATAAAAAATGCTCCGAGACGTATAATGAACATGGTTATTGATTTGACTAATGTGTTGTACCGGCTAATGAGACTATATAGGTGCTATGAACTTCAGTCCGTCTCTGGTTGTGGTGATGAACGAATCGGATAGACATTTAAAGTCATGTAAAAGGCTTAGTCCGTACAATAAGAAGACTGTTTGAATCGTTGAATCCAAAAGGCTTTGGTAATTTGTCAGTGTTTTTTTTTTGTTTGTAATTGTAGTAGTGTATTGATTGTATGTAATAAAAAATTTTTTTTTAAAAGAACTTGTGGTGTTTTTATTATCTCAAACCTAACACTTTTTTAGTATTTTTTTAATTAAAGTTGTTTTGTATCGGCCAGGGATCGAACCAAGGACCTTAGTCGATCCAATCAATCATTATATGGATTACAAATTTATTTAATGAATTTTTTTTCCCACTTTTCTAGCTACATTATTACATGATTTCAAGATGGCGGCCGAATTTCAAGATGGCGGGGGGCACCTCCATAATAAATGATTAGTGCACTGTAGCGGGTTAGAATAAAATTATCCAGATGGAAATGTACTCTTTAATACAAGTACACACACACAATATGGTGTACTACAGCAGGTGGTAGCTCCTGGTAGCATGTACTGAACATAAAATGTCGGATCCATGAGGGTCGACAAGGACAAAGTCAAATTTCAAGGACAAAGTCAAATTTCAAGGTCAAGGTCAAATTTAAAGGTCAAGGTCAAATTACAAGGTCAAGTTCAGAGTTCAAGGTCAAGGTCAAAGTTCAAGGTCAAGTTCTAAGTTCAAGGCCAAGGTCAAAGGTGTGGTGACCAGATAATTATACTAACATGGTATCAGCACACTCTAGCGGACGAAAACAAGATGGTGATCTCCAGCAGACGAAGACAAGATGGCGGTCATGTCGTCATACCAGCTGACGATATATATGCTTTGAAAAAAAGTGGTAGGAGTCAGTCTGCCTGCATCCACCATTGAGGAAGGAGCCTGTCGCCATTTTTAGTCTTTTTTGCACTCACCGGGTTTGAACCGAGGACGGTGATCGATATAATCAATCAGAATTCGAATAAGTTAATTGTTTGATGAATTTTGGAATTCATCCCGATTTTCTAACATAAAAATTGCGGATTTCCAAGATGGCGTCTAAATTTCAAGATGGCGACCATAACGATAATTGCAACGGTGACGTCATCATCCAATATGGCTGACAACACAATGCCGGAATTTTCTAGAAAACAAAATGATGTCATCCAAAATGGCGGATCCAAGATGGCGGATCCAAGATGGCTGCCGTGATCTAATTGTCCCGTTACGTTATGTCCCGTTATGTTGTGTCCCGTTACACTGCATCCAAGATGGCCGCCGTGACATCACAATCCAATATGGCGGATCGACAATCACAATCCACGCGCCTGCGCCTGCCGCAGGACATACATTCGTATACTACTTACGGCCCATGCTGCGATTTTCTCTCCTAGTCCCGCGTTCGACTATTTGCTTATATCTTCGGCTTCCTGTGCCAATATCTCGTCGGCCCGGTGTCTGGATTCCAGATCCTTGCTTATTGAATATGCGATATCGTGCTGCTTGCACTTTTCGTCGAGAGAATTAATGCCCACGTCACCGCGAGCTAACCTTTTCGCTAGTTTAGTGCCGGGGCCGCAGAATCTGTAGCCGGGAATGTGTAGCTCGAATGGAAGGTTGTTTATCAGCGAGTTTACGAGTCCTGCACCGATGTGTTTTTTGTTCTTACCTCTTCGAGTCATTACGCACAACTGACCAGAAAGTATAAATACGCTTCTTTTATACAATTACTTTAGTACAATGCAGGTCGTCAAGCAAGACGTGTGTTTGCCCGTACGCATTACGCAAGACGATGTATTTAGTGCGCGTGAATCACGACATGGCTTACTGTTACCTTCCGCTGTACGTTGCATGATGGCGGGTCCGTCAAACTGTGGCAAGACGTGTGTTTTACTGAGTTTACTGGAGGAGCCAAACGGTCTTCGGTTCGAGAACGTTTACTTGTATTCCAAGTTGTTGCAACAGCCAAAGTACCAGCGCCTAGGTACTGTTCTACGCTCGGTGGATGGTCTGGAGTATTTTCCGTTTAGTGATAATACCGATGTTGTACCTCCAAGCGAAGCAAAAGCCAATTCCGTGTTTGTTTTCGACGATGTAATGTGCGAGAAACAAGGCATAATACAAGAGTACTTTTCCATGGGCAGACACGCCAAGGTAGACTGCGTTTACCTGTGTCAGACGTACAGTCGTATTCCAAAACATCTACGAGACAACGCGAATGTCATAGTACTTTTTCGCATGGACGAACTTAATTTACGCCACGCTTATGATGATCACGTAAACACCGACATGACGTTCCAGGAATTCAAAGACATGTGCTCCTTGTGTTGGAAAGAAGAACACGGATTCCTAGTCATAGTCAAAGACTGGCCTCTATATAAGGGCAGGTACAGACAGGGTTTCGATCAGTTTATCGCCAAACATGAATCATAGCATTTCTAAATTTGGACGCAGTAGTCGAGACTTACGTACTGCTCTCAAGTCTCATGACGACGTTATCCGCAAATACATTTCGCTACTGGCTCAAAAAGTAGACAGTATGAAAAACGAATTACTTGAGTACCTCGTTGCCATAGATCAGCGCGTGGAAGCTTCGGTTTCTCGCATTCGCGACATGATCGAAGTATCGAATGCACAAAGACGTGACGATCTGAGGACTTTTCAAAGTAGTCTGAAAGCATCACTATCTCACTTGTCAACAAATTCAGATTTAGCCAAACACAAGAAAGAAGTTTCTGCGAACGAATAAAAAAGTATATAAGGAGGTCTTGCAATAAGTTTTCAGCCAGTACAATGTCGGACCTGGCCAGTGCCCTTCATCGAGCTATACAGTCTGTTCGTGAAAAATATTTACTTGCTAGACGAACCAGACTTGCACGTGAGATGGAAAATGAGTAGATATTTAAACCAATCACTAGTCGCCTCGACGAACTTAAAAACAAGGAAGAACCAGCCATCATTGTGAAGACAGAATTTGAAGATGAAATGCCAACTGTAAAGAAGAGAAAGCATGAACCGGATCGAGAAGAAGAGGACTTAACAAGTACAGAGTCCATGCACAAGAAAAATACCGAAAAAGGGACATCAAGTTAATGCAATGGTCCGACCATACCTGATATCGTTTACAAGCCGGAATAATGACATGACCTACGGAGTGTACAGAAAACATAATAAATGGTTCCTCGGTGCTAAAGAAATAGACTTTCTACCAGGAAATATCGTGCGCGTAGATGCGTTCAAAACACGCGGGACTCCGGGTCTGTACGAATTGCTGTTTCGCAGGGAGCCTAAAGGATATTCTCACAAAGACTTACAAGAGTACAAAAAACTGCTAGAGCTAACCAATGCACATTTTCGCGATAACGATCCAGATAGTGGTGTATATAAAGACGTAGATCATGAAAAAATCGACATTCTCGCTAATCTCTTCAGTGAACTAACAATACATGGCGAAGGTTTAAAAAAGCTAGAAAGTGGTCGGATATTTGACTATGTATATTGGGACGACCCTAATGAATTAGTTGATCGCCTTAGAATTCTACATGCTTCGCTTAGTGTAGGAAACTATTCGCACATCAACGAAATAGTCTCCATACTTGAAGAACTGAGGGAAGCCGGCTACATACAATGAGTCGAACCGGAATCGCTCGCGAACTTCATGCTCCTGCTAGACGGAAATACCTTCGTCGCAAAGTCATAGTTCGTGGAATTGATGATTTATTCCAGGCGGACCTTGTTGACATGATACCGTATTCCCGATTGAATAAAGGTTTCAAGTACATGTTGACAGTCATCGATGTTTATAGCAAGTTCGCTTGGGCTAGACCTGTCAAATCAAAGACTGCAACTGAAGTAGCCAAGGCCATGAACAATATTTTGCGTGATAGACGTGTACCGTCGCACCTACAAACGGACCTCGGGAAAGAATTCTACAATGCAACCTTCAAGGCTTTGATGAAGAAGTATGGCATCAAACACTACTCTACATTTAGTAACGTCAAAGCCTCCGTTGTCGAAAGGTTTAACAGAACTTTGTGTTTCAAGATGTGGCGGCAGTTCACGGCTAACGGAAATTACAAGTGGCTTGACATCTTGCTGAAACTAATAAGCGAGTATAATTCCACGGTGCATTCTACCACGAAAATGAAGCCAAAGGACGTAAAGGACAATCGCCTGCTTCAAACAGTGTTTTCCAACACGAAGAAGAAAGATCCACGAAAGCGTAAAGCTAACGTTGGCGACATTGTGCGAATCTCCAAGCAGAAAGGTATCTTCGAGAAAGGTTTCACTGCGAACTGGAGTCCCGAACTTTTCCGTGTGACACATGTTCGTGAATCAGAGCCTAGGACCTACTACCTCGAAGATTTGGACCACAAACCTATCCATGGCGGCTTCTATGCCGAAGAGATTCAGCCTACGTTGTATCCCGATACGTACTTGGTGGAGAAGATTATAAAACGAAGAAATGGACTGTCCTACGTCAAGTGGTGGGGCTTTCCACCTCGCTTTAATTCGTGGGTGGCAGATGCAGACGTCGAGAAATCCACAAGACTTTAGTAATTTGCCTGTGTATTTTTTTGTACTTGTAGTAGTGTAGAATTTATGTAATAAATTTTTTTTAATAGAATTTGTGGTGTTTTTATTTTCTCAAACCTAACACTTTAGTGGTGCTTTTTTAAAATATTAAAGTTGTTTTGTATCATCCTGGGATCAAACCAAGGACCTTAGTCGATCTAATCAATCAGTATATAGATTACAAATTTATTTAATAAATTTTGAACATGGTTTATGGAAATTATTATTTTTTACATAAAATTAAACATTATTGCATCGATCGGGTATCGAACCAAATACGGGAATCCATCCAATCAATATGTAAGTTAATGAGTGATTTATTTAATGAATTTTTGAAGTTTTCCCGAATTTCTAGCTAAATAATTACGGATTTACAAGATGGCGGTCCAATTTCAAGATGGCGGGCACCTTAGTAATAAATGATTACTGCACTCTAGCGGGTAAGAATTAAACTAACATGACGTCGGCGCACTCTAGCCGACGATACAATGATGATGACTTCCAGCATCGAAGACAAGATGGCGGACATGACGTCATACTAGGAGACGATATATATGCTTTGAAGAAAAAAGTGGTGGGAGTCAGTCTGCCTGCATCCACCATTGGGAAAGGAGCCTGTCGCCATTTTTAATTTTTTTGCCCTCGTCGGTTTCGAACCGAGGACTTCGAGCTCCGTGTCGTAAAAGTACAATTTTTTATAAAATATTTTTATTAAAATTTTATTTTTTAATTTTTTTATAAATTTTAAAATTTTTTCTTCATTAAAATCGGATAATAAATAAAAAAGTTAAAAATGGCGGGCGTAAAGAAAATTGTAACGGTTACGTCATCATCCAATATGGCGGAAAACACATCGCCGGAATTTTCGAGAACACAATTACGTCATCCAAAATGGCGGATCCAAGATGGCGGATCCAAAATGGCCGCCGGGGTCAAGGTCAAAGGTCAAGGTCAAACTTGTCCCGTTATGCTGTGTCCCGTTATACTCATCCAGGATGGTCGCCGTGACGTCACAATCCAAGATGGCGGACACCGGCTCCGGCTTCACTACCTGCATCCTGCGCTCGGAAATACTTTCCTATACTACTTCCCTCAGTTCTTTGATTATGAAGGATATTTCTTTGATGCACGAATAGTTTCCTGCACAAAGCGAGCCATGTGGAATCTTAGCCGGTCAACCAATATGTTTGGATCTTTCCATGATGTGTAATCAATCTCTTTGCTACAATCTTCCTTGCATGTTTATTATAAATACTTTTAATATCACTATCGTCCCAGTGATCATAATAAGCTTTATCAGATTTATTTATTATAACGCGATGTTCCCATCGTTTCGGTTTCAGGACACCGTCACAGTCTTCGATCTTGTCAGATTTAGGTGCTTCATCACAGTCTATGCCTTTGTCAACAGCCTCAGAGTCACTGTAGCTATCACCGTAGAAGGCATCGTCTTCACCCAGATTACCGTAAGAATTCGATATCGATGATGTCGAAGTTTATTCATCGTCTTCATGCTTACTTTTTAGGAGTCCATAATTTTTACAAAGTAGGAAAGATCTACTTGAATTCGGCTTGAATGTATTCTTACTTTTCATATTAAGGATTCTTCCACTGTATTCATTCTTCCATAAATCATCAACGTCCTCCAATTTAAGTTCTTTGTCGAGATCGGAAGAGCCACGAACATAATCTCTCCCAAGACAAGGAAAATTATTGTCGTAATGCTGATCACTCTTCTTTAAAATAGTAGATCCATCGTTGTACTCTAGCTTGTACGCAGGCTTGGCGTTACAAGTTCTGTCATGTCTTTTTAAGCTCTCTCTTCGCGTAAACGACTTGCTACATCGAATACAACTTATATTGCGTAGTGGTCATTATTCTCATGTTGTCGTCCATTCTTTCTCAAAATAAATTCTTTGCTGCAAAACATACATATTAGTTAATGAGACTAATGCCAGATGCAAACTAAGAGTTTTAAATTAGATCCATTACTTAAAAATATTTTTTTTAATATTTCATCAGCGAGAGTTAAGTTATCTCATGCAAAATAAATTGTTGCAAGTAGGTAGTCCCAATTCTTGTCAACAGATGACGTCACAAGTTGCTTGCAGGTAAATATCATTTAGTTCTTATATGTGGGATGCTCACTATCGATCGTAAAAGATGGAAGGCTTCGCTAGACAACAAGGAGAAGGAAGTTCGTCTTGCTTGTTAGTGCTTCTCAGTTGTTTGGAGGTATATTATTTAACTGAGGAATGGATGTTTCATTTTTATTACAAATTACATGATAAGAAATTGGTTGTCTGTAAAGTCGGTTTACGGACGATAGTTTAACGTGACATAATAACAAAAAATTGATGAAATGATTGCATACTTTTATGAATAAAATTGAATCATTTTTATTGAATTATCACTATTTTGTATAGGTAGATACAAATAAGGAGTGAAATAAAATCTACAATTCAATTGATAAATTTACTTTTATTTGCACTCATTAATTCAAATATGTTTATTACTTTAACGAACAGATTATTTTAACTATAACTTTTTTACATGTTTGCTATTTAACTTCTTCCAATCTGTGTTATTCTGTTAAGAATAGGACGATGATAGGAAAGTAGGAAATGAATGGGTGTGTTTCAAGTTTAATGTGCCTCGAAAAAGTCAAATCGATGGTTGTTCCAATTTAGTGGAAGAGAGATAGATGCGGCGCAAGCGTACAATGAGCGTAACGGGACACAGCGTAACGGGACAATGTGCATTACGGAAAACTTTTTTGTGCGTGCAGCCGTCGTTCATCAATTTTTTAGATGTTGTCAAGTCAAAAAAAAATGTTGTGAGACACACAACACAAGGGTACGATGCTTCAAGGATACATGGCTCCAACTGGCTACATTAGCTCCAGTCAGCGACGAGAGTTATCTCATACAAAAGAAATTGTTACAAGTAGTCGCGATTATTAGCATAAGATGTCGTCACTGGTTGTGTTGTATCATAATTTATTTATTTTATGTGGGATGCGGGATGCTCACTATCGATCGCAAAAGAATGATGGCTTCGCTAGACACCAAGGACATGGAAGTTCGTCCTTCGTGATAGTGTTTCTCATCCATCTTATCACATATTATCGGACTGAGTAATGATTTTTTTTAATTCCACCTGTTAAAAATTTTACAAGTGCTGATTTAGTAGCAGAAATTCACAATTTAATTGTAACTCTGGATAAAATGGCATGTCTCATTAGGTAAACAATTATTCATACAGAGATCGGGTTTTCAGAAATAACCAGAAGCACTTGGAGAAAACACGGGAATAATCAGGAGCACACGGAGAAAGTCATAATATTGACAAGAATAATCGGGAGCACGCGGAAAAAACCATCATAATATTAACAAGAATAATCGGTAAAACACGGACCAAACCATTACATGTTTTACATAATAACAGCAAATCACAGAAAAAAAATTATAATAAAAATGAAAAAATTGAAAAAAATACAAAAAATTCTGGCTTGTGCTAGAACTTTATCATTGTTCTGCAAATGAGAAGTTCGCAAGCAGGCAGTCAGTCTGCTAGCAGCCACCATGAGGGAAGGAACAGTCACCATTTTTATAATTTTTTTGCCCTCACTAAGTTTGCACCAAGGACACCAAGCTCCATGTCGTAAATGTATGTTTTATTAATTTAATTTTTTGATTTATTTTAAATTATTTTTCACTATAATCAGATAATAAATAAAGATTTTCAAGATGGCGGACGTAACAGAAATTGCAACGGTGACGTCATATTCCATGATGACATATTCCATGATGACGTCAGAGGCTTATCGGGGGCTGTAGACATGGATGCTTAAGCCTCTATATAAACATTTCTTGCTGCTGGTATTTTTAAGGACTAAAAATAGTAAATTTTCCCTCGAAACGGGAAGAGAAATTCATTATTTTTCAAATTTTTGCAATTGTTTGGCGGGATTTTTTTCCAAAAAAATATTTAAATTTTTGGGTATTTTGGCGAATTTTGGGCAAATTTTGCAGGTAAAAGGTTAAGGTCGAGTTCAAGGTCATCCAAGATGGCCGCCATGACGTCACAATCCAAGATGGCGGTCGGCTCATCGGCTTCACAGCCTTAAAGCCTGTCCCCGGAGGAACCAAAACATACTACTGGGCAATGTTTCTAGAATGTATATGAGTTATACATAGGCGTGCATACAAAAGGGGGGGGGGGAGGGGGGGAGAAGGTGGGCCATGCCCCCCCCCCCCCTAATGTAATCACTCAGATCGGCATTTTCTCTAATGCGTTCGTTAATATGCGTATATTCCTGGCACTGTGACACTCAAACTGTGTTTCAGTGTTGCAGCGTGCTAATTAACAATATTTTCAAACATTTTATCGTTCTGGAAATACAGCCGCCTTAGTTTATTTAAAACATGAGGTCCCTTAAAATGGTCTATAGCTTATACTTGACTTCGGTCAGACAGTTTACACGCGGGAATGTTTATTGCTCTCCTGCATCTGTGACACAAATGGGGGAAGTTATCAACATGTATAAATAACGTCCAATATCGCTGTCATAAATACGTGCAGACTGCAGCCTATGAAAAGTTAGAATGCGATTGTAGCCAGTAAACACAAGATAATCTTTCTTCTCTCTTTTTTTAAATCTTTTTTCTTCCTGGATTTGAAAACTATCTGCGGGATTTCTACCCAATATCCGTGAGAAAACTCATCCAACCTGTCACGATTGTTGTTTCGTTTAAAACAGTGACTTCTCCGACTTCGCCAGATCAGGTCAAGCACAGTAGAAAAAACTTGTGTGGTGTGCCTTTAAAATGTTAATATGAATGAGTGCTTCATTTGCAGTGGTCCGTTATTTTAGCGATGGATAGGTATGTATGTTTGAATTTTTTAATTTAGATTAAACAAATATGTATTTCTTAGTTTTCAACTAGTTCTTGACAAAAATATGCACCCGAGAAAATCAATTATAAAAAAAAGTGCAATTAGTTTCATTGTTGTGTCGTGTGAGGATCATTTTAAAAAGTACGAAATAAAGCTAGAAAAGAATGTAATTTTCTACCAACCAGGTACATATCATAAATTTTTTTGTAAGTGGTAAGAGAATAAGCCTTCCACCAAGATGCTCCGAGTTCGATTTCCGGCGGAATCACTCCCAGCTTTTCGCACGTGATAGTAATCGCGCTAGGGTGATGCCACAAGTAGGCGTGTTTTCTCGGGGTTCTCCTATCCCTCTCAAAAATTATTTATTTTAGTAGCAAAAACTGAATAGTTGTCAAAACTTAAAACTAAGATGAATCAGACTTCGTTGAAAATGGAAACAGTTTGATTTTTGTGCGTCGTTTTGTTATTACATAGTACATAACAATAGGTACAACATGACTTAAATTCCACCCCCCCCCCCCATAATTATTTTGTAATCACGTAAGGGACATTCCTAATAATATAGTTCTGTAAATCAGTGTTCGCTTGTAACCTATACCTGTTTATCTGTAACCGGCCCCCATAGAGTAATCGTTTAGGCGCTGGTCTGCGGTGTGAGGGGTCCGGGCTTCAAATCCTAGCTTGGACATAGTGTTCTTCACTTAAGTAATATCACACTTATCGGCTCTTAAGAATTTGCTATTAAAGGGCCGTAAAACACTCTCAACTAATACACAATACACAGTTAATTTAAAGGAGAAATGTACATCCTGGAATCTGTAATTCTTTATTTTGGCTTTCGTTACGTCTAATAAAACCCCACAGTCACATAATTATCTGATTTTCGATTTCCAAGATATTAGGCTAAGGGAAGGCTAGCCACAACTTTTCCTTGTGGCTGGGTGTAAACTTGAGGCGCGGTATGTATTATAACATCATACAAACGTTCGATATGACTGGACATAAATTTGATATTTTAATGCAGTCTGTAGTTACGTGCTGACTGTGTGTCCAATGACTGCGTATGCGCTATTTTTGTGCTAATTCAATTGTATGTCTGCGCCAGCCTGATCTACAAAGCAGATTAAAGATGATTAGGGGAGACTGTTGTACCTTGAGCATAGTGTACCTTGGAACATTGGTGGATTTGAGGAAGTGCTACCACCTAGCGGGCTCAATACATAACTTGGTTGTGAAGAATGATGCTAGGTGTCTCTGACGGCAGTTCTGTCTCGTTTTACTGGGAATTGTGCGATGTTGTAATAAAACAATTTTTGAAGTTTCGAAAGTAAATATTTCATGCGTAGTTCTTCTAATTTTTTAACGGAAACAAATATGTGTTTGAAATCATCATCACCTAGAATATTTTGCTGAACTTGTGGTGAGTAGATCCATACGTTGTAATCAAAGTTTTCATCTAACCACTGGTTTAGGGCGCCATGTTTGTTAATTTTCGCTACCTGTTGTACCTCGGCACACGCATCATCTTGTACCTTTGAACATGTTCCAAGGTACATTATGCTATCTTTATTTGTTACAGATCGCTATGCCAAGAAGTAAGTGTGGCATTAGGAGGGCCCCAGTTGATCCAGCTGCTATGAAAAAGGCTGTAGAAGCTGTTTTGGCACCTCCTGAAACGAAAATATCAGTTAGAGAAGCCTGCAAAGTATTCAATGTTAAATTGGCTACTTTGTCAAGACAAATTTCGCAATTTCGTAATTCTGAGAATGAAATTTTTCATTACAAAACTAACTTTGACATAAGAAAAATATTTTCTGATGCTGAAGAAAATGCCTTGCTAAATTACATTTAAAAAGTATCAAAAATTAACTATGGTTTATAAAAAAAAAAAAAAGTGTGCGAGAGTTAGCATACAAGTTTGCCTGTGCGAATGACATAAAATATCCTCAGAATTGGGATGAGCAGCAACTAACTGGAGAAGAATGGATGAGGGGATTCATGAAGCGTCACAGTGACCTATCTATTAGGACCCCGGGCTTCATCATTTGAAGAAGAAGACGAAGCTGTCACCTTCATTGAAACTGATAGCAGTGAAGAAGAGGCTTTCATTTTTTGTAATGGAACTTTTAAAGAGGATGCATCAGGTGAACAATGGATTCGATGCACATCTTGCAAACGATGGGCACATGAACTATGCGCTGATACCGGTACCTTTGGGTGGAAAACCTACCTTTGTGACTTTTGCAAAGGATAAAAAAAAATTTATTTTACACGAAAGAAATAAGTGACGATGGCATAACTTTACAAATTGAACCATGTAGTTTGTGTATGATATGCATGTACCTTACTACTATTGTAAATAATGCGTAATAGATATAAAATCACAACTGTATTTGTACAACTTAAAACTGTATTTTTCACTTATATTTTAAAACTATTTACCCTGTGTTTCAAGGTACAAGAGGGTGTGTTCCGTGGTACATGACCATGTTGTACCATGGAACACTTTGCATGACATTATATAGAATTTTTTTGTTCTTAAACAAAGGCGTGAAACATATAAACTCAAATAGAAAGTTGTTAAAGGATCTTCAATAGTTATAATACATATTTTTTCGGTTCAAAAAAGTGTAATAAAGAATTTAAAAAAAATAGAATCAAAAAAGTGTTCCATGGTACAACAGTCTCCCCTATATGTGCACATTTTCATGGTCATGAGAGGCCATGGCCATTGAATATCATATATATTCAATGCCATGGCTACTAGCTGTGTCCGAATTCTATGCGATGAGCCCTTGTTCAAATAACGGAAATTAATGATTAAGCCACTTTGCATGTAACATTAATGCATAACTTGTACGGTAGTATTTTACTTAAGGGCGCCGTCTGCCTCGCGCGCAAACGGTGTTGCAGAGTGTTTGTCGTACTTGTTTGTTACAAAATTTAATTCACGTGCGTCCACCTCGTACGAAAAGAAATCACACATCAGGCTATGCCGCGTTTTTTTGCAAACATTCTTCCAAAGGCCTTCAAAATGGCCAAAAATTGCTTTTTTCAGACTACTATATTTTGAAATATTATATGTAAAAACCAGTGAAACCACCAGAGCGACATGCGCACCACTTAAAAGTCCCATGGCAAGAGCGTGGGACGAAAACGCTGCACGCAAGTTCGGTGCCTTGTGTGTAGAGGTGCCGCCGGGGCACTTGAAGTGTGTGTGTTGACCCTTATCGCTCCCCGACCTATGTGGCTCAAACGAGCACAATCCTCCAGCCAGACGGCGCCCTTAACATTAAAATATAGATTAGAACATATATTGAGAATAAACATTTAGTATTTACTAACACAACATAGTAAAATTCATTTGATCTCTTGAACAAATCTCCTTAATGAGCGTAAATAGAAAAAAAAATTAACTGTCAGTGTTTGTAATCAATTGAATGCCCTACATACTCTCCATTTAATCTTAAACTCCCAACTTTCAGTAGTATTAATTTAAAGATATCAGAAATTTATTCTTGAGTTGAGTGTTGTCTGTGTCATCTAGAATTTTGATTTAATTTTTTTTTATGATTATGTATGTATTTCAAAGCAAAAAAAAATATTTTAAGAGGTTTGTTAAAGTTCTGTTGTCTGAATTTCTGTGTTTGCATTCACTAAAAAGTTCATTTCAAGGTAGATCTGGAACAAGTTATTGGAAAATTCGAGGGGGGAAAATGTGTAAGTACCCTTTGAACATTGTCTATGGAAAAAAAAAAACATATTTTCAAGATTGTTAAAATTATACGGATATAAATATTAACTAGTAAACATATCTCGTTGTTACTGCACAAAATATAAACAAGTCAATGAGTGAATGTATTTAGGCTATTTAACATTCTAAATTCAGCTTCTGATTTAAAATTTTAGCAGGGCCCCCCCTAATGGAATGTCTGGGCACGCCTATGGACTCGTAATCATACTGAAAGACTACTACTGCATTTGAAAAATCATTTCTGTGGATCGTTGCAAGAAAATGTCATTTTGAACTTAATTGCAAGTTTTTAGTGTGACGCACAAGGTTTGTGGCGATAAACATTTGATATGTTAATCAGAAATGTTGATTCTGCCACTGTACAAAATTTCAGATTTGGGATAATCTCGAGACCACAAATTTTGCTGAGGCATGTCAACGAAATTCGCTAGACAGGTGAGTGTCTAACCCCACATACATTTGTCTTCCCACTTACTTTTTTTTTTAGTGCAGTTTTTTTTTTCATGTGTAATGTTCTTAAACATGTTTTGCCAGCTTTACTAACACTATCTTAGGATCTTAGCTACGCCCATGCTTACAGAGGGTGGTTGTGATTATTCTGCAACCATCTAATATGTGTCTTAAGTATCGAATTTTCCAATTCAATCGAAAAAGCAGCAGTGTTTTGAAAACGTGTTAATACAAATAATATGAGTTATACACCACCATCTGTAATAGTAAATGTTATTTTGATGATAATGTTGCCTCGAGCTCGGTAAGTTGAACACACCGACCATCTCGAAACTATTTTTCTTGCTGAGAGTTGCAAACAAGCATTTATCAGTCTTCTTTTTAATAGACTAGCTTTTGAGCATTTAATATAAATAAGTAAATGTTAAATTAATGTTAACACTCAATCGTCGCACGAATAAAATTATTAATCTCATAACTGAGACTGTATTTATAAGTATAAAACTACTATAGCATCATGTTCCTGCTATGAATACATTGTTTGGGTCATTCCATGTTGCCAAGTATTTTTTAACACTTCAACAAACTACAAAACACTAATTTTAACAACGTAATAAATTCTGTTCTGAAAAGTAAAATATATTAAACATTCTTTGTTCTAAAAAAAAAAAAATATATATCACTGTGACAGCCTCTAACAATAAGACAGTTCGTATTGTATTAATAAAATACAAATTTTTTATACTTACATAATATTAAAGACTGTAATTGTTGACATGAATACTAAAAATATATTGTACATTGTGGTTCGAAACAGAACAATTTTTATTACCAAATTTGGGACTACTTAACATTTCAAACAAGCAATATTGCGATCTCGTGGCCTACAGCTGTAATGAAGTTTTGTTGAAAGAATTTTTAAAGATGAACAGTTTCGGCTGAACAAGATGCTACCAAAGCCAACACAATTCTACTTAAAATGCATTATACCTAAATAATAGATAGCCGCATAAAAAATGTAATGAAGAGACCCAAAATATATTTTAGAACATAAAAAATTGCATGTAAAATAACATTAAAAAGAATTAGGTTTTTATGTAAATACGTGAGCGCAAGGCCTTGCTACCAAAAGTTTATGCTATATTAGGCCAAGTACTTAAAGAAAAGAAAATAATTATTTACAGGAAAGTTTTTATAAACGGTTTTGTTACAAGTGCTATGAGCTATGGCAAAAATTGTTTTTTTTTTTTTTTTTTTTCATTTGCCGCCATGAACATTCCAGTTAAATATTTTGTCAAATAGTACATTTTAATTAGTGAAATTTATGTTTGCTTGTACATTTACATCTCCTTTTAATGAATTACGTTATTTAGAGAAAGGGTTTTCATTAATGAAAATTTTCGAAACTAGGTTTTATTTATTTTTTATTAAATAGCTTATGAATTGGCTTCCTGTTATAACATGTACGAGATGATTATCACAGGAAAGGTTTGACAAAGTGAGCATGATCTGTATCGGTATAACTATGACGACACTTGTCTCGTTTTAAGATTCATGCAGTAAACATGTAAATTAATTAAATTTTTGTGCTAAATTTACAGAAAACATTTTTGTGTCTTAGCAAAACTTAATCGACATTTATTTTATTTTGGGAACATGACTGTTTAAGCACTTATTTAAATTTCTTTCAAATATGTGCGAAGTTGTAAGGAAAGGTTACCGTTTGCTTACGAGAATATACAGATTAAGTTGAATAGTATTCCTAAGTGTTTATACTTTGTATGCGCATACACAGTAAAAATAATCGCGTGCTTTTACAAAAATGCATGTTAAATGTAGTTCATAAAAATTATTAAACATTTAATATTTTAGTACACACTTTCGTAGAATATATAAAATTCATGTTGTAAGTATACAAAATTAATATGATGTTAGAAAAAACTTTTGCTATCTCTAAATATGAAAATCCCATAAATAAGTTGAAAATGAATATAATTATGCTTGTTTATTCAAAAAATATATTTTTGACGTCTAGTTTCCAAAAAAAGTATAACGTATATAGCTAGCTGTATACATTGCAGTTTACCAAATGTATATATATGCAATGTAACAAACTGTTTTTTGTGTTATTTTAAAAAAATGGAATATACATAATTTTTTTGAAAAATATATCTATATGGCAATATTCTGAAGCAAAATTCATAATTTACACTGTTACAAGCAAACTTATGATTCTCTATCATTCTTTTGTCTAAATCATCTTTGCAGTTAATCAGTTTTCTGCGCCGGTATGTTAAAGTTAATCTGGGACTACGTTAAAAATTGTATATCTTTCTTCTTCATCGCTCTTCAGATAAATAAATCTTTTCTCAAATGAAGAACACCCAAGGAAGTTAAGATGGCACACTAACATACTTATTATTATTTTTAAAGTTTTCTTTACATTTGTTTGTCTTTGCTGTAACATAAAAACCAGGGTGACATAATTTTATTGTTTATTTACGTTACCTTTTTTCTTTAGGTACCTGCTCAATCATTTCATACTGATCGAGAATTTGTGAAAATTTGCCGCGAGTTTGTGAGTGAATAGTGATAAAGTATAGGTATGTACGCGTGGGACTGCCCAACTCAGAGTATCCAATTTTTCCCTTATCTCTTTTTCTTATGACCACGATCCTTTTCGATATATAGGAGTATTAATTCAAATTTTTAATTAATTGTCATTTAGGATTAGAAAATATATGCATTTTTAATGTTGTTCTTTTGAATTGCGGACATTGGTGATTTGATGGCCGATATAAGGTGGATGCCCTGCGCGGTGCTGTGATTCTCATGAATTTTGCAGTGGAATAGTCAATGCGAGGCTAAGGACTACTTGTCAAGTTGTCATGTGCCCTCAGTTCCTGGAAATTTTGCTGGTAGTACTCGTTTTAAAGAGGGTGTGTAACGGTCCTGTGAAGAAGAAGAAAAGTTTCAAAAGGGAGGGGGGGCGGAGGAAAGGCATTTGGAAAGAGAACATTGTAGCCGCACATATACCAGATTCACTGTCAGGTAATTTGACCCAAACGTTTCACACGACTGCAATACAGAAATAAATGAAATATTAAAGTGAAATATGTTGCAAATAAAATATCTCAACTGTAACAAGCACGGCGACAAAATCAGCAAACTATCTCAGGTTTACTCTAAAGTTTAATACATTTTTAGCTTCGGCATATCTATTCACAATAGAGCATTGTATTTGTTACACACAAAAGCTGTGGTTGGCAGATAAAAAAAAAACATATATTTGGTCTTGTGTGATTCTAAATAATTCATATTTTCTACTCAGATGTATTTTCAATTAAGTAAAACAAATTTATTTTGGTTTGTTAAAAACATTTTTTTTTTGGAAACACACAGATATTTGAGCACGTAGTGACTCGCTAAGGTTGGTTCAAGATCGTTAAAGTGGTACCGTACCTATTTTTGTTCAATAAATTCAAAACAAATTTAATAAAATGTTGAATTCATAGCATTTATCGCGTGGCCTAACACCAGTTTAAAATGCATGAAGTTGTTGCGAAAAGCATATACAGAAAATCTGTCGAACCATTTTAAAAAAGTGGACAGTACATTTTGTAGAGAAAGCTTGTAGCAATCGACTGATGTAGGTAGTATATGTGCACTTTACTTAGTTTGTGAGCTGCGAATTTTTTAAAAAATTAAAAATTTCGTGTTTCAAGGGTGATTATTAATGTAGTATTTTTATAGACCCATTCTCTAAAAAAGTAAAAAATTATAAATTTTGATAAACACAGACATTGTGTGAACAACGTTTATGCTTTCATTGGTCTAAATGAAACCAATAAAAGTTTATAAAATGTTGAATTCATAAGATTTTTCGCGTGGCCTAACTCCAGTTTTTCATGCACATAGTTGATGCGAAAAGTATATAGAGAAAATCTGTCGACCCATTTTGAAATAGTGGACACTACATTTTGTAGAGAAAGCTTGTAGCAGTTTACTGATGTAGCTGGTATATGTGCACATTACTTAGTTTGGCAGCTGCGAATTTTTAAAAATATAATAATATATGAGCTGCAAGGGTGATTATTAATGTAGTGTTTTTATAGACCTATGCTTTCAAAAATTAAATAAATATAAGTTTTGATAAGGACAGACATTGTGTGATGTGTGTTAATTCTTTCATTGGTCATAATGTAACCAATATGATATTATAAAATTTTAAATTCATAGCATTTTTCGCGCGACCCAACTCCAGTTTTTCATGCACGGAGTAATTGCGAAAAGCATATACAGAAAATCTGTCGACCCATTTTTAAAAAATTGAGAGTACATTTTGTAGAGAAAGCTTGTAAAAATCGACTGATGTAGCTGGTATATGTGCACATTACTTAGTTTGTCAGCTGCGAATTTTTTAACAAGTTATAAATTTTGAGTTTCAAGGGTGATTATTAATGTAGTATTTTTATAGACCTATGCTCTAAAAAAGTAAAAAAATATAAGATTAAAAAAGTACAGACATTGTGTGAACTACGTTTATGCTTCCATTGGTCTAAATGAAACCAACGAAATTTTATAAAGTTTTGAATTCATAGCATTTTTCGCGCGGCCTAACTCCAGTTATTCATGCACGGAGTTGTTGCGAAAAGCATATAAAGAAAATCTGTCGAACCAATTTGAAAAAGTGGAGAGTAAATTTTGTAGAGAAAGCTTGTAGCAATCGACTGATGTAGCTGTTATATCTGCACATTACTTAGTTTGTCAACTGCGAATTGTTTAAAAAGTTATAAATTTTGAGTTTCAAGGGTGATTATTAATGTAGTATTTTTAGAGACCTATGCTCTAAAAAAGTAAATAAATATAAGATTAAAAAAGTACAGACATTGTGTGAAATACGTTTATGCTTCCATTGGTCTAAATGAAACCAACGAAATTTTATAAAGTTTTGAATTCATAGCATTTTTCGCGCGGCCTAACTCCAGTTATTCATGCACGGAGTTGTTGCGAAAAGCATATAAAGAAAATCTGTCGAACCAATTTGAAAAAGTGGAGAGTACATTTTGTAGAGAAAGCTTGTAGCAATCGACTGATGTAGCTGTTATATCTGCACATTACTTAGTTTGTCAACTGCGAATTGTTTAAAAAGTTATAAATTTTGAGTTTCAAGGGTGATTATTAATGTAGTATTTTTAGAGACCTATGCTCTAAAAAAGTAAAAACATATAAGATTTGATAAGTACAGACATTGTGTGAAATACGTTTATGCTTCCTTTGGTCTAAATGAAACCAACAATATTTTATAAAGTTTTGAATTCATAGCATTTTTCGCGCGGCCTAACTTCAGTTTTTCATGCACGGAGTTGTTGCGAAAAGCATATACAGAAAATCTGTCGACCCATTTTGAAAACGTGGACAGTACATTTTGTAGAGAAAGCTTGTAGCAATCGACTGATGTAGCTGGCATATGTGCACATTACTTAGTTTGGGAGCTGCGAATTTTTTAAAATATAATAGTTATTGAGGTGCAAGGGTGATTATTAATGTAGTGCTTTTATAGACATATGCTCTCAAAAATTAAATAAATATAAATTTTTATAAGGACAGACATTGTGTGATGTGTGTTTATTCTTTCATTGGTAATAATTAAACCAATAAAATTTTATAAAATTTTATATTCGTAGCATTTTTCGCGCAGCCTAACTCCAGTTTTTCTTGCACGGAGTTGTTGCGAAAAGCATATACAGAAAATCTGACGACCCATTTTGATAAAGTGGACACTAAATTTTGTAGAGAAAGCTTGTATCAATTGACTGATGTAGCCGGTATAAGAGCACATTATTTAGTTTGTCAGCTGCGAAGTTTTTAAAATATAATAATGTTTGCGTTGCAAGGGTGATTACCAATTAATGTAGTATTTTTATAGACATATGCTCTAAAAAAGTAAATAAATATAAGTTTTGATAAGGACAGACATTGTGTGATGTGTGTCTATTCTTTCATTGGTCATAATGAAACCAATAAAATTTTATAAAATGTTGAATTCGTAGCATTTTTCGCGCGGCCTAACTCCAGTTTTTCATGCACGGTGTTGTTGCGAGAAGCATATACAGAAAATCTGTCGACCGATTTTGAAAAAGTGGACAGTAAATTTTGTACAGAAAGCTTGTAGCAATCGACTGATGTAGCTGGTATATGTGCACATTACTTAGTTTGGCAGCTGCGAATTTTTTAAAATATAATAATATATGAGTTGCAAGGGTGATTATTAATGTAATATTTTTATAGACCAATTCTCTAAAAATGTAAATAAATGTAAATTTTGATAAACACAGATATTGTGTGAACAACGTTTAGGCTTTCATTGGTCTAAATGAAACCAATAAAATATTATAAAATGTTGAATTCATAGGATTTTTCGCGTGGCCTAACTCCAGTTTTTCATGCACGTAGTTGATGCGAGAAGTATATAGAGAAAATCTGTCGACCCATTTTAAAAAAGTGGACACTACATTTTGTAGAGAAAGCTTGTAGCAATCGACCGATGTAGCTGGTATATGTGCACATTACTTAGTTTGGCAGCTGCGAATTTTTAAAAATATAATAATATATGAGTTGCAAGGGTGATTATTAATGTAGTGTTTTTATAGACCTATGCTCTCAAAAATTAAATAAATATAAGTTTTGATAAGGACTGACATTGTGTGATGTGTGTTAATTCTTTCATTGGTCATAATGATACCAATAAAATTTTATAAAGTTTTGAATTCATAGCATTTTTCGCGCGGCCGAACTCCAGTTTTTCATGCACGGAGTTGTTGCGAAAAGCATATACAGATAATTTGTCGATCCATTTTGAAAAAGTGGAGAGTACATTTTGTAGAGAAAGCTTGTAGCAATCGACTGATGTAGCTGGTATATCTGCACATTACTTAGTTTGGCAGCTGCGAATTATTTAAAATATAATAATATTTTTGAGGTGCAAGGGTGATTATTAATGTAGTATTTTTATAGATCTATGCTCTAAAAATGTAAATAAATATAATTTTTGATAAGGACAGACATTGTGTGATGTATGTTAATTCTTTCATTGGTTTAAATGAAACCAACAAAAGTTTATAAAATGTTGAATTCGTAGCATTTTACGCGCGGCCTAACTCCAGTTTTTCTTGCACTAAGTTGTTGCTAAAAGCATATACAGAAAATCTGACGACCCATTTTGAAAAAATGGACGCTAAATTGTGTACAGAAAGCTTGTAGCAATCGACTTATGTAGCTGGTATATGTGCACATTACTTAGTTTGGCAGCTGGAAATTTTTTAAAATTAAATAATTTTTGAGGTACAAGGGTGATTATTAATGTAGTGTTTATATAGACCTATGCTCTGAAAAATTAAATAAATATAATTTTTTTTAAGGACAGACATTGTGTGATGTGTGTTTATTCTTTCATTGGTCATAATGAAACCAATAAAAATTTAAAAGTTTTGAATTCATAGCATTTTTCGAGCGGCCTAACTCCAGTTTTTCTTGCACGGAGTTGTTGCGAAACGCATATACAGAAAATCTGTCGATCCATTTTGAAAAAGTGGAGAGTACATTTTGTAGAGAAAGCTTGTAGCAATCGACTGATGTAGCTGGTATATGTGCACATTACTTAGTTTGGGAGCTGCGAATTTTTTAAAATATAATAAATTTTGAGTTGCAAGGGTGATTATTAATGTAGTATTTTTATAGAACTACGCTCTAAAAAAGTAAATTTATATAACTTTTGATAAGGACAGACTTTGTGTGAACTAAGTTTATGACTTTATTGGTCTAAATGAAACCAACAAAATTTTATAAAATGTCGAATTCGTAGCATTTTTCGCGCGGCCTAACTCCAGTTTTTCATGCACGGAGTTGTTGCGAAAAGCATATACAGAAAATCTGTCGTCCCATTTTGAAAAAAGTGGATAGTACATTTTGTAGAGAAAGCTTGTAGCAATCGACTGATGTAGCTGGTATATGTGCACATTACTTAGTTTGGGAGCTGCGAATTATTTAATATATAATAATTTTTGAGTTGCAAGGGTGATTATTAATGTAGGTAGTATTTTTATAGACCTATGCTCTAAAAAAGTATTTATATATATATATATATATATATATATATAACTTTTGATAAGGACAGACATTGTGTGATGTGTTTTTATTTTCTCATTGGTCATAATGAAACCAATAAAATTTTATAAATGTTGAATTCGTAGCATTTTTCGCGCGGCCTAACTCCAGTTTTTCATGCACGGAGTTGTTGCGAAAAGCATATACAGAAAATCTGTCGTCCCATTTTGAAAAAGTGGACAGTACATTTTGTAGAGAAAGCTTGTAGCAATCGACTGATGTAGCTGGTATATGTGCACATTACTTAGTTTGGGAGCTGCGAATTATTTAATATATAATAATTTTTCAGTTGCAAGGGTGATTATTAATGTAGGTAGTATTTTTATAGACCTATGCTCTAAAAAAGTATGTATATATATATATATATATATATATATATATATATATATATATATATATATATATATATATATATAACTTTTGATAAGGACAGCCATTGTGTGATGTGTTTTTATTTTCTCATTGGTCATAATGAAACCAATAAAATTTTATAAATGTTGAATTCGTAACATTTTTCGCGCGGCCTAACTCCAGTTTTTCTTGTACGGAGTTGTTGCTAAAAGCAAATAAGAAAATCTGTCGACCCATTTAGAAAAAGTGGAAAGTAGAAAGTAGTTTAGAAATTTTTTCCTTTTTTTTTTATAAATAAATGTATATTTATAAATATCGTAGTGATAAGACTTTATTTTTATTGTTAATAAAGATCTCTGATTTTAAAATGTTTAGGGCGGACGTTTTTGTCTAGAGGTTTTGTCTTGGAAACCATCATGGCAGAATACTGTATTTATCTTGTTGCTGTTTCTCATATACATATGGAATTTGACGGAGGTGTTTTCAAGCATAGATTTTCAAGAGTAGGCGTCACTGGTTATTGCGTGTGGTTTAATGGAATTTTAGAGATGAATCAAATTAGATAATTATATTATTTGCCATGAGCCGTGTAGATATAAAAGTAGTGTTACTTGGCCATGAAAATGTTGGAAAAACTAGTTTAGTTGAACGTTATGTGCATGATCATTTTAATGATAACTCGTATCAAAATGTAAGCATACATAACCTCATTTGAATTGTGCCCAACTGCAGCAGTCTTCCTGATTTGATTTGTATAGCACTTTAGTAGACAGCCACATTAAGCACAAATTATTACATTCGCCCAAGTGGCTAGTTTTGGAGTTATAGGGCTTTTATAAGTAACAAAACAGAAGTAAGAATGAGAAAAAATTGAAATTGGTGTTTAGGTACTAATTAATGTTTGAATGTTATGCTGATTTTACTCTTCTGAGTCGCAGTGCTGCAGGTAAACGTGTGTGCAGTCGATTACTTGAAGCAGATTGGCATAAATGTTTGATTAAAACGGTATAAAATATCCTATTTGGCATAAAGAAAGCCAACTCTTGCAAGATAAACAAAAATATAAACGTAGTTTTTTTTTTTTTTTAAATAGAAAGACTGTAAACTCCACAATTAACTTAGGATGTTACTATTGTGTCACAAGCATTGTAGTAACTGTGTTTACTTGCAGACAATAGGAGCTGCGTTTGCAGCCAAGCAGGTGGAGTCCAGAGGCAAGAAAATCACTTTAGGGATATGGGACACAGCAGGCAGTGAAAGGTACGTATATTTAAAGGATATGCTACCTATCAGTGCAAACATGTTGGGGTAAATTTCTTAGCAGGGTTGGGTCAGTAGAATATACGCGTAGAATATACATATGTAATGTAAAATATTGAATTTTCTACATATTCTACATGTATAATACTCAACTTTTTACAGCCTGCTTTTAATGAGTGTCTTTGTGTAACATGATACAATTGGTTTTCAAAATTACTTATAACTTTGTAATATTAAATTGAAAGTATTCATGAAGGAACAAACACACTATGTTTCATCCAGTGATACTTAACCGAAATCACATACTATATATACATATAGATAGATGACATTATGTATAGTCTTTAGAATTTCTCAATATTCATCAGAAGCAAATCATGCAGTTTTAGCATGTGGTAGACGTGCAACAACTTCTTGGAACGTTCAAAGGTTAGTCAGTTCCTCAATGGACAGTGAACGAAAGACCAGTCACTAAATACTCTCTCCAACTGTGCTGAAGATGCACAGGAATATTTAGCAGTTTCAGAGCTAGTGTGCTTAATACTGGATGTTTACGCTTAGCAAACTCTCAAAATACAGATGGCTTATCGACTCATTTGGATTTTAGTGTTGTGAACACACTTCCTGCTGCCGAACTTTTAAAATTGGCCCAAGTCTTCTAGTCCTTTTGCATCAAGTTCATTGAAAAGGAAGTCTTCTACCTAAGAGAGAAAAGAGAATATCAAATTTAAATTCCAAACTTGTATTTCAGCAACAAAATGAGACACTACTGACTGGAAAAATAGATCTTTAGCTAAGAAAGAAGCTTATGTAGCTAGTGTAGCTTTATGTTTCTATGGAACTGAAACATGGACAATGAGAAAAATGGAAAATAAGTATCTGGAAAGGTTTGTAATGTGGTACTGAAGGAGGATGGAAAAGATTTGGTGGACAGATACTACTACTGGACGTTAAGCCCACTTCCTCCTCCTTTATCTACCTACCTCATCATGTTGTTCGGTTGATAGTCTTTTCCCTCTATATACTGGATGCAACAGGTTTGCAGCCATGCCATATGTAGTTAAAGCATATGCTCTTCTTTTGTTAACCTTTTCTTCAAGATGTGGATAACCATGTGGGAGCTTCAGTTGTAGCCATTCTTCAGCTGCATCAGCAATGCTGGACCCACTCTGCTGACACTTGTTTATAAGGGCGCACACAGGTTCAAACAGTGCAGTAGCATCATCAACTTGTTTCAAAAAGTTGTCGTTGAACATGAGGTTTACGATATGTGGGTCAATTGTTACTCCATGGGCAATTACTTTTTTCATTGCTGGTATATTTAGTCTTACGCAAAGAAAGGTATCTCTGTTACTGCACCATCGAGTATCACATGGCAGTATTACGCGGTGGCCCCCAAACTGAAGAAGACGGGCTTCTTGGTCAGCTGAAGTAAATGCTTTTAACACACTGTTTACTCTTGATGTCAATTGAATTGGTACTAGGTAGTTCTTTTGCTAAAAGATTTCCAGTGTGTGCATTGCATGTTACATGCAACAGATCAATAACTTTACCCATTTTTATAATGTTTGCTGCATTATCAGAACGTACTGCATACAACTCTGAGTTGTAGATATCTCTAGAAGACATAACTGCTTCTGAAACAATATCCTTCAAAGCTTCTCCAGTTTCTTTATCACCTGTTATATCCCAAGCATTAAGAAAACCTACTTGACCTTCAGCATTGTGGATCATAGCTGCCACATTTCTGGTATTAGTTGCTTCATTTTTCCACCCATCAATAAGTAATACAGAATGTTCACCAAAATTTAGATTACTCTTGCAATCTTCATATTCTTTATCGAGCATCGTTGTTGCAACTGTTTTTCTGCTTGGTGGTTTGTATGATGGTCTTAATGTTTTTATAAAATTTTTGAAATGTTTTGATTCCACAACGCTAAAAGGTATGTTGCAGCCAAATATTAATTTACCCAAAGCTTGATTTGCAGCTTCTTGTTCAGGTTTTTTCATCAGATCGTAAAAAGGTATTTATGAATGTGTGGTTATCAGCCCACCATGTTCCTTAGCATTCTCAATGTTGTGTAAAGTGACAGTCATTCAGATCACTAGTAGTACTTGTTGAAAGGGGTGGTGATAGCATTAGTTGTGCAGTTTATGAAGAAGCAATATGATCCAATGTCGTTGAATGTTCACCTAAGATGTCTTCTCCATTAGTCTCATCAAAAGGTGAAGTTGAAGCAGGGAAGTCACAGTTAATACTGCATTGAGCATTTTCCATTGTTGAGAATTTTCGCTTTAGTTGAGAAGTTGATATGTCCATGCTGGGACCTGGATCATCAATGTCTTCCTCATGTGATTTTGTAGCTTTAATCGGCTTTGCATTGTTGGAGTGTAATAATTTACCTTGCTGAGTAGAAGTAGGAGTCAAATGACATACATTTCTAGAAAAAATAGAAAACAAACTGCTGTAGAACCAAAAACTAACACCATTCCATTATGAATCTACAGATGACAGTACAAATCCATTGAAGTGGAAAAAAAATTGTACAGCTACACGTACACCTGTAATTGTTGAAAATGTGTTCTTACATTACAGACAGTGAGTGAACATCAATTTATTTTAGAGAAAGAAATTAGTAAATCTATATATGCACAGTGCCACACTCTTATTATTTTCTTTGGCATACTTAAATCCTTGCTGACTCCATAAACTATGTTTAGGTCTACCTGCCATCTTGTATTTACTGTTTTTGTGTTGGTGAAAAAAAAGCACAAGTATGTTGACAGTAGTACCAAACTAACTGAACAGAATTCACTTAACTTATACTGAAGTCTAACTTTGTGTTTGGAAACAAATATAATTAATAATAATAATACTAATAAGGATTGGCAATTAAAAATTTAACTTGGTTAGTTTGATTAACTAGAGAGTTCCAAAAAAATAAAATAAATTGTTACATACATTTTTGTGTTGTTTATTCTGTGTAATAGACCTGAAAGTCTGATACACTACTTTGAAGGTATGTCCTACGTAACAATGTCTTTTACTATGTATTTTATGAATACTTTTAGCTGCAGAAACACTTGCACTGCTCAGGGTTGTCTAGGCTGCTTAGAGGAGCACAGAGATTAAGTGGACAATGAGTGTCTTACTAGGCCCAATTGCGAAAACAAAACCATTTTTAACAGATCTGGAAATGGCAGATTGACAGTTCAAGAGCACCATTATTAATAAATTTATAATTCAGATACTGGGAATAACCTTAAAGAATATTCCAACTAGTTCCTGAAAGGTAGATTTTCATTTATTTCTGAATATTCTACATATTCTGCGTATATTCTACATAGTCTACATTTTCTACACTATTTTCTACACGTATGTAGAATATTAATATTCTACACGTCATTACCCAACCCTGTTTCTTAAGTCACAAATTTTCGGTAAATAATAAAATTACAGATTTAGGCCCATTTTTTTTTAACATGACAGGTGTACTTCTATTTACTCTGACAAAATTGTTTCAAAATTTGTACTTTTTTCTGAGAAATTAGAATTTATAGGTTATATCGGTAGCCCCTGCAATGATGCAGACATTGCCATTTTGTGCTTTGTTATTAGCATAGCTGAGACTTTCCATGAGAGATTGGCCTTAGCGCCTGTGCTTTCTGTAGTGACGTAAATTTATTTATTTATTTTGCATGAGCAGGATATACTACAGAGGGGCATGTTTGTGCATCAGGTACAAGGGCATGGGCATGAAATATTAGAGAGGGGCATGTTTGTGTATCAGGTACGAAGCCATGAGCAGGATATACTATAGAGGGGCGAAGGCAGCTGTAGTGTGCTTCGACGTCTCCAACCGGGCCTCCTGGGACCGCGCCAAGTTTTGGGTTGGCGAGCTGCGCAGGCACGAAGAGGCAAGTGGCGTTCAAGCGTCAGTTGTGTGGTGCGAGTGTTGCATGCTGATTTTTTACCTAAAGATTTGCACATTTTGATTAGGAAATAAATCTTTCTGTAAGGTTACAACCAACTCTGAATTGTGTTATACATAATATTTGCCCTTGCAGCTGCCCAATTTTGTGGTATTTCCAGGGGTAAATATGTAGGTTAGTGGTATTTCTGAAAAATGTTAAAAATCCGAAAATACTTTTATTCTATGCTCTTTAACGGTAAATATGTAGAGTCGCGGTATATGCGGAAAAAAATGCTAAAAATCCGAAAATACTTTTATTCTATGCTCTTTCACTTCCTCTTTTTAAATCAACCGGCGGAGATAAGAAATTCCAAATACTTTAGGAGATATCGAATTATTTAATTTTCATCACAATATCTGTGTGTTCATGCGGCGATCACCATTGTTTCTTGTTTACGAGTATCTATTATGTTTCTTATTGGACAATTTTGTCACGTGACAGTTCCGTGATTGGCCAGTATTCAAATGAACCAATACGTGATTATTTATTTATTTATTAATGTTCCATCGGAGGTATCGCGACGTAGGTGAACGACTACATCATTTCCTTCTAATGGCAAAGGAAATGTACCCGCCTCCAACTTAGGTGGGTTTTTAACGTTTCTAATTTTAAAGTCTTACTTTTTATTTGGATATTGTTGCGCAAGTAATAAGTAATAAAAAAATTTAAGTGATTTGGCTGTATGACCCAAAAATATTTATTCCTGATTGTAATGTGAAAATAATATTTACATATAAAGGAGTTTTGGGGAGTGACGAATTGTCTCTAAATCTGATGGTTTATGAGCTATGTGAGCTCAAAGTTTAGTTTGGTAGCACGTCTGGTAGTACAAAACTATAAAAGTATTTGATAGATTTTGCCAATTTTTTGTATATTGCAACACACATAAGTGAACAACTAAGTAATGGTATTCAAAAGTTTCAAAAAATGACTGGTAGTATTTGTGCACGGTCATAAAATCAGACAATTTCACTTTAACATAAAAATGGCAACAATTCACTTAAAATAAAAACCAATATATTTATACAATACCTACAACCATATAGTTTTGTAAGAAACAATAAAAAGTGTGATATTCGTAATAGTACTTCAGATGTGTGCTACCAATTGAATGCGTGTTTTCTTGGCGCCTGGAATTCCAAAATATCTCGGACGCAACCCGCTGCTCTCTTGGCGCCGGGAAGTCTGGGACAGCCCCCGAGCGAGCAGGTATACAGCCCGGCTCCCCGCCGCGAGGTTGCCAGACCTCGGCTACCCTCCACCTAGGCTTAGCTTCCCGTCCCATACCTGCTCGTCGCGTGGTGCCCGTGTGTCAATATGTGGGTCGTTAGTTTATCACAAGTACTGGTTGTTGATGGAGGTTATGTCAGCGTATCAACATATAACTAAAGTCGAGCGCAGTACTGTTGGTCAGCACAATAATAGCAAGTGGCGGGAAATGCGTATGAATCGCCTCACCACATCTGTATTTGGTCATGTAATGTGTCGACGAGAAACCACACCATGTACCAACTTAGTAAAGGATATTCTTTATAAGAAGGAAATCAATACACCTGCAATACAGTACGGGAGGGTACACGAGACTGAAGCTATTGATATGTATGTGACTCAGACAGGGTGTAATGTGAAGAAGTGTGGTTTGTTTATCGATGAGAAGCATCCATTCCTTGGTGCTAGTCCTGATGGTCTTTTAGGAAATGATGGTTTACTTGAAGTTAAATGTTTGTTTTCACTTAAGAATGTTCAACTGGCCCAAGCACTTTCTTCAACTGACCGAAAGATATGTATGGAAATAGTTAGAGATGTACCAAGACTGCGCAGAACACATAAGTACTATTATCAAGTACAAGGTCAACTTAATATTTGCAACCGCGACTATTGAGACTTTGTTGTGTATGCAGGCGGTGCTATCACAGTTGATAGGATTCAAAAAGACGAGCTCTTATGGAATAATATCATGGTTCCTAAATTGAAACAATTTTTCATGGAATGCATATTACCCGAGCTAGCAGATGCTCGCATACCCAGAGGTATGAGAGTCAAAGACCCACCTTACATAACAGAAGCTCGACAGGCGAAAAAACGAAAAGCCTCGACATAAAATCATGTATGTACTGCTAAAGCAGATCGTTAAATCTAAAAAAAACTGTTTCTTACCAACTCCTATTGATTTTGAAATGAGTTTTGCAGGTTCATATGCGAGTGAATATTGTTATATTCCTTTTATATCAAACAATATATAATTCAAACTTACGTGAATTTTGGACCATGATCAAATGCGAGTGAATATTCTTATTTTCTTTATATATCTACCAATTATATTCCTTATATATGGGCCTATATATAACTTACATGAATTTCGGACCATGATCAAATGCAAGCGAATATTGTTATTTTCTTTTTATATCTACCAATATATAAAAAAATACTTATGTGAATTTTAGACCACATCAGTTACTATCGCAATAGTATTATTTTTCTGCAATGTAATTACTTTGTTTAATACACTGTTAACAAATAACTAGAAAATAGAAGTGACATTATCAATTATGATCTATTAATTTTTACATGGAAAAGTAGTATTTTTGTACCATAAGTTAAGAGTGAATTTTATAATTTGCAATTTTAAGGTTTCTGATACAACAAATGATGAAATCTTGAGACACACACACAGTGTATGACACATACGTATGACCTGTACAATTATTTTTACCATACTGACTTTCCTTTTAACATGGGTAAACAAACAACAATATTTTTCTCCTTCAGTGCCGCCATGATACTTAAATAAATAGAGTCCTATTGTGTCAAACTCTGCCTGAACTATATTTCCTTAATTAAGCTCGGTGAGAACATGGTTTGATTGAAGAGTGATCATGTACTATTGAAGTGAAAAAAAACACTTGTTTACTTTTTCTTCTGGTTGGATGTGACTGTTATTGTTTGTTAATTGATTAGGGTATTTTATTTGACTTTTTTATTTTTCAAGACAAGTTAAAAAAAACTTTTTTGCCTGCATTTTAGAATCTTACATCTATGTTGTAATATAAGGCAGATTTCTTGGATAATTTGATCATTGAGGGGTATTTTAGTTGCTAATTATGTTGCTTTGATACTTTCACACTCTTGCTAACGACATATCACGCCACGTGTTTTATTGATTTATATTGATTTGAGTTCATTAGGGGACTGTCAACAAACCGAAAATCAAAATATCAATTACAGGTACGACTTTTTACCACTTAGCAACTATTTATTTTTATTTATTAATTTATTTATTTGGTTGCCTCCTGTTTTCTCCAGTACATACTAGAAGGGAGATGTCAATATACAAAATACAAACAAAAAATTAAAACATATAGACAAACACAAATCTTAAATACAAAACATAACCACACTCCTGGATACTACAATCTTTGTCTTGGCAATATTATTTAGGTTGCTGATACATCCTAACCACCATACTTGCTGAAATACAAAAACCAACATATTAATATGCTACACCCTAAGGTATTCTTCAACTGAATAAAAGGATTTTTTTACCAAATATTTCTTTAGTTCTTGTTTAAACCTATTTAAATGGACAATTTCCTTAATTTCAATTGGTAATTTATTGATTAGTTTGATACTACTGTAGTAGGTTCCTTGTGAAAATAGTTTTGTTCTATGTGTGATGAAATGTAAATCACATCTATTTCTAGTTTGATAACTGTGTATATTACTATGTATTTGATATTACTGTGGAGTTACGCATTGTGTAAAGTATAGTATGAAAAATGTACAGGCAAGGAAAAGTCATAATATTTAATTGTTTAAACAATGGTTTGCAGTGAGTCCTTTGTGTCTTACCATTTATTATTCTAACTATCTTTTTTTGAATTTTAAACACTTTTTTGAACAGTGATGCGTTTCCCCAAAAAATAATTCCATATGTTAATATAGACTGTACATTTGCAAAGTATAATGCCATTACAACTTCTAAAGAGCAGATTTTTTTGATAGTATGTATAACATAGCACATTGAACACAATTTTTTGTATATGGCATTTATATACGTATATGCCAATTTAAATTTTTATCTATCTGTAGCCCTAAAAATTTAATATGGTCAGTCATGTTAATTTGTTTACCATTTACAGTAGCAAAATCATGTTTACTGGCTAGACTATTTACTCTTGTAAATTGTAATATAGTGGATTTTGATAAATTTAGTACTAGTTTATTTTTTTATAAACCAATTATTTGCTTCCTCTAGTATAGAATTTACTTTAGTTATTAGTTCTTTTTTATTTTCTACTATTGCTAATATATTTGTGTCATCTGCAAACATGATAGCGTCTCCATTTATTACTGATGTTGGAAGATCATTTATAAAAATTATAAATAATATGGGACCTAAGATCGAGCCTTGCGGTACTCCTATTGAAATAGTCATAGGTTTTGATATAGCATTTGTATATGTACCTTTATCATCACATTGACGTATTAATGTTACTTGTTTCTGATCTTGTAGATATGATTTAAATAATTTTAAATGTTTATCTTTTATGCCATAACTCTCAAGTTTTTTTAATAGTAAATAGTGGTCCACACAGTCAAATGCTTTGGAAAGATCTGCAAATATGCCCATAATATGGTTTTTCTTATCAATAGCTTTTAAAATATTTCCTATGAATTTGTAAACTGCTTGTTCTGTAGATTTCCCTTTTTGGAACCCAAATTGACTCTGAGATATAATGTTATTTTTATCTAGATATAATATAAGTTGTTTTGAGATTATTTTTTCAAATATTTTTGAAAAAGATGATAGAAGTGCTATTGGTCTGTAATTGTTCATATCAGTTATTGCACCTATTTTATATACAGGAATTATTTTTGTCCATTTAAGTCTGTCTGGGAAAACACCTTCAGTTAAGCACAGATTGAATATATATGTCAAAGGAAGTTTTATAAAATGAGAACACTTTTTTAGTAGTGAGGTTGGTATTTCGTCAAGACCATAAGAGTTTTTGTTTTTTTAATTTTGCAATAGTCTCTAAAATATCTTTTTCTGTTATTGGGGTGAAATATAAGGAATTTGTATTCATTTCTAAATTTAATTCTTCACATAATTTTTGCTGATTAACAGGGGTATTCACTCCTTTTATTAATTTATTTGGTATGGTAATAAAAAAATTATTAAATTCATTAGCTATTTGGTTACCATTACGAATTTCCATGCCATCCACATTTATAGTTATATTTTTATGTATTAATCTTTGTTTAGTTTCCTTATTGATTAATTTCCACATTTCTTTATTTTTATTAGAGGAATACAGTAGCTTTTTACTATTGTACTGTTTTTTAGCTTCCAATATAAGTTTATGGTAAATTTTCTCATATTTCTTTGTATATAACTTTAATAAGTCACTGTTTGTAGATCTTTTTTCTATATGAAGAGTCTTTAGTTTATTGTATGAGATTTGCAATCCTTTAGTCATCCATTTATTTGTTTTTGTTATGTTCTCTCTTACCAATTGTTTAGGGAATACATTATTAAAAAGTAAAAAGAAAATATTTGAGAATTTATTCCAAGCTATATTTGGATCAAACTGTGTATACACATCAAACCATGTCTCATCATTTAATAGTGAATTAAAGAGAGTTACATTTTCCTTGCTAAATATTCTTTTCTGTTCTACTTTTGCTAAAACGTGATAATAAACTCCTTGCTTTGGTTTATCCACCTTTATCACTTGGGCATCATGGTCTGAGATTGCAGTTACACAATTGAAGGAAAAATATAATTTTTTATCTATATTTGTTATGATATTATCAAGTACTTTTTTACTAGTACAAGTTATTCTTGTTGGGTCTCTAATGGTATAGTGTAAGTTAAATTTATGTAGAGTATTTTTTAAATTGTTCAGTTAAATTAGTGCCTCCATTTAAGTCTATATTAAAGTTTCCACATAAAATCAAATAGTTTTTTAACTTATTTGTCTTCATTAACAACTTGTCAAGTGACTTAAAAAACTGTCCTACATTTGAACTGATAGGTGATCTGTACACAACAATTATACAGAAGTTTAAATTTGGTATTGTAACACAGCATACTTCAATAATTTTTTCTTGACATATGTTGTCTACACTAATTCCTTTGAAAGTTAAATTATTCTTCACATATATACACACACCTCCACCACTAGCTGTGTTTCTAGAGTATTGAGAAGCTAGCGCATAGTTTATAAATTGACAATTTAATATCTCATCTTTTTTCAACCAGTGCTGTGTTAAGCAGATAATATCTGGATGGTTTATTTCAATAACATTTTCAAGTAATACTTTTTTATTTTTTAAGCTACGCATATTTTGATGTAATACTGTAAATGTTTTTTTTTATTATTATTTAGAGTTATATGTTTTACATCTTGAGTAGGCTTTATAACTTCATGATATCTACTTCTAGAAGTACAGCTATTGGCTTTGCTGGAGTTTACAATAAAAAATTTCTTTCATTTACATTCACCTTTTTCCTTATAACCCATTTATCAAGCATTGTCTCTTTACTCACAGCCTTCTCACATTTGGACACTTCCTTATGTACAATATCATTTCCCTTCCTGACCAGCCATTTGTCTAAGAAAGTGGGTTTTGCTACTTTACTTCTGCTTTGATCAATGTTATTACCTAATAATTCACAAATTTTTTTAGCAATAAACGGAACACTTAACAATTCCAGAGAAGTAATTTTGATTCTGGCTATTAAAATATTTGCCAATGAAGTAAAAAAAAACATTATTGTAATACAATATTATAATTTATTTTGAATAATCTTTGATAAAACTTCACAAACTCCTAACCTCTTAGACATACTGTGAGCGTTCTGTTCCTAAGTAAAATCAATATAATTACCAATAAATGTTAATTTATTAATTTTTTATAACAGTTATACGATTGTACATTTTTTTAAGTAATGCTTTTACAGTAGTGAGTTGTATAATTATTGTTGTGTGCTTGGAATATTTTTTTTGTATTTTTCTGCAGCTAGTTAATGTGTAAGAAATCTTACTTTTGGTGTTTAAAACTATATTAATTTACCTTAGGAACCCAATCTCATTATCATCCAGCCTCTCTTCTTTAATAAAGCCATTACAGATACGCATACCCTTCACAAAATAACAGTGACTCACCATTACTCTGATAAGTGATCATATACAGTAGTCGTACTCGTTCCATCTCCCTCTGGTGCAAAAGAAGGTGGCAGTTTATATGAAGGATTCTAAAGATAACGCTCACTCATCTTCTAGTTAGTAATTATTAGGATTCATACCTGAAACTGAGAATTAGGATGACATTATTATTATTATTAAAAAGTTTGATTTTATTTAGCAGTTAAAATTTTAGCACTCGTTCATTTACTGTGAAAATCATAACATATATTTTGAAATAGTATATGCATACCTACTACCAAAAATTTAGTTAAGAGACCATAAAATAAATGAAATGTGGTTATCACAAGGTAATCTATTACCGGATAAATTTCGTGATTACTACAATCTTTTTTTATGATTTTGAGATGTCAAAAATAATTTTGTCGGCTTGCTTTTTAAACTCCTACAGAATAATTTTCTCGAAATGTTATACTGCGAATTTAAATGGATGTATTTTATGGGTCTTATAATTATTGCTTGTAAATATGTCTATTTTCACTTTGAAATGTATTAAACAAACGTTCCAATTATGTTAATATCATTTTCTAGGGCTGATATATTTTTATGACTATTGTTGAACATAGATAGCCCTATGTTGCCGAATTGAATCATATTAAAAATAACATTTTTGTTCTCATAATTAAAAACAGCTGACCCGCGTTTCGAAGTTAAATATATGTCATCAATGAATTTTAAAGCTGATTATATGCCCGGAGTAAATAATATTTAAAATAGTTTATTTGACATTTGTGTTTTTTTTTACTATATGCCATACGTTACCACTCAGCGCTGCACAATAGAGCGAAAACATTTGTGTCCGACACTCCGGTGTGCATTTCTATTTTTTTTGTGGGGTGGTGTTAATTTTTACATTCATGAAGATTTATTGCAATGTACTGTAATATCAGTGCTGGAGATACACTGAACCAATCAATTACTGGTGTGCAGTGTTTAATATGAAAACATTTTTATATACAAGAATGCGAAAAAACTGCCAAAGTAAATGTTATCCTAAAACTTATTTCCCAAAACGTTTATAAACCTTGCATTGAAAAACACTGAAGAAAAAAAAGTAATGCCATATTTTAATTACAAGTTAGAGACAAAAACTTTCAAATTATCATTACAGGACATTCGTTTATTCTTTATGGAACTGGCTATTCTGTACATAAAGTTAACAACCACACATAGTACAAAATATTTTTCTGGAGAACTTCATTTGCATAACTTAATAAACATTTAATTATAAGGCTCCCAGCTAAGCTTAGAGGTTTAAATTACACCTAACACATAAAAAAATACCTTTCGGCAAAGCCTACAGGCATAATGTAGATTTGGATACTTTAATAAACTCCTGGAACATTTTTAAATCTCAATGTACATAACACTCTATTATAAGTTTACCAATATTCGAAAATTATCGATTAAACATTTTCTTGTATTCCATACACCAAAAATGTTTCTGTTTTTCCTCAACTCAATGCATTCAGCACTGAATGTCTAAACAAATTTAATATTGTATCTACTAAGTAGTTATGTAATTGTTTTTAACCTTCAAACTCTACTTCTCATCCTTGGCACTAATGCATGTTCGTATAAAAATATAAAACCTTTGGACCATGGTTTAAGATAATATTAAGATAGTTAAAAAAAAAATCGGATAAACTGATACTGTTTTAAGTTATTCTTTTTTAAAAATTGCAAACCCTGTTTTTATTGGTTATTTTATCAAAAATTCTTTCAGCCTCAAGTTGTAGAAAAATGTTTTTGAAGTTTAATAAAAATATGTGTTAAAAAGTATTAACTGTGTTATTTATCTTTCTGTCCTTGTTATTTTACCTCCCTGCAGTACAAACATTAAATCCATAGAGTACATGGTAAAGATGTTTTAGTTAATCTTCACGTTTCAAACCATAGTTTTTTTTTTTAATTCCTTGCAGCAATGGTTTGTATTATCAAGGATTTTTGTACAAACGTTTTGGATAAATATGATAAGATTTACACACGATTTGAACGGATGTGATAGTGTTTTGTATTAATCTCATAATTTTTATCTAAAACCTTTGTCTAGAACTTTTTTGATCAGACGAATATGTCTTTTTTTAAAGACATATTCGTCTGATCAAAAAAGTTCTAGACAAAGGTTTTAGATAAAAATGATGAGATTAATACAAAATTCGCACGGATCCGAATATGTGATTACAATGATGGGAGCTGTGATTTTTTTTTGTCCTTCAACCCTTGTTTTTCAACCTCTTGCAATATTGGTTCGTCCCATAAAAAATTGTTTTGCACAAAAGTTTTAGTTAAAAATTATAAGCGTTACAAGAATATTCAAACGGATTTGATAGTGTTCTTACTGAGGGAGTTATGAATTGTTTCATAATTCTTCCCTATGTTTTTAAATCCTCCCAAAAGCAGTTATTCTAATCAAATATGTTTCAGTCAAAAATTTTAGATAAAAATTATAAGATTAATAAAATATTCGCCCAGATCCAAAGTTGTGCATATAATGGGAGCTATGATTTTTTTAGTCTTCAAACCCTTGTTTTTTCAACCCTCAAAATTATGTTATTCAGTATAAAATTGCCCTGGTAGTCAAATCTGAGATTAAACTTACCTTTATCGAGTTGCCTCAAAGAATAAGCATAGCCTGTTCTTACAGCAACTACGTATTACAAAATACAAATACGGTAAGTTATTATAATTTATGACTTTGCAATTGATTTTGGGTGTTTTGACTCGGGATATTAAGTCTTTGAAACTAGTTTTTTTCTTGCAAAGTATGTCAAATGTAAGATATCCACAATATGGTTTGGGTTAAAATACTCAATGTAATATGAGTTATATTGAGAACACACAATACTTTCACAGTGTGTCAGTTTGCGTATTTTGTAGTGCTTATTTAGTAATAAGTTACAAAATTTAAAATTGTGTGTTCAGGTTTACCAGAACCCTTTTGAAAGTCTTGCTTACTATCTTCTTTATCTTGTTTTGTATCATTCTTCTCTGTAGCAAAACTGACTATGTACTTCGCGTAGCGACTTGTTTTCATACATCTATCACGAGAAAAGTTAAAATATTTTACAAACTTGAAATACTTCTAATTTGGTTACTCTAGTTCACATAAAGCAAAAACAAACCAATTACAGGAGCAGGCAAATTAAATATTAGTCTACACCTGTGAAAGAGCATGTAATAAAAGTAATTTCAGATGTTTAGAATTTTTTTTCGCAAATACAGCTACTCTACATGTTCAAAATTAAAAAATAAAAAATAAATAAAAGTATTTTCGGTTTTTAGCATTTTTTTCGCATATACTGCTACTCTACATATTTACCTCTTTAACTTCTTTTCATTAAACCCGGCTGAGATAAGAAATTCTAAATACACTTTAGGATATATCGCAGTTCTTATTTTGCAATAAAAGACCTGTGCAATCATTCGACCGGTGAAATTATTTTTTATTACCATGTGTTCGTGAATGCGTAATTAATTAAAATGGTCGATTAGGTCAGGTCAGTTACATTATAAATACTTTCAAACTAAGCTGTCATTAAAATTAATGTGAATAGTTTTAAAGTATTTATAATGTAAAACTAAGCTGTCATTAAAATTAATGTGAATAGTTTTAAAGTATTTATAATGTAACTGACCTGACCTAACAAATCGGGACAAAGGATAAACAGTAACAACTCACATAATATTTTTTTTTTTTTAATTATTACTTGCGCAAAAATATCCAAATAACAAATAAAACAATAAAATTTGAAATGTTATAAACTCACCTAAGTTAGAGGCGGGTACAATTCCTTTGCCATTAGTAGAAAATGATGTCGTTCACCTACGTCGCGAAAAAAAAAATTCATACTCGTAAACAATAAACAATTATGATGCCGCATGAATGCATTGGTATTGTGATGGAAATTAAAAAATTTGATATCTCCTAAAGTATTTGGAATTTCTTATCTCCGCCGGGTTTAATGAAAACAGGAAGTTAAAGAGCATAGAATAAAAGTATTTTTGGAATTTTAAAATTGTTTTTAACAAATATCGCCCAAATATGAAAATTAAAAAATTTAATATCTCCTAAAGTATTTGGAATTTCTTATCTCTGCCGGGTTTAATGAAAAGAGGAAGTTAAAGAGCATATAATAAAATTATTTTCGAATTTTTAACATTTTTTTTTCACAAATACCGCTAAACCACATATTTACCTTTCCAGGATTGTGGTAGAAACGACTTAAAAACGTAAGATTATTACTTAAAAAATAACCGTTATCTACCATTATGTACGGAGAATGGTTAAAAAAAAACCACCAGTAGAATATGCACATGTGTACCCATGCAACCTGACCTTGGAGACTGTGTGAGGTAGCAGGGATGCATGGCTGCCACCACGAGAACAGCTCTTGCCACTGCAGAACTGCCGCCCGTGCTGTGGTGTGTGGCTCGTACTGACTTGTGTACAGGTGTCTGTCATGCTTGACTTCACAATGCTGGTAGCTGTGGCAGCATGTCGTGGAAGAGGTAGATGTAGGTTTTACTCAGGTGTGGTGGCTCATTCACAATTCATAGTAGTTACATTCTGGAGGAGCTAGGTTTAATAGTGGGGCCTGTGCTGGAGTAACGTGGTATTATCTTGACTGGAACCATTTGAGTCGTGTTGTGTGCAACTAAAGCATTAGTAGTGCAAGTGGACAGGTTCGCACTGTAAGGTTACGGTTAGGCATTTCGCCTGCTTAATACTGTAAGAACGCAGCAATAGAGAGGGTGTCTTACAGTTCAGTGGAGAATGCATAAATAAGCCTATGTCAGAACAATAATAAATTTCTCTTTTTTTAAAAGAGTGTTTTTAGATTAGATAATTACTATTGGTAAAAATATTTAGATTCAATAATGATTATTTTGACATATATTTTGGCATTTCCTTAATGTCTTATGTGATAAATTTATTTTCTCTCTTTTAATAAGTTTTTAATATTTTGGTGGTAGTAAGAAAAATATGTGTAATTCAGCATATCTTTATTTCTTTTAATAATTTATGGAATTTTTTTTATTATTTTTTTAATTTTAGTTCAAAGCTTGAATAATGTCCTTGGAGAACCAGTGGGGGAATTTGGAAGCTAGAGCAGTCGACATTGGGGTGAAAGTATTGAAATTATTGCACAAACACTTTATTAATTGATCAGCCAAGGGGGTTAACATCTATGATCTTAAAAACCAAACCAGTAATGATCCTGTATGTCATTATAGTATAAATATAAATAATCACAATTTTTATAATTTCTATTTGTGGTTGAATAAATTTTCATGATAATTTTAATATCGTGAGTAGGATGTGGCAGATCTTCTTTAACTAATGCATCTTCTGCTTTTGAGACCACAATGTTCAGGTAGATTAGTGAAACACTAGTCACTTAGAGAATTGATAGCTTGTGTATTATTACACAGATTTAGGTTCATACTGCGCATCGCCTAGTGCAGTGTTGATGCAGGGAGTGGACTCCCTGCTGTTACTCACCAGTTGCTGTTAGTGAAAAATGTTAATAGCGTACTTTCTCTTATTTTGAATGTTTGAGAGGTAAACTCGTGTAATACATAGGATATCTATTTCTTTGTAATGTTATTTATTGTAACAGTCTAGTAAGTTCTTACGTGTCTTAATGAAATATATAATTAAACTTTAATCAAAAATTTTTTGTGTGTTTTGGGTAACTTAGATATTGTAAATTTTTTTGCCAATGACTTAAGGTTTTCTCAGAATAAAATTTAATTATTTTCTTTAATCTGGCCTATGTGTGCTTATTGTGTAGCAGCAGTATAGGAGCAGGTTTTATACACAGATCAGGCTTGCTATCTTAACCAGAGAAGACTCCCCCTAGTGTTTCATGTTTGTTTGCAGGTACTTACTGTACCATTTAAAAATCACAAACATTCTAGTGTTTGTAGATTCTATAGAAGATATATCACTAATTGAGTGTCTTTCATTATACCCGTACCAGAATGGGTTCGCTTGTTAATATAATAATACATTTTCTATGCCAGCTGTAAGTCACTAGTCAACAGTTTGATGTATGTGACGTGTGCTGTTGTGCATTTGTATGTTCAGTGGAATATTCAATTAAAGATTTTAAAGTATGGCTAATTTGGTAATGAATGTCTGTGTTTGTGTGTGGTCAGAAATGGTTTGTTGTTGAAATTACAGTGTACAGACAGCTCAGTCAGCTGCTGTGATGACTGTTCGACTGCTGTAGTGACCTGAAGCAACGGTAAAACCCTCTTGAGAAGTTGCCTATACTACACGGATATTTAAGATATTAACAGTAAAAACTGGCAAAAAGGGTAATAATGTATGTATTTATTGGTCAATTGCTAAGTTTTTTTTAAAACTTATGATGCAGAAAATATTCTTAAGTGGGTTTTTCATAATAGGGTTTTACCATTAATGAGGTATTAGTCTTTCTGAATGTGTGTTAACGTACCTACTTGGTCAGTACAACTGCACCATGGGGTGTGCGAGTAGTTGTTAGAAGGGCGCTACGTTGGACTGACTTAGGAGGTGTATGTTGGCAGGCCTGCAAGGTGTATTTGTGTGGCACAAAACGAGACCTGAGCTCCAGCGGGCAGCGCCGGGTGACTTGTGAGCATGCAGCCAAGTATGCGGAGGGCATCCAGGCCACTTACCTGGAGACTTCCAGCAAGACGGGCGAGAACGTGGGTGGGTGTTGTCCTGATCTTGGTCACAGTCACAATCATGTCAGACACGAGACTGCTTGTCGCGGTTTGTTACACAAGCACCGTGCACCGGGCTCCAGGCGCGGATCCAAGGGGGGGCGATAGGGGCGATCGCCCCCCCCCCCTTCTCCCAGGGAAGCAAAATCAATGATGTAGCCAAATACATAAATACCCGCGCAATGTCTTACATGAAACCGAAATATTGATAGCTGTGAGCCACATTGACACAGAGTACCTTCACTCTGGGCATGTTTCCTTCATCCTTCAACTTTTCAGCTGTCCTGAGCTCAAGGGAAAAACGTGGCTTGGAATGTTGGAAGGGGGTTGCGGGCGACAAGCTGGGCCGTTGCTGGAGTGGAGGGTGGAGTGAGGAGAGTTGCAGTGCGACCACAACCAACCCAAGGTTAATAGAGAGAGGTTGCCTCGATCGCTTGCGCATCGTTCTGCGTATAGCGTCACTTGCAGCCCCGGCTGGGCTTGCCAGCCCGTCCGCTCCTATCAGTTACTTTGTTTACAAGCACATCTGCTCGTAATAACGAGTCAAACTACAGCGTAATGCAGGGAGAGGTATTGTTGTGAGGAGATTAATTGAGAGTGCGTGTGTGATAAAATGTTAGTGTTGCTTATAACATAAGTGCATAGGTGCTTCGTTAATTATAACTAGCAGGCAAAATGTTAAGAACACGAATTTAAAGTGAATTTGTTTTGGTAGGCTAAACGCTGTTAAAAAGTTGTATTTAAACATTACAATGCCAGGTACGCGGTGTACAGTGGCTGTGTGTACAAATAGTTTGGTAAAAACAAAATCTTTACCTGAAACAAATAATATAAAATATCATCGATTCCCACGTGATGATCATCTGTTGAAAGTGTGGGTTCAGAAATGCTGACGTGATGGTGAGTGGAATCCAAAAACAACTTACATATGTTCAGAGCACTTTACAGATGATGATTACGAGCGCGACTTGAAAGCTGAGATGTTAAATACATACGCTAAAAGAAGTCTTAAACCAAATGCTGTACCTTCATTAAAACTTCGAATTACACCACCTGTAGAAACATAAGTTAAACGCAGGGAAAACAAAAAAAAATGTTATGTAAATTAATCGTAGATTCAAATGAAAATGTGAGGAAGAAACATGTTCTTGTAGTCAGTTAAAGCATTCAAAGTCTTGTTCTAACAATGACTTGGTTGAAATGCTTTGGAAGGAAATCCAAATTCTTAAAGAAAATTTGTTTCTTGCCGAAAGAAAGTCACTTTTCAATTTGGAAGTCATGAAAAAACTCAAAAAAGAAAACGTAAATCTTAAAAACAAACAAAAAACCGTTCTTCGTTAGAGTTCCGCATGCGGAATATTCTTTCAAGTGTTTTTTTTTCTTCAAAAAATCAAATTAACTTATTACTTTCGTTGAAAAAAAGAGTAAACTGGACCAATGAGGAAAAAGATCTCGCTTTCACTTTGCGTTATTTCAGTAAGCGATGTTATTTATTTTTAAAACAGAAACTTAACTTCCCATTGCCTAGACTTTCAACTTATGAACGATGGGCATCTTTATTTGACACGAGAAAAGGTATCCTAGTAAAAATGTTCGAATTTTTGAATGTAGCACGTTCTTCGTTGCTAGACTTCGAACGCATTGTTGTTCTTTGAAGAAGTAAAAGTGAAGAAAACGCTCGAGTATGATGCAAAAGAGGATGAAACGATTACACGAAAAACTGCTGTATTCATGTTAGAAATTTATTTTTAAATCAGTTTATTTATATTGCAAACATTCCCAAAACGTTTTAATGAGCTATGGCTACTTTTATTAAACACTAATAAATTGATATGCAATTATTTTAAATATTATAATCTTGCTGAGAAATAAATACAAATAAACCATTTTGTTTACTAGTTACATGTTACTTATATTAATTTTTAAAAATTCATGGATACATCATTGATATTTTGAAAATTTTTACTGTCACTAAAAAAATATGTTGAAATAATATTTCATCCTTGTTTTCAGTCACAGCATGTTGTCATTTGAAAAGCATATCAAAGCGATTATAATTAACAGTAATCTACAAAGCATAAATGAAATACTATAAGTATTGAGTATCAGACATGTGAAACGAGCCGAGCTGATAAGAGAAAGCCGTCAGTCAGCAGGTGTAGTATTACGGCTGGGAACGGCGGGGCTGCAGATGACGTCAGAGCGGAGTGTCGGGCTGTCTACATTGTTCTTATGGGATCAAGACAACCTCTCTCTACTAACCTTGCAACCAACCCACCCTCCTCAACTATACGCCATGCCAACAGACGACTGCCTTGCCTTCTCGTCAGTAACCTACTGTATAGTCAGTGACAGGACAGTGTTCAGTGGAAGTGGTCAGTGGTGTAAGTGTCGCCGTCGGTTATTCATTATACGTGTATCTGTCTGATCATAATACTTTTATGAGAAGTTATTTGCCAACAATACATTATGGTAACTCTTCCCTCCCACGTTTATTTGCTCAAATGTTTTTTTTTATGTGCCAAAGAATTTGGAACTGTCGTTAATTTATTACAAGGACTCTGCTTCATGTTGCTTCGCAGCACAAAAACTGTGCGCGCACCTGGCAAGCTTGCTCCATGCATGCAATATCCCTCACATCATGTGTGTGAACGAAGCACAGAAACAAACAGTGTGTGCATGCTCTGTTTGATAAACAAATATAATCCTTCGTAGATTTTAAATACGTAAACTCCCCAACATTCGTGTTTCGCTTAAGGCCGTGATCTTATTTTTGAAAGGCTAAACTAGAACAGATTTCAAAATTCTGTATGGCAGTTTATCTTTCAAATGTTTTCTTGTATTTAATGTATTTTTCAAAATATAAATCTGTATGTTTTCTCCTTGATTATGTAATTAATATTTAGTTAATAACAAATACCTAAAACTGTAATATTTCATGTCTTGAGAAAAAAAATTAAGCACATGTGAAAACGGTTTTAACAATACAGCCAAACGGCTTTTTAATATCTGCTGTTGTATATTATTTAATACATAATTATTGCAAAACATTTTAAATGTGTTATTTCTTGTTTTGACGTAAGTTAATATGTTCTGCATTTGTAGGGACACCTGTTTTTCGCGAGGCGCGAAATAATTACGAAATTCACTTTTTCTCACGAAAAATGATACACTTCACGAAACAACAAAGATCTTGCGAAATACGCGAAAAAATAACGTTTTTCTGGACTCATTCTTTTATTTACGTTGTTATTTTGATGTATCGATCCTGAAAGTCGAAACCGGTGCGTACTCGATAAATCGGCGCTCGGCGTGAGTGCTCTTTTGTTCGGTTACACTTGCACTCAGTTGCTCTGGCCCCGTGCGCATCACTTCTAAGCTGCGCGACCATGAAATTTGACGGTAAAACAATTTTTGGCGCTGTACAGAGCACATACCCAGTGTAGTCCGATACGTTAACGCAAATAACTCAACAATTTAAAATTATCACATGCGATACTACGCACAACTTTTATTTCGTCAAGTTGGCTAAAGCGACAAAAGACTTCAATACACTTATTTTTTTCGCGGGATTGTTAGTCAACAAACGGCGAGGTACTGAAGTCAGATACGTATTTGCAGAGGTTCTTTGAAAATGGTTGTAACGATATATGACCGTGAAAGAGAATTTACATTTTTGATAAGGCAAAGAAAATACTGTAATGTACGAATCGAGTAGGAAAGAAAAGACACGTGTCTCAAACACATTAAGAATAGTGTCGCGCACAAAAAAAAATAAGGATAGGTTAACCGCATCTTCATCTACTGGCATCAAACGACAAGTTTCATCAGCACAGGTAGTTGGTGTTAAAAAGGCAAAACACGATAAACGTGAATTTGTTTTATCTACGACGCGAGCATTCATGGAGGCTAATATTCCGCTCGAAAAAATTGATCATCCTAGTCTCAGAGAGTGGATGAATAAGTACATTGAAGGTAGGTCGACGTGATTTTTAAAAATATTTTTAAATAACTTTTTTTGTGTTTGGCAGTAATTTGTGGAGCATCTGTAAATAGCTGATCAAAGGGTTAAGAAAATTATATTGTGCAACATTATTGCCTCTATTTATACCAGTAGCTATTTGCAGTAGCGATATTTACTTTTAAAAAAAAGTGTTTAACCTTTTAAAGTTGAGATTTTTCCCTACAGTTGTATTGCTCATTTTGACATTGTGTTGGTACTATAGTGGTTGGGCTTCTAGTTATTTCATTTATACAAGTCACTAAAAAAAAGTTGCACAATATGTACAATATTTTAAAATATGATGTAGGTGCCGGAGATCTACCAACAGCAACGCGACTGAGAGAGGGCTATGTCCCCGAAATAATAAAAGAAGAAGAAGATCGAATCAAGGCAGCTGTAAAAGACCAGAGGGTTTCCATTCTGTGTGATGAAACCACAGACAAGAAAGGGCAGTGTGTTTTCATGGTGCTTATTAAAGTGTTAGGGTGTGGAGATGCTTCAGCTCAAAAATTTTAAATAATGCTAATTCTACTGAATGTTCACAAGCCATTGTTGATGTTGTGCAAAAACTGGAAATCAGGTATTGCAACATCGTTTCAATAACATAAGATTCGGCACGCTACATGACCAAGTGTATTGGGGCAATCAGATTTCTGGTTTCTGAGAAGTTGGTGCACACACAGTGCTGGGCACATAAACTGAATTTGGTGGGGAATATTTGGTCTGTGGTACTGGTTGAGTTGAATACCTGTGTCTGTCAAGCAAAGCATGCCTTTCTGAACACACGTAAAAGGAAGCATGCCTACTTGGAGTTTTTAAGAAATAAGTATGAAGATCAGCCACAGAAAGCCAAACTTTTTCCTATCCCTGTTATTACGCGGTGGAATTCCTGGTTTCTGAGTGTGGAGTATCTAAGTGATTATCTGCATGATCTGGTAGAGCTTCTGCAATCACTGGAAGAAGAAAGTGCTAATGTTCTGTACTTCAAAAATCTGACGGCATGTGAAGTTGGAAAGATACATTGTCAAGCAGTTGCTCTTGTCGAACATTGCCGTAAAAGTTGCAAGTTACTTGAGTATCTCGAAAGTTCTAGTGTTCCAATGGCACCAACCCTTTCCTCTCATTATTGTGACCTCAGAAAAATGTTTAAGTTACTGAAATATGGGTTCTTTTTCGTAAAAACATCAGATTTACTTACAAAGTTATCCAAACACAGTCAGTCTCAATTACATCTCAGTTAAAGTTAGTAGGAGAAAAGTGTCTTAAAAAATTGGATGATTTGATTGTGTCCGATAGTGCCAAGGAGTTTGTTTCATGTCTTGGTAAACTTTTTGATCCCAGAAATATTTTGAAATTGGCTTTGAAAAATCATGAAATTCACGAAGCCATGAAAAATATACCCATCTTGTGTGAACTTCCACCAACTGAGTGTTTACTGCCGTACTTACAGTTTAGGGATTCTGTTGTAAATGCATGCCAAACAGATGATGTAGATGTTGATATAGTTAAAATGTTGCTTTCACTCAAGTGTGATTTTCCTGACTTTGTTAATGCTGCACTAAAATCAATGTGGGTTCCTATCAGTAACGTAGATACTGAAAGGAGTTTCTCAATGTATGGGAACATAATGAGTTACAAGAGAGTAAACCTAAAGCCCTGTAACATGGAATTAATGATAACGTTAGCATTTTCTGACTAAGAAACTGGTGTTTAATTTTTTTGTTGCATCATTTATGGTTTTTTTGATGAGAAAATTGTACAGTATGTGTATTATTATATTAAAAAAGCCTTGTTATGTTTTAGTACTCTCGCTAACAATTTTTTCCTCAACCTAAAATTTAGCGAAATTTGTGACGAAATGGGACAAAAATTGATGAAAAAAACACTGAAATCAGCAAAAAAAAAACTGACGAAATCAACCAAGAATTTTCACCACAAACAGGTGTCCCTATGCATTTGTAATACAAATAGTAATGTTAATTCAGGTTGTGCTACGTTTACCGGGTTGTCTCGTTTAAAGTCCCATCTTAACTTCATTGCATTCAACGAATCAGCAGATATGCATAGGCGTGCCTACAGGGGGGGCCAGGTGGGCCATGGCCCCCCCCCTAATGTAATCACTCAGATCGGCATTTTCTCTAATGCGTTCGTTAATATTCGTATATTCCTGGCACTGTGACACTCAAACTGTGTTTCAGTGTTGCAGCATGCTAATTAACAATATTTTTAAACATTTTATCGTTCTGGAAATACAGCCGCCTTAGTTTATTTAAAACATGAGGTCCCTTAAAATGGCCAAGCAAAAAAAAAAAAAAAATAAGAGGTTTGTTAAAGTTCTGTTGTCTGAATTGCTGTGTTTGCATTCACTAAAAAGAAGTTCATTTCGCGGTAGATCTGGACCAAGCTATTGGAAATTCGAGGGGGTAAAATGTGTAAGTACACTTTAAACATTGTCTATGGAAAAAAAAAAACATATTTTCAAGATTTTTAAAATTATACGGATATAAATATTAACTAGTAAACATATCTCGTTGATACTGCACAAAAATATCAACAAGTCAATGTGTGAATGTATTTCAGCTATTTAACATTCTAAATTCAGCTTCTGATTTAAAAATTTAGCAGGGCCCCCCCTAATGGAAATGTCTGGGCACACCTATGCAGATATGCTCACCTCTCCGAACGTGACACGACTGCCGCCTAGCGTGCGCCTTATTCGTGTGTGGCTGGCAGTGTGTGTGTGAGCTCTACGGTAGACAAACTCCCACAGCTTGCGCGCCGCCGTGTTGCCATACATACGCGCTGTTGGACAAATAATTTAAAAAAAACGTAGTGCATGGCACAAAGTTGTTTACAGTAGACTATTCTTTACATGTTATTGTCTTATTTCCTCAATTTTGGCTCTGCAAATACTCTTGTTTAATCTTAATAGTAATGTGTAATATCATGAGTTTGGGTGCCAATATCACTGTTCCATTGACAGTAAAACTTTATATATTCGTTTATCCATGTTTTCACATCCAAATTCGCTTATTCGTGTTTTCCCTGCTCCCAATTAACATAGCTAATCGGGAGTGATGTATTGTCTGTTGCATTGTACGGCAAAAGTAATAAATTACTTAGATTACTTACTGTTCTATACACATGGCATGATAATTTTTATATGTTTGGTTGTCTAGACTCTAGCCTGTACTGTTTATCGCTAGCAAGTTGTTTAATATGCCAAACAATTTGGTGTTCAGGATTGTTTGCTTTGTTCTTTTCTATTATAAATAGCACAAAGACTGTTACCTATGTTTTCAGGCTAGTTTGTCTGCTGGATCTAAGAAAAGAATTGGAGCCACAAAAACTATCGACCTTTTTTTGGACCCCCTAAGCCTAAGAACCACTTGGTCCATCGGCTTTACCATCAGAATCAGCTACAATCTTTAAATGCTTCGTTGACGATGCTAAAGCTACCAACCTTCTAAAGCTATCAGATGTATCTACAGAGCCTTTTTTTCATCTAGTAGTCTCGAAGTCGAAGGCACCGATAGTTCTGACTGCTGCCCAACTTCATATCCTGTTCCCAGTGGAAGTTTTCCTAAATCTATTTATTGTACATCTGTACCTACAGGAAGCAAAGTAGATGATGGCATGGTAAACTATGACATTGGTAATTATGTTGGTGTTAAAATTGATGACTTTAAGAAAAGACAACTTCTACTTAATCATTGGACACTTCCCAAAAATTACATTTTTCCTTTCTCGGAGCACAACAAAATGGGAAAACTTGAGAGAAGATTTGCAGGGCAGAAACACCTCGACAACAATCTCTGGCTTGTATTTTCTGATGTCCAAAAATGTTATTACTGCAAATTTTGTCCTTTGTTTATCACGAGCAATATAGGTGGTTTCGACAAAACTGTTCAACTAAAAACCATGGTGACTCAGCCTCTCAAGAACTTTGCCAAAATCTTAGGAAAGGATGGTGTTCTGGAGTCCCACAAAATAAATGAATACCACATTTTGGCTGTTGAGTCTGGAAAGCAATTCCTCCAGTGTATGGAAAATCCTGAAAAAAATGTGGCAAGTCAGATCAACAGTCACCGTCTCAAAAAAAATTGAAGAAAACCGTCGTAGATTATTACCTATAATTGACACTATTATCTTTCTTGGAAGGCAAAATATTGCATTCAGAGGACATCGTGATGAAGGTTTACTAACAAAGAGTATTACTGCAAATGAAGGTAACTTCCGCGCGCCCTTCTTCGATACCGTATCCAGTGTGGTGACAATGAACTAAAAGACCATCTACAAACAGCATCATCTAGAGTTACTTTTATCAGCAAAACCACGCAGAATGAGTTGATTGGCAGTTGTGGGGAAGAGATTATTTCACAAATTATCAAACGTGTGCAGGATTCCAAATTTTATAGCATCATGTTCGACGAAACTACTGATGCTTCACTTGAGTCCAAGTTAACACTTGTTTTGAGGTATGTACACAAAGATTCAGTGCACAAAGATTTTTTACAATTTTTAAATGTTCGACAATTTGTGAACAGTGAGGACTAGGACCAAGATGAAGTATATGAACCAACTGTAGTGGCAAAGATATTGGGCAAGTAGTACTTTCTGCTCTAAAGCATCACTGTCTTGACCTAAGCCATTGTATGACGTGGTTGAGATCTACCACAAAGGAAGACAGACTGACCGGGCTCGCATTATTGCATATCCATTATGGCTGCGAGATTGATAAAGAAAAAGTCATTGATCGCTTTGCAAGCAAGAGAACCCGCAGGATGGAATTCATTCTATGATGGAGAAAAACTGTTGTTTTGCAACTTCTAGTTATGCACAATGGACAAGACATTTTCATTTTAGTTATTACTATAAATGTTATGCCCATTCATTAATTATTATATTTTATTTATTATTTTCTGATAACTTTATCATTTACCAAAACTAATTTTCTGTGAAAATTTTTACCGACTATACCAAAAGTGTATTTGACATTTTAAGCACAAAATGTCTATAAAAAACACCATTTGCGTGTGAAAATCTATAATTTTTCCGTGGGGTGAACCCCCGGACTCTCCCATTTTAAATACTTTTGAAACCCCCCCCCCCCCCCCCCCGACATTAAACGATGGAAACGATGGATCCGCCCCTGCCGGGCTCTCATGAGGGCAAATGCGCAAAGCTGGTTTTTCTTTGTGTCATTACCATCTCTGCCCAGGTTCATTGTAATTTTCTGTGGAAGGTAAATCTGACCACGAGAGGTAGCGACAGCTGTGTGTTGCAGGGTTGCTGTTCCAGCAGATAGCAGACGACTTCCTGGCTGTCCCTGAGAACGTGAGGCAGGTAGAGGAGACGCTGACTCTCGAGTGCCCGAGCACCAAGAAGAGTCACTGCTGCTACAGCAGCTCGTAGCGACATGCTGGTGCCTTCTGCTCGCTGTACTTCTTATAACAGCCATTGTACATACCTGCAGATGTTTATACTGTGTTTTTATATAGGTTATCTTCATGAATAATAAAACAAAGCAGTTAAAGTATCGTTGCTATTTATTTTGTTGTAACAGGTGTGCTGACAGCAGGCTGTGATAGAGGGTATGTAGTTGGTGGGATCTGGGTATAAGAAAGCTTATCATTTCGCTCGTCTCATTGCCGCTTTAATTTAGCCACTTTATGCGATGCTCGCGTCTTGCTAAGAAGACCCATCTGAGTTCGTCAACCTGCAGAGACCACTGTGGTAGTGCGTAGGACTTGCATTGGAGAATTGGACTGTTGAGGAGTTGTGACACTGATTTGCTCTTCACCATTTAACATAAGTGCAGTTATTACATTTGCCCTTAGCCTTGGAGGATTACATTTGCCTGATAAATTGCAGTATAAAATATGCATCCACAAACTGACATAGAAACATATCTAATAGAGGAATAGGTCAGAGATTCAACTGAAGGGGCCATGTTTGACATCAAGCAAATGAGAACAGGTGTACCACAGGCCAGTATTATAGGCCCTGTTCTATTCAACATGTCAGCGAAATGCTGTGCCCAGCACATCGCTTGGTGAAGCGTGGATTTTATGCAGATGATACCGTACTGTATAGGAGATCCCATTATCTTCAGCTATCAGCAAATAGATTACAAGTTACATTCACTGACTTTGATCAGTTGTGTGCAACTTGGCAAATTAAAAAAATACTAATTCAGAAACTATTGTGCTGCAAAAATCTCCCGCCTGTCAATAACAGGCCATAACTATTGAGGGCTGTGCGCACGTTCCCGGTGACTTTAAGGTGTTATGAATGGGCGCCACCACGTGTAAGGGCACGTGGACCCGGCCGAGTCTCGCTCTCAGGGCGTGACGTAGCCCAAGTGGGGATGAGTTACCAGCCCTTTCTACCCTATCTAGATCCAGACCTGGCCCGCTCTAGGCGTCGGGCACGCCACACTCCTAGGCTAAGCAGACTCACTCACCACGTGGTTAAATAAAGTACTCAGGTTTTACTTATACCCCGATTTAATTCCACGAACACGCTTCCCTCTACGCACGTTACCCTTTACACGGTTAAAAAGCCTGAGGCACGAATCGACTTAAGTGAATGCATGGTCCACACACGTGGCCATGCTATAAAGTATGCTTAGTACATGACGCCGCCGTCAGTGCTCCCTCTGAGAGCACAGGCCGTTATGTGTCCTCAACACCTGATAAGTGCCGCGCCCCGAACGCGCCCGCGCGCGCAACGTAGTGCAGTGCCCCGAACGGCGTGACGTCAGTCACGGCCTCCTACGTGTGCAAAGCGCCCGGCTGGGTGTGGCACTGCGCAAGGGTATTGTTTCTCAGGCATTTTATAATATAAACAAAAACTAAGAAATCTAAACCATTCAATAATTAATGTTAATTAAATGATCATATGTTACAAGGGTATAATTCACAAAACTGGCCGAAGTCATCTTCCCGCGCTCCGCAGTTTTCCCGCGGAATTTTCCCCCTCCCTGGCCCCGGCGGCCAGGGAGGTTAGTCAGTCGCCATCCAGCACTCGCCCGGGCCGGCAGCCCACGCACGGGGAGCCTTCAATTTTCGCGCCAACACCATATAACTGCAATAGGTAAATATAGTCCAAACGTTTTATATCAGCTCCCCGGTCGGCCCAAATCGGCCGTTAGCAACCACGCGCGGTCTTTTAATAATATGTGTATCCCATCAGGGATTTTTATAGTTTACGTAAGCAATTAGGTGACCTGTCGTGGCACCTGCGCCTCACGCTTTAACGTCCCACCACGGGACATAGTTCTTTGCCCACGCAGGGCGGCACTGCGCCGAACGCGACCAGAACTTTCGGACGAGTATTCACCTGGGGCGTGCCACGGCCACGTGTGTGATATCGCTCCAGATTCCACCGTGTCCGTGCCCAGCTTAACGTGGCCCAGCCACCCCGTGGACTATCCGCGCATGCATATTCTCCTGTGCGGGACTAATCGCAGTAATTCAGTGTAACGTGTTTTAATAAGTAAATCATTCTCCTGTGCGGACTAACCACAGTAATCTAGTGTCATGTATTGCCTTAATTAATTTGCGGGACCGATCGTCCACACACGTCACGCCACGTCCGTGTACTCTTGCAGAGACCCTAGCAGGTTCAGGTGCGCGGAGCTTAGGTCGACGGTGAAGCGGCCAGTCACGTGAACGTGTGACCTGTAGAGTGTGCTACGTAATAAATCACCAAAAGAACTCGTGTGTTTCATTAATAAGGCGTCCTGGGAGGCCATAACAGCCCGGGGAGTCCTTTGTCGCCGCATCCCTGCCTACCGCCACGAGGCCAGGAACCCCCCCTTGAGATTCAAAATTAACCTACCAGCTTAAATTTACGTAAATTCAGTTTAGGCAACGGGGACGGCGTCATACACAATGGTTAAAAAACTCGACTGAGACAATTAATTATTAATACAGCCCGCCGACCGAGAGCTGCCCCGAGGAATAACGGACGAAAGAGATTTAAAAAAATAATTAAAGATACAGAATTACTTGATCAGTGGTTCACAACGGTTGAGGTCCCCGGGGTGCTGGCGCGTCTGCTCTCGGTCAGTGATGAAGATGGACTGGGGCGAGAGCTCTGCTCGTCTCGACTAACATGGCGCCTCCGCGCCATCACAATTACCGTTATTACATTCTGTGATTCCGTGCCCCGGCGAAAGTTAAGTAAATTATAGATGAACATTGAAAAATATATAAAAGCTACTGGCAATTTAAAGTACAATAATATTTACTTAGTTATTGAGAGTTTATATAAAAACATTCCTACCCTCGTCCAAGTCCGTGCCTATTCGGGTCCGCCCGGGCAACGTCTGTGGTTCTTTCAAGTACATGATATTTAAATTAAAGAATACATGAGTAAACTGCACAAACACTGGGGCAAAAATGAATGAAAACAAAAGGTTTACAATTAACATTAAACGTAGCAATTTAGGGGGTCGCCGCACTGCTTCTAAGTTCGTGGCGCGCAATTCAAACACACGACTACGTACATGGCGGTACAAATGCCAGGGAAGGGGAGGAGGGTGTTGGGGAAACGGAGACTGACTAGGCTCATGGGGCGAAGCCCCGGCTGACGTCACTATGTTTGTTTGATAACGTATCCCACACAAAGACGTAGTGAAATACCTAGGCATCCACATGGACAGAAAATTGCTCTGGCATCATATTGATGCCAAGCAAAGCCAAGTTCATGGTAGAATGAGCATACTGTATCTTGTCATAAGTATGCAATGTGGAGGTACAGTAAACATTTCCTTACTGCTTTACAAAGTCCTCATACACCCTATTATAACATATGCAGCCCCTGTCTGGGCAACTGCAATCAAAACCCACTTATTGGAATGTATTTGAATTGCTACAGACACCCCAGTGTTCTGTAGAGTCGAAATATTGTATCGAGAAACTTTGTATGGCTTCTACATTAAGATCACACAATTTTTTTTATGATAAATACATAAATAGTTTAAATCCACATGTTTCCTCTCTCGAGAATTACGACCCAGACATGGGACAAAAATTCAAATGCCCGAAAGCCATGTTGGCACACAGATCACCATAGTCCCCAGTTATTGGCTGGAGTCACCAGCCAATCACTGGCAATTTTTTTTTCTAGCCTAAGTTAATCTAAGTTCCAGGTTAGGGGAGGACCTAAATGTGTGTCAGGTCGAAGCCTATACACTATAACACTATACCATGCGGGGTTTTAACCATGCATAACAAGGGCGCATGCATCGTGAGTTTATTGGCCAGTCATGTCTACAATTTGTGCCATGGTTGGCACCCCTTTGGTTGCCTAGCCTAAAAGCTAACTAAAGTGACCCAGGTAAAACCTGCATAGACACAGGGAAAACCCTGGGCTGGGGCATGCGTGGATCAATTAATCATGCATCAAAGTAAGCAAGAAATCTATCGGACGAGAGGGAAAAAGGTCGAGGTAAGAAGTGTATTCAACCATGCAAAGGGTTGAGCCTTGCGGCCCGCATTATTGTGTTGGGCACACCTGGGTTATGTTTACGAAGCGCGCAAGCACCCCCAGGGGTGGGCGACTTCACTTTTCAGCCCAGCCCTGCTGCCCAGGCAGCCACCTGTAAAAAGAAATGAACTGCTGTGAATATTCCCTTTCCTTAACGTCAGAGCCGCGGCTCGGCCAGTGGGACAGCCTCGGTTCTAGCAATATTCATAGCGGCAGAAGGCGGCAAGGTAAGCCCTGCAAGTGGGTAAACCCACTGATTCGCCGGCAGCTAAGGCCTGGCTCAATGGACGGGCCAGTAAACCGGCTCGAACTGCAGGCGCACGAGGTGCCAGGCAGCCTGGCGATGCTCCATCTTCATCTTCCTTCTTCCAGTCAACAGCCAATGACCTTTCAAGCTAGGGTAGCAGTAAGTTTTTCGGGTAAATGAAGTATTTTGCCATTTCGGACCCTCTTGTCCGAATTCCTCAGGACGGTTTCTGGTCGCGCCGCCCATGGCTACAGATGGCTCCAACAGGGACCCAACTTGAAGGCACTACCATCTCTTCCTTCGAAGTTCCAATGCTGTTCAGTTTATTTGCGCGCACAGCATTCCACAGCTCCGCCAGTTCCGGCCCGCAGTTCGACTACACTTCAAATTTTTTCAGCACATAGAGCTACCCTGCGGTGACTTCGCCTACAGAACTGCTCCCAGCCGTGCGCCGATCAGCATCAGGGCTACCTTTCACCCCGATAGCCATGAAAACGATTCCACCATGCTGGCCAGTGGTCTGCGGACTGCTATTGGTTATTCACAGTCACTCCAGCGAGATTGCAACCATCGGGCTGTAATTCCCGTATCTGCCACCCACGTGACGCGGTCGATAGCAGATGGCACTGCCAAGTCGCCTTCAGACGGCCCACAAATCCCCCAACAAGGGCGCCCATATGATAATTTGTAGGGGGGGGCCAGACTTAGGGGTATGAAGTATTTTTAATATTTTGGAAGACTTAACTGCGGCTTGTTACTAGCCATAAAATAGTTCCAGTTCTGATCCTGTTAAAATTTTTTGTCCTGTTACTAAAATAATAGACCACAGTACTCATTCGCCATAAAAAAATCTTTATTGGCTACTTTATTAATTAAATATTAACTATTTTATTGAAACAAATGAATTTTTAGAAACACAAATGCAGGAATACAGTCCTTATACTTTTGCAGCGTCTCGGGTACACGGATATCAAGAATACAGTCCTTCAACTAATTGCTCTCTTTACCCCTAAATAAATGTCGCGTACAAATTAAATTAAAATAATTATAAAGTTTAAAACGTGTTGATAAAAAGATTCAACTTTGGGAGAGAAACGATTTGAGTATGTTATCACAGTCAGAAAACAGTTGTTTTTAAATGTAACACCTGAACTACGCTTATAATTACAGTCAAAAATTGTTTCACAATTAAATGAATATTACTATGTTTCGATATTAATCATAATTGCTTATCATTTAAAATTAGCACAGATGGATTCAGTAGTCGAGGACTATAAGTTTATTTAATGATAGTAAAGCGCAGAAAAAATTAGTTTATTATTAAACTAGACAATTTAACCAAACAGTATTTAGATGTTAAGGAATTAAGTGACACCAAAACCAATGAAAATAATCGAAAATTTCTAAATGCTGACATAACTCATATATCAGCTTTCCACAGAAGAGTTTAGTTCTGCGCAATTAATCCACACAAAACAACTGGACATACTATGTCGACGCGTATTTTAAGAATATAAGAAGATCCACATCGCAGTATATATTTTTTTTTTCGTGTCGTGTGGTGCGGGCCCCCATTTGTGGTGCGGGCCCATAGGCTACAGCCTAGATAGCCTGCGCGTAAATACGGCTGATAAACCCTTAAATAACATGTTCAGTACTTAACTTCAGAATTAAGAGTACATTAGAACCTCGATTTTACGGAGCCCGGACTCAACGAAGCCGCGATTTTACGAATACATTTTTTTCAGGAACCATCTAAAATTCGGAAAATTTGACACCAAAATATATTTTTAAAAAAATTTAAAAAACACTATGAAAACACATAAAAATATTAATTTTTAATGCACAGCGTATTCATATTTTAAAGCTAATACAACAGCCATTTACCGTTAGTGAATATTGTATAAGTTATTGCGGCATCAAACTCAAAATCGAAAAGAAAAAATGGATTAGGTACACTTTATTTGTCGCAAAGTTCGAAATTTCTTAGATTCAAAAATTATGCCAAGGCTGTAAAAAGATTTATTTTACCGCAAATGAACTATACTTAACATTCCTTACCCATTCCATTTCCAGCTCGTGAGCATAGCAACTGAACTTGAAACCTTGTGAAGCGTGAGAGAAAGAAACAATATTGAGTAGCTACTTCCTCTCCTTTCCGCTAATATCCAGCAACCCACGCCATTAATTACCTTCGCTGCATCGGTTTCCCAGTAAAAAACGCTCAAAAATGGTATAAGTGACGCAGCAAGTAGACGTGACGAGCGGATTTTCAACTAAGCTTTTTTTTAACTTACTATACAAACAAATAATTCCCTATGGCTATCACAAATTCAAGGGCTTCTCGCACTAAAATGTACTGTGTTTTTAATGAATGTCTGTCGTTAAAGAGCAGCGTTTTTCTTCACCAAATAAGCCTATGATTAGAGACCGTAAAAATTCGCGGATTCCTTTCGAGACAGGCTGGAATCCAAACTCGTTTAGCTTAATGCTGCGTCAGTGATTGGACCGCAATTTACCTGAAGGACTCTGAGCCAATGGCAAACACTCAACAAAAGAAGTATCTAATCATAAGAATCGCAGTAAACAGTTTCCCCGAGTCGGTAGCCAATGACCAGGTGATAGTTGCGAGAGTACATAGGAGAATCGTTTAGTCTATCCTAGTGGTCATTGAAACCGCGAATTTTTCCAGTCCCTACCTATGATCACTTTTATGAAACAGTACAGGTGTACACTGAACTGTGTGCTTGTTCTCCTCGATTATGTTACTAAAAGTGCGTTCATTAATATTTTTCAAGCTGATCTGTTAAAGATTAACTGATAAATATGATAAGGTGAAGTCCATAAAAATGCAAGGCAGGGAATTCTTCCAGCTCATCAACCCGACCCTGGAAAGTCTCGTCTGTGTTCAGTCGTCTCTGGCAAGGAGTGGACAAGTTTGCAAACTCAAATATAAATTTATTTTAGTAACACGCGTCTTACGAAAAGGAAAGATATCCAAGAAAGGCATGTCGGACAACCTTCTGTCACCACACAAAAGTTAACATGATGCAATGCGTGGTGCAACTGTGTTTAGTCGCTGTGATGTCGCTTTTATATCACTCGTGCAATGAAGCAAGTTGTGGAATGTTAAAAAAAATAAGGGGAACGCAGGGGAGGGCAGAGGGCAGACAGCAGCCATTGTTTTTACTATTTAATATTATATATACTCCGTTCAATAAATTATAACATGTATCTTCACGGGGTGGGGTGTTTAAAATTGTATGAAGATAACGATTTTACTAATGCAATCCAAGCGACTGTGAGCGTACGTAAAATCGAGATTCCAGTGTAAATTGCTTCCGAGTCTACTGAAGGTAGCGGAATCCTTATCCCTTTAAACACTTTTGAAGGGAAAAAGTGGTTTTCCTCTAAATTAAAAATTCCAACATAAATTTTACGTTGTAGACTTTTCTGAACAATAATTCTTATTTGAGTAGCTTTAAAGGTGTTAGCTTACCTTAAAAATTGTGAATATTCTGAGCGGATGTGACGAATGAGGAAAACTAAGAAACACACATAATAACAATGGTTTTTATCTTTACACTTTTAACTTATTTATTTACACTTAAGTTATTTATACTGACTGAATACACTAAACGAAATCTAGACCAGATGCATAAAACTGTAGGTAGACCTAAAGACTATTGAAAAATCTCTGTTTTGAGATGTTATTTGTGAACATACACATTATTATGACGAAAAAGTAGCAAAACATTTCGCAGTCTACAAGCACATGTCAACTGTCGCGTCGTCTAACTCTGACTGTTCTAAATCTGTTGTGTTGTGTTATCGCGTGAGCTTGGGTAGGAATACGAAGGGGAATGACTCGCCACGGGCGTTGCGCTTGAACAGCGTTTTCTCCCTGTACACAACACCTTATATCGCAGCAGCAGAAACTAATGCTTGAACTAACATAAAAAATGAAATAGACATGTAAAAAACGATATACAATAATATCTTCGTGTTGAACCACTTCTACATAATACCGAATTTAAATAATTTTCTTTAAAGTAAAACACCTGACTACACTATATATTTTTTTCCTTCCCTGAAAGCTACGGGGGGGCCACGGCCCCCCCCCCCTGCCCCCGGGTATGGGCGCCCTTGCCCCCACACACTGCCAGCCTTCGGTAACCGAATAGGTCGCAAGGCACTCCCGGCCAACAGCCCGCAGGTGAGATGCGTGAGCCCCGAGAGACGACCGCCGACTCACCAGCAAGGCCGAGGCCAGACTTCAACCCAGCAGTTGCGGGCTTGTGTGAAAATTCTGTCCTATGCTGTAGCATTGGATTGGGCAGGAGTAGTATGTAAATGTATGTCCAGGGACAGGGTTCAAGACAAGGCGCTGAGGTGCCGACTGCCATATTGGATGACCTTGACCTTTGACCTTTAAAATGGCCAAAATTTAGCAAAAAATCGCCAAAATTTCAACTTTTTTTAAATTCTGAAAAAAAAATTTGGAAAAAAAAATTCTCTTTTCGAGAGAATAATTTCTTTTTCGAGGGAAAATTTCCTGTTTTTAGTCCATAAAAATACCAGCTGCTAAAAATGTCCATATATAGGGTTCAGCATACATGTCTACAGCCTCTGACTTCATGGATAATGTCACCGTTGCAATTTCCGTTATGGCCGCCATCTTGAAAATCTATATTTATTATCGGATTTCAATGAAAAGATTTATTAAATTTATAAAAAATCAATAAAATTTAATAAAAAATATTTAAAAACAAATGTTTCAATTTCCGTTATGGCTGCCATCTTGAAAATTCGTAATTTTTATGTTAGAAAATCGGGAAAAAACTTTAAAATAATTTTAAAAAATTTAAATAATTGAATTTAATAATAAAAATTGATAGAAAACTATTCAAAAAATTAAATGAACAATTACGTCATGGAGCTTGGAGTCATTGGTTCAAACCCGGCGAGGTCAAAAAAAGATGGCGACAGGACTTTCATCCACGGAAGCCGCTGGCACACTGACCTCCCACCACATATGTCAAGTTACACATCGTCAGCGAGTATAATGTCATGTCCACCAACTTGGAAATCTTTTATTTATTATCCGATTTTAATGAAAAATTTAAAATTTATATAAATAATACATTTTTATAATTTTTTTTAAAACATCGTTGCACATATCGTTACGACCACCATCTATAAATTCTAGAAATTTGGCATTTTTCGTAATTCCTGCCATCTTGGATGACTTACATCATCGTTACACTTTACATTATATCCGCCATATTGGATTCTAGAATGTTGCACTTTTTGTTACGACCACCATCTTGAAAAACTGCAATTTTTATGCTAGAAATTTGGAAAAAATTTCAAAAAACATAAATAAAAATGTATTTATGAAATTTAATAAAAATTTGGAAAAAATTAAAAAAAACAAACATTAAATATTTATTAATCAAATTTAATAAAATATTATTTAAAAAATGCACTTGCGCCTTTCAGTCCTCGGTTCGAACCTGGTAAGACCATTATAAATAAAAAAATCGTTGACAGATACTTCCTCCATGGTAGCCGCAGGCAGACTAACCTCTCACCACCAATACCAAGGTATATATCGTCAGCTGGTGTGATGTCATGTCCACCATATTGTCTACATCCGCCGGAGGCCACCATCTCGTTTTCATCTGCTAGAGTGCGCTGATGTCATTTTAGTTTAATTCCTACCTGCTAGAGTGCAGTAATCATTTATTATTACTGTGACACCTGTTGTGTATCAAAACATTGGTGTAGTGTGAGACCTGCACCGGCCAGTTATAATATCTTTGAGCGGATGCTCGGTAAATAAAAAGCTCGCAACATGGCGACACAACAGCTTGTTCGTTGGTTATTTATTGGATCCTAAATCCCTGCACATCGCAATCATAACATGGCGCTGAGGACAAATTCGTCAAGTTTTCGGTGCGTGGTTATAATGTAGTACGACGGAAAATAAGTCGCGACGTTGGCTGTGATTATAGTCGGGGCAAGATTTTACAAGCGGCATCCACGCGATGGATAACCTGAAGCCACCACGACCGCTCAGCCTGGAGGGCCTTTTGGCTACAAACTGGAGAAGATGGAAGCAGCAATTCAATATTTATTTAATTGCCACGGGAGGAACAGTTAAGGAAGACAACATCAAGATAGCGACGCTTCTGCACGTGTTGGGAGAGGAAGCACAAGAGTTATATTTTACTATGGATGTTCCAGATGAGGAAGCAAAAAAATTTGAGGCAGTGATGGCATGCTTAGATGCGTATTTTCTTCCTAAAACAAACCAGAGCGTTGAACGACACATATCCAATAATCGTGTCCGGGAAGACTGTGAAACAATGGATTCGTTCGTGACGGCGCTGCGTCGCCTTAGTGCAAACTGTGGGTATGATACACTTCGGGACGACCTCATAAAGGACAGAATTGTATGCGGTGTTAAAGACACGCATCTTAAAAGGACAGATTGCTTCGTGAGCCAGTGCTCACTCTCACAAAGGCAATACAAATATGTAAAGCGGCGGAGCAAACTCGGGTATTAATGAAGACCATTGAAAATGAAGTTGTACATACAGTGAGACGAGATTACAAAGGAGTGGACCGTCAAGACACAGCCGGGAAGCCTGGAGAATGCGCAGGAACTACGTATCCACGCTAAAACAACCGAGGAGGCCAAGGAGGGAGGTTCCACCAATCTTCTCGACCAACTGCAAAGTTCCGGAATCCAGGGATGGAGCAACGGGATACGGTGTAGGAGTTCCAGAAACAGTCTGCATGCAAGATGAGTCGAAGGGAGTATCAAACACCGAGAGAAGGTATGCCTAGATACAATAAGTTGTCGGATCAGTCGTGCTACAGATGCAGACTTAATCACAACAGTTCACACTGCCCAGCATATAATGCAGTTTGTCACCATTGCCAAAAAAGGGGACATTTTTTATGTGTGTGTAGATCAAAGGCACAGGGGAAAGACAGTGCTGTTAATGTTCTTATTGACACTACCAATGATTTAGTTCTATGATGTATATCCTCAAAGGGACAAGTAAATGAGAGTTGTGTAGACAATAGCGTAAATGTCCAGCAACAAGCACAGAGTGATAAATTATGTTGTAAAGCAAACAGTATCGCTAAAGTAAGTGTTGTAGATGAGGGATCCAAATGCATAACCAGCTCTGTAAATGGAAACGAGTGGTTTTGTAAACTTAAAATTAAAGAACCTAACAGCTTTGTTAATTTTAAGGTGGATACTGGAGCACAGGTCAATGTTATTCCAGAGAGTATATTTTGTAAACTTAAGCTAAGAGAGGGTGCACTCTCGATATCGGAAGTGAAACTAAAAACGTATACTGGTTCTGATATACCCGTTATTTGTAAATGCTTTTTACATTGTAAAACCAAACATGACAAATCTCATGTGATAGAATTTCAGGTAACTAAGGTGAAAAATTCTCCACCAATATTGGGGCTGTTAGCCATACAACAGTTAGGCATTTTGCAAAGAAACAGTCGTTTCACAAACAAACACAAGGGCTCCTGCACACTTGATGACGAGGTATAAGAGTGTTTTTGAGGGATTAGGTGACATAGATGTGGCACCATATACATTTGTGTTGAAGCCAGAGAGTTGTGTACCAGTAGCCACATTCCAAAGGATACCATTTTCCTTGCATGACAAACTACAGGAAGAATTAGATAGAATGATAGCCCTTAAGGTGGTTGAAAAGGTCACAGAGCCAACAGAATGGTTGAACCCTATAGTAGTAGTTCGCAAACCCAGCGGGGAGATTAAGGTGTGTCTGGACCCACAACCTTTAAATGCAGAAATCCTGAGGGATCATTATAGGTTACCTACTTTGGAAGAGGTCACAGTGAAAATGAAAGGGGCTCAGTTTTTTAGTACGCTCGATGCAAATAAGGGATTTTGGCAAATTAAATTGTCTGAGGAAAGTGCGAAGTTGACAACTTTCGAGTCCCCGTCCCATGGGCATCTTAGGTTCACACGGTTGCCTTATGGGTTGTCGTGTGCACCAGAGATTTTTCACAGGGTATTCAGTTCTTTGTTCTCTGATCTAGAAGGGGTAGAGATTTACATTGACGATATTATTGTATTTGGCAAAGACAAGGTTGAACATCATGACAGGTTAGATAAAGTCCTACAGAGGGCTGCGGCAAAGCATGTGACTTTTAACAGGGACAAATGTAGATTTGGCTTAACTGAAGTAAAATACATTGGCCATATATCATTAGTAAGGATGGACTCAAAGTTGATTCTGATAAGGTACAGGGCATACAGGAGTTGCCTGAACCCAAAAACAAAGTTGAACTACAGAGGGTTTTAGGCATGATTAATTATTTAGGAAAATTCATCCCAAACTTGTCAGAGCACACAGCAGGGTTGAGGGAACTGTGTAAACAAGGAGTTGTGTGGCAGTAGACAGACAACCATAGTTGTCCTTCCTGAAGTTGAAGGCAATGTTAGGGGCCACACCAGTACTGCAATACTTTGATCCACACGAGGCCGTTGTAGTTTCAGTCAGTGCCTCAAAGAAAGGGCTGGGAGCTGTTTTGATGCAAGCAAAGGGGCCAGTTGCATTAGCGTCCAAAATACTTACACAAACACAACAAAACTATGCTCAGATTGAGAAGGAACTTTTGGCTATAGTGTATGGGTGTGAGCGTTTCCACCAGTATATTTATGGATGTAAGGTTGTCGTGGAAACAGACCATATAAGACCTTAGAGGCCATATTTAGTAAACCACTAGATAAGTGTCCCTTACGACTCCAGCGAATGCGTATCAAACTGCAAAACTATGACCTAACCTTAGAGTACAGACCGGGGAAGGAATTAATTGTAGCTGACACGTTGTCAAGGGCAAGTGGTCCCGATGAGGGTTTCAATCTACATGAGCAGGAGATAGCAGCTCAACAGGGACTAGTCATTCACCACTTGCAGGCGTCACAGGATATGGTATTAAAGCTTGAAAAGGAAACTAGTAGTGATGTTACATTGGGACTGCTTAGAGAAATTATCTTAAAGGGGTGGCCTCTACACAACAAGCAAGTTCCACATGCTGCAAAACCATTCTGGACATACAGGGAGGAATTAACAATACACAGGGAGTTGATATATAAAGGCACAAAGGTTGTTGTTCCACAATCCATGAGACAAGAAATTCTAGATACAATTCATTATAATCATATGGGAATACAGAAATGCAAGTTGAGGGCACGGGAATGTGTTTTTTGGCCAGGGATGTCAAAAGACATTGAAACTCTGGTGAACAACTCTGATGCATACAGATCAGTTCAAAATCTTAATGGTAGAGAGCCACACATGAACAAAGAAATCCCTGATAGACCATGGCAAGTAGTAGCTGCGGATATTTTCCATTTTCAGGGTAATGATTACCTTTTAGTTGTCGATGCCTATTCAAAGTTTCCAGTGTTTTGTCACTTAAGGAATCTTTCCTCTAGTCATGTAGTCACATGCTGCAAAACAATAATGGCCAGACATGGAATACCAGAGGTCCTATATAGTGATAATAGTCCACAATTTTATTCACGGAAATTCAAGGAATTTGCTAAGCAGTGGAATTTTCAACACAAGACATCAAGTCCTACATATGCACAATCAAATGGTCTAGTAGAACGACATGTTCAAACTATAAAAAAAATGCTTAAGAAGGCGGTAATTGATCGTAAAGATCTATCTTAGAGTATAGAAATACTCCCATTAATGACACCCTACCATCTCCAGCACAGTTACTTTATGGCAAGCGTGTGCGTGGTTTGATGCCTCACTCTAGGGATTCGCTCCAGCCTCAGTCCCAACCTAATATACAACATAACCTAGTGTCAAGGCAAGAGAGACAGAAGCAGCATTATGACAGGCAGTCAAAAGAATTACAACCAATGTCGGAAGGTAGTCGGGTAAGGGTTAGGAATGGAAAGCCTTCTTGGCAGAGAGAACAGGTTGTTAGAGTTCTGGATAGTCCCAGATCATATCGAGTTAGATTGGACACAGGCTCTGAAGTGGATAGAAATCGCAGACACTTAATACATGATAGTAACAAGGAGCCTCTAATATTTGAGAATTGGGACCTAGAAGTAGATACACAGGAAAGTTCAATATCTAGCCCAGACGCGAATATACAAGCAAAGGGTAAACGAAATGAGTCTGAAAACAATAGATGTAGTGAAGGTGAGGATGAGATAGGATTCAGAGGGTTTGAGGAATGTGAGGTAAGAAGCCAGGGCAGACATAAAACACAAGTTACGGAGGGTGAAGTTACTAGGTCTAGATCAGGCCGTATAGTGAAGCCTTCAAGATACCTAGAGAATTATATTGCATAGTCCTAAAAGGAGCAACTTGGCAGTAATGTGTGTAAAATGTTGTAAATAGATTTAAGTGCCAGAAACTAAACATTAGCATATTGTGCCCAAGCATTTGTTGTGTATTGAAACTTGTAAGGTGTCCATGAGGCACTATATGTTTTGTTGAGTATTGAAACATCCTTATGTATTGTGCAAGCACTATGTGTTTACAGTTGGTGCAAAAAAATTTATTTTTAAAAGCTTTGTAAGAAGGGGAGATGTTGTGTATCAATACATTGGTGTAGTGTGAGACCTGCACCGGCCAGTTATAATATCTATGAGCAGATGCTCGGTAAATAAAATGCTTCCAACATGGCGACACAACAGCTTCTTCGTTGGTTATTTATTGGATCCTAAATCCCTGCACATCGCAATCATAACAACACCCACCATCTTGTCATTTGGGCACCATCTTGGAATTGTGTAATTATTTAGCTACAAAACCAGGAAATATTCCAAAATTCACCAAAAAAAATTACAATCAATTTACAAATTGTTTCGATCAGTTCCTTTCTTTGGTTCGATACTTTATCGATGTAGTAATGTTTAATTTTATGTAAAAATAATAATTTCAATAAACCATGTTCAAATTCTTAAAGAGACTTTAAATCCTCTACTATCATCATCCTATAAGCTATCAAGATCACCATCTTGGAAATTCGTAATAATTAACCTAGAAATTCAGGAAAAGTTCAAAATTCATTAAATAAATTTGTAATCAATATACTGATTAATTAGATCGACAATGGTCCTTGGTACGATCCTGGATGATGCAAAAAAATTAAATATAACAACAATTTAACATAATAGTGACAGATTCGAGAAATATAACAAGTTCTTTCAAAAAATAAATTTTATTACTTAATTTCTATTCTACAACAGGATCACCTGCGAAGGTTAGCAATCTTACAAACATTTAGGTCAGTATAGGCGTGAAATGACTAATTATTAGCTCCAATCGGTTTATACTAGACAGAGACCAGCCAGAACCTTTACTGACATAGTCCTCCTCTTCTTGGCAGAGTTTCTGGACACCGTGTTTAATAGTTTGCTTCACATCGTTAGAACTGTAAATTACTGCAGCCGATGTCTTAAATGCGCACTTCTTTACTTTGTCATCGAACGGATACAGCTATCCATATATACAATCCAACCACAAGTTATATTTTAATGGTCCGTTTGTTGCTACATCATCAGTAAGCTGATTGATTATGTTCTGTATGATATCATCAAGAAAAGTACAAATGTCCTTCGACTCACTTAACAATCGGTTGCTGCACATCTGTGTTTTTTTTTTTTTTTTTTTGCTTGTATGCTCACGAGTCATCAATCTAAACCGAGGAGTCGAACTTTCTACAGGTAGTTCAACAGTAGGCACACGTACTTCACCTTGACGTCGTCCGACCGAAGGCCACCCTAAAGCCCGACCTGCAACCGCCAGTATTCACCCCACTAACGGAACGAGCCCCTAGCCATGGCCCACCCGAGTCAGGCGAGCCACCAACAACTAAGGTAGAACCCGGCCTTCCCCAAATAAACAGACCGTCATTTCAATCAACCACGTATAAAAACAAACACTAATTATTAAACTATATTACGTAGTAATTTAAAGTCGGTTGACAGAAGTGCGACGTAGGAGTGCCCGGGCACTCACGTGTGCAACTACATAAATACGCGTGTGAGTGTTCCCCTGGCGGCCTTCTGCCTGAATCAATCAATCAGACCTTATGACATAATTATTCAAACCTTGTGTTGCGTCATTAACCACACCAAAACAATCTGACAAGAAACGAACAGTCGCTGATGTGACGTAAAAATTCAAACACAATAATTCTTAAATATAATAACTTTCAATTCATAGAAGGGGCAAATGACCTTAATTCAGCCTTTATAATTTATATAAGAATTTAACATCATTAAATTCTCTTATTAACTTATCAGATCAGAAATTAACGTAATGAGGTCAACCCTGGCGCGAGGGCCACCGAGCCTCGGCCGGACGCCATGACATGACGCCAGTACAGCGCGACTCGTGGACCGGGGCGGACGCACGTCCCACGGAGAGACATCATCCTTTGTCCACACCGAGTTCACTTCTGGTAACTATAGTCATTCTTCAAAACCTTTTTAATAATCTCTCCGTGTGTACCCGGTCCAGCTTTTCGGTCCAGGACCTAATCCGGCCGCATAAATATCACACCCCCCCCTGCACCACACTTGGTCCGCGGGGTAGGTGCATTATCCGGTACGGGCCGACTCCCGAGGACAGAACTTTTGTTAATCTCAGTCGCTCCGGCGCTGACACTCCCCGTAAGGGAACTCTTGAGCGAATTTAGCTGCGGTCCGCGCTCCACTGCCATGGACGCGAGCACCGCCTCAATACGCAGATTTACGGGATTGGCCGCCTCCAATCACCCTCATCCCTTGTTGAGCAGCCAGGCTCAGAAACGCCTAGGGACACGATAATACGCAATAATTAGTGACTTTGTAACATTTCTTTGTAACTTTGTGCAACGCACCCTCGTGTAACATTTTCTTTTGTAAACTTGTGCAACGCAACCTCGTGTAACATTTCGTTTGTAAACTTGTGCAACGCAACCTCGTGTAACTTTTCTTTTGTAAACTTGTGCAACGCAACCTCGTGTAACGTAACATTCGTAAACTTGTATAACGCAACCTCGTGTAACATTCCCTTTGTAAACTTGTGCTACGGTAATTCAGTAACTCTCAGACTCAGTTGCGTGTAATTGTGTAATTTGTATCTTGTAACGTCACCTATTGTACGACGTGGCGTGTAACCAGCAACGTTACACCAGAGCCACTGTTGACTGAATAAATGACGCACGTCATTTATTACCTCACTTCAGCGTACGCTTCTTTAAACCTGCTATTCCCAACCACCGCCGAGTAGGGAAATCCTCAAACCCACGCAACACCGCCGACGGTCCTAGTGGGCCACGCAGGGCAATCGACCCCACGACCCAACTACCGACTAGCACCAGAACTAGTCTGGCGCCCACCCGGACTCATTACATTTGCAACAGCCACTCCCGCTAGGAACCGCACCGGGACTCGAGCCCGAGACCCCGGACGACGGCAACCTTTACAGTTTTTCGTATGTCGGCGCAAATTATCAATTCGAGTAAACCATTTATGGCACTCATCAAAGTGAAACTTCATGCCAGAAGAATTCTTCGTACATTTACTCCTCTCATGTCTCCGTACATCATGTGCAAATGCAAACTTTATATCGCAGTAGCCACAAGGATGCCTAGTTGAAGACAAACCGAACCAGATGTTTGATGTAACTGTGGGTGTACCATTTCCAAGCATACTCTTATGCACATAAATCATTCGCTGTTGCACCGAAACCTGTACTTTCTGCCGCACTGCAGGGCCTTAACATGTCTCCAAGTGATGCTTTAAATTAGCATTTCTTGTAAATTGCTTGTGTCAAAACATTTTACGATAAAGGTTCTTAGCACATTCTCTCTTCTCGTGTCGACGAGCATTGCTGATGTTTGAGAAAATATTGTCTTAGTAACGACATCGATGTTCGTTAGTTGTTGACGATTCGCCATCCATTGAAGTCTCCGTCGAGGGCGAAACAGCATTCGTCGAGGTTTCCTGTACAGCCAGCACTACCAGCATAAAAGTCTCTTCTGCTGGTGGTATTACGTCTGTTGAAGTCTCCTCCAGTCGCCATTGCCAACGGGATCTGCTCCACCATGGTCGTCGCTGAAATCATGGTTCCTGTAGTCGATGGTAAAACCTCCATCGAGTTCGACGTTAAAGACGGTAAAGATGCCATCGAGTTCTCAAGAACAGGTAATTTACACGACTTATGCACCAGATGAATCAAACTAGGTGATCCTTACACCGTCGACGACAGTAACATACTGAGTGACCTTTTCTTCTTCCTAACCTAACTAATAACAGTGTTTTTGGGAGGGGTCTGGGTGGTGAAGACTCTAAGTGCGTCTCAGGCCGAAGCCTATACGCTCTAAGAATGCAGGTTATGAACCATGCAGGAGAGGAAGCATGCATCATGTGCTAGGAGGGCATTGGCTAACCATGGCAATGTTTTAGCCATGACCTGCTCGGCTGTCTAGAACTTGCTTATACACATGCACCCATGGAATAATTTGCTAGTTAAATCAAGAACCATTTACTATAATACTCGAGTCAAAACAACATTTAAAAAAGAAGCACACAAAAATAAAGTAACTCAATTGACGCGCAGTACAAGCATTATAATGCAATGTACACAATGTACACACAGTACACACAGTGACAACAGTCGTCGTGCCCTCCTAGGCTTAGAGGCTGTTTCTGCCCATCGCCGGGTACCTGAGGGGGGCACGCCCTTCCCCCCCCCAGTACAGTGCAGTGCTACGTACCAGGGACGCACCCGCGTGCGCCGTTACGTCTCTTATAGGACCGCTCAAAGACGGTCATTTCCTGTATATATTGTAAATATTTCTTAAATAATAATTATATGTTCAATAGGGATTATGTGTAGTTATGTAGGGGCCGCACCTGGCTCGCAGCGAACACGCTGTCTCTCCGCACCGACTTTCCCCTCCTCCTCTCACCCCTGCGCAGTGCAGGGCGCATGCGTGGCGGGAGGGGAGTAAGTCGCCGCTTGGCTGTCGAGCAGTGTGGACCTGCGACTCCGCGCTCCGCGAGTTCCGAGGTCCACAACCACACACGCGCTTATGTGTCCGTCTCATAGTTTTCGCCAATCTTTAGTACTCATCCATCTTATCGACGAACGGGAGTATCGGAAGAAGATTCATTTCACGGTGCGACGGGAAGCGTGTGATTTCGTTACTACGGGACGGGTGCGGTCAGGGCTAAGGCGGACTAGCAGCGAAATAAATCAGTGTGCGATCAATTAGCGGACGTTTCCTAATTTTCAACCCGGCATCCAACTTCTTCCAGTCCATCTAAATCCCATTTCCCCAGCTCCCGGTCCCGGCCACAGTAGGCCTGAACTCCAATGCTCTTGCTGGATTAGTCGGGCAAATCATTAATAATCCAAATTTCAGACGTGAATCGGGGACCGGAAAGGTGCTAAGGGTCCTGGGGATGACATATGGTGCCCAACTAGAGTGGCCACTGGACATTACGAACAGGACGCGGGACGCCGGGCATGGACCTCCACGCGGCAATAGGGGTTGGGGCGCGCCATGGTGTCATGACAGGAAGCAGCTGCGTCTGTGCGTCGTGGGAACGACGCGAACTGGAGACGGTGGCGTGTCGGGATCCGTCTGCGCGCAATAACGCCGCGAGTCGAGCATGGGTTGTGTTACCGATCGGCGAGGAACAGTTGCGCTACCGACAAACATGACAGGAAGAAGAGCGATGTTGGCGACACAGGTAAATACATCGTGCGGGACACGATAAAGAGTGACATTGGCGACGCAGTGAAACACACCGTGCGGGACATGATAACGAGTGATGTTGGCGACACAGTGAAACACGCCGTGCATGGCACAACGAAGGGCGACGGTGATGGCACTGAGAACAGTGACGTAGAAAACATGTGGAAGGGAGCGGGTGGCTCCTCAGCATGTGATCACGTAGGGGCCCCGACAGGTCACTGCCATGTGTGTGGTGGAGGGGACAGGCGCATCGAGGGCGAGGTGACAGTGATTCAGTACATGAGTGCGCCACTCACATTGCCGACATTTTCGGGTCACGACAATGAGGATCCATGGGAGTTTGTGCGGGAGTGCGAACATCTCCTAGAACTATACAAGGTGCGGCCGGCTGAATGGGCCTCGCGGGCAAGTGGGCAGCTCCGTGAAGATGCGAGGGACTGGTGGTCCATGGCGGGGAGTTTTAGCACAGGATAGGGTGATTTTGTACGTCAGACCGAGGCCTGTTATGACAACGACCTTGGTGCGTGCGAGATGCCAGAGGGTTTTCTACTGCCGGCCACAAAGGACGGAGGAGGGTGCGGAACGCTTCGTTTACGAGAAGCTGCGTCTTCACAGGTGGATGGCGGAAGGAAGGGACCCGCGCGCAGCGTAACCTACAGTCATCGAACTAATGCTACCGGAGTTTCGGCCCTTCATGAGTGCGGTGGTTGTGCGGAGACCAGAAGAGTTTGAGGCCCTCGCCCCCGAAATCGAACGGGACCTGCTACAGTGGAGAGCGGAGCCAAGGACCGCGCACGGGCTCCAGGACCAGTTGGGGACAAGTGGCCCGACCCTAACCGAAGTACCGGATAGCGACCGAGCGGTAGTGAGGTTCCACGACAAATCAGGCTACCGTCAGGGAGGAGCCAGCAGCCGGCCATGGCAGTACCAGGTGGAGGACAGCAGGACGAGTGAGGACAGGGACGATAGTCCGCCGCGTTGCCGTTTCTGTCCGGAGGTTTACCACTGGCACCGCGTGTACCCCACGAGGGCCGCGCCAGAGGAAATGCATTTGTCAAGCACACAGTCAGTGGAAAACGTGGAGCCAGAGGTGGCCACGATGATCACGGCCCCGATGACTGACATGTTGTCGCCGAAGGCTATGTTCTGGTAGATGCTTGCCGTGGACGAGGCCCTGCGTCAGGTCAAAGACCATTTCCGGAAATGTCACACGCTGTCGCGGCTGACACCCGACCAACCCATCTTCATACAGACGGATGCGAGTCAGGAGGGGATGGGCATGGTCCTGTACCAGGTGGATGGCGACGGTGTTAAGCATGTGATTGAGTACGCCAGCGCGAAGTTTGGCCCGACTGAGAGAAGGTATCACGTGAACGAGCAGGAGTGCCTTGTGGTGGTCTGGCCCCTGCAGCATTACCGGCACCATCTCGAGGGCTGCTCGATCACATTGAAGACCGACAGTCAGTGCCTTTGCTGGTTGGACTCCGCTCAGGGCCTGAAGTCCAAGTTCACTCGCTGGGCCATGCTGATTCAGGTGTTCTTGTTCTCGGTAGAACACGTCCCAGGACGGGAAAATCAGCTGGCCGACGAGCTGTCCCGGAATCTGGATCCTACGAGTGTGTTCCGCGACGACAAGGGCTGGTAGGAGGTGCTTCCCGCAATGAATGAGCCCATTGTCGAGAACCCGGGGCTGTGGCCATGCGAGTTATGTGCTGACCGGCCCTGCTGTCCCTGAACCAGACAATCCGCAGGAGACACTAGCAGAACTTCCTTTGCGGGTGCGTGTGGAGCAGCTCCGGGACCCAGACACCCAGTCCCAGCTGACAGAGTGCGGGGACAAGGAGGTACCAGGCCACCGGAAACTTGACGGTGTGCTCCAGACCAGCGGGCCACACAGGTCGAGCAGGTGGCGGACACACGTGTCACCAAGGGCCAGGCATTGGGTGCTGGGGTACCTGCACGATCACTCCCTGGCTGGATACCCCGGCGCAGAGCAGATGCTTCGGGAGATCCGGCAGACATTTCACTGGCCAGGTGATGCGACAGAGGTGCGACATTATGTCAGAGCCTGCTAGTGTTTCCAGGAGCATAAGGCCCGGAGACCCGACGGCGAGGAGCAACAGGTCCCGCGACGGCCCTGGGATCCCTTCCACACAGTGGCGGTGGACATCATGGGGCCAAACCCTCGCACGTCCTGCGACCGGCGTTTTATCATCGTGGTCACGAACATCTTCACCCGTTGAGCGGAGGCATTCGCTGTGCCGTATGTGAAGGCTGGCACCGTGATTGCCCTGCTTGAGCGCGAGTTATTCCCATGATACGGGTACCCCAGGGTCCTCTTGACGGACAACGGGGTGCAGTTCACAGGGAGGCAATGGCGAATGTGCTGTGCGTGGTGGGGGGTGGAGCATCACACTACGCCCACCTACCACCCGCGCGCGAATCCGACCAAGAGATGGAACCAGGACATCAAAACTCAGCTTCGCATCCGGTTGGACGAGGACCACACCAAGTGGGACCTGCACCTGCCTACATTGCTGTTCTGCCTACGCCGCCGGACGAACGTGGTCACGGCGCACTCTCTAGCCGAACTGGTACAGGGCCGCAATCTCGCCCTTCCCGGGGAGGTGCAAGCACTTGCCGACACTAACACGACAACCACTGACGAGCTACGTGACGATACCCGACGGCGCCAGGAGCTGTTTCTGGCACGACGAACACCCTAGACGACCCAGCCTCCTGGCCTGCTCGAGCCAGGAGAGTGGGTATACATTCGGTGCCACCACCTGTCGTCAGGCGACAGGGGTTTTTGCACCGGCCTGGCCCCCAAGTGGGTGGGCCCGCAGGAGGTGGTCGCCCGTCTGGGTAGTGCTACTTACCTCGTCTGTCGCGCTGACGGACGCACAACGAGGGTACACAGGGACGATGTTCTTCAGAATCCCGTGCCTACTGATGACCCTGTGGAGGGGCCTGATCAGGCCGGGCAGGACCAGACGACCCCGGGGGGACCAGGTGGTGAACGGCCACCACACTTAAGGAACTCAGGGGAGAGTGATGACATCTGACGCATATAATGGAGGGAGACCACGGGGTTCAAGCCTGGACGAGCTGGAGCTCCTCGTGGACGCGATTCTCCCCACCGATGATGATGGACAGCACGAGACAGACGTCACCATTGAGGATGTGTCCGCCGATGACACTGTCCTCGGGGACCTGGTAGACCTGAGCGACCCGACGGTGACTTTTCCGGACCACGGTGTGAGGCACCACCGGGGGCCCACTTGCCCATGGAAACGATGGGTGGGGGCGCGCCGGCGATTTGAGACAACGCGATTACCAACGGAGTGATGGTGAAGCTCCTCAGCGGGGAGAGCGATGTGGACCGGGCACAGCCCGTGGATCTGGACATGCCCTCCGAGGGGACGACGATGGTAACGTATGTGGGGGACGGGCCTGAGGTACGCCAGTCCATACACCACATGACAGCCCCTCGCTACCTCCAAGATTATGAGTGGGAGGGGCGATACAAGTACCGTGATCTACTACGGACGGACACGGGTGGACTGCGCTGCAGGATAATGCAGCTGCTACCACGGTTCGCTTAGCCTCTGACGGATGACGGGAGTCTGCTGGACCGACCCAACGAAAGGACTCGACCGCGTCTGCCGGTCTGAGCCGACGTCGGTGGGCAGAACGTCTTCGGGAAGAGGGGGGCATATGGTGACAGTAGTCGTGTCCTCCTAGGCTTAGAGGCCGTTTATGCCCATCGCCAGGTACCTGAGGGGGGCATGCCCTTTTCTCCCCTAGTGCAGTGCAGTGCAGTGCTACGTACCAGGGACGCAACCGCGTGCGCTGTAATGTTTCTTATAGGACCACTCAAAGACAGTCATTTCCTGTATATATTGTAAATATTTCTTAAATAATAATTATAGGTTCAATAGGGTTTATGTGTAGTTATGTAGGGGCCGCACCTGGCTCGCAGCGAACACGTAGTCTCTCCACACCAACTTTCCCGCTCCTCCTCTCTCCCCTCGCGCAGCGCAGGGCGCGCACCGCGCACGTGGCGGGAGGGGAGTCAGTCGCCGCTTGGCTGACGAGCAGTGTGGACCTGCGACTCCGTACTCCGTAAGTTCCGAGGTCCGCAAACCACGCACGTGCTTATCCTATAATAAATATAGATTTTCAAGATGGCGGCCGTAACGGAAATTGCAACGGTGACGTCATTATCAATGATGATATCAGAGGCTTATCGGAGGCTGTAGACATGGACATTTTTATCCGCTGGTATTTTTGTGGAATAAAAACGGGAAATTATCCTTCGAAACGGGAATATTTCTCTCGAAAAGAGAGTTTTTTAATTTTTCAAATTTTTGGAGGTTTTTCGGCTGAATTTTTTTTTCCAAAAAATGGAAATGTTGGAGATCTTTTGCTAATTTTGGGCTAATTTTGGCTCATTTTGAAGGTCAAAGGTCAAGGTCAAAGTTTAAGGTCATCCAAGATGGCTGCCGTGATGTCAGAATCCAAGATGGTGGTAGGCACCTCAGCACCTCACCTTGAACCCTGTCCCCGGACATACATTTACATACTACTGGCAGGGTATGCTTATATTTAATCATTAATATACCGGCTTAATTAAAACTAGATAAGTTGGGCCCAGGTTAAACCTACACAGACACAGGGAAAAACACTGGGCTCATTCATGTGGGATGGGAAAAATCATGCATTAAAATCAAGAAGGTTCAGTACAGGACAAAGGATGGTCCAGGAAGAAAAGTTTGTCGGGTAGAAAGAATCCATTAAGCAAGTCTAATGTTGGCGACAGGCGACATGATGTTTGATCCCTTTTGGGGTTATACCCGAGGCAACAACTCACGATTAATTCACGTATTTTACATTTTTTAATGGTTACACATGCATCATACACAATTCTTTAGTTTTAGGTACACAAGCTGGCTGGCAGTCTGGTGGGAAACGATAAATGTCGTCTCTCTAAAGTTAAAAGTGATTATATAGGAAATATTTTGTCTAATTTTTTACTGTGCATTTAGTTTACAATTTTGTTTCTTGGAAATTCTATTTCACAGCACTTTTACCATTTTTTTTAAAGCAGTAGTCATATATTTAGCACAGATTAATTTTTTTTTTTTAATGTTGAGAATTTTTTAACAGTAGTCTTATGAATTTGGAATAATATGCCTCTCATGCCTATTAATCAAATGGTAAATAAGAGATATAATTGTAATATATTATGATGATTGGTTTGTACTTAAATTATTTGTTTCACCTTGGCTTGCAGATGTGGATGTGCAGCGATTGAAATATGGGAAAGTGCAAGTTGCATCTCGAGTGGTTTGACAGAAAAGATGGAAATGGCTTTTTAATTAAGGAATGGGAAAGAAAACACAGTGACAATGAAGTTTTCTGTGCATGGTGTTGTACGACTTTTACTGTAGACAAAGGTTTTCAGGCCATTTCTCAGCATGCCAGTGCAGTGCGTCATAAAAAATTGTCACAAACTAACTTGCATCCAAATCAGCTGAGGCTCATTACTGGGAGGCCTAGCTGTTCAGGATCACCCATTATCAGAGCAGATTCAGATAATGCAATTGCCACAGCAAACTCGGTTCAACTGTAGGTACAGTGTGCGCGAAATTTATAAAGCAGCAGAACTTTATTGGGTTTTGAAGTGTGTTTCATCCAATTACCCATTTTCATCTTGTGGCAATATTGCCGAATTATTTGATTGCATGTTTGAATCGCATAGTGGTGTGAAAAAATCAGAGATTTTCAGTTTATCAAGTACAAAAGCAAGGTACTTGCTCACAGATGCTTTAGCACCTTATTTAAAAATATTATTTTGGATGATTTGACTGCAGCATATTATAGTATTTGCTATGACGAAACTACAAATAATGCTAACAGGGAGGAATTGCAGGTTGCTGTTAGGTATTGGTCTGAAAGAAAAAAAATTGAATGTCAACATTACATACCTATTTCATTGGTTCAGCCACTAGTGAAGTTATTGCTGAAAAGCCAAATGCTGCATTGGATGATGCTTCTTTGTCGCATCACAAAATAGTCGTGCTTGGCAGTGATGGCCCTAATGCTAATAAAAAGGTGGAGCGGCTAATCAATGAGCAGTTGATTGATGTTAGGGATAAAGGTGTGGTAAACTTAGGGACATGTAATATTCACATATTACATAATGCATTTCTGAGAGGCATTGGGAAATTTGGTGAGGATGCATCAGATTTGGTGATTGCTGTCCATGATTTCTTCAGCGGCTGGCCAGCTAGGTGTGAGGACTACAGCACTTGCAAAGTGAGCTGAATATTCCCCACCACAACTTCATGAAACATGTTTCTTCGAGGTGGCTTACACTTGAAAGTGCAGCAATGCGATTGGTAGAACAGTGGGATGCTGTGATGAAATACTTATTGTCGTTCGTCCCAAAGAAAAGGAATGACCTTATCAAAAGTATGAAGTACAGAAAAATAACGGAGCTTCTCAAGAAGAAAACTATGAAGGCCAAAGTTTTGTTTGTTTGCTCAAGTGCACGTGTATTCACGCGTTTCACTGGTGTTTTTCAAAAAGAAGAACCAATGATTCATGTAATGTATGATCAACTTTACACATTGACAACAAGTTTAATGGGAAAAGTGTTGAAACCTGCTACTATTAAAGGATTTGGTGTTAATGAAGAAGTTCTTTAATTAGAAAATCTTCTTCGTGCCGGTAAAATTCAGGTGTACGATGATGTTTCACTGGAAATATCTAAGGTGAGTGCATTTATGAATAAGCTTATGTTCCTCTTACTTTGTTTCAATTTTTTTTGTGTGCAGTTATGTATCTTATACTGTCCTTTCACCTATTATACTATGTTTGTCATTCAACTTAAGTTCAAATGTATTAAGACCAATATTTATTTTCTTCATACTCATTCTTTGGAACTAATAGAACAATATTTTTTTTTTTTTTTGCAGTTGGATGAAAGAGATCGTCTAGAATTCCTCAGCATGGGTCAGAAACACATTGTACTAGCCTGTTCGTACATAATTACTACATCCTCTTTACGGACAAAACCTTTGCTGAGACACTTGCGCTTCCTGCAACCACAGGAAAGAACTTCTCAGCAAAGTTGCATGAACATTGTTGCTGTTGCAAAGTGTCTGCCCATGGATGTTGACACAGATGTGCTTTTAGATGAGTGGAAGTTGCTTCAGCAAACAGCGAAGATCGCATTGATAGTTATTGGAGGCAATTTTTTGATATCAAAAGTAGCTTTGGGGTTCTGAAGTATCCGAATGTGTGTGCAGTAGTCAAAGCAGTATTAACTCTTTCCCACGGTAATGCAGATGTAGAGCGTGGTTTCTCTGTTTCCTGTAAATTTTTAACTGAAGATAAGGGATCTACGTCTGACAGGACATTAAATGCGGCTTTAACTATTAAAAGTGGTATGAAGATGTTTCACATGAAACTACAGTTGATACCTATAACGAAAAAGCTCCTGCCAATGGCCCGCAGTGCTCATGCGAGTTATCAGTCATATTTGGAAAGGAAAAGGATGGCCTCAGAAGAGGAAGCAAAAAAAAGCAGAGTCTCAGGAAAAAAGAATTGCAGAGGAACTTAAGGCAAAAAACCAACTTGAAGGGTACTTGTTGCAGATCAGCAAATAACCTCCAACCCACGCATGGATAAACTAAAAAAAAAGTACCCTCACAAAATATGTACCTGAAAACAAATGGCAATGTCCTAAGCTGGATTAGGAATGGCTACTAGAGGTGTGTTATTGTAGGTATAAGCAAAGTTAAATTTTATCTTTACGTCATCTTTAATTACTATCCTTTCAACTGCAAATAGGTACATTATAAACAGGTACAAAATCGTTTCACAAAATACATAGTTGAATAATTCTGATATAATACTGATAATACTGTATAATACTGATCCCTGTAACTGTAACATTCGTAACTTGCACAAATTTATAAGCATAACATTAGAAATGTCCTGATAGAGGCTTAAGCAAAATAAAAATAAATTAATAAAAAATTAAAAAAAAAATTAAAAAAAAAAATACATAAAATTCTGCTAGCTTGTGAACTTCTCATTGTTGAACAAAGATAGAGTTCTAGTACAAGCCAGAATTTTATGTATTTTTTTATTTTATTTTTTTTTTAATTTTTTATTAATTTTTTTTTTTTTAGTATTATTTTTTTCCTGAAATTTTATGATATCAAAGAAAACTTGCGGTGGTTTTCTCCGTGTGCTCCTGATTATTCTTGTCAATATTATGGTGGATTTCTCCGTGTGCTCCCGTTTATTCTTGACAATATTATGGTAGTTTTCTCCGTGTGCTCCTGATTATTCTTGACAATATTTTGATGGTTTTCTCTGGGTGCTTCTGATTATTCCTGACTAGACATCTGATGGTTTTCTCCGAGTGCTTCTGGTTACTGATGAGGAATTGATCTCTGCATGAAGAATTTTTTTTACTTAATGAGTCATGTCATTTTTTATTCAAGGTCGCATTTAATTATTGAAATTCTGCCAATAAATCAGCACTTGTAATATTTTTATCAGGTGGAAATTTAAAAAAAAAAAAATATCATTACTCAGTCAAATAATCTCTGAGAAATCTAAGAAGCACTAACAGGATGGACGAACTTCCTTCTCCTTGGAGTCTAGCGAAGCCATCCTTCTTTTGCGATCGTTAGTGAGCATCCCGCATCCCGCATAAAATAACTAAATATTATTTACCTGCAAGTAACATGTGGCGACATCTGTTGTTGAAAAGCAGAACTACTTGCAACAAGTACCTTTGAATGAGATAAATTAATTCTCGCTGATGAAATAATTAAAAAATTCTATTTAAGTAATATATCTAATTTAAAACTCTTAGTTTGCATCTGGCATTAGTCTCAATAACTAATATGAATCCTGAAACGGGATTTGTTGCTGTATCAAAACGTCATCACTGTAGATACTGTAGCAAGGTGTTTACCTTGAGAAAGAATGCTAAACGACATGAGAGAAGCGAGTGTAATTTGGGTCCTTGTCAGAAATCCTTTGGTAGAAGATATTACTTGGATAGACATTACAAGACCTGTACAATTAAGATGAATAAAGATAACGAAGACTGGGCTACAACATCGCGGAAGAGGAACGAAGGCGAAAAAGCTAATGCTAAAATTACTGATCTAGATCAAGATAATAATTTAAAATTTAAAACAAACGAAGGAAGTTGTAACCACATTAGAAATGAAAATATATTTACTCCAATATCTAGTCGTCTCCATGAAAATGTGAAAGATGGAGAACCACCTGAAGCTTACAAGGTCGAAGACTTTGATGAATCATCTGAGGCTGGCATGATTGAAGATTGTGGTGACACATCTGAGGCTGACATGATTGAGTACTGTACTGAAACACCTAAAGCAGGCAAGATCGAAGACTGTGATGGCAGTCTGAGACCAAAACGATGGAAACGACGTAATAAAATAAATTATCCTGATCAAGTTTGTGGTGCTGACATGATTGAAGACTGTGGTGACACATCAGAAGCTGGCATGATTGAAGATTGTGGTGACACATCTGAGGCTGACATGATTGAGTACTGTACTGAAGCACCAAAAGCATGCAAGAGCGAAGACTGTGATGGTGGTTTGAGACCAAAACGATGGAAACGGCGTAATAAAATAAATTATCCTGATCAAGCTTGTGATAATCACTGGCAAGATGACGAAAGTGACCTTGTGGTTGGTGTTAAAACGATAAACACCAGAGATAATATTTATTATAAACATGCAAGGATGATGAAGGCAGCAGAAGAGATTGATTATACCTCATGGGAAGATCCTAACATATTGGTTAACAGGCTACGACTACTACATGGATCGCTTTGTGCAGGAAACTATTCGAACATTAAAGAAATATCCTTCATACTCAAAGAACTGAGGGAAGCTGGCTACATACAATAATGGATTAAATTAAATGTATGTGTATAAACTTGAAGATAAATTAATATATTTTCTTTCCAGATGGAAGCTATCATTTATCGAAATCTGATTTCTAAATAAAACTTATAACTTAAAGGTGTAAAAAAACGTTACCACTGCCAGTCAAAATGTATACTGATAAAGACATGTTAGTAATCATGCCAAGTTCGATAAAAGTAATAGGAATCAGTTGGAACCAATTGGAGATGGAGCTCTTGGAGCAATTGGAGCCTTTTGAAGCATTTGGAGTCTTTTGGAGCTGTTGGAGCCATTTAGAGCTGTGTTAAGCATTTGGAGGCTGTTGGAGCCATTTGGAGCATTTGGAGCTGCTGGAAACATTTGGAGCTGTCAAGCATTTGGAGGCTGTTGGAGCTGTTGGAGCCATTTGGAGGCCGTTTGGAGCATTTGGAGCATTTGGAGCCTTTTGAAGCATTTGGAGCTGTCAAGCATTTGGAGCATTTGGAGCTGCTGGAAACATTTGGAGCTGTCAAGCATTTGGAGGCCGTTTGGAGCATTTGGAGCCATTTGGAACTGTGTTAAGCATTTGGAGGCTGTTGGAGCTTTTGGAGCCTTTTTTTTTTTGGAGCTGTTGGAGCATTTGGAGCTGCTGGAGACATTTGGAGCTGTCAAGCATTTGGAGGCCGTTTGGAGCATTTGGAGCCATTTGGAGCTGTGTTATGCATTTGGAGCTGTCAAGCATTTGGAGCCATTTGGAGCTCCGTTAAGCTATTGGAGGCTGTTGGAGCATTTGGAGCCTTTTTTTTGGAGCTGTTGGAGCATTTGGAGCTGCTGGAGACATTTGGAGCTGTCAAGCATTTGGAGGCCGTTTGGAGCATTTGGAGCCATTTAGAGCTGTGTTAAGCATTTGGAGGCTGTCAAGCATTTGGAGGCCGTTTGGAGCATTTGGAGCCATTTGGAGCTGTGTTAAGCATTTGGAGGCTATTGGAGCATTTGGAGCCTTTTTTTGGAGCTGTTGGAGCATTTGGAGCCTTTTGAAGCATTTGGAGCTGTCAAGCATTTGGAGCTGCTGGAGACATTTGGAGCATTTGGAGCCGTTTGGAGCATTTGGAGCCATTTGGAGCTGTGTTAAGCATTTGGAGGCTGTTGGAGCTTTGGGAGCCATTTGGAGCTAAGAAGTAGTCGTTGCACGTCTATGCAGGGCTAAATGTTTATAAGATTGTTGTTGGCTTTCGCAAGTGATTCTGTAGTAGGATAGAAATTGTGTAATAAATATTATGTTTGTAATAGACTTTCAGGTGTTTTATTTCTCGAACCTTACACTTTTCTGGTACTTTTTTAAAATTAAAGTTGTTTTGTATCGGCCTGGGATCGTACCAAGGACCTTAGTCGATCTAATCAATCAGTATATATATTACAAATTTATTTAATGAATTTTGAACTTTTTCCCGAATCTCTAGCATTACAATTACGAATTTCCAATATGGTGGTCTTGGTGTCTGATAGGATGATGGTAGTAGAGGATTTAAAGTCTCTTTAAGAATTTTGAACATGGTTTATTGAAATTATTATTTTTTATATAAAATTAAATGTTTTGCATCATTCAGGGATCGAACCAAGGACTGGAGCTGATCGAATCAATATGTAAGTTAATGAGTGATTTATTTAATGAATTTTGGAATTTTTCCCGAATTTCTAGCTAAATAATTACGGATTTTCAAGATGGCGGCCATATTTCAAGATGGCGGGTGTCACAGTAATAATAAATGATAACTGCACTCTAGCGGATACGAACTAAACTAGCATGGTGTCAGCGCACTCTCGTCGACGATACAATGATGATGATGGCTTCCAGCATCGAAGACAAGATGGCGGACATGACGTCATACTAGGTGACGATATATATGCTTTAAGAAAAGTGGTGGGAGTCAGTCTGCCAAAAGTCACCACGGGAGGAGGATCGGTCGCCATTTTTAATTTTTTTGGCCTCACCGGGTTCGAACCGAGGACTCCGAACTCCGTGTCGTTAATGTATATTTTTTAAATATTTTTCATTAAAATTTTATTATTTAATTTTTTTTATAATTTTTTAAAAAAATTTCATTAAAATCGGATAATAAATAAAAAAGTTAAAGATGGCGGCCGTAACGAAAATTGCAACGGTGACGTCATCATCCAATATGGCGGAAAACACAATGCCGGAAAGTTCGAGAAAACAAAATGACGTCATCCAAAATGGCGGATCCAAGATGGCCGCCGGGGTCAAGGTCAAAGGTCAAGGTCACATCCTGATAGAGGCTTAACTGAGGCTTGAGTTAAGGATGCTTAAGCCTCTATCAGGACATTTCTAGCCGTTGGGATTTTTGAGGAATAAAACGGGAAATTTTCCCTCGAAACGGGAATTTTTCCCTCGAAAACGGGAAATTTTTTCTTAAAACGGGAATTTTTGAGTCATTTTGAGTCATTTTTGAGGAATTTTGAGGAATTTTTGCCGCCGTGACGTCACAATCCAAGATGGCGGACACCGGCACCGGCACCACAGCCAGAAGCCGTGCGCCCGGCGCCCCTATTATATACTACTTTTACATTATCAAGTCCCGCAATCGGACTCTCGCAAAACAAAGCTAGCTAGCTGTGACTGTCAAAAAGAGAAAGAGTCAAATAGATACAGCACATTATGCCACAAACGGCCTAACTTGTTAACGTAGACCAGACTAATATAGAACTGGCACAGCATGATACAGTTACTACAAAAAAAAGAAGAAAAGAATTGAAAAATTATTTAACCACAAAACTGTACGTACCACGAGACTACTCGACATGGTTACCCTACTGCAGAATGCCAAACGTAATTTCCAAGTGGCAAGCCGAAACAAATAATTTAGAAGAAATTGCATTAAGCTACATAACGATCACCTGACGTTAAGAACAGGGCCACAACCTGTTGGTGCCCAAGCACACAAACCCAAGTTCCGCGAAGAAGCTTACCATGTCGAGAGCTCGCCAGCACCGTACCCCTAACTGACTTAACGAGTTACAAAAGTAACTACATGCTGATCAAATGGAAAGTGACCCGACACTGTCGGTGGCTACAGCTGAAAAGGCCTCGAGACTCAGCTCCGAAAATCCTCGAAAGCAGCGCCCCAGAAGGGGAACCGCGCAAGCGCAGTTAACCAGAAGGGTGGGGGATCAATTACCAATAGGCAGGAGAAGGAATCGTGACGTATTTAAAGGGGAAAGGAGGGGGAATGGGTAGGAGGGGTGACAACTACGCCGCGCCGAAGTCAAAGTACATGACGTCTATGACTGTCTGTATTCTCTTCAGTGTTGAAATGCATTCAAAGTCTCAAATCAAGTAGAACGCTCCAAATTAGTCATCAAGGTCGGTTACATCACGTAAATAAGTTTTAGGATTCCCCAGCGCTGGAGAAAAAAAGTTGCTAACACACAAAAAATTCTAGTTCAATGTAAACACTGTCTCTTAACCTTTATATGCCCACATATCTCAACATAGATAAGCATTGTCTATCAACAAAATTTAAGTCACAACAATTTCCATATGTCGACGTATTATTGTGTTTTCCAAACAGCTTCCTCCAAAATAGACTGCCAAAAAAGTGTAGGCCTAAGTCCCATAGAATTTTCACAATAAAGCCTTGTTCTTGTTTCTGCGCCTGAAGTCTCCGCAAACAGCAACACGTCCAAGAAATGCGGAAGCTCCGTCTCAAGGGGCGCAGGGGCCAGCAACAGCTGCGCCTGCTACGCCACGCCACGTCGCGCCAGCCACGCCAGACCAAGCCGCTCCAGCCACACCAGCGAGCAGCTCACAAGTACTCCGCTCCGCCACGCCCCGCCCGCCGTGGCAGCGAGCAGGAAGTCAGGACACGACGCAGCAACGCACCGCCCCACAACGCACCACAACAGCTGGCACCTCTCACGACCTCCCCCAGGCGGGCCCTGCCAAGGGGAGGTCGGTGACATCAGAAGAGCTCGTCCATGGTGACGTCACAAGATGCGGTCCGCCACAAACCAGGCGGAAACGGGCCAATGTCCAGTGCGACCCGTCGGAAGGAGCGCGCCCGCGCAAGCGCGAGCGATCGGGCGGAGAGGCTGCATCCCGAAGGACGCGCCGTCACGTAGTCTGGCGGGTGAGCGGAACGGCAGACGGATCGGCGGGAGCGGAGAAAAACGCCCCAAAAAAAAAGGCGCTGACACGCGTGTCAGCACGCAGCCGAACGGCAGTGAAGGCAGGCAGGCAAGCAGGCAGACGGGCGGCGGCGGTCAAGCTTGATGTCTATAAAACTGGCGACAAACGCAACACAAAAGCCAAAGCACGAGCCACTAGGCGATACTTCTCACTTACTCACACGCATAATAATCTTCTAACACACGTAACCCACAATAAACGGCGGACAGTCAAGAGGGGAGACGACGTCGCAGTCAGTCCCGACTGAGACACGAAGCAACCTCTTCTGGGCGTGTGTCAACCCCAATAGGAAAGGAAAACATACACAACTAGAAACTATAATATTATAATGGGAAAACAATACCTACTTAACAATAAATAAATACACCAATAGAACACACACAATTCTCCTACCTAGGAATGAAATATCTTTAATTGGCTCACATGAGCTTTTTTATATTTACCTTTTTTTTAACAATCCTCCAAAAGCACAGTGTTTTCACCCAAAAAACGCCTAATCACAAAGGGGCCATTATAGGGCGGTATCATTTTCACATTACTATTTTCCGTTAATGAAGGCAAAAGGAAATTTTTACAAAGTACTCTATTACCCACGCAAAAGTTGTGAGCCCTACGCCCACTGTTATACAACTCACGTACTACGTCTCTGGCTCTTTTAAAATGTTTAGTTACTTTATCCAGCACCTCGTCCTTGGAGGGAGCCTCGGCGTCCAAAGGCGGCAACCCCCACACATTTAATAGGGGATGAGTCAACTCGCGACCTAGTAAGAGTACAGAAGGGGGAAAACTCGTGGACAAATTAACAGCACTGTTCAAACCTACACTTACAAAATCCAACTCTAAGTCCCACAACGTCTGATCCTCCCTATAAAATGATATAAAAATTCCCTTTAAAACCTTATTTATACGTTCGCACTGATTTCCCTGAGGGAAATAAGCACTGCTGTAGATCGGCTTAATTGCCCACTCAACACACATATCCTTCCAAAGAGTAGATTGAAAATAGGCATTGTCACTAACAATCATGGCCGGTGGACCGAGGATTTTCCAGACCTGCTCTCGTAGCGCCTTAACGATGGTGGTAGCCTTAATATTTTTTAAGGGGATGAGAACAACAAATTTAGAAAATATATCCAAAATAACAAGTAAACAATTTTTCCCCTTTCTACTGCGGGTAAGCGGGCCAAATATGTCCACATGGAGTACATGCCATGGTGCGAGCGGGGGGTCAGCACAATACAAACCAACTTTAGAGCACTGAGCAGGCTTAGAAATCTGACAATCCTTACAAACACGTACAAAATTACGTACGTCTGCGCGTAGCTCGGGCCAGGCTAAGTGAGCACTAATCCTGCGGAAAGTTTTGTCCATGCCCAGATGACCTCCTATAAGCGAAGCATGATAGTAATTAAGCGCCATGGGCCTTAACAACCGCGGCACAACAACCTTACGGGACCACCCTATTTTCCAGGTGAAATACAGTAAGCCATCTTCGACAACATAAGGAATATGCTTTTTAGCCTGCAGATCGCGAACAATGTCCTTACAAAACTGATCCTCTTTCAGACAATCCCGGAGATTAAAAAATGACTCAGGAAAAACCTTACATACAGAAATGCACACGGGCTCCGACACATCCTCAGATTTATCCAGCTCAAACTCTTCAGGAGTGAACATGCGGGAAAGAGCGTCCGCGACAGCATTATCGCTACCCTTCAGATGATGCAACTGAAAATTGAAACGTGACAAGCGCAGCACCCAAAGGCCCAGCTTACCCAGCTGGTGCGGGTGATTGAAAAGCCAACTAAGCGCCTGGTTGTCGGTGTATAAGTCGAACTCGCGACAATCCAAGTACGACTCGAATTTCTCTACACCGAAAAGACAAGCCAGGGCTTCCTTCTCATAAATACCTAGCCATTTTTCTGACTCCTGCAGGGTTCTGCTCGCGAAGGCGATAGGGCGTAAAACGACGCCTACAGCCAGACCGGATGCTTCCACTTGCAAGGCAAATCTTTGGTCAAAATCCGGTAAAACAAGGATAGGCGGAGATGAAATAAGCCCCTTTAAGATGTCAAAGGATTTCTGTTGCTCCTCGCCCCAAACAAAATCAACACCTTTCTTACGCAACTTATTCAACGGGGCGCACACAGTAGCGTAGTCAGGAACGAAACGAGCGTAATAGCCTGTCAAACCTAAAAATCGTTGAATGCCTTTTAGAATTTTCGGACGGGGAAAATTCACAATAGGAGCGATCTTATCCGGATCCATCATCAGACGTCCCTTAGCAATAACGTAACCCAGAAACTTTACGTGATCCTTTCCCAGAGTAATTTTATTGGGGTTCACAGTTAAGTTTGCCCTTCGCAATCGTTCAAAAACCTCCCGCAGATGGACTATGTGCTCTTCCCAGCTGTTACTATAGACAATTATATCATCGACGTAATTGAATACGTATTGATACTTCAAGTCGCTAAGCACGCAATCGAGCACGTGGCTCATGGCCTGACTGCCGAAACAGACACCCATAGGGATTCGATTGAATTCATTTTGACCCCAAGGGGTAGAAAAGGCGGTAAATTTTCTACAATCCGGGTGTAACAAGCATTGATGAAAACTTGCGTTCAAATCGATGACAGAAAAAACCTGAGCCTTGCCAAGATGCTGAAGTGCGCTCTCGACTGTAGGGAGTACAAACTCGTCGTGAAAAATACGATCATTCAGTGGTTTGAAGTTGTGTACAAGCCTCCACTCACCTGGCTCTTTTTTAGCGACCAGAAACGTCGGCGAACAATAATCTGACACAGAAGGTGATATAACACCGGCCCTTAATAGGCGATCAATTATGCTTTTCATAGCCTGGATTTTCGGAGGAGACATCTTCCCCATATATTTAGCTTTAACAGGCTCATTACTTTTCAAGTGAAACTTGTACAGCAAAACGTCACATTTACCAAGCCGCTTAGTCACCACATCCGAAAACTCACTAACAAAATCGGCGATATCTTTCTCATGGCCGAACAGGCCCGCGGCGGAACAACTGGAAACCAATAAGGGCGTAACGGAATGATGAGTCAGGCCTACTTTAGTCTCGGGTGCAAAGCCAAAACGTAACTCACTTCCAGAAACGTCTAACACGGTGCGTGTTTTACCGAGAAAATCTAACCCCAATATAACATTACTTGTCAATCCAGACACAATAGCAAAACGCCAGTTCCAGGCAAATCTGTCAATTTTCAAATGCAAAATAACGTCTGCTTGCCAATGCAAAATTTCACCATTAACGACACAAATTTTTACCTCATCGCTAGGATATATCAAACTAACAAGCTGTGGGGACTTAAGTATTAACTGATCCAAAAAAGACTGGATAATTAGCGAACGTGTTGCGCCTGTGTCAATTAAGGCCAGATGCAACTGCTTGTAAACAGAAATCTGTACATAGTTATTATACGCCCTGGAGATGGCTTTACGAAACTTGCGGCCTCGGCGACCATAATTGCGCCGGATCGAGTTTAGTTTTCCGGACAATTATAGAGATAGTGTCCCGGCTGCTTACACCGGAAACATTTCCGCTGCAATAAATCCAGAGCCGGCTGACTGCATTCAGAAATGTCATGACCGTAGCTACAACAGTTGGCGCACCTGTACTGCGTCGTGCTCGGCGCGGGAACATTACACTGCGCAGCCTCGCGCTGAGTCGCGCCTCGCTTGACAGCCTGCTGGTGTTGCTGTGGCACCTGCCTAGCTAAGCCGGGTTCACTCCGAGCACCCTCACCTGAAGCATGAGAAGCTACGAAAACCTTATGACTCACGTGCCGATTATCCTGACGTACATACCTGGACTGGGCTAGCAATTGCTGAAACAGTCCTCTGTTCCTTGAGATCATCCCCGACTGCTAGCAGCCTATTCTCTACTATGCCACTCCATTTTCTAAGCTCATCCAAGGTTGATGGGGTGCTTAACATAGCACAATAGTAGTATATAATAGGGGCTCCTGCATCCGGCTTCTGGCTGTGGATTGTGCGGATTGTGATTGTCTGTCCGCCATCTTGGATTGTGACGTCACGGCGGCCATTTTTGACTCAAAATTCCTCAAAATTCCTCAAAATTGACTCAAAATTACTCAAAATTTCCCGTTTTCGAGGGAAAAATTCCCGTTTCGAGAAAAATTAGGATTTCGAAAAACCACAAATGTCTTTTGCCTTAGAAAGAACACAAATTCCTAAAATAGGCTTAAGCATCCTTAACACAAGCCTCAGTTAAGCCTCTATCAGGATGTGACATTGACCTTTGACCTTGACCTTGACCCCGACGGCCATTTTGGATCCGCCATCTTGGATGACGTCATTTCGTTTTCTCGAACATTCCAGCATTGTGTTATCCACCATTTTGAATTAAGACGTCACCGTTGCAATTTTCGTTACACCCGCCATCTTGAAAATCTGCAATTTTTATGTTAGAAAATCGGGAAAATTTTTAAAAATCATTAAAAAATTTAAATAATCGAATTAAATAAAAATCTTAAAAACCACTGTTGCAGTTATTGTTACGGTCGCCATCTTGGATTATATAAATGTTGCATATTTCGTTACACCTGCCATCTTGGTTGAGTACCATGTCATTCTTACACTTTACGTTAAGACCGCCATATTGGATCCTATTAATGTTGCAACTATCGTTATGGTCGCCATCTTTAAATTTAGTCGTCATCTTGGAAATCTTTATTTATTATCCGATTTTAATGAAAAAAAGTTCAAAATTCATCAAAAAATTAACTTAATAAAATTCTGATTATATCGATTCCTGTCCTTGGTTCGAAACCGGTGAGGGCAAAAAATAAAAAATCAACAGATCCTTCCTCCACAGAAGCCACCTTCAGACTGACCTACCTCCACCAATAACAAGGTATTTACCATCAGCTGGTATGACATCATGTTCGACATCTTGTCTTCATCCGCTGGAGATCACCAACCTGTTTTCGTCCGCTAGAGTGTGCCGATACCATGTTAGTATAATTTTCTGGGCACCATACCATTGTCCTCAACTGTTGACCTTGAACTTTGACCTTGACCTTGAAATTTGGCATTGACCTTGAACTTTGACCTTAACCTTGAAATTTGTCATTGACCTTGAAATTTGACCTTATTCTTGTCGACCATCATGGATCCAACATTCTATGTTCATTACATGCTACCAGGAGCTACCGCATGCTAGTGGTCTTGGACACCATCTTGTTTTCGTCTGCTGGAAGCCATCATCATTGTATCGTTGGCTAGAGTGCGCTTATGCCATGTTAGTTTAATTCTTGTCCGCTAGAGTGCAGTAATCATTTATTATTACTGTGGTGCCCGCCATCTTGAAATTTGACCGCCATCTTGAAATCATGTAATTATTTAGCTAGAAATGCGGAAAAAATTCCAAAAGTCTCCGAAAAAATCAATTATACTTTACGAATTGAATCGATGGATTCGTGTCCACGGTTCGATTCTTGACCAGTGACAGTTTTAACTAATTATTAAATAAATTTTAGATTCTGTTTTCCATTACCTTTCGCGGAGTTTATTGACCATTCACTCCTAAATTCACCTAAAAAATCAATCATTCAAGTAATGATTGATTCGATACATGGTTCGATCTTCGGTCGAAGCTAAAAATAAATTTAATTTAAATACCAGATAAGTGTAAGGTTCGAGAAATAAAACACCGCAAGTTCTTTCACTCACATAATATTTATTTCATAATTTATATTCTACTACAGGATCACTTGCGAAAGCCAGCAATCTTATAATCATTTAGCCCTGCATAGGTGTGAAAAACTAATTCTTAGCTCCAATCGGTTTATACTAGACAGAGACCAACCAGAACCTTTACTGACATAGTTCTCCTCTTCTTGACAGAGTTTCAAGATACCGTTTTTAACAGTTTGATTCACATCGTCAGAACTGTATATTACTGCAGCCGACGTCTTGAATGCACATTTCTTCAATTTGTCATCTAACGGATATGCCTTTCCATATAAACAGTCCAGCCACAAGTTATACTTCAAAGGTCCGTTTGTTGCTACATCATCAGTAAGCTGATTGATTATGTTCTGTCTGATATCATCGAGAAAAGTACAAATGTCCTTCGACTCACCGAACGTATTTAAATAATAGTAGTCTTTCAATGTTCCACGAAATGCAGACTGCGCCAAGTAGAAGCCATTATCGTTTACTTGTAATGCCCCGAACACAGTCTTAGGTTTAGTTCCATGTCCAGATACCATAGCAATCGGTTGCTGCGTATCTGTTTTTTTGCCTGTACGCTCACGAGCCTTCAACCTAAACCGAGGAGTAGAAATTTCTGCAGGTAGTTCTGCAGTAGGCGCACGGACTTCACCTTTACATTTTTTCGCATGTCGTCGCAAATTATCAATTCGAGTAAACCATTCATGACACTCATCACAGCGAAACTTCATGCGAGAAGGATTCTTAATGCATTTGCTCCGCTCATGTCTTCGTGCAAAATGGGTAAATGCGAACGACGTATCACAGTAGCTGCAAGGATACCGTGGTGATGATGACGAACCTTTCAGACCTGATCCAGATGTCGATGTTACTACGATTTTACCATCTCCAGGCATACTCTTATGAACATCAATGCATCGTTGTTGCACCGAAACCTTTACTTTCTGCCGCACAGCAGGACCTTTGCATGCCTTCATGTGCGTTTTCATATTATCTTTTCTAGCAAACTGCTTATGACATTTCTCACATCGAATCATTTTTCGATAAAGGTTCTTAGCACATTCGCTCTTCTCGTGTCATCGAGCATTGCTGTTGTTTGAGAAAATCTTGTCGCAGTAACAGCACCGATGTTCGTTAGTTGTCAAATCAGCATCCATTGAAGTCACCATCGAGTTCGAATCGTTGTTCGTCGTGGTTTCCTGCACAGCCAGCTCTGTAGTCATTAAGCTCTCTTCTGCTGGTGGTACCACGACTGATGAAGTCTCCTCCAATGTTGTCGTCCTCGTTGCCAACGGGATATGCACCTTCTACGTCGTCGCTGACGTCAAGGTTCCCGTAGACGATGGTACAACGTCCATCATGTTCGTCGTTAAAGTCGGTAAAGATGCCATCGAGTTCGCAAGATCAAGTAATTACGCGACTTATGCACCAGATGAATCAAATTAGGTGATCCTTACAACGTCGTCAGTAACAAACTGAGCGACCCGAAGTCTAGAACTCGCTTATATGCATGCACCGGATGGAATAATATGCTAGTCAAATCAAGATCAATTTACTATAATACTAGAATCAAATCAACATTAAAAATAGAAGCTCCATCAAAAATACAGTACATTTTGGACGCACCGTCAATAAAAAGGAAGCACATTCTACAAAACGAAAGCTCATTTAACGAAAAGGAGGTACATTCGCACTTACATTAAACTCGATAGGATGCGATCGTCAGTGTTAAGCTAGGATATAATGTCTCCATCAGTCTATGAATCCACCAGTTATAAGTTCCATAAGTAATCGGCTTCAACAGTCTTTAGGCTCCAATATTCGTTGGCTACAATTTTCGTAGGCTCCAATATTCGTTGGCTCCAATATTCGTTGGCTCCAATATTCGTTGACACCAATATTCGCAGGCTCCAATAATCATTGGCACAAATATTCATTGGCTCCAATATTCATGGGCTCCATTATCAATTGGCTCCAATTGCTCCAAATGCTCCAACAGGCTCCAAAAGGCTCCATCAGTCTTTTGACTCCAACAGTCTTTTGGCTCCAATATTCGTTGGCACACATATTCATTGGCTCCAATAGTCATTGGCTCCAATATTCATTGACTCCAATATTCATTGGCTCCAATAGTCATTGACTCCAATATTCATTGGCTACAATAGTCATTGGCTCCAATAGTCATTGGCTCCAATAGACATTGGCTCCAATAGACATTGACTCCAATAGTCATTGGCTCCAATATTCATTGTCTCCAACAGTCTTTTGCCTCCAAAAGTCTTTTGGCTCCAATATTCGTTGTCACCAATATTCATTGGCTCCATTATTCATTGACTCCAATATTCATTGACTCCAATATTCATTGGCTCCAATAGTCATCGGCTCCAATAGACATTGGCTCCAATAGACATTGACTCCAATAGTCATTGGCTCCAATATTCATTGTCTCCATCAGTCTTTTGGCTCCAAACGTCATTGACTCCAACAGTATTTTGGCTCCAAAAGTCATTGGCTTCTAAAGTCATAGGCTCCAACTGCTTTTTGTCTCGTCAGCGACAAATATATTTGGCTAGAATGCTACGAGTCTAAGAGACTATGAGCCGCAAGGCTTCAAGTCTAAAAGGATCTAGCTGGTTACGAGTTATACATGCCTGCGAGGCTACAGAGCTACGAAGCTTCTAGAACTCAAGTTTAAGTGACTGCGAGGATACAGGACTACAATTCTGCATGAGTACTTGACTACGAAGCTACTCATCTACAAGGCTCCAATTGACGCATCTGTCTTCGTCGAAATTTTCTCTTTTGCTCCATCTGCTTCAACAGCAATATGTTATAAGATTACAAAGCTACTTGATTACGTAGCTTCAAGTCTACGAGGCTCCATTGCATTATTACTACAAGCTACGAGCCATGAGGTTACGAGACTATGCGATTGCAAGTCTTAAAGGTTACGTGATCGCGAGGCTATAGGACTACGAAGCTTCCAGATCGCATGGTCACGAGACTGCATAACTAATTGGCCGCGTGGCTACGTAAAGTAATGTCTCTAACTGACTACAATAGCACTATTCAGTGGCGAGAGTTAATTTATCTCATGCAAAGGTACTTGGTGCAAGTAGTTCCGCTTTTTAACATCAGATGACGTCACGTGTTGCGTGCAGGTAAATAATATATATTTCATTAATGTGGGATGCGGGATGCTCACTATCGATCGCAAAGGGAGGTTGGCTTCGATAGTATCCAAGGAGAAAAAATTTCGTCCTTCCTGCAAGTGCTTCTCAGATTTTTCACGGTCCGCCATCTTGGATTACGACGTCACGGCGGCCATCTTGGATGGGTGTGACCTTGACCTTTGACCGAAACCGCAGGAATGATCGCAAGCACACGGATTAACCATCAAAATATTGATAAGAATAATCAGGAGCACACGGAGAAAACCATCATAATATTGGCAAGAAAATCAGGAGCACACGGAAGAAAACCGCCACAAGTTTTCTTTGATATCATTAAAATACAAAAAAAAAATTAATAAAAAATTAAAAATAAAAACGAAAAAAAATTCAAACATTCTGCTAGCTTGTGAACTTCTCATTGTTGAGCAAAGATAGAGTTCTAGTACAAGCCAGAATGTTTGAATTTTTTTTCGTTTTTATTTTTTATTTTTTATTATTTTTTTTTTGTATTTTAATGATATCAAAGAAAACTTGTGGCGGTTTTCTTCCGTGTGCTCCTGATTTTCTTGCCAATATTATGATGGTTTTCTCCGTGTGCTCCTGATTATTCTTATCAATATTTTGATGGTTAATCCGTGTGCTTGCGATCATTCCTGCGGTTTCGGTCAAAGGTCAAAGTCACACCCATCCAAGATGGCCGCCGTGACGTCGTAATCCAAGATGGCGGACCGTGAGAAATCTGAGAAGCACTAGCAGGAAGGGCGAAATTTTTTCTCCTTGGATACTATCGAAGCCAACCTCCCTTTGCGATCGATAGTGAGCATCCCGCATCCCACATTAATGAAATATATATTATTTACCTGCAAGCAACACGTGACGTCATCTGATGTTGAAAAGCGGAACTACTTGCACCAAGTACCTTTGCATGAGATAAATTAACTCTCACCACTGAATAGTGCTATTGTAGTCAGTTAGAGACATTACGTTACGTAGCCACGCGGCCAATTAGTTATGCAGTCTCGTGACCATGCGATCTGGAAGCTTCGTAGTCCTATAGCCTCGCGATCACGTAACCTTTAAGACTTGCAATCGCATAGTCTCGTAACCTCATGGCTCGTAGCTTGTAGTAATAATGCAATGGAGCCTCGTAGACTTGAAGCTACGTAATCAAGTAGCTTTGTAATCTTATAACATAATGCTGTTGGAGCAGATGGAGCAAAAGAGAAAATTTCGACGAAGACAGATGCGTCATTGGAGCCTTGTAGATGAGTAGCTTCGTAGTCAAGTACTCATGCAGAATTGTAGTCCTGTATCCTCGCAGTCACTTAAACTTGAGTTCTAGAAGCTTCGTAGCTCTGTAGTCTCGCAGGCATGTATAACTCGTAACCAGCTAGATCCTTTTAGACTTGAAGCCTTGCGGCTCATAGTCTCTTAGAATCGTAGCATTCTAGCCAAATATATTTGTCGCTGACGAGACAAAAAGCAGTTGGAGCCTATGACTTTAGAAGCCAATGACTTTTGGAGCCAAAATACTGTTGGAGTCAATGACGTTTGGAGCCAAAAGACTGATGGAGACAATGAATATTGGAGCCAATGACTATTGGAGTCAATGTCTATTGGAGCCAATGTCTATTGGAGCCGATGACTATTGGAGCCAATGAATATTGGAGTAAATGAATATTGGAGTAAATGAATATTGGAGTCAATGAATAATGGTGACAACGAATATTGGACACAAAGGCTTTTGGAGGCAAAAGACTGTTGGAGACAATGAATATTGGAGCCAATGACTATTGGAGTCAATGTCTATTGGAGCCAATGTCTATTGGAGCCAATGACTATTGGAGCCAATGACTATTGGAGCCAAATAAATATTGGAGTCAATGACTATTGGAGCCAATGAATATTGGAGTCAATGAATATTGGAGTCAATGAATATTGGAGCCAATGACTATTGGAGCCAATGAATATTGGTGCCAACGAATATTGGAGCCAAAAGACTGTTGGAGTCAAAAGACTGATGGAGCCTTTTGGAGCCTGTTGGAGCATTTGGAGCAATTGGAGCCAATTGATAATGGAGCCCATGAATATTGGAGCCAATGAATATTTGTGCCAATGATTATTGGAGCCAGCGAATATTGGTGTCAACGAATATTGGAGCCAACGAATATTGGAGCCAACGAATATTGGAGCCTACGAAAATTGTAGCCAACGAATATTGGAGCCTAAAGACTGTTGAAGCCAATTACTTATGGAACTTCTAACTGGTGGATTCATAGACTGATGGAGACATTATATCCTAGCTTAACACTGACGATCGCATCCTATCGAGTTTAATGTAAGTGCGAATGTACCTCCTTTTCGTTAAATGAGCTTTCGTTTCGTAGAATGTGCTTCCTTTTTATTGACGGCGCGTCCAAAATGTGCTGTATTTTTGATTGAGCTTCTATTTTTAATGTTGATTTGATTCTAGTATTATAGTAAATTGATCTTGATTTGACTAGCATATTATTCCATCCGGTGCATGTATATAAGCGAGTTCTAGACATCGGGTCGCTCAGTTTGTTACTGACGACGTTGTAAGGATCACCTAATTTGATTCATCTGGTGCATTAGTCGCGTAATTATTTGATCTTGCGAACTCGATGGCATCTTTACCGACTTTAACGACGAACATGATGGACGTTGTACTATCGTCTACGGGAACCTTGATGTCAGCGACGACGAAGAAGGTGCATATCCCGTTGGCAACGAGGACGACAACATTGGAGGAGACTTCATCAGTCGTGGTACCACCAGCAGAAGAGAGCTTAATGACTACAGAGCTGGCTGTGCAGGAAACCACGACGAACAACGATTCGAACTCGACGGTGACTTCAATGGATGCTGATTTGACAACTAACGAACATCGGTGCTGTTACTGCGACAAGATTTTCTCAAACAACAGCAATGCTCGACGACACGAGAAGAGCGAATGTGCTAAGAACCTTTATCGAAAAATGATTGGTTGTGAGAAATGTCATAAGCAGTTTGCTAGAAAAGATAATATGAAAACGCACATGAAGGCATGCAAAGGTCCTGCTGTGCGGCAGAAAGTAAAGGTTTCGGTGCAACAACGATGCATTGATGTTCATAAGAGTATGCCTGGAGATGGTAAAATCGTAGTAACATCGACATCTGGATCAGGTCTGAAAGGTTCGTCTTGATCACCACGGTATCCTTGCAGCTACTGTGATACGTCGTTCGCATTTACCCATGATGCACGAAGACATGAGCGGAGCAAATGCATTAAGAATCCTTCTCGCATGAAGTTTCGCTGTGATGAGTGTCATGAATGGTTTACTCGAATTGATAATTTGCGACGACATGCGAAAAAATGTAAAGGTGAAGTCCGTGCGCCTACTGCAGAACTACCTGCAGAAATTTCTACTCCTCGGTTTAGGTTGAAGGCTCGTGAGCGTACAGGCAAAAAAACAGATACGCAGCAACCGATTGCTATGGTATCTGGACATGGAACTAAACCTAAGACTGTGTTCGGGGCATTACAAGTAAACGATAATGGCTTCTACTTGGCGCAGTCTGCATTTCGTGGAACATTGAAAGACTACTATTATTTAAATACGTTCGGTGAGTCGAAGGACATTTGTACTTTTCTCGATGATATCAGACAGAACATAATCAATCAGCTTACTGATGATGTAGCAACAAACGGACCTTTGAAGTATAACTTGTGGCTGGACTGTTTATATGGAAAGGCATATCCGTTAGATGACAAATTGAAGCAATGTGCATTCAAGACGTCGGCTGCAGTAATATACAGTTCTGACGATGTGAATCAAACTGTTAAAAACGGTATCTTGAAACTCTGTCAAGAAGAGGAGAACTATGTCAGTAAAGGTTCTGGTTGGTCTCTGTCTAGTATAAACCGATTGGAGCTAAGAATTAGTTTTTCACACCTATGCAGGGCTAAATGATTATAAGATTGCTGGCTTTCGCAAGTGATCCTGTAGTAGAATAGAAATTATGAAATAAATATTATGTGAGTGAAAGAACTTGCGGTGTTTTATTTCTCGAACCTTACACTTATCTGGTATTTAAATTAAATTTATTTTTAGCTTCGACCAAAGATCGAACCATGTATCGAATCAATCATTACTTGAATGATTGATTTTTTAGGTGAATTTAGGAGTGAATGGTCAATAAACTCCGCGAAAGGTAATGGAAAACAGAATCTAAAATTTATTTAATAATTAGTTAAAACTGTCACTGGTCAAGAATCGAACCGTGGACACGAATCCATCGATTCAATTTGTAAATTAATAATTGATTTTTTCGGAGACTTTTGGAATTTTTCCCGCATTTCTAGCTAAATAATTACATGATTTCAAGATGGCGGTCAAATTTCAAGATGGCGGGCACCACAGTAATAATAAATGATTACTGCACTCTAGCGGATAAGAATTAAACTAACATGGCATAAGCGCACTCTAGCCAACGATACAATGATGATGGCTTCCAGCAGACGAAAACAAGATGGTGTCCAAGACCACTAGCATGCGGTAGCTCCTGGTAGCATGTAATGAACATAGAATGTTGGATCCATGATGGTCGACAAGAATAAGGTCAAATTTCAAGGTCAAGGACAAATTTCAAGGTTAAGGTCAAAGTTCAAGGTCAATGCCAAATTTCAAGGTCAAGGTCAAAGTTCAAGGTCAACAGTTGAGGACAATGGTATGGTGCCCAGAAAATTATACTAACATGGTATCGGCACACTCTAGCGGACGAAAACAGGTTGGTGATCTCCAGCGGATGAAGACAAGAAGTCGAACATGACGCCATACCAGCTGATGGTAAATACCTTGTTATTGGTGGAGGTAGGTCAGTCTGAAGGTGGCTTCTGTGGAGGAAGGATCTGTTGATTTTTTATTTTTTGCCCTCACCGGTTTCGAACCAAGGACAGGAATCGATATAATCAGAATTTTATTAAGTTAATTTTTTGATGAATTTTGAACTTTTTTTCATTAAAATCGGATAATAAATAAAGATTTCCAAGATGGCGACTAAATTTAAAGATGGCGACCATAACGATAGTTGCAACATTAATAGGATCCAATATGGCGGTCTTAACGTAAAGTGTAAGAATGACATGGTACTCAACCAAGATGGCAGGTGTAACGAAATATGCAACATTTATATAATCCAAGATGGCGACCGTAACAATAACTGCAACAGTGGTTTTTAAGATTTTTATTTAATTCGATTATTTAAATTTTTTAATGATTTATAAAAATTTTCCCGATTTTCTAACATAAAAATTGCAGATTTTCAAGATGGCGGGCGTAACGAAAATTGCAACGGTGACGTCTTAATTCAAAATGGCGGATAACACAATGCCGGAATGTTCGAGAAAACGAAATGACGTCATCCAAGATGGCGGATCCAAAATGGCCGTCGGGGTCAAGGTCAAGGTCAAATGTCAATGTCACATCCTGATAGAGGCTTAACTGAGGCTTGTGTTAAGGATGCTTAAGCCTATTTTAGGAATTTGTGTTCTTTCTAAGGCAAAAAACATTTGTGGTTTTTCGAAATCCTAATTTTTCTCGAAACGGGAATTTTTCCCTCGAAAACGGGAAATTTTGAGTCATTTTGAGTCAATTTTGAGGAATATTGAGTCAATTTTGAGGAATGTTGAGGAATTTTGAGTCAAAAATGGCCGCCGCGACGTCACAATCCAAGATGGCGGACAGACAATCACAATCCGCACAATCCACAGCCAGAAGCCGGACGCAGGAGCCCCTATTATATACTACTCACAATTCTGGATTACCATAGGCGAAACATTTCCCAGTATAACCTGAATTAGCTCTCCCTCACGCAGAGATAATTCTAAAATCTCTGCCTAAGAGGCCACGGAATTTATGAAGTGAAGTAACGGCTCATTAGGGCATTGAAAACGATACACAAAGTCTCGCTTACAAGTTTCCCTCACTCTAGGCGGATACACGAAGTGCACTACAGCCCGCTTGAACTGCGTGAAAGTCTCACCTCTAGCAATAGCATCTATGAGCAGATGCAAATAGGGGTCCCCACACAAACTTAAGAGGGATTTCATGAACTCGCCTTCACCCACTAACTGCAACTTAGCGATGCGGCCGGCTGCCACGAGAAAATCTAAAACCGCCCTAGGCTGATGGCTGTCTAGACGGGATAAGGATTTCAAGGATATCATGAATATTTTTTCCTGGAAATGATTACTGGTTTGACTCATGACCGCCGGGGACTGCCGGGTTTGGACCGCCTCGAATGCCTCGCAGGACTCACGCACGTAACGGACCAGCTGGGCTCTCAATTCCGCCACGGTGTCCGTCTCTGAGAACTCCAACCCGTTTTCCTCCAGGTACTCCTGGAGTTCGGCACGCCTCATCTTATAAATCCAGGAAGTTGCCGCAGAACTCATGATGACACTTGAAACAATTCAAACAAAACACACCAGACCAGAGCCGTAGCAGAGTAGCGCAGAATTTTGAAGGGTACTTGTTGCAGATCAGCAAATAACCTCCAACCCACGCATGGATAAACTAAAAAAACGTACCCTCACAAAATATGTACCTGAAAACAAATGACAATGTCCTAAGCTGGATTAGGAATGGCTACTAGAGGTGTGTTATTGTAGGTATAAGCAAAGTTAAATTTTATCTTTACGTCATCTTTAATTACTATCCTTTCAACTGCAAATAGGTACATTATAAACAGGTACAAAATCGTTTCACAAAATACATAGTTGAATAATTCTGATATAATACTGATAATACTGTATAATACTGATCCCTGTAACTGTAACATTCGTAACTTGCACAAATTTATAAGCATAACATTAAACTATTATAGTTTACATTATCAAGTCCCGCAATCGGACTCTCGCAAAACAAAGCTAGCTAGCTGTGACTGTCAAAAAGAGAAAGAGTCAAATAGATACAGCACATTATGCCACAAACGGCCTAACTTGTTAACGTAGACCAGACTAATATAGAACTGGCACAGCATGATACAGTTACTACAAAAAAAAAGGAGAAAAGAATTGAAAAATTATTTAACCAAAAAACTGTACGAACCACGAGACTACTCGACATGGTTACCCTACTGCCGAATGCCAAACGTAATTTCCAAGTGGCAAGCCGAAACAAATAATTTAGAAGAAATTGCATTAAGCTACATAACGATCACCTGACGTTAAGAACAGGGCCACAACCTGTTGGTGCCCAAGCACACAAACCCAAGTTCCGCGAAGAAGCTTACCATGTCGAGAGCTCGCCAGCACTGTACTTCTAACTGACTTAACGAGTTACAAAAGTAACTACATGCTGCTCAAATGGAAAGTGACCTGACACTGTCGGTGGCTACAAGTAGTTGGAAATAGGGGGTTCAAGAACAGGCGGAGGATCGAGGATCCGGCGGCCATCTTGGATGACGTCATCTAATCCGTATGCTAATCCATGCTAATCCGTATGCTAATCTATGCTAATCTACGCTAATCCATGCCAATATATGCTAATCCATGCCAATCTATGCTAATCCATGCCAATCTATGCCAATCAGTATGCCAATCTATGCCAATTCGTATGCCAATCTATGCCAATTCGTATGCCAATCTATGCCATTTCGTATGCCAATCTATGCTAATCCATATGTTAATCCATGCTAATCCATATGCTAATCCATGCTAATCCATCCGCCATTTTATATTTCTAGAAATTTCCACCAACTTCGAATCGTGACGTCACCGTTGCACTTTTCGTCACGGCCGCCATCTTGGATTAGAATTTTTTTTTTTCGAACTTTTGAAATTCGATGTAATCATCAGCCGCCATCTTGTTTCGTCTGCTGGTGGCCGCCATCTTGTTTTCGTCTGCTGGTGGCCGCCATCTTGTTTTCGTCTGCTGGAGGCAGCCATCTTGTGACGTCATATAGTTCTGTTGGTCGCCACCAGATAGCAGCAGGGATTATTTTATTTTAACTAAAATATTTTCAGTGCCGAGGCTGGGATTCGATCCATGGGACGTGAAAACGTCCAGGATGCCGTGGTTACGAGGCGGACACCTTGACCACTAGACCACGAGACCAATTGGGATATGGTGGAATAAATAATCTATATATGCTACGTACTGACGTCAAGTTTTATGATAAAAGGGGGGAGGGTGTTTTTGCCTTCCTTAATGCATACCTAAGGCGCCACATTTTAAATTAAAATTATTATACCATCGCCATCTTTAATTCCAGCACAGACTACCAGATGGCGCTAAATTCAAAATTAGTTACCAGAGGCGCCGCCATCTTGGTTCTCAAGTTGGCTGGTAGATGTCGCTAGTATCGCGCGCCAAATTCAAAAATTAGTTACCATAGGCGCCGCCATCTTGGTTCTCAAGTTGGCTGGTAGATGTCGCTAGTATCGCGCGCCAAATTCAAAAATTAGTTGCCAGAGGCGCCGCCATCTTGGTTCTCAAGTTGGCTGGTAGATGTCGCTAGTATCGCGCGCCAAATTCAAAAATTAGTTGCCAGAGACGCCGCCATCTTGGTTCTCAAGTTGGCTGGTAGATGTCGCTAGTATCGCGCGCCAAATTCAAAAATTAGTTGCCAGAGGCGCCGCCATCTTGGTTCTCAAGTTGGCTGGTAGATGGCGCCACCGTCGCCATATTTTAGTTAATATAATCGATACCAGATGACGCCACCATCGCCATCTTTAGTTCCTAGTGTTGCTACCAGAGTGTGCCACCGTCGCCATCTTTAATTCTTAAAGTTACTGCCGGATGGCGCCAAGTGTTATGCAATGTGTAACCAGTCGAGATAAGTTTGGAACCTGTAGCCATATTATTATTAATTAATAATGTATGTTTATTAAATATGATAGAGTATTTATAAAATATTGGTGTTGTGTAGAGACTCTCTCTTCTTCTCGTAGTGGCGGAAGACATCTCGAAGGTAGTGTTAGAATTTATGTATTAAAGCAATTTCTCTAGCTGAGGAGACTAATAACTTATAGTTACAATTCAATAATATCGGCAATTAAATGTTTTGATATTAAAGCAAACAACGTAAATGTTAAACACATATTTATTTAAATCTTATTACAAACAGCAAGGGGTAAGAACAATCGATGATTTAAAAGAAGTAAATAACGAGTAATAAAATCACTTAATATTCACACACTACACATCATAGTGACAAAGGCAACATTAACTCGAGACCCAATTATACATAGTAGTATGGGTGGTCGAATAGCCAGAATTTAAGTAGCTGAACATTACAATGGGCGCAATGGAATTTGCCATACAGTTTTATACATTTATCCAGGCGGTTTCCATAAGTCTTTAAAAGTTTGTTGAAGCTAGGACAGTTTCTTTCATTATGTAAATCAACAATGTTGGCACTGCACAGTTCACTAAAGATACTTTTCTGTTTGTCTCCTAGGACGTATACTACATCTCCTTCTTCAGGGTTGACGATGTCACATAACACTGATGAGATTTGGTCAAAGCTCACTTCACCTTCGTTCCACGAGAGTCCATGCACTTCATAAGTCAGTTTACGATTCTCGCTTTGCGACAGCCTGTCTAGTTCGGACCAGTCACATGGTGGTTTGAATATGTATTCATAGGTCCTCAATACATCACCGTCCTCGATGAACATTGCTGCAAGTTGCTTAACCACATACCCCTTTTGTGATGTGAGGCACTGAATGTTGCAGAGAAATAATGACATTTTTTTTGCCAGTACTCACGATAACTGATGTGTGAAGCTGTGCTAGCTCTGCAAGGCTGATGCTAGTTCTACAGGTATGACTGCAAGGCTGCAGTGCTGATGTTGTCTCTAGGATGCTGAATGTCAGACTGGTTGTAACAACCTTTGGTGTCGTAGTACACACAAATTTACAATTCGTCTTCATCACTATCCCCCAAGCCACTATCCGTTCCTTCATCCACATCTTCGTTCACCTCTTGCGCTTCCTTTGCGGCCTCGATGCAGGTCATAACAGCCTGATATAAATAGGTAATAAATATCTCTTCCTCAGGGAACTCAGTGAGAATGTTGAGGGTGGAGGATGTAAGGTGGTAATGTATATCATTAAAGTCCATACCTATGTAGCGACGTACTACATCCATTACAAATTCCCGAACATCGTCCATCGTAACACTGTTTAAATTACAATCGCAAACACTCTCCGCGTAAACACTGGTGGAAGCCATGATGATGAGAGCGTGGTTAGAAGCAGACTACCACGTTAGCGGAGCGATGCTGTGAGGCCCCAGAACTCGCTCGAAATAACCTGCACAACACATTCCAAAAACATGACGTAGCCTATGGTTGACGGCACAAACACCCTGAGTGGCTCTGCGTGTTTCCTCCTGCCCGAACACGCGCTGCTGTGAAAGCCTCTTCCCGAGCACAGACGTCACTCCCGCAGCAGACAAAACAGGCGTATGCTACAGGAGCTAGAACAATTGAATAGCCAAATATATATTTAGACTACCCAACTTCATAAATGACATGAGATAATTCCTGTGCGATAATCATACTTTAAATGTTGTAATGTATGTATAAACAATAATCATGACTAAGTACTTGAAAAAAAATGTAAGTGAGGTGTTATTCACCTTTAGCGCTTCTCGATTTCTGTATCTGCTACCCACGAATTAAATTGAGACGGGAAACCCCACCATTTCACAAAAGACCGACCATTTCTTCGTTTGAGAACTTTCTCCACCAAATATGTGTCCGGATACATCGTAGACTGGATCTCTTCAGCATAGAAGCCACCACGAATAGGCTTGTGGTCCAAGTCTTCGAGGTAGTAGGTCCTGGGTTCCGATTCACGAACGTGTGTCACACGGAAAAGTTCAGAACTCCAATTCGCCGTGAAACCTTTCTCAAAGACACCTTTCTGCTTGGAGATTCTCACAATGTCACCAACATTAGCTTTATGCTTGCGTGTATCTTTCTTCTTCGTGTTGGTGAATACAGCCCCAAGTAGACGATCATCCTTTACATCTTTAGGCTTCATTTTCGTGGTAGAATGCACTGTGGAATTATATTCACTTATAAGTTTCGACAAAAGATCCAACCAAAAACAACTCAAAGTCTTTTACAAACATAATATTTATTACTCAATTTCTATCCTACTACAGAATCACTTGCGAAAGCCAGCAATCTTATAAACATTTAGCCCTGCATAGACGTGCAACAACTACTTCTTAGCTCCAAATGGCTCCAAATGCTCCAAACGGCCTTCAAATGCTCCAACAGCTCCAAAAAAAGGCTCCAAATGCTTGACAGCTCCAAATGGCTCCAAATGCTCCAAACGGCTCCAAATGCTCCAACAGCTCCAAAAAAAGGCTCCAAATGCTTGACAGCTCCAAATGGCTCCAAATGCTCCAAACGGCTCCAAATGCTCCAAATGCCTCCAAATGGCTCCAAATGCTCCAAATGCTTCAAAAGACTCCAAATGCTCCAACAGCTCCAAAAAAAGACTCCAAATGCTTAACACAGCTCCAAATGGCTCCAACAGCTCCAAAAGGCTCCAAATGCTTGACAGCTCCAAATGCTCCAAATGGCTCCAACAGCTCCAAAAGGCTCCAAATGCTTCAAAAGGCTCCAATTGTTCCAACAGCTCTATCTTCAATTGGTTCCAACTGATTCCAATTACTTTTCTTATCGAACTTGGCATGATTACTAACATGTCTTTATTAGTATACATTTTGACTGGCAGTGGTAACGTATTTTGCACCTTTAAGTTATAAGTTTTATTTAGAAATCAGATTTCGATAAATGGTAGATACCATTTGGAAAGAAAATATATTAATTTATCTTCAAGTTTATACACATACATTTAATTTAAGCCATTATTGTATGTAGCCAGCTTCCCTCAGTTCTTTGAGTATGAAGGATATTTCTTTAATGTTCGAATAGTTTCCTGCACAAAGCGATCCATGTAGTAGTCGTAGCCTGTCAACCAATATGTTAGGATCTCCCAATGAGGTATAATCAAACTCTTCTGCTGCGTTCATCATCCTTGCATGTTTATAATAAATATTATCTCTGGTGTCTATCGTTTTAACACCAACCTCAAGGTCACTTTCATCATCGTGCCAGAGATTATCACAAGCTTGATCAGGATAATTAATTTTATTACGACGTTTCCATCGTTTTGGTCTCAAACCACCATCACAGTCTTCACTCTTGCATGCTTTTGGTGCTTCAGCACAATACTCAATCATGTCAGCCTTAGATGTGTCAGCACAGTCTTCGTTCACGCCAGCTTCTGATGTGTCACCACAGTCTTCAATCATGTCAGCACCACAAACTTGATCAGGATAATTTATTTTATTACGTCGTTTCCATCGTTTTGGTCTCAGACCGCCATCACAGTCTTCGATCTTACCTGCTTTAGGTGCTTCAGTACAGTACTCAATCATGTCAGCCTCAGATGTGTCACCACATTCTTCAATCATGCACGCTTCAGATGATTCATCAAAGTCTTCGACCTTGTAAGCTTCAGATGGTTCTCCATCTTTCTCATTTTCATGGAGACGACTAGATATTGGAGTAAATATATTTTCATTTCTAATGTGGTTACAACTACCTTCGTTTGTTTTAAATTTTAAATTATTATCTTCATCTAGATCAGTAATTTTAGCATTAGCTTTTTCGCCTTCGTTCCTCTTCCGCGATGTTGTAGCCCAGTCTTCGTTATCTTTATTCATCTTAATTGTACAGGTCTTGTAATGTCTATCCAAGTAATATCTTCTACCAAAGGATTTCTGACACTGACTGCAATGAAACGGTTTTTGACAAGGACCCAAATTACACTCGCTTCTCTCATGTCGTTTAGCATTCTTTCTCAAGGTAAACACCTTGCTACAGTATCTACAGTGATGACGTTTCGATACAGCGTCAGATCCTAAATCGGAATTCATATTAGTTACCGAGACTAATGCCAGATGCAAACTAAGAGTTTTAAATTAGATATATTACTTAAATAGAATTTTTTTAATTATTTCATCAGCGAGAATTAATTTATCTCATTCAAAGGTACTTGTTGCAAGTAGTTCTGCTTTTCAACAACAGATGTCGACACGTATTGCTTGCAGGTAAATATTATTTCTTTCTTTCATGCGGGGTGCAGGATTCTCACTAACGATCGCAATAGAGGGATGGCATCGCTATACTCCAAGGAGAAGGTAGTTTGTTCTTCCAGTTAGTGTTTCTCAGGGTATATATTATTATTTGACTGAATAATGATTTTTTTTTAAATTCCACCTAATAAAAATAAAATAGAAGCACTCAGAGAAAACCATCAGGGATGATGTCGTTTATAAACATCATAAATTACCAATTTTTTTTAAAAAAAGTCCAAATTTAATCCTACTTAAGCAAAGAGTTCACAAGCCCGCTTGTGAACTCTTTGCTTAAGCAACATGAGAGTTCTAGCACAAGCGGGCTTGTGAACTCTTTGCTTAAGCAACACGAGAGTTCTAGCACAAGCGGGCTTGTGAACTCTTTGCTTAAGCAACATGAGAGTTCTAGCACAAGCGGGCTTGTGAACTCTTTGCTTAAGCAACATGAGAGTTCTAGCACAAGCGGGCTTGTGAACTCTTTGCTTAAGTAGGATTAAATTTGGACTTTTTTTAAAAAAAATTGGTAATTTATGATGTTTATAAACGACATCATCCCTGATGGTTTTCTCTGAGTGCTTCTATTTTATTTTTATTAGGTGGAATTTAAAAAAAAATCATTATTCAGTCAAATAATAATATATACCCTGAGAAACACTAACTGGAAGAACAAACTACCTTCTCCTTGGAGTATAGCGATGCCATCCCTCTATTGCGATCGTTAGTGAGAATCCTGCACCCCGCATGAAAGAAAGAAATAATATTTACCTGCAAGCAATACGTGTCGACATCTGTTGTTGAAAAGCAGAACTACTTGCAACAAGTACCTTTGAATGAGATAAATTAATTCTCGCTGATGAAATAATTAAAAAAATTCTATTTAAGTAATATATCTAATTTAAAACTCTTAGTTTGCATCTGGCATTAGTCTCGGTAACTAATATGAATTCCGATTTAGGATCTGACGCTGTATCGAAACGTCATCACTGTAGATACTGTAGCAAGGTGTTTACCTTGAGAAAGAATGCTAAACGACATGAGAGAAGCGAGTGTAATTTGGGTCCTTGTCAAAAACCGTTTCATTGCAGTCAGTGTCAGAAATCCTTTGGTAGAAGATATTACTTGGATAGACATTACAAGACCTGTACAATTAAGATGAATAAAGATAACGAAGACTGGGCTACAACATCGCGGAAGAGGAACGAAGGCGAAAAAGCTAATGCTAAAATTACTGATCTAGATGAAGATAATAATTTAAAATTTAAAACAAACGAAGGTAGTTGTAACCACATTAGAAATGAAAATATATTTACTCCAATATCTAGTCGTCTCCATGAAAATGAGAAAGATGGAGAACCATCTGAAGCTTACAAGGTCGAAGACTTTGATGAATCATCTGAAGCGTGCATGATTGAAGAATGTGGTGACACATCTGAGGCTGACATGATTGAGTACTGTACTGAAGCACCTAAAGCAGGTAAGATCGAAGACTGTGATGGCGGTCTGAGACCAAAACGATGGAAACGACGTAATAAAATAAATTATCCTGATCAAGTTTGTGGTGCTGACATGATTGAAGACTGTGGTGACACATCAGAAGCTGGCGTGAACGAAGACTGTGCTGACACATCTAAGGCTGACATGATTGAGTATTGTGCTGAAGCACCAAAAGCATGCAAGAGTGAAGACTGTGATGGTGGTTTGAGACCAAAACGATGGAAACGTCGTAATAAAATTAATTATCCTGATCAAGCTTGTGATAATCTCTGGCACGATGATGAAAGTGACCTTGAGGTTGGTGTTAAAACGATAGACACCAGAGATAATATTTATTATAAACATGCAAGGATGATGAACGCAGCAGAAGAGTTTGATTATACCTCATTGGGAGATCCTAACATATTGGTTGACAGGCTACGACTACTACATGGATCGCTTTGTGCAGGAAACTATTCGAACATTAAAGAAATATCCTTCATACTCAAAGAACTGAGGGAAGCTGGCTACATACAATAATGGCTTAAATTAAATGTATGTGTATAAACTTGAAGATAAATTAATATATTTTCTTTCCAAATGGTATCTACCATTTATCGAAATCTGATTTCTAAATAAAACTTATAACTTAAAGGTGCAAAATACGTTACCACTGCCAGTCAAAATGTATACTAATAAAGACATGTTAGTAATCATGCCAAGTTCGATAAGAAAAGTAATTGGAATCAGTTGGAACCAATTGAAGATAGAGCTGTTGGAACAATTGGAGCCTTTTGAAGCATTTGGAGCCTTTTGGAGCTGTTGGAGCCATTTGGAGCATTTGGAGCTGTCAAGCATTTGGAGCCTTTTGGAGCTGTTGGAGCCATTTGGAGCTGTGTTAAGCATTTGGAGTCTTTTTTTGGAGCTGTTGGAGCATTTGGAGTCTTTTGAAGCATTTGGAGCATTTGGAGCCATTTGGAGGCATTTGGAGCATTTGGAGCCGTTTGGAGCATTTGGAGCCATTTGGAGCTGTCAAGCATTTGGAGCCTTTTTTTGGAGCTGTTGGAGCATTTGGAGCCGTTTGGAGCATTTGGAGCCATTTGGAGCTGTCAAGCATTTGGAGCCTTTTTTTGGAGCTGTTGGAGCATTTGAAGGCCGTTTGGAGCATTTGGAGCCATTTGGAGCTAAGAAGTAGTTGTTGCACGTCTATGCAGGGCTAAATGTTTATAAGATTGCTGGCTTTCGCAAGTGATTCTGTAGTAGGATAGAAATTGAGTAATAAATATTATGTTTGTAAAAGACTTTGAGTTGTTTTTGGTTGGATCTTTTGTCGAAACTTATAAGTGAATATAATTCCACAGTGCATTCTACCACGAAAATGAAGCCTAAAGATGTAAAGGATGATCGTCTACTTGGGGCTGTATTCACCAACACGAAGAAGAAAGATACACGCAAGCATAAAGCTAATGTTGGTGACATTGTGAGAATCTCCAAGCAGAAAGGTGTCTTTGAGAAAGGTTTCACGGCGAATTGGAGTTCTGAACTTTTCCGTGTGACACACGTTCGTGAATCGGAACCCAGGACCTACTACCTCGAAGACTTGGACCACAAGCCTATTCGTGGTGGCTTCTATGCTGAAGAGATCCAGTCTACGATGTATCCGGACACATATTTGGTGGAGAAAGTTCTCAAACGAAGAAATGGTCGGTCTTTTGTGAAATGGTGGGGTTTCCCGTCTCAATTTAATTCGTGGGTAGCAGATACAGAAATCGAGAAGCGCTAAAGGTGAATAACACCTCACTTACATTTTTTTTCAAGTACTTAGTCATGATTATTGTTTATACATACATTACAACATTTAAAGTATGATTATCGCACAGGAATTATCTCATGTCATTTATGAAGTTGGGTAGTCTAAATATATATTTGGCTATTCAATTGTTCTAGCTCCTGTAGCATACGCCTGTTTTGTCTGCTGCGGGAGTGACGTCTGTGCTCGGGAAGAGGCTTTCACAGCAGCGCGTGTTCGGGCAGGAGGAAACACGCAGAGCCACTCAGGGTGTTTGTGCCGTCAACCATAGGCTACGTCATGTTTTTGGAATGTGTTGTGCAGGTTATTTCGAGCGAGTTCTGGGGCCTCACAGCATCGCTCCGCTAACGTGGTAGTCTGCTTCTAACCACGCTCTCATCATCATGGCTTCCACCAGTGTTTACGCGGAGAGTGTTTGCGATTGTAATTTAAACAGTGTTACGATGGACGATGTTCGGGAATTTGTAATGGATGTAGTACGTCGCTACATAGGTATGGACTTTAATGATATACATTACCACCTTACATCCTCCACCCTCAACATTCTCACTGAGTTCCCTGAGGAAGAGATATTTATTACCTATTTATATCAGGCTGTTATGACCTGCATCGAGGCCGCAAAGGAAGCGCAAGAGGTGAACGAAGATGTGGATGAAGGAACGGATAGTGGCTTGGGGGATAGTGATGAAGACGAATTGTAAATTTGTGTGTACTACGACACCAAAGGTTGTTACAACCAGTCTGACATTCAGCATCCTAGAGACAACATCAGCACTGCAGCCTTGCAGTCATACCTGTAGAACTAGCATCAGCCTTGCAGAGCTAGCACAGCTTCACACATCAGTTATCGTGAGTACTGGCAAAAAAAATGTCATTATTTCTCTGCAACATTCAGTGCCTCACATCACAAAAGGGGTATGTGGTTAAGCAACTTGCAGCAATGTTCATCGAGGACGGTGATGTATTGAGGACCTATGAATACATATTCAAACCACCATGTGACTGGTCCGAACTAGACAGGCTGTCGCAAAGCGAGAATCGTAAACTGACTTATGAAGTGCATGGACTCTCGTGGAACGAAGGTGAAGTGAGCTTTGACCAAATCTCATCAGTGTTATGTGACATCGTCAACCCTGAAGAAGGAGATGTAGTATACGTCCTAGGAGACAAACAGAAAAGTATCTTTAGTGAACTGTGCAGTGCCAACATTGTTGATTTACATAATGAAAGAAACTGTCCTAGCTTCAACAAACTTTTAAAGACTTATGGAAACCGCCTGGATAAATGTATAAAACTGTATGGCAAATTCCATTGCGCCCATTGTAATGTTCAGCTACTTAAATTCTGGCTATTCGACCACCCATACTACTATGTATAATTGGGTCTCGAGTTAATGTTGCCTTTGTCACTATGATGTGTAGTGTGTGAATATTAAGTGATTTTATTACTCGTTATTTACTTCTTTTAAATCATCGATTGTTCTTACCCCTTGCTGTTTGTAATAAGATTTAAATAAATATGTGTTTAACATTTACGTTGTTTGCTTTAATATCAAAACATTTAATTGCCGATATTATTGAATTGTAACTATAAGTTATTAGTCTCCTCAGCTAGAGAAATTGCTTTAATACATAAATTCTAACACTACCTTCGAGATGTCTTCCGCCACTACGAGAAGAAGAGAGAGTCTCTACACAACACCAATATTTTATAAATACTCTATCATATTTAATAAACATACATTATTAATTAATAATAATATGGCTACAGGTTCCAAACTTATCTCGACTGGTTACACATTGCATAACACTTGGCGCCATCCGGCAGTAACTTTAAGAATTAAAGATGGCGACGGTGGCACACTCTGGTAGCAACACTAGGAACTAAAGATGGCGATGGTGGCGTCATCTGGTATCGATTATATTAACTAAAATATGGCGACGGTGGCGCCATCTACCAGCCAACTTGAGAACCAAGATGGCGGCGCCTCTGGCAACTAATTTTTGAATTTGGCGCGCGATACTAGCGACATCTACCAGCCAACTTGAGAACCAAGATGGCGGCGTCTCTGGCAACTAATTTTTGAATTTGGCGCGCGATACTAGCGACATCTACCAGCCAACTTGAGAACCAAGATGGCGGCGCCTCTGGCAACTAATTTTTGAATTTGGCGCGCGATACTAGCGACATCTACCAGCCAACTTGAGAACCAAGATGGCGGCGCCTATGGTAACTAATTTTTGAATTTGGCGCGCGATACTAGCGACATCTACCAGCCAACTTGAGAACCAAGATGGCGGCGCCTCTGGTAACTAATTTTGAATTTAGCGCCATCTGGTAGTCTGTGCTGGAATTAAAGATGGCGATGGTATAATAATTTTAATTTAAAATGTGGCGCCTTAGGTATGCATTAAGGAAGGCAAAAACACCCTCCCCCCTTTTATCATAAAACTTGACGTCAGTACGTAGCATATATAGATTATTTATTCCACCATATCCCAATTGGTCTCGTGGTCTAGTGGTCAAGGTGTCCGCCTCGTAACCACGGCATCCTGGATGTTTTCACGTCCCATGGATCGAATCCCAGCCTCGGCACTGAAAATATTTTAGTTAAAATAAAATAATCCCTGCTGCTATCTGGTGGCGACCAACAGAACTATATGACGTCACAAGATGGCTGCCTCCAGCAGACGAAAACAAGATGGCGGCCACCAGCAGACGAAAACAAGATGGCGGCCACCAGCAGACGAAACAAGATGGCGGCTGATGATTACATCGAATTTCAAAAGTTCGAAAAAAAAAAATTCTAATCCAAGATGGCGGCCGTGACGAAAAGTGCAACGGTGACGTCACGATTCGAAGTTGGTGGAAATTTCTAGAAATATAAAATGGCGGATGGATTAGCATGGATTAGCATATGGATTAGCATGGATTAACATATGGATTAGCATAGATTGGCATACGAAATGGCATAGATTGGCATACGAATTGGCATAGATTGGCATACGAATTGGCATAGATTGGCATACTGATTGGCATAGATTGGCATGGATTAGCATAGATTGGCATGGATTAGCATATATTGGCATGGATTAGCGTAGATTAGCATAGATTAGCATACGGATTAGCATGGATTAGCATACGGATTAGATGACGTCATCCAAGATGGCCGCCGGATCCTCGATCCTCCGCCTGTTCTTGAACCCCCTATTTCCAACTACTGCTACAGCTGAAAAGGCCTCGAGACTCAGCTCCGAAAATCCTCGAAAGCAGCGCCCCAGAAGGGGAACCGCGCAAGTGCAGTAAACCAGAAGGGTGGGGGATCAATTACCAATAGGCAGGAGAAGGAATCGTGACGTATTTAAAGGGGAAAGGAGGGGGAATGGGTAGGAGGGGTGACAACTACGCCGCGCTGAAGTCGAAGTACATGACGTTGTCATTACAAACTTAAAGAAAGAGAGACCATTTCAGATTCAGAAGAGAAACTGAAAATTTTGAAAAAAGCAGAAGAACAAAAACGAATTTTTGCAGGTAAATTGTTTGAAGAAGAAAATGTTAGGTTAAAAAAAGCCGTTGCGCAAAAAAACATGACATAAATAGTGTTAGCACAAGCTATGCTGGAAGGTTTAATAAGAGTCAGGAAAGAAGAATGTGAGAAAAAAACAGGAGTCTGAAACAGTGCAAAAGTCAATTGAAAAAAGGAAAACAAAAATTATATCGGATTATTTTTCAAAAAAACCAACACTGTAGATTATTAATGTGTCGTTTACTTTGTTGAATTCGTGATCATGGAACTTGTGTAACTATGTTTAATGTATATAACACTTATATAGAGTTTTTTTATTTTAATTTGACAAAAGCTTTCTAACATAAACCATCAGTACTGACCTGGTTACACAATTTTTTTTTAATTCACCACCAGCTAAGGTAAGGTGTGATATATTTTTTATTATTATAGTATGTTATTTATTTTATATTTATGTAGTGTTATTTTGTGTAATTTGTGTGAAATTTTTTGAAAAATAGTAACTTAATTTTATTGGCTTGGTAGAATTTTGGTCACTTTTTTTTTTAAAGGTTACTTTTTTTACAGAAAAGTCACTTTTTTCACTATTTTAGGAGAGTTGAACCACTTTGAGGCCTTCGCCCTGAGACACACTCAGGCTCCTCCTTAACCCGGACTCCTCCCAAATACGCTTGGTTTTTAGTTAGGTTAGGGAAATAATTAAATAACCTTAGTAAGTAATTATACTCTGATTATGGCGACTGCAACATCGACCTAAAATGGTGAATGATTTTACGATATTATGTAGACAGTGACATTTTATTTATTTTGAATGTCAGGTGTTTAAATATCAAAATTTTTATATAACTTTACAATTGTGTAAAAAATAGCATGTGAATAATCAAAAAAACATAATTTCTACATAATATTAATATATATAAGATGCGTCGGGGCAAGTGCGTTTTCGGGGCAAGTGCTTAACTGTCAAATAATTCCCAATCTATACTAATATTATAAAGCTGAAGAGTTTGTTTGTTTGAACGCGCTAATCTCAGGAACCACTGGTCCGATTTAAAAAATTCTTTCAGTGTTGGATAGTACATTTATCAAGGAAGGCTATATGCTATATTATATTATCAATAACATTAGGGATCCTTACTTAAAGTCCAATTTAGAATCAAATGCGTAGGAGGGGGTTAGATACAACATGCAGTACACGTACGAAGTGTGTGTTGACAATGCCGCAGGCGCTAGAAGTTTATTTCCTATTGCCTATTAACATTGTTGCCACGCACTAGATGCCTTATCATTCTTAATTTTCCCATACAAGTAAAAAACACCTGTGTGATATTAATAACGAAGCAATCAGTACCCTCATAAGAGTTCAATTAGTATTTAAATACTTTTTATCACTTTAAATTGCGAACCTAAACTATTGTTTTTTCCTCTCTGTGTTTAATTTGTTTTTTTACTAGAATTATTTTTATTATTTATAATTAATTTTCATTTTTCGGACCATCTATATATATATATATATATATATATATATATACACACACACACACACACACAAGTCCTTGTCAGAATTGTAACGGGAGAGGAAAATTATTGATGGTCCGAAATATATAGTGGCGCCGTCCCCGTTGCCTGCCCTGAAATATGATAATTAAATTACGTGAAAGGAAATTTGGTCTCGAGGGCGGGGTTCTTTGCCTCGTGGCTGCAGGCAGGGACGCGTCTACAAAGAGCCCCCCGGGCTGTTATGGCCACCCAGGACGCCGTACTATGAAAATAAAACAAGTGAACTTAACTGATTTATTACTGAAACACACGTTACAATCCTTCACTTCGCGTAAGGAACTTTCACGTGACTGGCCGTATCATCGTCGACCTCCACTCCGCCCACACGGCCCTTGATTGGCGGTACTGGTTATTGTCTAACGGTATACTGGAGGCTAGCACATCGAGGGGTGCAGGCTACCCTGAGAGCTACGGTGACGATGATTCGAGAGAACGGCAAGTCTAGTGTTTAGCACGTGGTATTCCGTACGGTCCGGAACACGGAAGATATACTTATGTCTGAATGGGAAATTACGCATAACACTGAATTGGACACGTAAGTAAGGATGAAGGCGAACACTAACACTAACACTTAAATCTAACAATAAATTCACTACGAGCACGTCCCGGGCTCGGGGTGGTTTTAGTCCCTCTGTTCAGGGGAATTACGTAAATCGAGGCTCGTCCTCGTGGTGGCGGGGCCACGTTAAACTGGGAACGGGCGCGGCGGAACCCGATGTGGTAACTTATCCGCGACCATTGCACGTCCCAGGGGATGATGTGTTCTGAAGTTCAGTTTCGCGTTAGGCGCAATGCCGCCCCACGTGGGCAATGTAAAAGTTCTCCGTGGGGAGTTAGCATGGCGTGAAGCGCAGGCACCTCGGCGGGCTGCCTAAAAACATTATTAATTACGTAGCACACGTGAAAGTCGACCGTGGAGCTGAAGAAAGAAGATTCAGAAATATTACCTATGGACGTTACATGTGGAATCGGGCGCGAAAGTTGGATGCTCCCCGTGCGCGGGGCTGCCGGCCGTGGTGAGTGCTGGAAGGCTATTGACGACTCTCCCTGGCAACCGGGCCAGGGAGGGGAGGAAAACCCGCGGGAAAACGACGGAGCGCGGGAAGATGATGCCGGCCAGTTTTGTGAACGGAGATAGTTTACAATATCATTAATTAATTAACAAGCATTATTAGGCTTATTAAAAGTTTTAGTTTGGGTTTGTTATTTGAATTACATATGCACTGGATTCCCTATGCGCATCGCCACACCCGGCCGGGCGCTTTGTACATCTAGCCGGCCGTGACTGACGTCACGCCGTTCGAGGCACTGCACTACGCTACACGCGCGGGCGTGTTCGTCGCACTGTAACTGGTTCAGGTGTTGAGGACACATAACGGCCTGTGCTCTCAGAGGGTGCGCCCGGTCCTTTTACGGTGTAGGACCTATCCCAGCCGCTTTAACGTAAACTCCCCGCACAATGCATTACGCAAGGCAGTGCAGCATACGGCGCGGGCCGACTCCCGCAGTCACAGACATTTGGCTTATTGCCGAAGTGCACAGGCACCGACCACATCGAGTTAAAGATTTTTAACAAATTTCACACAGGTGGGCCCGAGCGTCGCCGTTCGCAATTTACGGGATTGGCCGACTCCAATCGAACTCTCCCCCTCAACCTCGACTGGTGTGAGGGCTTAATAATAGTGATGGCGCGTCAGAGTGCCCAATGTTAACATAGTGTAATTTGTGTAGGGAAAAATAGTGTAACTAACTGCAAGTGTAACTGCCAGTTTCAATTAAACGTCCACTCCGCACACTCTGTGCGCGACGTGTATACGACAGTGCAAACCAGACTCGTGTGTGTTATTTGTGAATTTCCCCAACCCAGTTAGGTATCAGCATGCTATGCTGTGTAGGGCCAGTAGTGTATCAGTAAGCAGGGATCCCTAACACCAAGACCACCGCCGCTGTTCCTAGTGGGCCACGCAGGGGCATACGTACCCATCGACCCACCTCGTGGTTAACCGTAGAGTTAGCTTGGCGCCCTCCCGGACACGTTCTCCGTAAAACACCAGCCGGATCTCGAACACGAGAACCCGGGTGACGGCACAGGTTGTAATTATACTTAATATTTATGTTTTTCTAATATCTTCAAGAAATTCATATTTAAACCTAGATCTGCACTTCCCCCAACATTTTTGTTTCCTTGTGGAAGTGCAGATTAAAATGGTGGGGTAGGTGCCAAGAATCTGCACTTACCCCACAAAACTATAACCTGCATGCCAGCTCAAAGTCACTGTTCACCATTTGGCGAGCTGGAGCTTGGAGCAGGTGCGCGGATTAAAAATACTTCTGTCGTTATTTTAAAATAATAATATTGAATATTTTGAATTCAAAATCTGTTATTAATTTCTTGCTTCTTTTCAGTGAAATTATATCCCCTCTCAACATGGTAAGATTCCGAAAAAGGAAAACTGACAGGGGAATGCAGTGTTCAGCTGGGGATTTAGCCAAAGCAGTTGCTTAGGTACAGTCAGGAAGAAGCAAAGTTTACAATGCATCAACGATCGTGCAAAAGGCAGAAGAGGGGTTAAATCAAACACTCAAGGACTACCTCCTGCTTTATCCCTTGCTGTGGAGAAAAACATTGCAGATGGGCTGAAATAAATAAAGAGATGTGGACTTGGCCTAACTAGGAATGACATAATGTCACTTGTTGGGGACTTTATTAAAGGAAACAATATTACTACTCCATTTAAGGATGGCTGTCCAAAAAGTGATTGGTTATATGCATTTATGAAACGCAACAATTTCTCAGTTAAAAAACCACAAAGTGTCGAAATTGGCAGGCGCCGTTGCATTGATCCATTTGTAATTAGTGATTATTTTGATTTACTCGGGGAAACTATTAAAACGCTGGGCCTTGAAAACCTTCCTCATCTAATTTTTAATCTAGATGAGACTGTTTTTGCCAGAGACCCTACCAAAACGAAAATTGTTGGGGAGATTGGATATCCCTCGACTCAAACTGTCAGTTCCCCTGGGAGAGATAACATAACAGTCCTTTTTACAGCCAGTGCAAGTGGCATAAAACTTCCTCCTGTTGTTGTATTAAAGGGGGTAAATATTTGGGATGACTGGATCCCTCCAAGAGATCGTCTTTATCCGGGAATGTAATTTTCAGCGGCAAAAATTGGGTGGATGGAATCCCAGACATTTGAGAAGTTCTTTGAGAAAACGTTTGTACCATTTCTTTGTGAGGAGAGGCCAGCATTGGTGTTCTGTGATGGTCATAAAACTCATGTGTCGTTACAAGTTATAGAACTGGCTAGACGTGAAAACATCACTATTTTTGTTCTGCCCCCTCATTCATCTCACATTTTGCAGCCACTTGATTTGAGTGTAATGAAATCTCTGAAAACTGACTGGGACATCAGACTGGTTAACTGGCAAAAACACCATGTTGGCCAAAAGTTGAACAAAAGATCATTTATTTAATTGTTGTCCTCATTATGGACCCAATTAGAGCCAACCAGGGCCGCCGAGAAGGGGGGGGGGGGCCAAAGGGGCAAATGCCCAGGGGCCCGGTAGCCTTAGGGAAGCTGGGAAGTGGAAAAAAAATGGCTGGAAAAACATTTTCCCCCTGCTATTAAAACATCTTGTACAATATATATATATATATGTATGTATGTATGTATGTGTGTGTGTGTATATATATATTTGTTTTGTGTGTTCCTAAAACTACAGTCGATAACCAATAACCTAACCGAGCAGTAGGTACTTGTAACATTCAGTTCACACCAAAATACTTGCTTAGTAGCAGAAATGGGAACGTTACAGGGACGTCGGAACAGGGGGGACAGCAGGGGCGAGTCGCCCCCGTGCTGTTATTCATGGGGGGACGAGAGTAGCATTTCGCCCCCCTCCTTTTCCCGGAATAAATGTTTGGTCGTAGTAGTATTTTTCTCAACCTGTAGTTACAAATGTTGCATTGGTGATCACATTGATTAGAAAATCAAATTTATGATTGTCAATATACTGTAAAATGATTGCAAATTCCTAGATGGTATTTTATTTAAATTGTACTACATCTACTGTCAGAGTAGTATTTAATACATTCTACGTCATCAAATTCTTGGAATGGTATATTTAATATTTTGGTTCGGAAACTCATTAAATAGCACAATTTTGCATCTAAAATTCCAAATTTTTCCGGGGGAGGGCCCCCGGACCCCCCACTCTATGACTGAGGTAAGTGTGATACATCTGTTCGGCCCCCCACTAATGAAAACGTTCCGACGTCCCTGGAACGTTATAAATAATTAATATGTATTACAAATTTTTCAATGTAATGAACATGGTTCAGTGTGTTTGATGTTTTCGAAGTAATAAAATTGATAATTACTTTACATTATTTTAATAATATTTACTTTCAGAATAAATTATTATACTTATGTATTTTAAACACTCATTTAATAATGCAATTTCTGATTACCATTTAAGATTTTTTTTTTTGCAACATATACATCAAAATTAATTAATATTTGTATTTTGATGGGATTAACAATGTAAAAGTGCACTGAGATAATACATGCAAATGCTCTCTTTTTTTTGCGTAACTAGTAAATCGTTATGTATGTTCAAATGAAGTGTGCAATTTTACGATACCATATATATTTATGGTATAGGCCTACGTAGTAGTGGTTTGCAAAAAAAAAAAAAAAGGAAGGAGGCCTACTACCCCAGCTGCCCAGGGGCCCACAAATTCTCTCAGCGGCCCTGGAGCCAACAGTCATAATTTCAGGGTTTAGGAAGGCAGGGATTTATCCCTTTAATAGGGATACGATTCCACAAAACATATATGATCCAGCTGCACTTCGTCGTTGGAAGGCGAATAAGAATCAACAGGACAGAGGCCCAGGTGAAGAAGTGGCCAAATCAATGGATAATCACTGCGACTGCCCTTCTAATCCTGTAGGATACTCCACCAATTCAGGATGTTTCTTTGGATTCTGGTGATTTGCACGAAGAAATCTCACAACTTCCTGCTGTTGATCCGTGTCAATCAAGGGCGCCCATACCCGGGGGCAGGGGGGGCCGTGCCCCCCCCCCCCCCCCATCAAGCTTTCAGGGAAGGAAAAAAAATAGTGGAGTCAGGTGTTTTATTTTAAAGAAAATTATTTAAATTCGGTATTATGTATAAGTGGTTCAACACGACTATATTATTGTATATCGTTTTTTACATGTCTACTTCATTTTTCATGTTAATTCAAGCATTAGTTTCTGCTGCTGCGATATAAGGTGTTGTGTACAGGGAGAAAATGCGGACAAGCGCAACGCCCGTGGCGAGTCATTCCTCTTCGTATTCCTACCCAAGCTCACGCGATAACACAACACAACAGATTTAGACCAGTCAGAGTTAGACGACGCGACAGCTGACGTGTGCTTGCAGACGGCGAAATGTTTTGCTACTTTTTCGTCATAATAATGTGTATGTTCACAAATAACATCTCAAAACAGAGATTTTTCAATAGTCTTTAGGTCTACAGTTTTATACATCTGGTCTAGATTTAGTTTAGTGTAGTCAGTCAGTGTAAATAACTTAAGTGTAAATAAATCAGTGAAAAGTGTAAAGATAAAAACCATTGTTATTATGTAGTGTTTCTTAGTTTTCCTCATTCGTCACATCCGCTCAGTATATTCACAATTTTTAAGGTAAGCGTACACCATTTAAGTTACTCAAATAAGAATTATTGTTCAGAAAAGTCTACAACGTAAAATTTATGTTGGAATCTTGAATTTAGAGGAAAACCTTTTTTTCCCTTCAAAAGTGTTTAAAAGGATAAGGATTCCGCTACCTTCAGTAGACTCGGAAGCAATTCACACTGGAATCCCGATTTTACGTACGCTCACGGTCGCTTGGATTGTATTCGTAAAATCGTTATCTTCAAAAAATTTTAAACACCCCACCCTCTGAAGATACATGTTATAATTTATTGAACGGAATATATATAATATTAAATAGTAAAAACAATGACTGACGTCTGCCCTCTGCCCTCTGCCCTCCCCTTTAACATTCCATAACTTGCCTCATTGCACGAGTGATATAAAGTGACCTCACAGCGACTAACCACAGTTGCACCACGCATTGCATCATGTTAACTTTTGTGCGGTGACAGATACATAAATACTGACCTGCTAGAAATTTTTCAAAAGCAGAGAGAAAGCAATGACGAATTCAAAACCATTTTCGAGGCAGTAAAAGAAGATTGTAATGAGCTTGACATAGATATAAAAATCCCAATATTGGCTGAAAGGCAGACCCACAGATGTAACGTGAATGTCCAGTGCTCATCACCTGAAGACTATTTCAAAGTTGCAATTTACAATCCGTACATGGATTCTATAATTATGTCACTTACTACAAGATTTGAAAGAAATAAAGGCATACCTTTGGAATTCTTCACCAACATTTGATGAAAAAGGAGATGAAAGAAGATTTCATGAGAGACATAAAAGTTTGCAAAAGTTTTATAAAATCGACAACTTGGAAGCAGAAGCCAGATTATGGTATGACGTCTGGACGAATAAGGAATGTTTGAAAAAAACAAAGCTCCATGATATACTTTCAGAAACCATGTTTTACCCAGCAGTACCTAAGGAACTGCTTATATTCTACCAAACCATACCCCCCCACATTTTGCACAATAGAACGTTCTTTCAGCACACTGCGTAAAGTGAAGACGTGGCTGAGAAGTACTACTGACGAGGACCGTGTCCAGCTTGTGCCTTCTAAGTGTCCACAGGAAAGGAGTGAAAAACACTGGTTTCGAGGACAAAGTGCTTGACTTGTTCGGCAAGAAGAAAATTAATTTACAGTTTGCTTTTTCAGATAAATATTAGAGCCAAATCCGTAATCAAACTTGTAACCAGTACAACTGTTTACAGTTATATATTATTATTTTTATTATGATTGTAATATTAATTGTATATTCCATGAGCGAATATAATGTATTTAATTGTTTTGATTGTAAAGAGGACAACCAAGGCATAACAAATATGACACATCTTATTACCATAGACGACACACTTTCAACTTCAGGGTCTTCTAAGAATTATTCCTTGGAAACTTTATTCATTTGGTCTTAGTTCGATTCTTTTACACTCCAACATCCACGTTTTTATTTCACTATGCAGCTTATTCTGTTTGCTGATATCGATAGCTCCTTGGTTGCTAGGGACTGCCAGTAAATAGATATTAGGAGTAAGAAGGGAGACGCCATCGCCATCTTGCGGAAAGAAGACGTTTCTCGGGCTGGGGCGAACCAAAGCCTTGGTTGCCGCCCGAGAAATAGAAGATTTCGCGTCATCCGCGATCGTGTCCTGCTTAGAATTCTCCTCTCTACGAGTTGAGAGAATTGTATCTGGATTAAATAAATCCTAGATAGGGAGTATCGGCGACTTCGAGTGCCAACTTCCGCGTCGGTCCCGTTTTCGTCTCGTAGTGGTTCCAGACATCTGAGGGCAGCGCCAGCTGAGATTCGACCACGAAGATTGGTGAGACCAATCCAGAATTAAACCAGACTTTCCAGGACGAGAGGGATGTCGAGTCTTCAGCTGATACCCGGCGACAGCAGCCCTTCTGTAGTTCGCTAATTACAGAATTACAGCATCCAGAGTTCCAGTGTAGCAGCAGACCACCTGGAGGTCCTGTGAAGAGAGCCTCAAGCCTCCGACAACGTATAGCTAAACCCGGCAGGATATTCAACGTGTTCTAGTGACGTCATTTGCATCTAATTTCCGACACCTAGATTTGACACCTTGGTTGTTTCTCAATTAATCTCATTTTAAACGTAACTTCACACCAATATTTAAGAACCATTAAAATCATATATTTTCAATTATTATTATTTCATTTATATGCAAATTTCCATTATTCACGTAACACCACTAAATTTCCTTTTTATAATTACTCTCCATACAGTAACCCAGGGCAGTGACGTGCTAGCTGGACTATCAGTCTGGGCAGACAATCCAGCAGTAGCGGTCCTGGTATTTACTGCAACGAGGATAGGCGCCAAGAACCCCGTGAGAACACATCAATACAATAGCAAGATTTAACTTTCAGTGGCACCCATTGTCGTGGGGCCTGTAATAGCAAGGAGGTTTATTTCAGTGGCGAGCCAACTTAGGGGCTTCGACGAGGGTCGACATACACTGGACCGTCTACCAAAGTGAAATTGTGTAGTTTGCTGTAGCATAGCATACTAGTACGTCGGAACCACAACAAGATGGCCGACGAAGGTATGTATTTCCTGAGGCACAAAAAGACCAGCTCCGACAAGGAGGAAACGTCAGGCGAGGGCCAGAAAGAAATTCTAGGCGTTGTGGAAAGCGAAAACAAAGAGGATACACCCACACTAAGCGTTGAGGCAGGTCAAGAAATTAGCTTTGCTCCCGAACCCGCGCGCATAGAGGAAAGTAACGCTTCCGAACCAGTTGTGCAGGCAGCTAAAGAAAACACGAATAATATTTCCATGGAGGATTTAATGCGAGCATTGAATGTGGTTATTATACAAATTCATACTGCGTTAGAATCACAGCGTATGGAAGTAACTGAACATATGTCTAACGAAATGGCTAGACAAATTAATACTGCGTTAGAATCCCAGCGTACCGAAGTGACCGAACATATGTCTAGCGAAATGGCTAAGCAGAGGTCCGAAGCGGCGGAACAGGCTAAAAATTTGTCTGAAGAGCTAGCGCGACAACACTTTGAATTGATAGACAAAGTAGAAGCTAAAATTGGTGACGTAACCAGACAGCTAGCTACACAAATTCGCGACACGCAGGAGGAAGTTCATAACATTCGCGAAACGGTAATGAACAGATTTGAGGAAATTGATGCGCAAGTAACCGAGTTACAACAACACGTAATCAACACGGAAACTACGTGCATAGAAGTAGCAAAACGTGCTGCAGAGGAACAGTTCAACCATTACGTTCAGCTTAGCGAAACACAATTCGCAAACGTAAATACCGTGCTACAACGACATGAAGCGAGTAGTGCAGACGACATTCGAACCGTGAATAGAAAATTGATCCAGCTCGAGAACTGCGTGCAGCATTTATCATTGTCTGGAGCGGCAGCGCATACACCGATAAACGTTGACACAACGAGCGCGTCTGCGGCAGAAACGATGACGTCAGCGCAGCGAGACCCGTCCGCGTCTTCACACCAGGCTACGCCTACTTACCGTTCACAAGACGTGATTACCAACACTACAACCGGACAACAAGTAATATTAGTGGATACAGCAGCCTTAAACCACCCTGCTAGGCATTGGTCAGAGGAAATGCCTGTATTTTCCTCCAAATCCACGGAAAATCCACGTAAATTTATAAAATTATTTGAAGAATACGCGGAGAGATTCAATCTTTCGGACACAGAAAAATTGCGATGTTTGAACAACTGTTTGAAAAGTACCGCATATTATTGGTGGGAAGTTCACCAAACTTCCATATCGTCATTTGGACAGTTTAAAGCAGCTTTCCTACAACAACACTGGAGCTTAAAAATTCAGGGGAATTTACGTGCTCAGTTACACGGAGAAAAGTATGATCCTAAGAAAAACAAAACACTCGAGGCTCATTTAAGCGACATGTTCGAGCGTACCCGCTATCTAGACGTTGTCATGAGCGACGATGAATTCGTGGCAATGATTATAGGCCAACTTCCGATGCGCTACCAATTACATCTGACAGGTAGAAGCTTTGACGGGATAGCAGATTTCCGGGAACAGCTACTCGCATATGACAGGCTCGACCGTCAGAATAGAAATAGCCAACGAGAGGAAACGGAAAAATCACCGGTAAACAGACAACCACCGTTGTATCAGCCTTGGAATCAGCGGCGTAATGAAAATTATCCGGACAATAACCAACGTAAACAGCCACACGTTAACAGTCTAATTTGGGGCAAGAATAAGCCGGCCCATAGACGAAACACTTGGTATTCAGGCCGTAACAACAACGATGTTTACCATAGAGGTTCGAAGTCACGCGAGTTTGAACGCTCAAAACACAACCGCTCGTGGCGTAACAGCGAGGAACGCGGAGAATACAGACGCGGAGGAATTATTTATGATTCAACGCCTAGGCGAGAAGGCAGGTGCGAACAGTCTAGAACCCCGCCTACCTCACCGAGACGGCCACCCAGGTCGCCGCGCTATAAGGACGACAGACATTCGCCCAAATATTCGAGTAAAAACTACGACAACTCGAAACATTATTACGAAAATCGAGGAGAAGCGAAGTCATCCGGTTGTCCGCGGAACCGACAGCCACACAAACCAAACTCCACTAGCAAGTTATCGGTTAACCAACTGAGAAGTGAAGCCGCCGGTAATGAAGCTATTCAATTCTCACAAAACACATTCCAGAATCAACCTTCATCTTCATCGCAGTACGCAGGGTATTTTGCGAGACAAGAACCCGTCAATCCTATCACCTACTATGCAAATCCACAAGGCATAGAACCGATACTGGCTAAGTCTACGTCCAGTACCGTGACGTTTAGCACCGGTAATAGCCAGGAAAATAGAAAGTTAAACTAGCAGAGGTCGGTGATGGTACGCCCCGAGCACCGATCGCGAATAGTAATAAGGGGTTAATCCTAGTCCAAGACAGTAAGAGTATGTGTACGATAGTAATGCATGAAAATGAGAGAGATTTCTTGTCAAACGAAGATGACATTGTTACTAAAATTCCAGAAGCATTTTGCCCGGAATTAAATTTAATTGTTTGCGGATTACTCACACCTGTGTTATTGGATAGTGGTGCTGAGATAAGTTGCATTAGCGAAAGTTTAGTATCTGCAATTGAAGATACAGCTTTTAAATTACCTATATTACCCATTTCAAGTCTCAAGATATTAGGAGTCACATCTAGAGCAAGCCCAGTAGTGAATCGACAGGCAATGATTACTATAGAAGGATTGGGACACACTAAAACAGCTAACCCATTGATTGTTAGAGGTCTAGCTAAACCAGTCATTCTAGGAACAGACTTCTTAACAAAGTACGGCATTATACTAGACTTTGGAGGATGGTTAGTAACTACTACTGACAGCACAGTACCAAACACTACAACAAAATGGCAGGTATCTGATAAATTAGTCGGATTGCTACAGCAAGAGATAAGGCTACACCAGATATCTAATGTGAGTGAAGGAAAATCTTTAATGGCCACATCTGAAGATTTGTTGCAAGCCGTTTTAGAGGTAAAGACGATCGAGAATAATCAGAAGCAGGAGCTGTATAATTTATTGGAAAACCATAAAATTGTATTTTCAGATAAACCAGGTCGGAACAACTTGTATGAGGCTAAAATAGTTGTGAAAGCAGGAGAACCGTTCCACAAGAAATCGTATCCGATACCGGCGAAGTATTTTAGGGAAGCCGAAGAATATTTAAATTTAATGTTAGACTGGAAAGTAGTTCACAGAGAAGCTAGTCCATTCGCTAATCCGATGGTCTGCGTAAGAAAGAAGAATGGTAGTGTAAGGCTATGTTTGGACGCACGAGAAATAAACAAAATAACTGTCAGAGATCGTGAAAGTCCGCACAACACGAGCGATATACTGAGATTATACCAGGGAGTCAAGTACTTAACTACTCTTGATTTATCTGCAGGCTATTGGCAGATTCCGCTCAAACGAGAGTCACAGCAGTACACCGCATTTCTTTTCAGAAATCACCAATACGTGTTCAAAGTCATGCCATTCGGACTTTGCAATGCGGTGGCGGAGTTCACTCGTTGTTTAGATGCGACATTGGGTCCGGAATGCAAGAGTTTTGCACGCGCATACGTGGACGACATATTGATAACTTCCAGCACGTTTGAAGAACACATGCAACTTCTAAAAATGGTAATATCGAAACTGAGAGCCGCAGGAATGACAATCAAGCTAAAGAAATCGCTATTTTGCAGGGAAGAGGTACCTTTCTTAGGTCACATACTCACACCTTCAGGTATTAGAACTGCACCTGATAAGCTAAATGCTATCGTGAATTTTCCTACACCGAGGAATGTAAAGCAGCTCAGAGCTTTTATCGGAGTAATAGGTTTGTACAGAAATTATTCTGATCAAGTTGCTAAGATCGCATTACCACTGTTTGCATTACTTAAGAAAAATAAGGAATGGAATTGGAATGAAATTGAACAGCAAGCGTTTGAATCGTTAAAAGCCATATTTTTGAACGAACATGTAATTCACCATCCAATCCAAGGACAAACGTTTATTCTGTACACTGACGCATCAGCGTATGCATTGGGCGTGAAACTAGCGCAATATGATGAATTGGGCATCGAGAAAACAGTTGCTATGGCGAGTCGTACTATGAACGCAGCGGAAAGAAATTATACAGTAACCGAGCGGGAAGCGTTGGCAATCGTCTGGTCTTTGCAGAAGTTTAGAGATTTACTCCTTGGCGAGAAAATTAAATTAATGACAGATCATCAGGCACTGACGTGTCTAAAAACTGGCAAGACATTCGGTAGCAGATTAACGCGCTGGTGCTTACTGATCCAGGAATACGACATTGAAATACACCACGTGAAAGGTCAAGACAATATAGCAGCTGACTATTTGAGCCGAGCTCCGGACATGTTAGGCGAGTCGTCAATTCAAAACAGAAATAGTAAGGAGTACCTGGTAGCGAAATTAATCACGCAAGCCATAGAGGAAAATCCTAATTTACAGGATATATTTCACAATCTTAAGGGAGCGCAAGAAACGGACGAGTTTTGCCAAGCTGTCAAAACTAAATTATTGGAATTACCACAAACTCACAAGATACATCTATTGTATAGTATATCGGAGGAAGGAATTCTCTTTAGGAATAACGCACCTAAAACACCAGTGGAAAAGTATTGGAAACCAGTGATACCAGCTAGCATGCAAAACACTATAGTTCGAGAAATACACGAATTGGTAGGTCACATTGGTTCTCCTAAGCTATACGAAATGCTACGAAGACAAGTTTACTGGAATAATATGCCGAAGTGTATATTAAAAATAATGTCTACTTGTGACCTATGTCAGAAATCCAAACACTCTAACGAAAGTATGGAAGGGACATTTCAGCCAATTTTACCTGAAAAGCCACTACAGCTAGTCTCTATTGACCTGTATGGACCCCTACCCACATCCAAGGCAGGCGTAAAATACGTTGTAGTAATTATGGATATATTTTCCAAATATACTAAGCTTTTTGCTATTAAGCAAGCAAACGCTGAGACCGTGTTAAGGAAGATGAAATCATTCATTTCGCAAATAGGAAAAGTAGAGTGCGTTTTGTCAGACCGTGGAACGCAATTCACCAGCGCTAAGTGGCAGCGAGGTATGCAAAGTTTAGGGGTGATCCCTACTACTTCTTCTGTCCGTCATCCTCAAAGTAATCCTGTGGAGCGGCAGATGAGGAATCTAGGAAATATGCTTAGGGCATATTGTCACAATGCACAACAAAGTTGGCGAGATTATATACCATTGGTAGAATGCATCCTTAATCATACAGTACACAGTTCGACAGGATTAACACCCCATGAAATTATTACTGCGGAACGATCAGAGGCGTTAAAAATTACCATATTACCCGACCACGATAAGAACACGAAAGAACCGGAAACGATAAGCGAAGATATGAGGGAACAAATAGAGAAGTTTGTTACAGCTCGTCTACATCTAGCTGCAGAGCGTCGAAGTAAGCTACAGAAGCCGAAACGAATAACGAAGTTAAATATAGGAGACCTAGTGCTTAAACGAACTAATCCTATTAGTGACATGTGGAAACAGGTGACGAAGAAGTTTTTTTTATTATACGAAGGACCATTTCAAGTTTGTGAACGAATAAATGAGAACTGTTACACTCTCAAGGAAACTGACAGTGACAAGGTCATCGGAAGATTTAATCTAACACAGCTAAGGCTTTATAAGCAACCTAAGGCTTAGATACGCTGATCTATAACGTATATGTAATAGTTGATGTTTGGTCAAGTCATCAGTGACATTCGACATGAAGTAGATTTATTGTTTGGCTATAATTAATGTTTATCCCAACAGTAAGGGAGCAATATGTTGCATCGCTAAAACAAGCACGCATGCTTGAGGCTAATTTAGTGTCCACTGTGTCGGAGTACCAGTGAGGACATTTCTGTGCGTGGAGCACTTATCGACGATTTTTTTTGTCCACTGAGCATGTAGGCCAGTGCGGACATTTGTCGCGGATATGCGATTTTCGTCGTCGATGTTTGTCACACCTATAGGTGGTGTTAATTTTTATTAGCCAGTGCGTAAGATTTGAGCCATGCCACATAATTATTTTATCTTTGAAATTATTGAAGATTTGATATCTACTGTATGTCTACGTCATGGAAGATTTGAAGATCATGAAGATAACTCGTAAGATCAAGTAGCGTTCATCGAGAGGCGTCATCTAAGAGAGAAGAGCCAGCTGTTAGTCAGGCGAAACACGTCACTGTCACATACACAATCATTAATACCTGAGTTTCTTTTGAGATATAGTTCACGTTACCGTTCGTCCTTCAACCAACTTGCATATCTGAACACAGCTCCGTCCTTATTGCACATACACATACACTACTTCGTTTCATTTCTCCTAGCTTCGACATTCATATTATTTTCTGTTTAGGAATTGTTCCTACCATACACGCTAAGCTAAACAAAGAGATAGTATGTCATTACTCTGGTTATAAATATATTAATCTGATGAGATTTCATTTAACTGAATTGGTCATGTGACACATGCTTCTTACAAAAGAAAAAGCTTGCCTTATGAGCTAATTTTGAGAATCATTACACTCAACCATTAGTATTGAGCTTGTAATAAAGACATTTCAATACTATTATAAACAATTTTGCCTAAGCAGAGAACAACCATTTATTTAAAATATTTTTGTCAGACAAACTAAAGAAAGTGAACACTAGCGAGTGCATTTTCGTCGACAAAGGGAAAGTGTTCAAAAACACGAGTGTGTATACGTGATAACTACGTAATGTTTTATTTGTGATTCATAACTTCGTGCATTATCTGAACTTAAAACATTGTCAGATATTTTGTCAACGATCTACGAATTTGTCAATAACATTTCTACGTACTTGTGTCATTGTACATGTTTATTCTATTATTTTATTAATTTTTATCTACAAAGGAAAACAAGAACACTAAGTCACTTTATTCAGGACTAGATACTGATGATATGTGATATGTGTATATCTAATATATAAAATTCTCGTGTCACAGTTTTCGTTGCCATACTCCTCCGAAACGGCTTGACCGATTTTGATGAAATTTTTTGTGCTTATCCGGTATCTATGAGAATCGGCCAACATCTATTTTTCATCCCCCTAAATGTTAGGGGTAGTCCACCCCTAAATTTTTTTTTAATTTTTTGGACAAAATGTTTTATTTAATTTTTTTTATAATGTGGCATTAAAAATACATACAACGCTAAATTTTCACCCTTCTATCACCAACCCCTCATTTTTAATATAATTTTATATATTTCAACCCCAGTCGATAGCTGATCAATTAACACATGATCAACCTTCCCCACCTACAGCGAGCTCATTACCTGAATTAACACATAGACCACATATTAATATGAAATTCCATCCCTAAGGGAGTGAAAAAGAGATAATTTCATTTTATAACAGAAAAAAATCATAGGTCATAGACATACAAATAGTGAGCGAGTGTCATTTCTTTATGTCTGCCACACGATCATACACATAGTAAGGTCTGGCAAATTCATATTTTTCTCCTTGGTGAGACCAGCCCGCTTAATGGAGCTCGCAGCTCACAGCGCTCATAACAGTTTTGTTCTTAACTTCGACAATATATAGAGTTAGTTGCTTTGAATTTTAAACGCACCATCGTTTGATGCGTTTGTCATGTCTTTAATTTTCGTTTGTTTGTGCCGTATGCGTTCCTATACCATTCATCCAATAGCGATGAAATTTTGGTGAGTTGTTATGCGCATGCCCGTGAAGGTTTCTGAGACGGTATAACTATTTTGCAATAGTTGGAGCACAAATCGTTTCAAAAAATGTGTTTATTTCATATTATATAGCGGCACTTCGTCTGTTTTTGTTATATAAGTGCGCACGCATGACACAATTTATTTAAATATAAAAGAGAGTCAGAGATAGAGTGATATATATAGAGTGAGATAGAGAGACAGAGAGATAAGTTGAGATAGAGAGAGGTATAGAGAATGAAGTGGGTTAGATAAAGAGATATATAGATGTATAGATCTATATAGAGATTTATATATAGAAGAGATAGAGATAGTGTGAGGTATATATGTAAATATGTAGATATAAAGAGATAAATAGCGATAGAGAGATACATATATATATAAAGATGTAGATAGAGATATAAATATATAAAGATGTTTAGAGAGATTGATAGATGATTTGTATATGTGTAACTACTTCAAACATATTACAAAACAAAACTGAATGAGGCATTGCAATGCATGCCGAGCATTAGCTTTTCTATAGTGCTTTATAGAGTCTAGACTACATACAGTCCACCAATTTTTAGATATATACAGGTAAATAACTATACACTGGCAGAACGTCTGTCTTGATCTGAAAGTGATATAAATATTTTGCACACTTGACATTCAAATTAAGAAGACAATTACTAACTACATCTGATTTCGAAAAAGGTCCCCTTCACCCTGTGTTCAGCCCGGGCAACGCCAGGTACTGCAGCTAGAAATTCCCTAGAAATATTTATATGGCAAAACAACGTTTGCCGGGTCAGCTAGTATAATATGAGAATTTAATTTGTTTTAAATAATTAATTGATGTTGATTGAAGAGATAACAACTTGTTACCTATTAGTTTAAAACAATGGATATGTTTAATTTTATTATCTTGAATATTATGTTAATAATTATTACTTTTATGATATGCTGAATGTAACGTCATGAAATTTATCTCACACAGACTCTGATAGACTTTCAACGAACATAAGTGAGAAATTTATGAATTGTTATTCAAGAAAAACATAGTCATGTTAACTCAATGTATATTTAGAAAGTTTATTTTGATTTTTCTGGAAGAAAAGATCACAACAAACATTGAAGCGGCTCTGTAACCAGTACAACTGTTTACAGTTATATATTATTATTTTTATTATGATTGTAATATTAATTGTATATTCCATGAGCGAATATTATGTATTTAATTGTTTTGATTGTAAAGAGGACAACCAAGGCATAACAAATATGACACATCTTATTACCATAGACGACACACTTTCAACTTCAGGGTCTTCTAAGAATTATTCCTTGGAAACTTTATTCATTTGGTCTTAGTTCGATTCTTTTACACTCCAACATCCACGTTTTTATTTCACTATGCAGCTTATTCTGTTTGCTGATATCGATAGCTCCTTGGTTGCTAGGGACTGCCAGTAAATAGATATTAGGAGTAAGAAGGGAGACGCCATCGCCATCTTGCGGAAAGAAGACGTTTCTCGGGCTGGGGCGAACCAAAGCCTTGGTTGCCGCCCGAGAAATAGAAGATTTCGCGTCATCCGCGATCGTGTCCTGCTTAGAATTCTCCTCTCTACGAGTTGAGAGAATTGTATCTGGATTAAATAAATCCTGGATAGGGAGTATCGGCGACTTCGAGTGCCAACTTCCGCGTCGGTCCCGTTTTCGTCTCGTAGTGGTTCCAGACATCTGAGGGCAGCGCCAGCTGAGATTCGACCACGAAGATTGGTGAGACCAATCCAGAATTAAACCAGACTTTCCAGGACGAGAGGGATGTCGAGTCTTCAGCTGATACCCGGCGACAGCAGCCCTTCTGTAGTTCGCTAATTACAGAATTACAGCATCCAGAGTTCCAGTGTAGCAGCAGACCACCTGGAGGTCCTGTGAAGAGAGCCTCAAGCCTCCGACAACGTATAGCTAGACCCGGCAGGATATTCAACGTGTTCTAGTGACGTCATTTGCATCTAATTTCCGACACCTAGATTTGACACCTTGGTTGTTTCTCAATTAATCTCATTTTAAACGTTACTTCACACCAATATTTAAGAACCATTAAAATCATATGTTTTTCAATTATTATTATTTCATTTATATGCAAATTTCCATTATTCACGTAACACCACTAAATTTCCTTTTTATAATTACTCTCCATACAGTAACCCAGGGCAGTGACGTGCTAGCTGGACTATCAGTCTGGGCAGACAATCCAGCAGTAGCGGTCCTGGTATTTACTGCAACGAGGGTAGGCGCCAAGAACCCCGTGAGAACACATCAATACAATAGCAAGATTTAACTTTCAGTGGCACCCATTGTCGTGGGGCCTGTAATAGCAAGGAGGTTTATTTCAAACTTATGCATAATAATTTATCTTAAAATTTGCTTTTTATATCAATACCAGTGAAAAATCGTGTGATGTGTGCATTTTTAATTTGTTTTCTGTATTAAATTAGATACTAAAAACTAAATTCTTATACTTTATTCCTACTTAACAATTCTGTTAACTTAAATTAGGTTAATCCTCTATGATTGTGTTTAGACACTGATATGAAATTCCTCTTTTTTATCTTTGCTTGTTTTATAAAATGTTTATATTTTATAAATAACTTATTGAAATTCATGTGTTAAACAATAAATTTAATTTTTATAAGAAGATGAACTTGTAAGAAAGTTAATGATTGGCTAGCATATCCAGCGAATAGCGATAGCTAGGACATTCAGCTTATGTTTTGTGTTTTGACATCTGAAAGTCGTTTAAATAGCAAAGGAAAAGTACATTCTTTAGAACGAAGGAGTGTTCGTTCTACCACGGTTTTGTAGAGACATCGTTATTACCTACTTCTGATTATCCACGAGATATTAATTTTGCAAGATTTTATTATAGTTTCGACTGACATTCGAGTTTTTACTAATAAAGCAATGTGGCAGAAGTAGTATTAATGAATTAGATTATTGTGACATCAAATTTGAATCATCGTAGGCGATAAACTGCAACCACGATAGGGTTTATTCACGATCTATTGCTTGCTTTGAAACGAACTATCAAATTTTCACGATGGAAATGAATGAAACCAGTCAACTAAGTTTACAGCCTGCAAGACTGATTACTGACGCTGTTCAACGTGCTGTAATGCCAGCGATCAACATTTTTTACTGAAGAGAATCGAGCTGAGAAGAAGAATTTCTGCAAGTTCACATAAAAACCGCTCCAGCCGGAAGGAAGGAAGGCCAACGATTGACCGGCAGTGGCGATATAGAAGCAGTTGAGGGCGCCGTGTTTCACACAGAACTTCGAAGTCGACCATTGGTGCGTACCGAACAAGACCTTTCCCACTGCGAGGAAGGATGCAGCGGCAGTGAGCATTTCGCACTCTAGCAGTCAGCCTGGTCGGTCGAGCTCTCTCCTCACTAGCAGCAGGATGCCAATCCCGCACCGAAGGAGGAGGGGAAACCACCGCGGCCACAAGCACACCGAGCAGCGCGAACCTAGTCTAGAGGCAGACTTCGGCACAGATGTGTCGCTGAGCGACGGACGATGCAGCTCGCCTGTCGACTATCTTGCGAAGATATACGAGGGCGACATGCCAGAGTACTTCGGCTCGCTGGCATTCTGCATCGGGCTCTCGTGGGACGGCGACCTGGAGCCGAAACAAGTACAACAGCTGATCGCCGAATACATCGATCATCCAGATGAAGATCTTGAGCACGATGTTCAAGTAATCACTCAATCTACGCCCCCAGGCTCCACTGAAGCACTGATATACACCACAGAGTCTGCCTACTTGAAGAAAATCTACGATACTGACGACTCCAGGTACCGCGTGGGGAAACTCCTCGCGGCTGTCCGCATCCCCGGAGAGCCAGAAAACGAGTACATCCCCTGGGAAATGTACAGCACTGTGGTGGCTTGCGAAGAGAGGGTCCGGCTGAAGTGCAACCTCAGCACTACCCAGTCGTCTCCCTACAGCGAGACTTCACAGGCCAGCCAGTCCACTCCAGAGCTGCAGGACTGCAGTACACAGACGGACAAACCAGCAGGGCTCCGACACACCTCGTGTCAGACGCCCGCCCCAGCCAAGTGGAAACACTCTGGCACCCAAACCGCCGTTTTTACGGCAGAGAAAGGTACCAGCACTGCAGCCACAGCACCAGCACCAAAACAACAACAACAACAGCTGCACACGCCTCGAGACCGCCCAGTGACGCAGGCCGCCCCAGACAAGAAGAGGGAGGCGGCCGCCACTGCTGCGCGGGAACCAAGACTGCAACCTGCTGCAGAACATCGCCAGCAGCCTCCGCAACTGAAGAGAGTGCCCTGGCACTTTGTCGTCCCTCGGGGCGGCGGAGGGGCTGGGGTACCGACCGAAGAAGTGGAGTCTGCACTGCGCGAGGCCGGCCACAAGCCGACCAAGTGCTGGCGCATACGCAGCAAGGCAACAGGGCGCCCCACCGGCCTTCACCGAGTGGCTTTTGCTACACCTGAAGAAGCCACTCGACTCCTGGAGGCCGGCCAAGCCACCAAGGGCGTCGAGCTCGCAGCTGAACCATCTCACACCAGACCGCAGCTCCCCAGGGCCTGGGGCCGCACCGAGCTGCAGTCTACTCCGCGCGGCGCAGTGCTGCAGTTGGCAGAAATGTTAACTGCAGTCCTGAGCCGCGCTAGGTACACACCGAGCAAGCCGTGGGCAGAGGGGACTCGTCCTCTCCGCCGGCCTAACCCTTTCTCCCGTTAAAGGGAGGGGGACAGCAGCCCACGGTTTAGGAATCTCGCAACACAGACAGCACACTTAGCTAACACAGTAAATTAGTCCAGCCTTTGCCCACACGCAAATAAATAAATCAACACGTTTTTCAAACAACTAAATAATAATCAAAACAAACTGAGCAGCCAAGGCCAACTGCTCAGCTTAAATTAATATGACCCCCCCTCCCCCCCCTTTGAATTTAAGTTTTAAACTTAAAGGGAGGGCTGGACAACACACGAGGTTCAAGTAGAGTCACCACACGAAATTAAAGTAGATTATTACAGGCCATTTGCAATATAACACAGCTTCGCAGCTTAGTAAAAATCAGTTAACAGAAAAGTCAAAACTTAATACACATTAGACAAAACAGGAGGTTAGGGGTGGCAGGACGCGACCTGGTACTCCTATAGGGTCGCGGGGTTCGATGCCAAGTTGCGGCATTCGGGCCCCGCGGCCCTCATCGGCGATGATGTTATCCCCCTTGTAGTCAGACGAAAGTCTGCTGGGAGGGGGGGGGGGGTGCTTCATTAAGAACTTGATACTGAGCCGAGCGGCAGTGAGCAGCCATAGTTCCCGGACCACGCACAGCTTTGTTGCAGAGCCAGAGGTCATCTGTGTCGTCATACTTTCGCATGTACTGACGGAGGTGGGTTGTCGTCGTATTGAATAGCATTTGAACAATTTTCGAGAGTCCCTTGAACTATCGATTATCAAGTAAATAATTTTCTTTTCATATAATCTGAGATCACAATAATTTTCCAGAAGTTTATCTTCAATTTAATTGTATTGTGAATAATTTTTGGCATGAACTAAATTTTAATTTGTTCTAACTATAATGTTGATTTTGTGTCTGATCAGATGGAATTAGAAGTGGCTGTTTGATTAATAACTTAACTTTGCAATTTACTTTTGAGAATTTACCTTGTCCCTTAAGTGTAGTTCATATCCAGTGCTCCAATTTGCTGACACCGTGACACCATTGAGCAAAAATAGTCGTAAGCACTGTTTAAAGGCACTCATTTATAACATGATTTGAGCTGATAATATTAAAGTGAGTTTGAAGTTACATGATTTGAAACAATTCCTTTTGATAATAACTTATATCTTATTTGAATATTGTAAACAGATTTCACATTTGTAATTTAAAGCTTTACTATCACTAAATAAACTTATAGTCCTCGACTACTGAATCCATCTGTACTAATTCTAAATGATAAGGAATTATGATTCATATCGAAAGATACTAATATTCATTTGACTGTGAACGAGGGAATATTTTATGTGATACAATATCGCCGTGATAAAGGTAAACAACAGTTGAAAATAAAATAAAAATTGTTCGAAACCATTTTTGACTATAATTATAAGCGTAGTTTGGCGTTACATTTAAAAACAACTATTTTCTTACTGTGATAACATATTTAAATCGTTTCTCTCCCAAAGTTAAATCTTTTGACCAACACGTTTTAAACTTTATAATTATTTTAATTTAATTTGTACGCGACATTTACTTAGGGGTAAAGAGAGCAATGAGTTTAAGGACTGCATTCTTGATATTCGTGTACCCGAGACGCTGAAAAAGTATAAGGACTGTATTCCTGCATTTGTGTTGCTAAAAATTCACTTGTTTCAATAAAATAGTTAATATGTAATTAATAAAGTAGCCAATAATGTTTTTTTATGGCGAATGAGAACTGTATTCTAGTATTTTAGTAATAGGACAAAAATTTTTAACAGGGTCAGAACTGGAACTATTTTATGGCTAGTAACAAGCCGCAGTTAGTCTTCCAAAATATTAAAAATACTTCATACCCCTAAGTCGGCCCCCCCCCCCCCCCCCCCAAATTATCATATGGGCGCCCTTGGTGTCAATCGACATCGACAACCTCAAACGCAATGACTCTGTATATGGGACAAACTTTTCGCGAATTGTTGTTGGGAACTGTTCAGAACCACAACAATAAAAACAATAATTAAAAAAAAACCGGGGTGGCCAAGGGAGCTGGAGTAATAACATCTGATGAATTTTTCTCACAGCTGACAAAACAAAAAGAAGAGAAAGAGAAGCAACAACAGCTGAAAGAGTTGAGAAAAATTGAAAAGCAAAACAAAAAAGAACTATGAAATTGGGGAAAAAGAACGCCAAAAAGAAAACTACTTCCAAAGTAATATCAAGCTCATCAGAATGTAATGATGATTTCAATGTCAAAGATTCTGATAGTGGTACTGTAGAGGCTGTCGATGTTAAGGCCATTCCCGTGGTTCGGGGTCGCTGCCCAGCTGCTCCGGTAGAGAGGGTACGTGCCTCGTGGCAAGGGAAATACCCTAACTCGGGTGAAATATAAGAGTTTATGACATTATGTTGTGTTTACTGCACACGTCACAAACTGTACATGGGCTGTCATGGCTCACATGCGAGGTCCGGCTCCACGCACTTTGAGCGCGACACGACACTACCATTGACCTGACTGGCAGTGACACGACAGTGACGCGACTGGCGGTGACACGACAGTGACGCGACTGACAGTGACGAATGATTGTTACGTGACTGGCAGTGACGCGAATGACGATGCCACGAAAGACTGACGTAACTGCCGACGCGAACGATGGTGACGTGACTGATGGTGACATGACTTGACGGTGATTTGACTGACGGTGACGTGACTGACAATGACGCGAATTACGATAACACAAAAGACTGTGACATAACTGCCAACGCAAAAGACTGTGACGTGACTGATGGTGACGTGACTGACAACACGAATCATGGTGACGTGACAACGGTGACATGACTGACAGTGTCCGTTCGACTCTCACTCACAACTTCGCGACCGCACTCTCTCATCCCACTCAGGTGACTAACTCGACCCACGATCCGCGACGTCTCAGCGGCCTCCCCCCTTTCCGCGCGCACATGAATCCCCCCTCTTCCCTTCGTGGGCGAGTGCGTGGAGCCCACATGGTCACAGGCGGGGAGACGCGACTCAGTCGCCCGGGAAACACATCTACAGGTACACAACACAAATAGATATTTACACACTCACATAATTACATAAATAAAACCCTTATGAAAGGCACATTACTGTTATGGTGGTGCCTATGCAGGGCGTTCCCCTTTCGGCCAAGGCCATTTGTTACACTTTTGCGCACGGGCGCCGGCGCACACGCAAGCCTGAAGCAGCAACGGGCAATAATGGCCTCAGCGAGCCGGAGGAGCACTTGGGACGACGTCACCCCCCACCTCGAGGTCATTTTGCCCGCTGATGCTACGATCACACACACTTCACCATTAACACTCAGGCACTCGGGCGTTCATATTGGCATCCCATGGGCGGAAGTAGGAGTAACCTGCTGGGTGAGTACCAATGGCCAATAGTCTAGCAGGTAGGAGGGAGGCCTGCGGTGACGAGTGGAACGGCGGGCTATTTCCGGAACCTGGGAATTCTGTGCGGTGTCTGGGTGCATAGGTGGGGATCTGTCCCCTTCCTTCACCTCATCAAGGAGTTCAATGATGACCCCTTCCTCGGGACCACAGGGCCCTTCAGGTGGATAACCTATCTGGTGGTGGTACCCATCCCCGTTTAACCCTTCCATTACTTCCTCGGGGAATACGATTTTAGGGATGGTGTCAATGGTTGGTAACTCAGGGTCCTCTTCATCAGGGATTGGGGTAAGGGATGTGTTAACGACGGAGTTTTGGGCATCCCTGGAGTCCAGCCTGTCAACAAGCTCATCCAGGTGGTCCATGGTGAAACTGTTGGGCTGATACCCATATGCTTGTTGGGTGGGCGTAGCTTCTCGGGAAAATACTGGAGCTTCAGGATTTAAAGAAACCTCGCAACCCGCTGGGTTGGTATTGCCAGTGACCATTTCGTCACCGAAGTTCGTCGGCACCTGAGGTGAATCCGATCTCCTTCCTTCCCTACTGCAGTGGTTTCTTCCAGGGTCGGTGTCTAGGGGCATCAGATCAGAATTGGCACAATGACCTCCTTGTTGACTCTGGTTGGTCACTGGGGCTATCCTGGTCTGTAAAACTATCCGCGGCTCCTGCGGTTGACAGCTGCTGGGGCATCGGGACCGTGGCTAACCGCGAGGCATCACGGTGTATTTTGGCCGTTCGGCCATTCGGCTGCCGCACCAGGTAAGTGGTCATCCCCAAGCGGGCCACCACCTCCCTGGGCTCGGACCACTTGGGCGCGAGGCCCGCGCAAAATCCACGGCCCTTGGCTGACAGATGCTGGAGCTTTACATGCACAAACTGGCCTGGAATGATCTGTGGGGGTGGATTTAAGGACTGGGGCATTCGATGATCCAAAAACTGGGCCTGATGCCTGCGTGCCCCAGCCCGTAGGTCCTCTACCGGGAAAGGTTCTTCTGTGTGAATGATGCCCAGTTCGGCTGGCAATGCCAAGTTGTGGCAATGGAGCAGCTCAGCTGGAGAATATCCCGTGACCTCGTTCGTGCATCGGCGGAGGCTGTACAAGAGGGTAGGAGGTGAATGTCCCACTTAGTGTGGTCCTCATAAAGGCGGATACGGAGCTGGGTCATAATGTCTTGGTTGTGGCGTTCAGTGGGATTTGATCTGGGATAATAGGTAGGGGTGGTGTGATGATGGACCCCCCACCGCCCACATGCCTTCCGCCAGCTGTGACCCGTAAATTGGACTCCATTATCTGTGAGCAGCACTCGCAGATATCCATACCATGGGAACACCTCTCGGTCCAGTAGGGCGATGATTGTTCCCGCCTTGACATTGGCGACAGCAAATGCCTTTTTCCATCGCGTGAACACATCAGTGACTACAATGATGAACCGCTTTCCCCGGGAGGTGCGTGGGTAGGGGCCCATAATGTCAAGGGCCCCCTCGTGGAACGGGTGGTCAGGGGCTGGTTGGAGTTTCGGAGAGCGGGGCGCAGCTGTCTCGTCGCCCTCACCTAGGCGTTTCCCGATGGTGTTGTGTCACCTCCGTTTCCCCTTTCTCCGACGGCCTTGATGGGGCATTCGCGGTGCCAGTGGTACATTTCTGTTGGACAGTACCTGCAGCGGGGAGGCCGCTCTTGGCGGGATGTCGGGCCTCCGCGTCGCTCCCCTCCGTCGGCCTGCCGCCAGGTCAGCCGCGACTGGCCCTGTGGCTCAAGGTTGCGTCCCCGCGACTGGGCAGATCTGCCCGGCGGTGCTGGCGGGGCAGTGTACCACACCACCGCTCCAGCATCTTCTGGTGACAGCACCGCCGGGGCGGGGTTGGGCCTCCACTGCATCGTGGTCTGCGTTGCACTCTGTATGGCCTGGATGTCTCTCTCTGTTTCCCTCACCACGGCTAGGAAATCGTCCACGCTTCTCCCCGCGGCATTCGCATGAAAGGTTGTAATTCCGGTGACAGTAGCTCCACGATCACTGGCAGTATCTCAGCGACTGAGCCGCTTGTCGTCAGACGTCGGTGGAGGCGTAGCTTTTGATAAATAAAGCCTTTCACGCTTTCCCCGGCCCACTGTGTTTGACAGTACAGCTGGTACCGACAGCTGGCATGGGAACGCGCGTCATCAAAATGAGATTCGAACCGGGTAACAAATTCGGTCCAAGACATCTGGTATTCGCCTGCCATCGCCCACCAGGCTTGGGCACTGTCCCGGAGCTGTCCACTAACTCTGTCCGTGAACTCGTCCTCGGGCACCGCGTATCTTGATAGTCTGTCCCAACATGCTTGCAGAAATGCCAGCGGATCTTCATGTGCTCGCCCCCTGAATACAGGCAATGACACCGCCACGCTTGCATTTCTCGGTACCGGTTCCGGTTATGCCTCCCCATAGCGCCGCACACCGTCGTTACAAGCTGCGCATAGAAATAGTCCATCCCTGAAATTAGCAAATTCGCGTGCAATCGTGCAAATCCGGTGTCTGACAGTGCCGCACACATAGCACCGCGCCGTCTTGCCTGGTCGCCCGGGACAGCCTACCATCGCGCACGTCACGCGCTCCCTTATCACGGCCCGCTCTGTGTCATGGTTATATATTTCCTTTTTTACAATATTTTCCTAAGGGGTGGCCTCCCCTAGCAAGCTGCCCTCTCCATGTGGCTTTTGACACACCTGGCAGACCCCGTCCATATTTATGCGCACAGGTGTGTATCATTCCGAATCCTGCGCGGCTGACCGGCCCGAGCGGCGGACCGGGAAATCAGGTGGCGGGAAACAGACAGGCAGGGGGGCCCGCCTCCCCTTCTCCACGGCCGGAGGTCCCGTTTCCGCACCCTCTACGCCCCGCGGAAGTTGACCCGGCGGCGCGGTGATCTTGAATGGTCCGACTCGGCTTTACTCGTCGTCGCTCGGCTGGACTCGGCTCCCGCTCAACCCGAAGGGCGCAATTCACCTGCGCTCATCTGGCGCGATCCCTTGAAGGGGAAAATGGGGAAGAGCGAACTCACTCGCGCGGGGAATGAAACCCGATACCTGTGTGATGCGCTCTTAACGCTTGACGGCGCAATCTCACACCATTTTGGCACGTCGGCTTCCGCTCCCGCGCCGCTCATGTCACCGCTCGACTCCCTGCAGCATCCTCGCGGCTCCCGAAAGTTTTGAAAATCCGCACTTTTCATGTCCGTTTCTATGTAATAGCTCATTGTCAGCCACACTTGTTGGGTGCCATTTTGTCGACGCTAGGGCCGTTCCCGTGGTTCGGAGTCGCTGCCAGCTGCTCTGGTAGAGAGTATATGTGACACGTGGCAAGGGAACTACCCTAACTCGGGTGAAATAAAAAAGTTTATTACGTTAAGTTGTGTTTACTGCACACGTCACACACTGTACATAGGCTGTCATGGCTCCCATCTGTGACAGTCCATCAGGGCGAGGCCCGGCTGCACGCACTTTGAGCGCGACACGACACTACCAGTGACCTGACTGGCGGTGACACGACAGTGACGCGACTGGCGGTGACACGACAGTGATGCGACTGACAGTGGCGTGAATGACGGTGATGTGACTGGCAGTGACGCGAATGACGATGACACGAAAGACTGTGACGTAACTGCCGACGCGAACGACGGTGATGTAATTGACGGTGACGTGACTGACGGTGACGTGACTGACAATGACACAAATGATAATGACACGAAAGACTGTGATGTAACTGCCGACGCGAACGACGGTGATGTGACTGATGGTGACGTGACTGACAACGCGAATGACGATGTGACAACGGTGACACGACTGACAGTGTCCGTTCAATTTTCACTCGCAACTTCGCGACCGCACTCTCTCATCCCACTCAGGCGACTAACTCGACCCACGCTCCGCGACGTCTAAGCGGCCTCCCCCCTTGCCGTGTGCGAGTGCGTGGAGCCCACATGGTCACAGGCGGGGAGACGCGACTCAGTCGCCCGGGAAACACATCTACAGGTACACAACATAAATAGATATTTACACACTTACATAATTACATAAATAAAACCCTTATGAAAGGCACATTACTGTTATGGTGGTGCCTCTGCAGGGCGTTCCCCTCTCGGCCAAGGCCATTTGTTACACTTTTGCGCACGAGCGCCAGCGCACACGCAATCCTGAAGCAGCAACGGGCAATAATGGCCTCAGCGAGCCGGAGGAGCACTTGGGACGACGTCAAGGCATTAAGGTTCCTATCTACCTGCCTTTGAGGTTGCAAAAACATCAACATTGTTTTATGCACTTTCCAATAAAACTATTAGTGCAACAGCTCTTAAATTTTTTATCCGACAAGTAAAATGAAGTCTTTCTGGGAGCATGCTTTACATTTTCTAATTTCGTGATTAAATTTACTAAAATTAATTACTCAAAACAAGCAATTTGATGCCTGAATTCTCGGTTCCTTATCTATAATTCGTGTAATATGAAAAAAATACAACTGAAAACGACATTGTTATGATCAAAATGATAGTATAAAAGTGTAGGGTCACCGCTTTGAATTTCAAAATATTCGTTTACGAAAATTTGATTTTTTGGTGTTTTATGTGTCTGACTCGTGCTGCCTGGCGGGAGAGACACGTCGAGCTCGAGGTGAGGACTAGAAGGGAGGGGATGGCATGGTCTGCAGGGCCTGGCGGCGCTGGAGGGGTGGTTCTGACCTTGAACATTGCCGAGAGAGATAACTGTAAGTTGATTCTTCCCTGCTCGCAGCAACAACTTGTGTTTCCTGCCGTTGTATCCTGTACTTTGATGTTTGAGATACCTCAAACCATTCCGCACACGAGAATGTGGATGTTTGTAGAGGAAAACACTCCTAAATAATTATGTAATGTTTGTATAGTATTCCACTGAATTGCCATCCAACATAAAGTGAATATAAAGAATATAAACGCATGAGTTAATGGTGATTATATTAAATTGGTTAGAGAACTACAGCAGAAATATTATTAGAAGTACGTAAAGGCTCCGGTTATTAGTCATCAGCTTTATATATAAAGATGGCACAGGAGCAGTAAATGGAACAGTGCTCGTGGCGATGGAGGTATTTATTATCAGCAAAAATAAAATAACTAGATACGTAGGCCTATAAATCTTTTACAAGGCCTTATGAAAATGTTTCTCGTGATATTTTAGGATGAAAATATAACGTCTCAGGTTAGTTCTGTTTTGGATTGGCATTAATTTTTGTAACATTTTCTCTCAATGATTATCCCCCATGTGGTGGCGGGGTAGAATCCCACCATAGCCTGGTGGACTTGGCATATTACATATAATTTCCAACCTTTTTTCTTTATTGTTTTAAAACACATTATTAAGTATTTCTCAAACCAAATAAAAACTGAAGTTGCAAAAATATAAGCTTCTGTGCATACCGTCTTCCTATATAATTCGAGTTAGAATGTGGTTTGCTATAACCTTCTGCAATTAATTTCAGTCACAAAAAAAATTCAATGTTTTTGGACGGCTATTTTATTTTGTAAAGAACTGGAATTATCACTGGTAAATTCTTTCAGTATACCTCCTCTATTACTCAGCGCCGTTAGTACATCTAAAACCTGTGCCGAAATCTGATGTAACCAAAAACCTTAAAGTTTTTTAGTACGGTATGCCAGAAATCTATTAAAACGCGCAATTTGTACCTCGTCAAAAACTTCAGGACATAATTCAAAATAAAGTATTTCATAATACTGATGGTATCTATAACATGCTCATAACCTACGATAGAATCCCAGTTCTTATAACAAATATTCTATCTTCTGACATTAAAAATAAATGTGTGTGCACGTTGTAAAACTATGTTGTCTCAGATTAAACGCAGGTAATACTACTTCCATAAAAAAAAATATTCACAATGAAGTAAGGCATGCAATAATAATAATAATAATAATAATAATACGAGCTTAAAATAAGCCGTGCAATTATGATATGCCTACTTGAAACATAAGTTTCTGCTGCATACGTAATTGCAGAAAAATCAGAAATGTACAAAAATCCGAACATATTAATTCATCATGAACTCAATCCTTTATCTTGGTTAGTTGGAAAAAGACTTAGGATATCTGAAACTATTTTAATAAAATTTTTAAAAAAAGTTCCTGATTTACTAAATTACATATTATACAAATTAAATTTTATATAAGTTAACTTACTTGACTGAGTATGCACAGTCAAAATTAATTTCTCGTAATGAATTTCGCAGGGGCACAGAAAATAATATTATTAACTTGCTTCCTTTTTTGTTTGCCTTTCCTCTTTAGCACGTTCCATACTTTCACTGTGGCATTTTTACCCTCCACTTTCAATAGGTAGCTAAGTAAATATAGGACTACATTTCACTACTATCATTCTGTAACAGTAATGTAAAATTTGTTCTATATCCGTTTTTTCTTCTTATTGTGATCTAATAGTAGGATAAGTTAACGTACCTAAATATCCACATGCAACTATCTCAGTTTCAATTTGTCAGCATGGATATAGATGTGACGGCCAGAACACAGGCATCCACACGGATATGAGTAGTATAGGAATGTATGTCCGGGCACAGGTTTTTGCAGAAGGAGCCAGAGGAGCTGACCACCATCTTGGATTGTGACGTCACAGCGGCCATCTTTGATGAGTGTGACCTTGAACTTTGACCTTGACCTGGAATTTGACCCTCAAAATTGTCCAAAATTTGCCAAAATTGGGCAAATTTGCTCAAAATTCCTCAAAATTCGTCAAAATTTCCATTTTTCTGGAAAATAATTCCGCCAAAAAATCTCAAAAAATTCCACAAATCAAAAATTTCTCTTTTCGAGGGAAAAATTCCCGTTTCGAAGGAAAATTACCCGTTTTTAGTCCTTAAAAATCCCAGCGGCTAGAAATGTCCATATAGAGGCTTAAGCATCCATGTGTACAGCCTCCGATAAGCCTCTGACATCATCATGGAATGTCATCTTGGATTATGACGTCACCGTTGCAATTTTCGTTACGGTCGCCATCTTTAACTTTTTTATTTACTATCCGATTTTAATGAAAAAAATTTTAAAATTTATAAAAAAATTGAATTAATAAATTTTAATAAATTATTTATAAAAAATGAACTTTAACGGCACGGAGTTCGGAGTCCTCGGTTCGAACCCGGTGAGGGCAAAAAAAATTTCAATGGCGACTGAACCTTCCCCCCGCGGTGGCTGCTGGCAGACTGACTCCCACCACTTTTTTTCAAAGCATATATATCACCAGTGAGCATGACGTCATGTCCGCCATCTTTAAAATCCGTAATTTTAATGCTAGAGATTCGGGAAAAAATTTAAAAATCATTAAAAAAATTAATCAACCTAATTAAATAATAAAAAAATCCTTAAAACAACCGTTGAACTTTTCGTGACGGCCGCCATCTTAAAATCACCCGCTGGAGATCACCATCTTGTTTTCGTTCGCTAGAGTGTGCTGATACCATGTTAGTATAATTATCTGGTCACCACACCTTTGACCTTGACCTTAAACTTTGACCTTGACCTAGAACTTTGACCTTGACTTAGAACTTTGACCTTGGCCTTGAAATTTGACCTTGAACTTTGACCTTTAAATTTGAGCTTGACTTTGAACTTTGACCTTGACCTTGAAATTTGCCCTTGACCTTGAAATTTGACTTTGTCCTTGAAATTTGACTTTGTCCTTGTCGACCATCATAGATCCGACATTTTATGTTTAGTACATGCTACCAGGAGCTACCACCTGCTGGAGTACTCCATCTTGTGCGTGTATTATAGAGTACATTTCCATCTGGATAATTTTATTCTAACCCGCTACAGTGCAGTAATCATTTATTACCGAGGTACCCCCAACATCTTGAAATCTGGGCACCATCTTGGAATCGTGTAATAATGTAGCTAGAAAAGCGGGAAAAAATCCAAAATTCATCAAAAAAATCACTCATTAACTTACATATTGATTCGATCCACTCCAGTCCTTGGTTCGATACTCGATCGATGCAATAATGTTTAATTTTATGAAAAAAATAATAATTTCAATAAACCACGTTCAACATTCTTAAAGAGACTTTAAATCCTCTACTACCATCATCCTATCAGACATCAAGACCAACATCTTAGAATATTCGTAATAATTAACCTAGAAATTCAGGAAAAAGTTAAAAATTCATTAAATAAATTTGCAAACAATATACTGATTAATTAGGTCGACTAAGGTCCTTGGCACGATCCTGGACGAAGCTAAAATAAATTTAATTTAAATACCAGAAAAGTGTAAGGTTCGAGAAATAAAACACCACAAAGTCTTTTACAAACATAATGTTTATTACACAGTTTCTATCCTACTACAGGATCACTTGCGAAAGCCAGCAATCTTATAATCATTTAGCCCTGCATAGACGTGCAACGACTACTTCTTAGCTTCAACAGCTCCAAATGCTCCAACAGCTCCAAATGCTCCAACAGCTCCAACAGCTCCAAATGCTCCAATGATATTGGGCTACAATGCTACGAGTCTAAGAGACTATGAGGCTACAAGGCTACGAGTCTAAAAGGATCTAGCTGGTTCCGAGTTATACATGGCTGCGAGACTGCATGACTAAAAGACCGCATGGCTACGAAACTACATGTCTATGAAGCTACATGGATACAAGTCTACTCGGCTCCAACACGCAATGTACACACAGTACACACAGGAAACTGAATGTACACACAGTACACACAGGAAACGACACGTATACACACAGTACACACAGGAAACAGAACGTACACACAGTACACACAGGAAATGGAACATATACACACAGTACACACAGGAAACGGAACGTACACACAGTACACACACAGGAAACGGAACATACACACAGTACACACAGGAAACGGAACGTACACACAGTACACACAGGAAACGGAATGATCACACATACAGTAGCGGAAACACACAGGCTTAGTTGGAAATCAGAATACAAGAAATAAAAACATTAAATTTTTACTTTCAATATTTAATTACTTCTCAACATTACACAAATACAAGTAAAAGAAGCCATTATTGTATGTAGCCAGCTTTCCTCAGTTCTTTTTGAAGGATATTTCTTTGATGCACGAATAGTTTCCTGCACAAAGCGAGCCATGTAGAAGTCGTAGCCGGTCAACTAATATGTTTGGATCTTTCCATGATGTGTAATCAATCTCTTCTACCACCATCTTACTTGCTTGTTTATTATAAATACTTTTAATATCACAATCGTCCCAGTGATCATAATAAGCATTATCAGATTTATTTATTATAACACGACGTTTCCATCGTTTCGGTCTCAGGACATCGCCACATTCTTCGATCTTGTCAGCTCTAGGTGCTTCATCACAGTCTATGCCTTTGTCAACAGCCTCAGAGTCACTGTAACAATCACTGTAGAAGACATCCTCTTCACCCAGATTACCGTATGAATTCGCTATCGATGATGTCGAAGTGTCTTCATCGTCTTCATGGTTCCTTTTTAGGAGTCCATCATTTTTACAAAGAATGGAGGATCTACTGAATATAGGCTTGAATGTATTCTCACTTTTCACGGTGTTGATACTTCCATTAGTTTTAGTCTTCCCGAAGCCATTAGCATCCTTACATTTATGTTCTTCCTCACGCTCAGGACAAGGAAAATTATTTTCGTAATGCAGATCACTCTTCTTTAGTCTAGTGGATCCATCGGTGTCCTCTATGCCATAAGTAGTCTTGACTTTACATGTTCTACCATGTCTTTTTAAGCTGTCAATTCGTGTTACCAACCTGCTCCAACGATTACAGCTTAACATGTTGCGTAGTGGGTTTCTAGCACAATCATTCTTCTCATGACAAAATCCTTGCCACAGTATCTACAGCGGCTTCCTTCCGTTTCAGCTGCAGATAACAAACCATGATCCATGGTAGCTTCTGTGACTAATGTTAGATACAAACTGTCAGTTTTCTCCAATTGGAACCATTTCTTAAATATAATTTTTTAAATATTTCATCAGCGAAAGTTAAGTTATCTAATTCAAAGCAAATTGATGCAAGTAGTTCACGCTGTCATCAAGAGATGTCGCCACGTGTTGCTTGTAGGTAAATAATATCTATTTCATTAAAGCGGGATGCGGAATGCTCACTATCGATCGCAAAGGAAGGTTGGCTTCGCTAGACTCCAAGGAGAAGGAAGTTCGTCCTTCCTGTTAGTGCTTCTTAGATTTCTCAGAGATTATTATTATTCGACTGAGTAATGGTTTTTTTTTAAATTTCCACCCGAAGAGCGCGAGGCAACACTGCGGTTCTACCACGATAATGACCTCGCCGGACACCCAGGCTCGGACCAGACACGGAGAGCCACCTGCCGGTACTACCACTGGCCGGGGGTGAACCGGGATGTCTGGGTCTACGTCCGGGAGTGCGAGATCTGCCAGCGCTGCAAGGCCCGCAGAGGCGACGGCACGCAGCAACAGCAGCCTCGCCAGCCGTCAACACCGTTCCAAACGCTCGCGCTGGACGTGATGGGGCCGTACCCATGCTCGCCGCGGGGTATGCACTTCCTAGTGGTCGTGACCGACATGTTCACCCGCTGGACCGAAGCCTACCCCTGCGGCAACGCACGGGCGGCCACCATCATCGAAGTCCTGACACGCGAGTTCCTCACTAAGTTCGGCTACACGGAGTCAGTCTTGACGGACAACGGCAGCCAGTTCCTGGGGGCCCGGTGGAGAGGGTGGTGCCAAGAGGCACACATCATCCACCACACCACACCCTCATACCACCCCAGGGCCAATCCGACCGAGCGCAGGAATCAGAATCTGAAAGTTCAACTGCGGCTGCGCCTAGGGGAGGACCACACCCAGTGTGACCGCCACGTCGCTGACGCACTGGTCTGCGTCCGGCGGCGCGTGAACGCGGTCACTGGGATGACCCCCACCGAAATGATCCAGGGGCGTAACCTGCCGCTGCCCGGCGAGCTGGCAACACACGGTGTACCGCACCCAGGAGAGCAACCGGAGGAGCGCGACGAGCGACGAACCCAGGAGCACGACGCGGCATGCGCAAGACAAGCCCGCTACAGTCAGGGAATCACGCCACAGACAGCGCGACCCCCGGCACAACTGCGGGCCGGCGATCGGGTGTACACCCGAGATAACCCCCTGTCGGCAGCGCCGCAAAATTACTGCGCCGGACTCGCTCCCCGCTGGGAGGGGCCCTAAACCATGACGCGGCGCCTGGGGGCGACATCCTACATGGTGGACTTGGGCGGCCGCCGCGTGCAGAAGATACACCGGGACCACCTGCGAGTGGCGGCGACCCCCGGATAACCACTCCCGACCGAACCCGAACATGGGTACACGGCAGACGGACCAGACCAGACCCTTGATGCACTCCCTCCTGGAGGACTTGAGCAACAGCGAGAAGAAGCCGAGGACACCGCTCCAGACGAGCCCGAGCACCTCACCGACGGGGAACTTGTAGCGGACGCACCCCACGACCCCGGCGAGGCACCCTGTCCCGCAGAAACCGCGCCAAGAGGGGAGGCCCCCGAGGGCGAGCCGCCCCCGCGGCATGAGGAACCTACAGAGACTCACACAACGCCGCGCCGGCGGAGAAGGGGTCATCCCCGCCACGCCCGGTGCCGGGTGACAGAAGTCGCGGGGGACGACTCCGAAGACCCCGCCAGAGCGACCCCTGACCCCGAACCCATCATATCCGACACAGACGAGGACAAAGAGGAATCGGCCCCGAGCCCGACCAGAGGTGGTTGGGGGCACGCGGCCTCCCTTGCCGACGCAACTTTCCGCGTCACTGTCACACAACCGCGCGAGGAGGGGGCTGGACGTCCCCGTCGGACACGACGCAGACCAGCGAGCCTGCAGGAGTTCGTCCTGAACACCACCCCGGGGCGGAGCTCACCCAGCCCGGCGCTGATATCCGAGCGGGAATGCCAGCCTTACGGACGGCAAGGCCCGACGAGCCCGGAGGAGAGCGCCCCCGACGGGAGCGTCGGCAACCGGCGCGCTTGGCCGAGTACGTTTTGGGCGGGCTCGTGGCACCGCCTCCCCTGCCAAGCACCATGGCGCCGCCTCCCGGCCCAGATGCCCACGCAGCGACCGAGGCGGCGTCCGCCTGCGCCAGCACCTCATGCACCGCCGGCGCTAAGGCGCCACGGGCCATGGGATCGCGTGTCGAAGGGTGCCGGCTATGCTAGGGGGTCGTCGTACCGCGGGAGCGGGAACACGGGGCGGAGACGGGCTTCCACTGGGGGGGAGGGGCATTTGACGTCGTACCGACCATGGCCGTTAAGCCCCTGCTCCGCACCGCCAGTACCGTATCCCGTTTTCGGAGCGCGCCCCTTGCCCAGCCGGATTGAGTCAGGCGAGCGCCTCGGGCGTGACCCCAATAGACGTCATGAAATTTTAAGGTACGGAACCCCGGAGGCTCGAACCCATAATTCAATAAAGGGAAAAGCCATTAGTACGAAATTACTGATTACCCTACATGTAATAAGTGCGTCGTAGCCACTACGGGCGAGTACACCACGCAAGGGGGAAGAAAACAAACCTCATTAACAGTCACCGCGGCCACTGGCCTTAATTAAAATGCCCGTGAATATGATCAAGTCAGAATAGGAGAAATCCCTCTAAAACAATTCGCAGTGGGACAATATGTTAGTAAATTTACAGTCGCCAACTTGATGTCACAATTTAAATAATTAAATACATAAAAACCATTGTTAAGCCTTAAGCACCCAATTACCAGGTGCTACATTTTAATTGGGCACCTGGAACATTTTTTAACTGGTAATAGAGTAAATTCAATTAATATAAGTTTTTTGACGCCGACTCACAAAGAAGAGAAAGGTTCTCTTCCTTGCGAGGCGGCCATGTTCGGCAGTCTCCAACCACTCCGCGCCGGGAACAGACGTGTGTCCGTGGGCAGCATCCAAATTTCTTTCATTGATTATTTTTATTCTGTACTAAATCTTTAATATTAAAACCTTTTGTTAATTCACCGCTGCCCATGTTGACTCGGCGCGTATTTTGCGGAGCCGGGCCTATCCGGACCGTCTTCAGTGTGATACTGCGCCACGTATCGTATCACAGAACGTACGGTACTGACCGACTCCAGCGAAAGTGTTTTTACTTAAGGACGCCGTGCATATGCCTGCCAGCTGCACACACGTAAGTGTTTCGCCGAATTTAGGAGCCCGCTCATAGAGCCCCCCCTGCACCCTTTAACTTTCGGCGCTGGCCGTCTCCAGCGAGCATCGACCCACGCCCCGCGAGACTGCCGCGGTAACCATAAGTGTCGCGTAGTGTTATGTTTTTTTTTGTGTTTATTGTGTAACGGCTAGACGTCGCCAAGTGTTGGTGAGAGTGTTTTGTAGCGGGACTAAATTAAAGGTAATCCTCACCAACTCGTGTACACTAATTTTCCGTAGTCTCCCGTCCTCCACATGGCCGAGCGGCCTTCACAGTCAAGGGAGAGCCATTCAGGGTAGATTCAAGCCGTGTACCTGGCGGGGCACGCGGGTGCAGAGTACCCACGACCCTACACCAACGGCCTAGCAGCCCGCTAGCCTGGCGCCCCTCCGGACAACAAGAGCATCGCGACGCCCGTAGAGCCCGTCAAGTACCCCCCGGGCCTTTCACAGAGGTCGGGTGACGGCACAGGTTTATAGCAATTGTTAAGGGAAAAAAAACTTTAATTTCAATATAAAAATTTAAAAGACAGTTCATTTTATCGCAACCCTCACCTCGGTAATTGTTCCGTATCACGTATCCATGTTTATCCCTTGATCCTGTTGGCATGATCATGTATGATTTATCCGGTGGCACATGATGCTTGCTGTTTTAATTAATGTTACAACAGCAATCATCATTACCACAGGACCAATGTATTCAGGATCATGCCATTAGTATCAAGGGATAGACTTGGATACGCAATTCAAAATTGTTAACCACACCTCCCTCTCGACCTAAACATAAAATTCATACAAAACATTTAGACTAATTAAAGTAGGGGAGGGTGGGCCAGAGTGAGACACAAAATGTTTTATTTGAAATCACTGTTAACTTTTCTACATTTAAAGACATCTTCTTATACCAAAAAAATGGTTGATTAATGCTCTTTATCATTGCAAACTAAAAATTCCATAATATATGAGACCTTTTCTTAGAAAATGCAATTCTTCATTATGTGCCGGAAATTAGGCATTTCGTCACCTTTTTTTAATTTTTGTTCTATAATTTTAAAATTTTTGGGGATTTCTATTTTTTTTTAATTTATCTGGTTGTTAATGGGGGTGATTTACTTTTTGTTAGGCCGGTGTACAACACGGTTTTAAACTTTGTGCCAGTGGACCGAAGCCCCTTCCCAGGGGGCCAATCTGATATTTTGCTGGCTAATGTGGACATGGTCAGCCCGGTTGAAATTTCTCCCGCCTGCAGTCACGTCCCGAGTTTGTAATTTTAATTCCCTGCTCGACCAAAACTGCATAGAGCAGCTTCTGGGCTGCAAGCTGCTACTTCTCAGAGAGCTGCTGAGAGAAGTAAGTCTGGTCACGAATACGTATTAGGTTCTCTCCTCGAAAAGCACGTCATGGACGCTTGTTCTCAGCGTCGTTGCACTTTTGCTCCCCCCCTCCTCTTTCGGTTCTAAGAATTCGCCTAAGGCCAATGACAGGTCAGAAACCCCAGCAGACAGCGACCGTCTCCCAGGATGCCTTGCATAAAAAAACGTGTGTGCCAAGATGGACCACCCCGCGACACCTAGCGGCAAACTCGCTAACCACCCAGCCAACTTACCCTGTAGGCCGCCAGAGTGTAGCACTAGACTGCGCCCTTTAACCCTTGGTTTAAGCAGACGCCTTGGGCGAGTCGATTCTTTTTTATTTCAGACAGCCCCCAACAGGTAGCGCTAAAGTCGACGCAATGCTACCAGCTTCGAGACTTCAATCAGAGTTTTTTTTTATGGCCCTCACTCGGGGAACTTCGGGACCTTTCGGTCCGGACTCCCAGTCCTCCCCTCCACTTTTGATTCAAGTTTTACTTTTAATTACGAGACGCGTTTCTCCGCGGCACACTTCGCGCCGCGACTGCAGACGGACCGTGTGTGATTATCGGCGAGTGGACGAGACTCTGCAAAACTTCCATCCGGCCGCAACCGACTATGTAGTCGCCTAAATGAGGGATGCTATCCCTATAATCTTTTTCAAGTAGTTTAGTCCGTCTGCGTAGTATAAAATGTAATAGTTATTTTTTTATCTTTTAATTTTTTTTTTGAAATTAGAAAACGACCGCGCCCAGCCGCGTATTCGCGGGATCCAGTTCCTGGCTGGCGACGCATCTGTAAATAGAAGTCAACTTCCCTGTCTGGTGAGTGACGATCCGGCCTTTTCCCCCCATTCCCGTTTGTTGGCCTTTTGCGCCGACGGTGTAGGACTGTCTGGAAGCAAGTCTAATTCGTTTTGAATTTGATTTGGGTTTCAGACAGGGTCGAAGTGCTGGAGAGAGAAATCGCTCCCAGCTCGTGGTCCTGCACCTCCACTGCGGGTCACGTTAGAAGAGATGTTTCCGCGACCCGACGTTATTTTTTGAAGACCCGGGTGGTAATGTGAAATCAACATCCCCCCCCCCCCCCACTTTCTAGCTACGAACTACATTAATCGAATGAATAGCCTACCAGCGAACAGTGCTTTCCTCAAGAATATGTAGAATCAATAAAACTAATCATCGATGTAATTGTTGGGACATTCAAATTTGGTGCAATTTTTAAATTTTTAATTATGTAATAATTTTTTGTTAAGGTGTAATATGTATTGTTTTAATTAATCCTGGGGCGCCCCCTTTAACTTTGTTATTTACTAAGATTTTTATTGTCAGGTTTGAATAATACGAACACAAAATTCCTTAATAATAAACCAGGGAACCTATAGACCAAGCTACTTGTGTAGTGTTAATTTATTTATGATATACCTTCTTCCCTTAAAAGATCCCCAGCTCCCAAGTTGCTTGTGTCAGGGAGATCCAAATTATCTTGTTCTCCACCTCGTGCCACCTCTGGTCAATTACTTAATTTTCTTATTTTTCTTACCCAGCAAGTTTCCAAGGCTCTTTTTAATCAATTTAAAATAATTTAATTTTGAGGCACGAGGGGCGTAACAATTACATATCAAATGTCTCATTGTACCCCACGCATGTTCTGCAGTGAGACAGACAGTGGTCCACAGTGAGACAAACTGAATAAGATTTACAACAATCTGATTTACCTAACAACAATCACTGCACTTCATCATAAATCCCAGGAAAAATTTATAGAACATTCAGCCGTCCAAAATCTACACAAAATTTGAGGTAAGACTATTGTCTTTTGGTTTTTCCATGTTCAGAAGGAACAGGCAATAATGCTCTAATGTCTTTTGCAGCAACTGATGCAATATCTGGAACATCTGGGTAAAAGAACTTCCTCCACATTTTTTCACTTTTTCTCAGGAACTTGACTTCATAATCCTCAATATCATCTATTTCTCGTAGCACCTCCCCAATGTAAAATTTTGTGTTTTTTCCTGAAAACTCTACCAGGACAAAGTCACCTTCTTTAGGCCCCCTCGCAAGTTGTTCGTATGATTGAAGTCGTATTTCTTCATTGTCTGAAGAAACGTCAGATTCAAAAAACTCTTCATCTTCATATGAAATCTCAGTGAATTTCATTTTTCTAGGGTCAGACTTCTTGAACAGACCTCTCTTGCTGTTCATTTTATGTTGGTTTTGAAGAGCAAGTTGGTTTTTTTCTGGTGTATCAGTTGGAATGAAAGATCTTCCCTTTATCCTTTTAGTAGCAAACTCCAATCTCTTTCCTGCTTTGGGATAGTTATGTATGTTTACTGGGCCTATGTAACTAGGTGTCAAGCTATTTACTTCAGAATGTCCATCTCCAGTCGTCACCATTGAATTGTGGATTGGAATGTCTTTACTACTGCACGGTCTCGTAGCTTCTGGTGTAGGAATAATTTCCTTGTCAGTCACAGCACTTGCCAAAAAAATCTTGCTTTGAAAACACATTCCTGTTAAAAGGAAAAATCCCTGTTTTGCGGAATCCAGATGTGATGTTTGCGGGCGTCATTGCTGTTTCGTGTGCTTCACAAATTAAACTTGCCACATCATGTATCGAAACTGTTTTTCCAGGGATTCTCATCATCCACGAGTCAACCGAAGCATTGTAGAAAGATTTGAATGTGGCAAACACTGATACATCAAGTGGTTGAAGGCAATTACTGCAGTGAGGAGGAATTTCTAAAATTGTTACCCCATTTTCCTTGGCTAACTCGATAGCCTCTGTCCTTAAGTGGCTCTCGTGATTGTCCAATATCAAAACAGCGGGATTTTCTAGCGAGGAAAATGAGTGCTTCACAAAATGGTGCAAAACTTCTACAAAGAGTTCACCATTCATCCATCCTGACTGTGTTGCGAGGCCAAGACTTCCAGTGGGGGCACCACGAAGCATATGTTCCTTCAAATGCACTCTTGGGAAGATGATGACTGGAGGAATAGCATTCCCTGCTGCGTTGACAATATAACATGATGTGACGAGGCTGCCTTTCTCGCCACTTGTTACTTTTGCAACTTGCTTCACTACTTTTCCTGCAATGATTTTGGTTGGTTTTTGAACAGTGTTGCAACCAGTTTCATCAAGATTGAAAATACGCAATCCATTTGAGAAGTGGTCGGATCGTTTAATCACTGTCTCAAGTTTATCGAAAAACAGCCCCACATTGTGTTTATTAAATGATGTAGCACGTGATAAACTGCAAGCTTCTGGCTGCCATAGTCTGGATGCCTCTTCAAAAAAAACCCGGACCCACTCTATTCCAGCTTTCTTTTGGATTTTCCATGTTTCGGGACCATCAATACTATTTCTTGATGCCATTTCAAATGCTAATTCTCTGCAGTTCATCAAACTCAGGCCATAACACATAGCTGAACAAGTTAACAGATAATCATTCAACTCGCTTTCTTGTTCAGTGGTAAACACTTGGTGACTGTTATACTTGGGACACATCCTCACGTTAGCCATTTCAGGATTATTCATCTTTTTTCTCACATACCTAAAACACAAAAAAATTTTGTTGAGAAAGACATGTTTTATAAACCATAAGTAGGCCTGAATCTCATATAACTAAGCCTCACCTCTGAAGTGTCTGAAAAGCTAAACCTTTAGTTTTTGCAGCTTTTCGCACTGACAAGCCTTCCTCCACAAGTTCTAAAGCTGCCTTCATGTCATCTTCTTTAAATGTTCCAATAGTTGTTCTACTCTTCCTGTTGCGTGTCATGACTGAAAACCAATTTTTTAAAACCTTTTTAAAAATAAAATGGGTTAAAGGGATATGTAAGTTTGATCATTAATGTAACTTGAAATTAAGTATCAAGTAATTTGATGTTAATTTTGCTTTGTTATTTTATAGAATGTATATGCCTATCTAACAAAAAAAGGACATTTTTGTGTGATAATAAAAATTTCACAGTTGAAATTTCATAACATAACCAAAAACCTTTTTTTTTTCCTATTGGTAGTCTTCTAAAAATTAGTAAAATCCAATGTGGGGCTGGATGTTCCCGAAACGGAAGCTAGCTCTAAAATTTACAGCATGGGGTACAGTGAGACATTGACGACAGTCGTCGTGCCCTCATAGACTTAGAGGCCGTTTCTGCCCACCGCCGGGTACCTGAGGGGGGCTATTTCCTCCTAACCCCTCTGTGCAGTGCAGTGAGTGCTCCGTGCTAGGGACGCACCCGCGTGCGCCCTAACTTCGCTTCTGGACCGCTCAAGGACGGACATCTTTGTATAATTATTTGTAAAAACTTAACGTGTAATTGTGTATTCAAATAGGGTAGTTATGTGTTTTGTTTGAATCGTGTAGCTTTGTACAGGGGCCACGCCTGGCCCTTAGTGGACACGCGACCCTCCGTGCCGCTTTCCCCCCTTCCCCCCCCTCCTCTCGCGCGGCGCTGCGGTCGCGCGGGGCGGGGAGTCGGCAGTCGCCGCTTGGCTGCCGTCGAGGGAGGTCCTGTATCGCTGCGCTCCGCGAGTCCGTAGGCCCTCTGCCACGCGCGTTGCTAGCGTCGCTACCATCGTTTCGGTTAGCTGCCACGTTCGACATCTTCAGTCGCGGAGTAGTGCACCTTCGTGGTTGACCTGCAATTTGCGTCCGTTCCCGGCAAGGGTAACATCGTTGTGGGTCAGGCGCGCTCAGGGAAAAGGACTAAATAAAACATCTTGTAGACTAACAGCGGACGTTTCCTGGTTCGATCTCCACTCCCATACGCCTGCCCGGTTCATCACCTGCCCCTCTCCCCAACTCCCGGTCCCGGCCACAGTAGGCACGAACCCCCACCTCTCACTGAGTTAGTCGGCCAAAATAATTACAACCTAAATTAATAGTCGCACGTCGGGGATCGGGAAGGAGCCACGGCCTGGGGACGACATATGGCGCCCAACTAGAGTGGCCAAGGTGTAACTAAAATTCGCCAAATTCGTTGAGTAGCTCGGCGGAGGCTGGAGTAGTGAGTACGTACGGCAGGATTCGCGCCCGGCTTCGCTAGGGAAAGCGATAGGGGCGGCCTAACGGAAGGGGGCGGCAGAACCCACAGCCTTTGTTTGCGAGGTGAAAGTGCGGCATTCCAGTGACTTGGCCGCACGCTCTTCCCCCGCTTTTTTTTTTTCGGGTAGTGCTCTCCAAACAAGGGGCAGTTTTTTTCACCCTCCCTACCAACTTGTCCCGCCCACCGCCGACGCTACGGCCCGCCGCCCGGGTCGGAACCACGAATCGCGTAATGCAAGACGGCGCGCACATAACTATTAACATGGAGGACTTATGCCAGGACTGCCGGAAACCGCGCGCGGCCATCTGCCCGGCCGAGGAATATTCTTGCCTATACTGCATGTGCCAGCAACGCATCAAAGCCGAACACCAGGCGGACAGTGTAGAGGACAGAGCTAGTGCGCGATGCGCAGCAGTACAGTGTCACGGGCGCCCCGACGAGACCGCACGCTGTCACCAATGCGGCGTCATGAAACATCGTGCATGCACTGACGCACGAGAGTTTTTGAACTTTCGTGACGGCCTGTTTATGTGCGGAGGGTGCGAGGAACGCACAAGCAAGGCGGTTCACGGACAAGTGTTACCGATCTCCCGCATCGCAAGAGGACCAATCACTCTTCCAGAGTTCGCTGGGCAGATACACGAGGACCCGTGTTTATTCACACGTGTGTGTCAGGACAAACTGACGCGCTACAGCGTCGCGGCTAACGAGTGGACGGAGCGCGTCAGCGGCCAATTGCGGGGCGAAGCCAACGCCTGGTGGCAGCAGACGGGCGAATACGACATGGACTGGAGCGACTTCACTCACCGCCTCGAGTCGCGGTTCAACGACTCTCGCGCGCGCGCGCGATGCCAGCGCGAACTGTTTTGTCATGCTCAGACCCGCGGCGAGAGCGTGGAAGCCTTCGTGCACGAAAAGCTCCGCCTCCACAGACGCCTCGCGATGGGCAGCCGGTTTGGGGACATGCTGTCCAGTATTGTCGAGCTGCTAACACCGGAGTTACGCCCGTTTCTGCGGGGGGCAGCGGGGGGAAGCCTGGACAGTTTCTTCACACTAGCACAGGACATAGAAGAGGACCTCAAGGCCGCGCAGTACACGCGCGGCCCGGTACACTCCCGGCATGCAGCACCGCCTCCCGCACCCTTGCCACTAGAGGACGCACGTGCTGTCGTGCCGTACGTCCGCCCACCCCCGCAGCAGAGAGACGCAGCAGGACCATCACGAGGAGGGGGCTCATCACAGTCGGCCCCCTCAGACCTGTCGTGGCGCCAGACGGGTCGGGAGGAGAGCGATGAGCGGCCACCATGCTGCCGTTACTGCCCGACAGAGGAGCGACACTGGCACCGCTTGTGCCCCACAAAGGCCGCGCTGGAGGGAGCACGCGAGGGAGGCGCGCCGTCGGCGGGAAACGCGGAGCCGGGGGCGGACAGACGGCTGGGCGCCGCGCCCCGGGGCGTCAACCAGCAGCGGAACCAGCGACAGAACTAATCCACCGATTATGGCATCCTTCGGAGACTCGGACGCCGCCTGCGGAGCAGGGCCGAGCGCCGTCGGACGACGGCGGGGATCGGGCGCGGCCTGAGCAAAACGCCCCCGTGCCGGGGTCGCCATCGGGACAGAGGAGTGCCACCCCGACTCCTGCGGCCTCGTCACCAGCCGTCCAGGAGCCGGACGTATTTCTCCGGCGGCCTGCCGCCGGCAGAGGAGCTCACCGAGGGGACGACGCGCTGGTGCCGGAGCTGCCAGCAGAGCCCCTCCTGGGCTCCCCACGTCCGGATGACATGAGACTCGAGAGCGAGGTGGGCCAGGTGCCAGTCCACTTGGGGCGTGTTGGACCCGAGGAACCAGAGCTGCTGCAGATACCAGTTCGTGCCGACGACCGGGAGATGCTGGCCCTGGTGGACACCGCAGCCAGCCGATCCTTCGTCGCGGCTCACCTGGTCGCCGAGGAGACGGTGGTACCGCGCCCGGAGCAGGTGCAGCTGGCCATCAGGGACACCAGCACGACGGCGAGGGGCACAACCCAGGTAACACTGAACATCGTTGGTAATGTCAGTCGCATCGAGGCCTGGGTGGTCCCCGACCTGCGCGAGGGGCTGATCTTGGGAGCACCATGGCTGCACGAGGTCGACGCCGCTGTACAGGTGCGGGCCGGACGGATGCACTTCGGCATCCGCGGGCGCTGGACGGTGTACGGCATCCACCAGAGCCCCCCTCCCCCTCCTCAGTCAGTCACCCGCCTGGAGGACCTCCGGCACAACGTCCCGGCAGAGTATGCTGACGCCATCAGACGGGCCCTTGAGTCCCGACCTCAGGTATTTGCGGCGGCGGACCGGTTAAGGCGCACGACGATGACAGAGCACAGTATCCCTATGGTGCCGCACCACCCGCCGTTTGAGAGGGTGCATGGGTTCGGGCCCCGGGAGCGCGAGGCGATCCAGTCCCAGGTGGACGAGATGCTGCGCGACGGGGTCATCGAGCCCAGCACCTCTCCATACAACTCGAGGGTGGTGCTGGCCACTAAGAAGGACGGGAGTTTACGCTTCTGCGTAAACTTTAAGGCCGTCAACAGACTGACAATCCCCGCTCCCCCCCTCCCGCAGATCAACATCACTGACGCCTTGGCTGGGCTGGGGGACGCAAAAATTTTCACGACGCTGGACGTGAAGTCGGGCTACTGGCAGGTGCCGGTATGCCCCGCCGACCGTCCGAAGACGGCGTTCACTGCGCCAGACGGTCGGCGGTACCAGTTCTGTGCCATGCCGTTCGGGCTCATGGACGCCCCGGCCACGTTCCAGTCTATGATGGTGCGCGTCCTGGACGGGTACATCGGCGTCGTCGCCAGTGCCTATCTGGACGACGTCATCGTCTATTCTGGAACGTGGGAGGACCATGCGCACCACTTGACGCTGGTCCTGGAAAGGCTGGCCAGACACGGACTGACTTGTGCCCCGAACAAGTGTCACATCGGGGCTGAGGAGATCGTGTTCCTGGGGCACCTGGTGATGGCGGAGGGGTGCCGTCCGCGTCCTGCCCAGCTGGAACTCATCGAGGAGAAGCAGGCGCCGAAGACTAGGAAGCAGCTCCAAAAGCTTATGGGACTGCTGAACTGGCTGCGGTCTTTTGTGCCTGACTTCGCAACGATCACGGCCCCGATGACTGACCTGTTGTCGCCGAAGGCCAAGTTCCGGTGGACGCCCCCCGCGGACAAGGCCCTGCGCCAGGTCAAAGACCGTTTCCGGAACTGTCACACGCTGTCGCGACTGAAACCTGACCAACCCATCTTCGTCCATACGGACGCCAGTCAGGAGGGGATGGGTGCGGTGCTGTACCAGGTGGACGGCGACGGTGTCCGGCGTGTGATCGAGTACGCCAGTGCGAAGTTTGGGCCGGCTGAGAGGAGGTACCACGTGAACGAGCAGGAGTGCCTGGCAGTCGTCTGGGCTCTTCAGCGCTATCGGCACCACCTCGAAGGCCGCTCGTTCACGCATAGGACCGACAGCCAGTGCCTTCGCTGGTTGGACTCCGCTCAGGGCCGGAAGTCCAAGTTCACTCGCTGGGCCATGCTGATTCAGGAGTTCTCGTTCTCGGTGGAACACGTCCCGGGACAGGAAAATCAGCTGGCCGACGAGCTGTCCAGGAATCCGGATCCCACGAGTGTGTTCCGCGACGACCAGGGCTGGGAGGAGGTGCTTCCTCCGATTCACGAGCCCGTCGTCGAGAACCCGGGGCTGCGGCCGTGCGAGTTGTATGCGCTGCCCGGCCCCGCTGTCCCCGAACCAGACACGCCACCGGAGACGCTAGCCGACTTGCTTTCGCGGGTGCGGACGGAGCAGCTCCGGGACCCAGACACCCAGTCCCGGCTGGCCGAGTGCGGGGAGAAAGAGGTACCGGGCCACCGGAGTCTTGACGGCGTGCTCCAGACCAGGGGGCCGCACAAGTCGGGCAGGTGGTGGACCCACGTGCCGCCAGAGGCCAGGCGGTGGGCCCTGTGGTACCTGCACGACCACCCCCTGGCTGGACATCCCGGTGCAGAGCAGACACTGCGGGAGATCCGACGGACGTTCCGCTGGCCGGGGGACGCGGCGGAGGTACGTCGTTATGTCAGTGGCCTGCCAGCGTTGCCAGGAGCGGAAGTCCCGGAGAACCGACGGCGAGGAGCAGCAGGTCCCACGACGGCCCCGGGATGCCTTCCACACTGTGGCGGTGGATATCATGGGGCCGTACCCTCGCACATCCCGCGGCCGGCGCATTATCGTGGTGGTCACGGACGTCTTCACCCGCTGGGCGGAGGCGTTCGCAGTGCCAAACGTGAAGGCCGGCACCGTGATTGCCCTGCTCGAGCGCGAGTTCTTCCCACGATACGGGTACCCCGCGGTCCTGCTGACGGACAACGGGCGCAGTTCGTGGGGAGACACTGGTGAATGTCCTGTGAGCGGTGGGGGGTGGAGCATCGCACGACGCCCACCTACCACCCGCGCGCGAATCCGACCGAGAGGCGGAACCAGGACATAAAGACTCAGCTTCGCATACGGTTGGACGAGGACCACACCAAGTGGGACCTGCACCTGCCGACGTTGCTGTACTGCCTGCGCCGACGGACGAACGTGGTCACGGGCCATTCCCCCACCGAACTGGTGCAGGGGCGCAACCTCGCCCTGCCCGGGGAGGCGCAAGCACTCGCCGACACCGACGTGACACCTGTTGACGAGCTACGTGACGATGCCCGACGACACCAGGAGCTCTTCCTGGAACGACGAACACCACAGACGACCCGGCCCCCTGGTCGGCTCGAGACAGGACAGTGGGTTTACGTCCGGTGTAACCATCTGTCGTCGGGCGACAGGGGGTTCTGCGCTGGACTGGCGCCCAAGTGGACGGGGCCGCAGGAGGTGGTCGCTCGTCTGGGTAGCACGACGTACCTCGTCCATCGCGCTGATGGGCGCACGACGAAGGTTCACAGGGACAACCTCCGACTGGCAGACTCGACCGACGATGACGACCTACCGACCCCCGTACCCGCCAACGACCCAGCGGAAGAGCCTGACCGGGCCTTGCAGTACCAGGCGATCCCTGAGGGTGACCAGGTGGGGGACGTCGGCCTAATTCAGGAGCCAAAGGGGGGAGCGATGACATCTGACACGTCAGACGGAGGGAGACCACGGGGTGCGAGCCTGGACGAGCTGGAGCGCCTCGTGGACACGATATTCCGGGACGACGACGATGACGGAACGCGCAGGTCAGACGTCACCATCGAGGATGTGTCCGCCGACGACACCGTCCCCGGGGACCCGGTCGACCTGAACGACCCGACGGTGACCCCCCTGACCATGGTACGAGACGCCGACGGGGGTGCACCCGCCCGTGGGAGCGATGGCCGGGGGGCGGGCCGGTAACTACGAGCGACACGACGGCCGACGAAGTGACAGTGCGACTCCTCAGCGGGGAGAGTGATGTGGACCGGGCGCAGCCCGTGGTGCTTGACATGCCCCCTGAGGAGACGACGATGGTGGTGCACGCGGGAGACGGGCCCGAGGTACGGCGGTCCACGCGCTGCGTGACGGCCCCTCGCTATCTCCGGGACTAAGAGTGGGAGGGGCAGTACAAGTACCGCGACCTACGACGGACGGACAGGGGTGGACTGCGCTGCAGCGCCATGCAGCTGCTGCCGCGGTTCGCTCGACCTCAGACGAGCGATGAGCACACACCTGACCGAACTAACAACCAGACTCGACAGCGCCTGCCGGCCTGAGCCGACGTCGGTGGGCAGAGCGGCCTCGCGGTGAGGGGGGCATATGACGACAGTCGTCGTGCCGTCATAGACTTAGAGGCTGTTTCTGCCCACCGCCGGGTACCTGAGGGGGGCTATTTCCCCCTAACCCCTCTGTGCAGTGCAGTGAGTGCTCCGTGCTAGGGACGCACCCGCGTGCACCCTAACTTCGCTTCTGGACCGCTCAAGGACGGACATCTTTGCACAATTATTTGTAAAAACTTAACGTGTAATTGTGTATTCAAATAGGGTAGTTATGTGTTTTGTTTGAATCGTGTAGCTTTGTACAGGGGCCACGCCTGGCCCTCAGTGGACACGCGACCCTCCGTGCCGCTTTCCCCCCCTTCCCCCCTCCTCCTCTCGCGCGGCGCTGCGGCCGCGCGGGGCGGGGAGTCGGCAGTCGCCGCTTGGCTGCCGTCGAGGGAGGTCCTGTATCGCTGCGCTCTGCGAGTCCGTAGGCCCTCTGCCACGCGCGTTGCTAGCGTCGCTACCGTCGTTTCGGTTAGCTGCCACGTTCGACATCTTCAGTCGCGGAGTAGTGCACCTTCGTGGTTGACCTGCAATTTGCGTCCGTTCCCGGCAAGGGTAACATCGTTGTGGGTCAGGCGCGCTCAGGGAAAAGGACTAAATAAAACATCTTGTAGACTAACAGCGGACGTTTCCTGGTTCGATCTCCACTCCCATACGCCTGCCCGGTTCATCACCTGCCCCTCTCCCCAACTCCCGGTCCCGGCCACAGTAGGCACGAACCCCCACCTCTCACTGAGTTAGTCGGCCAAAATAATTACAACCTAAATTAATAGTGGCACGTCGGAGATCGGGAAGGAGCCACGGCCTGGGGACGACAACATGTCTCACTGTGCCCCATTCTGTTGTGTCTCATTGTGCCCTACACTACTACACACTTATCTATGAATTGAAAATCCTAACATATAATAACTAGCATGTCTGTGACACCATTAATTGGATGGCCTTATGCCAGAGTGAACCATTAACCAAATTTTTAAAAATGTGGATTAATATATGTGCATGTTCAGAATTTCATGATATTTCTTATGCCACAGAGAACTATGGTCCACTTCAGTAGGGGAGTTCGTAATGTTGTTGTTTTGTTTTGGCATATGGTTGGTATACCTGTATTTAGTCCGCCAAAGTGAACTATAGACCACATCAAGATGTTGTCTAAAGGACACAGTTCAAAAAGGTCAAGATGTAATACTGATACATTGTGTTGCAGTAGTAGTGATAGCGAAGTGAGTGATATCAGCAATGGATCATCTGACAACTATGTGCCGAGTTTTGATTCAGAAACATCATCCACAGTTGATTATTATAAATATTTATAACTATAAACACATTGGTAATCTAGGTTATGTAAACAAGGTTTATGTATAGTACTTTCTTATGCCAAAGTGAACCATGTTAAAATAGAAGTTTCCAAGCTCACCACATCAAGTAGCACTTCAGATTTTGCAGTGTTGCCAGCATTTAAACATACGTTTTATTATAAAATATCCATAATATAGTGAAGTAATCCTTTTCTTCTTTTTCTTTAACTAAGAAGGAGACAGTTCACTCTGACAAAAGTGTGTATGTAGAACTTTTCTGATGGTGTTGTATAAAAGCATTATAAACACACTGAGCATAACTTATATAATAAAAACCACGACGATAACATTATTTTGAAATTATTTTATGTGTCATGAGAATATGCTTAAGTAATAAATAAAAACAGTCTTCCACAAAATATTTATAGTTTCAATTCAGATGCAGAAACTTCACATGTAAAGCAGAGGTGCCCACCCCCCCCCCCTCCCCCAAACATTATGACTCACCCCCCCTAACCTAATGATGCGGCCCCCCCCAAAAAAAAAATTATGCCATTTTCTCAATGATTTTATCAACTATTTTATAATATACTTTTTTAGTATTATATTTTATCACATTTTGCATTAATTAAAACTGATTTTCTAATAATAATTTTGGTCATATCGGGTAATATTTCCATCCTGAACCGACAGATGCCAAACTGCTTTTGTTGAGGAAAGTGCGGGGTTGCCAATTTGATTTACAAGATCCCTTTCAATTATCAAAGCACCAGAAACGTATTTTCACATTAGAAGTTCTGATTATGTAAATAATATATACATTATCCTCGTCTTTTAACCAACCACACCCCCCCCCCCCCCAAAATTTTAATGACGCAGTCTGCGTCATTACCCCCCCTTGTGGGCACCCCTGTGTAAAGGAATCCCCCAAAAAGAGAAGAAAAGGGAATCCACGAAAATGGAAGAAGAATATAGGGCAAAGTTCAAGACTCAAAGGCAAAGAGTAAAGGTGCTGTGGTTCAAGCCAAGAAATTTAAAGACTCCTCGTGCAAATGTAAGTATAAATGTGGAAGTAAGGTGAGTCTGGACGATAAGCAGAATTTTCATGAACTATTTTATAGCGCAGAGTCTTGGGATACGCAAACTGTGCTTATTGATGGTGCTGTTAAGTGTCGGAGTGTTGAAAGAAGACGTTCTAGTACAAAGAACAAAAACAAGAAGCAAGTTAGCAGGACTTATTATATACCTACATCAAAAGGTGACATAAAGGTGTGCAAAAATATGTTTACTGGAACATTGCAGATTGACAGTGCTCGAATTCATAGGGCATTACTTAAGGTAAAGTCTTCAACAACCAGTGATCTAAGAGGAAAGCAACAACAAAAGTTCTTCAGCTACAATAGAGTTGATTCATGCCCACGTAAAAAGTTTCCCGACTACACATAGCCATTATGCAAGATCTCAGAAAAAGAAAATATATTTGGGAACAAATCTGAATCTCAGTTTTATGTATCGACTTTTCGTTGAAGACATGGAAGATAAATCCCTCTTATAAAATATACAAAGCCAGTCAATGTACGAGAAGGTTTTTAGACGTGACTTCTGTTTGAGTTTCAAACCACCAAGGAAAGATACATGTCAAACGTGTGACAAGCTAAACATTCAGATACAGGCTGCTGAGAGCGAACATAACCAAGAACTATGCCACACATTAAAAATCAAACAAGAACTCCACCACCGTAAAATTCAACTTGCAAGACAAAGTATTAGAGACGATGAGACATAAAGCCACACTGAAGAAGGTGCTACTGTGTTTTCATTTGACATGCAAAAAGTAATGCTTTTACCTAAACTGACTGCAGGGGTTGTGTATTACAAAAGACAGGTGTCATGTTACAATCTTGGTATTCACGATTTTTCAACAAAGATTGGTGCGATGCATGTTTGGGACGAAAGTGTTGCATTACGAGGAACACAAGAAATTTGATCCTGTGTGATGAAATACTTGAACATTCATGACCACAAAGAAAATATTATAGCTTGGTCAGATTCGTGTGAGGGACAAAACAGGAACGTAAAAATGGCTGCCATGTGGATGCATATAGTGCAGTCTCCTAGAATGAATGTGAAAGAAGTCTGCCACAAATTTGCAGAACCTGGCCACTCCTACCTGCCGAATGACAGTGACTTTGGTGATATAGAGAGAAAATTTAAATATCACCCCGAGATTTATGCGCCAACGCAATGGTGCGAGAAAATTTCCAATTATAGAGTGAAGAAAAAAAATTTGAGGTTATACATATGAAAAAAGATGACTTCAAAAGCACTTCAAGTCTTCAAGAAAACATAGTAAACAGAAAGAAAACCAGGACAGGTGATAAAGTTACATGGTTCAACATCAAAGAGATGAGATTCACAATGGACAAACCTGGCATAATGGAATACAAGTACACTCACAACAATATGGTAGGTTTATATTCGATAAATTGACGTCGTCCGACCGACGACCATCCCTAAGCCCGACCTGCACCCGCCAGTATACACTCCCGCTAACGGAACGCACCCCTGGCCGTGGCCCACCCGAGTCGAGCGAGCCACCGAGCCGAACGGCCAAACCAGACATTATTATTATAAAGCACACTAAATCCGAGTGGACTAGAGACGAACCACACCCATTCCCCCTCAAACAATTAATTACGAATTTTGCGACCTTAAAGTCTCTTCCAGACGCAGTCATTTAGTTTTTAACGTAATGAGGTCAAGCTTGGCGCGGCAGGGGCCGACGCGTTACCGGACGCCATGCCAGTTCGGCAGTTCAACTCGACTCGCGGACCGGGACGGACCTACGTCCCACGGAGAGACCACAACCATTGTCTTCATCGCAAGTAACGTCCGGTAAATATAGTCATTTAGCATAAACCAAACCTTTTTCTATTCACCTCTCCGTGCGTGCCCGGTCCGTTTTTTACGGTTCAGGACCTAATCCGACCGCGTAAACGTAAAGACGCCCCGCACCACACCTGGTGTGCAGGGTCGCTCTTCAGCATACGGCACGGGCCGTCTCCCGCAAACCACAGAACTTTTCTTAAGGCCACGCGCCTTCGCGCTGACCACAAACCCGCAAGGAAAACTTCGCCAAGTTTAGTGGCGGTGCGTGTACCACCCCAGTGGGCACGGCACCCGCGTAGAAACAATCGCTTACGGGACTGGCCGACTCCAGTCACCCACAAACTTTGCGCCACGTCATTTGTGCGCGCCTAATTTTCATTAAGTGTACTTTGTTAACGTAACTTTGCGCCACGTCATTTGTGCGCGCCTAATTTTCATTAAGTGTAATTTGTTAACGTAACTTTGCGCCACGTCATTTGTGCGCGCCTAATTTTCATCAAGTGTACTTGTTAATCTAACTTTGCGCCACGTCATCTGTGCGCGCCTCTCATGCATCAAGTGTACTTTGCCTGCATACTGTTACCCGAGTAACCAATGCCACGAAACATTGAACACGTACCGGCCTGCACCTCGCAACGGACAAGTAGCCCTCAGGGGCATGTCTGTGCTCAGTAATTGTATGGTGTGACGTCAACCCCTTGAATAAAGGCACGTCGCTACTACGGCAATCCCACGCATTCTTCTTTAACGTAATTCCCCAGGCAATACCGCCGACGGTTCTAGCGGACCACGCTGGGGCAACGAACCACGACCCCCCCCCCCCCCAATTGGTTAAACACCGAGCTAGCCTGGCGCCCTCCCGGAACATAAAACGTTAACCAGACCAGCCACCCCGCTAGAACTCGCGCCCGGACTCGAACACGAGACCGCAGCCGACGGCAAAATTTAAACAAAATACTCAAAGGCCGGCCTGTAAATCTAGGCCTTGTGGTCATGCCGATCTTGTACCCTCAAGGAAGATAACTTAGTGAAAAGAAGCTCAAAGATGTAAGAAGTCTTCTTCAGTTTGTGCCACCTGTATATAATTATTTTTATGATGGTTTGCAGAGCTGTGGAAATGACACTGTAGAAGGCAATAGTGAAGAAGAATGTGAAGATGACTGTATAGAGTAAGAAATGACCACATTGCAAGCAAGAGTGTACTGTGTTACTTTTTGGCTTATAAGAGTTCATTAAAAATAATACTACTAACAATGACATTATTGAGCCAGTAATTTTTTTGTCTATCTTACAGTATTAATTAAAACTATGTTTATTTTATTTATTAAACTTGTAAGAATTATATATTTTTTATGTTTATTATTGTGTCTACAAAAAATGCTAAAGAGATTCTATGCCAGAGTAAACTATATCCCATTACTGGAACTATTATTAAATACTTTGTGACTGTAAACTTCTGCTGCAATGGTCTATTGATGGCCATAGTACATGGAACACTGTAGAAATGGTATGCCACTTTAGAATTACATTGTATCTATTTCTTGGAATTTCTTGTAGTACCCTGAACTTTGACTTCCATTTACTCGAAAGTTTGGTTTTGGCACTTAGTCAACTTTGGCGTATGACCATCAAATTATTCCTCAATATGTGCACATTAAGTTAATGTCTTAATAAGTAACATATAACAACAAATATAAGTATGAAAAATAATAAACTAAGGAAAGAAAATATTACTTTTCTTACCTGAAAACCAACACTTTAAAATATCTGGTTAATACTCATTGACATTTAGAACAGTACCTAAGTATTAATGTATTGTGTGCTTGTCCTCAATGTGCGACTACACACTACCTAAAAAGAGGAAATTCTGTAGGGCATGAAAACAAAATGCTCATCACTATTTTAATTATACAAAACTTTTATTTTGTTTCGTTTTAATAATTTACACATACCTAGTTTCGTCAAGCGGAAACTTAAAGTAAAGTTGATTATTATTATCTCTTCTCTTGTAGCAGTAGTTAACACAACACGTAGCCGAATCAGGCATGTTTCATAACAGTGATTTATAAAGTAATTCATGAAATCATTGATATTATTTAACGAGATTACTATTTCAACATGATTGAAACAAAATTTCCTTAGAATTTTTTTATTAAACCTAATGACGTCGGCCGGGGCTACGCCCTCCCTAAGCCCGATGTGCCTCACGCCATCACCACCCCTCTCCTCCCACCACCACCCTCTATTCAAACCTCCCGCTCGTGCGTGTGTGTGTGCGTGTGTTTCTAGCCCGGCAAGAGGGCGCTTAGAAGCAGTGCGGCGACCCCCTAAAGTGTTAAGTTTTAATGTGAATTGTAAACCCTTTTTCATTCATTTTTTTTTGCCCCAGTGTTTTGTTGCAGTTTACTCATGTATTTCTTTAATTTAAATATTACGTTACTTAAAAAAACTACAGACGTTGCCCGGGCGGACCCGAATAGGCACGGACTTGGACGAGGGTAGGAATGTTTTTATATAAATTCTCAATAACTACGTAAATATTAATGCACTTTAAATTGCCAGTAGTTTTTATATATTTTTTTTAATGTTAATCTATGATTTACTTAACTTTCGCCGGGGCACGGAATCGCAGAATGTAATAACAGTAATTGTGTTAGTACAGACGAGCCAGCTCTCGCCCAGTTCATCTTCATCACCGACCGAGAGCAGACGCGCCAGCACCCCGGAGATCTCAACCGTTGTAAACCACCGATCAAGTAATTCTGCATCTTTAATTATTCTTAAACCTTTTCGTCCGTCAATCCTCGGGGCAGCTCTCGGTCGGCGGACTGTATTAATAATTAATTATCTCATTCGAGTTTTTATACATTGTGTACTAAGCCTACTTTATCGCATGGCCACGTGGGTGGACCATGCATTCACTTAAGTCGGTTCGTGCCTCAGGCTTTTTAACCGTTTAAAGAGTAACGTGCGTAGAGGGAGGCGTGTTCGTGGAATTAAATCTGGGTATAAGTAAAACCTGAGTACTTTATTTAACCACGTGGTGAGTGAGCCTACTTAGCCTAGGAGTGTGGCGTGCCCGACGCCTAGAGCGGGCCAGGTCTGGATAGATAGGGTAGAAAGGGCTGGTAACTCGTCCCCACCTGGGCTACGTCACGCCCTGAGAGCGAGACTCAGCCGGGTCCACGTGCCCTTACACGTGGTGGCGCCCATTCATAACACCTTAAAGTCACCGGGAACGTACGCGCAGCCCTCACTAATATTGCTTAAATCAACACCGACGCCATTAATGATGGTGTTGTTGGATAAACAAGTGGTTCAACATGCCAAAGAAAACATGTTTATTTTCTTTTAAGTAAATATATTATTTTCATTTCAACAATACCAATTTATGCCATGAATTTGATAAAATGTTAAATCAAATGTTATAATTATTTAATCAACGTGGTATTTTGATTATAATTTTTGTGCTCAGATTTTGGATAACACTGTATAGCAACTAGAAAAATGCGATTGCTATGCCCTATGAAGTTCCCCCCCCCCCCCCTCGCCGCTGCCATTCTCCACCCGTCCGCGAACCAAGGCCCGCGGGCCGTTGAGGAGGGGAGGGGAAATCGGCCGGCGTGGGAGAGGCCCGCCTCGCGGTGAGCCAGGCTTGCGATTACATGACTAACATAGCACTTGAAAGAATCAAAGAATTATTTAAACGACATGACAAATAACTAATTAATGAAACGAAAACACAATTGAATTAATTAATGAGTTACAGATTAAAGACAAGCGAAGTATTTATACAGCATTTACATACACTATTTAAGACGTGAGAGTTCTGTTACGTCACACGTACATATAATTGTGGAGGCTCGTGATTACTTAAAAATGTGCATACAAAACAACTATTTACAACACCCTGACGTCCGCTGACGTACTAGGGCGCACGCGGGTGCGTTCCTGTTCGTAGCACTTCACAGCTGGTGCACTAGGGGAAACATATCTCCCTTAGGCCCACGTCGGCGGACAGGTACGGCCTCTGCATCTAGGAGGGCACGACGACTGTCGTCATGCTTCCAAAATGGCCTCGTGGCTGTGCGGTTAGCAACGCTGACTACCATTCGTTAGGTTAACGGTTCAAATCCCGGTGGCTGAAATATTTTTTTTTTGTACTTGTAAAAATAAATACGGCGCGCACGACACTTCAAAAGTAATAAAAAATTTAAATTAATGAATACAAATAAAAGTACATTTATTAATTAAATTGTAGATTTCATTTTACTCCTTTGTATCCATACAAAATAGTGATAATTCAATTTTATTCATAAAAGTATGCAGAGGTAGATTTTATCATACAAAAGATAGAAAAATTTTAAAAAAATTTCTTCCTCAAAGAATATAATATTTTTAATGCCTAAATGGTTTGGTTGCAAAAACCTATTACGGCTCAGTCTCAGGCCGAATAAGATATTTCCTTTTCTTCTGGATCAATCATTTCATCAATGTTTTGTTATGACGTCATGTTAAACTATCGTCCGTAAACCGACTTTACAGACAACCAATTTTTTTCTATGGCACACCGATAAATTAATATATTCCCTGATGTTTATATAAGGTTTATATGTAGTTAAGGGATGCTTTCTTTTCACAGACGAGAGAGCCAAACGCCCGATCGTAGATCTTCATTTTTTTTTCATTGTAAAAAATATGGCGGTGTTGATAAAAAGAAAAACCATAAACAAAGTAACGGTATTTATTTGTAATTGTTTTTAAACGAAAATACCTAATTGAAGAAACGTACTTCGTGGATTTCTATATTTTTCATATCGTATAAATCTAGGAAGTCTTTGTCTTTCACAGATATTCTCGGGACGTCCCATATTCCGTGAATGTTTATTTTGGACAACTCATGATAACTAATGGTCAATTAGGTTAGTTTAGCTACATTATAAATACTTTAAAACATTGTGGACGGTTGATTTGGTTAGGATAGCTAAGTACATTAAAGATACTGTGAAATTATGTACCTAAACGGTTTCCTAGCCCTGGATAGCTACATATTAAAATGTTATTTGCTAAGCAACCACAAGATGATTTTACAGTATTTTTAATGTAGCTATACTTACCTAATATAACCAACCATCTACGCTGTTTTAAAGTATTTATAATGTAGCTAACCTATCCTAATTGACCGCAAAATTTAATGCCACACCGGTTTATACAATGAGATAGAATGGGAAAAAAAAACCGAGCATGAACTTCGGGGAACTTCGGGTGTGGCTCTCTCGTCTGTGAAAAAAAGGTTAATACCGCAACCGCAACACACAGCTTCGGCACCAACACCAACCAGCATTGCCAACCGTACGGTCCTGACTGTACATGTACGGTAATTTCACTGTGCGTCAAGGGCGTATCCAGGGAGAGGGGGCGTGTTTAGAGGTTGAAACCTCCCCCCCCCCCCCTTAGCAAAAAACTTTAATTAATATCTTATTCATCACTCAAACAAATTTCATATTAAAATTAACAACATTTTTACCATTACAATATTTAAATTTAAGTAGCGAAATCTGCTAAAATAGCACTATTTTACACCTTAAAATCAAAATTTTCCCGGGGGAGGACCTCCGGACACCGCGCTTCTTAATACCCCCCATACACAAATCCTGGCTACGCCACTGCTGTGTGTACGGACGTAAGGTCCTGCCCTTGGATCGTACGCCATTTGTACGGTCAAATCAACACAAGTAGTATAGTATGTGGTTTCTACCTAATAAAATATTTGACACAATTATTTCAATAATATCTAACTAGTTTTGAAAATCTCAACATTTCATACACTTCTACGTAGGCCTATTATGGCTACCGTGCGGGGAATATGGCGCTTCGTAATTTTTTACCGAACTATCTGGTTGGAGTTGGACGCTGATACAAAAGAGCCAGTAGTAATAGATATATCTAGTGAGTAACGTTCTTTTTTTTATAAGTGACAAGGCAAAGGCATATTTTCATTGTTTTGTCTGCCAAAAGGATTTGTTTTTAATTTAATAGGTCAAGTGGGGCAATGTTTTCAGCAGGTTTGTGATATATTTTGTTTGGATAAGCAGTGATAAAATTTTTAATTTACACATATCATTTACGTTAATGTATGACCCGACGTTGTGTTAAATTACTCAATATACGACTTGGCCAAGAGCGTTTGTGCACTGAATCATGGGTAGGAACAGCTGATTTTGTACGAATAATGTCTGAAAACGTATGTAATAACATGAGCTGAACAGTTTTTATACATTATTTTATACATCTAATTCACTCTCATCAATAAATTTTAAAAGATTGCAGAAGTTTTGTTACTAGGCATTTCATCCATAATAAACGAGTCGACGAAAATAACCCTTACCTACTGCTGTTGACAATAAAGGAGTACTTCTCGCAGATTTCTCAGCGTTTAAACATATTTTAATAATGGGCAGTAATTTCAAACTTGTATTTGGTGTTTAACTTATACTTTAGCTAGAGTCGCGTTACAAGCACGTAGCATTGATTCTACGGCAGAACGCGGCAGACGTGCGGTTGTTTGTGAAAAAAAACTACTGTTTCTTCCCAGTATGCAATTTGTTGTGACGTCACACCAGTGGCGTCTCGTGAGGGCAAGCAAGGCAAGCAGTGCTTGCCCAGGCAGTTTCCAGACATTGTATTTTTTAAATAAATATTTTATTCAGAATAGTATTTTACTTTGGCTTGTGCAGTTAGGTGTATGTATTTTTTACACTATCTTCTTGGGACCCAATACTGTGCACTATAAGAAAAGAACTCGTTGACACACAAAACATGCTGTTTTAGAAGCGTTGCTAGGTTTAAGGTCTGGACACACATATCAGGGCCGGGTCGGACCAGCTCAGGGCCGGGGAACGGACGGTGCCCGGTCCTGACTCGGTCCAGACCCTGCCCTGATGGGTTGCTGCCACACTGTTCAGGACTACAACCGGACCGGGCATGGAACGTAGAAAGCAGTCTGCATCGACGGGTAGCTGCGTCAAGTCGATTTGCTTTCACACCGGATGTAACGAGATGTTTGCAAATTTCAAGATTAGTGACTTGAGACTTATTGCAATAGCGCTAGATAATGAGGAAGAACACAGCAGAGCTCAAATGACGAAGAAAAGACTGTGGGTTCACAATGCTTGGAAAAGTAGGCTAGTGGAAGGGGAGTTTTTAACATGGTTTCCTTATCTGATGGACGACGAAACAAAATTTTACGAGTATTTTAGAATGACTCGGTCAACATTCCAAATGCTATTCTTGTTGCTAGAGAATTATCTAAAAAAGAAAAGTACCTTTTGGAGGCTTGCCATTTCACCAAAACAGCGCCTAGCAGTATGTTTAAGTTAAGAGGGCCTAGTTATACTTCTGACTATAAATTGTTTGTACTCTCTCATCGTAAGTGACCAGAATGATGTGCGGATTCATCTGAGGACAATCTGTACTCCAGTTATGTGTGTTAGCTTTGCGATTGCCGCCTCAGCCATTTGACATCTTCAACAGGTTAGGTTTCTGAACAAAAGTACTAAATTAAATAAATTGCTGCACCAATATCAGCCTTCTACAGTGGCAAAAAGTAGTCTACAGTTTATACATAACATACAGGCCATTGAAACCGATTATTTTTCTGGTCTCTACTCATAAGTATTAAAACAGTTTAGTCTCACCTCTTAAAACACAATGTAAAGGGCCAAATGAATATATAGTAAATATGCAATGCTATGAACATTAGTTATGGTACTATATTTCCGAATTTGATTTTATTTTTCAGTCCTCACACATAAAAATACTTAATCGATTTTCGATAAATTGCTTTGCACTGTTGCCATGAACTTGACGCCGCCGTCAGTGCTCCCTCTGAGAGCACAGGCCGTTATGTGTCCTCAACACCTGATAAGTGCCGCGCCCCGAACGCGCCCGCGCGCGCAACGTAGTGCAGTGCCCCGAACGGCGTGACGTCAGTCACGGCCTCCTACGTGTGCAAAGCGCCCGGCCGGGTGTGGCACTGCGCAAGGGTATTGTTTATTCATGCATTCGATAATATAAACAGAAACTAACAAATCTAAAACCATCAATAAACAATGTTAATTTAACAATCATGTTATAAAGGGTTATAATTCACAAAACTGGCCGAAGTCATCTTCCCGCGCTCCGCAGTTTTCCCGCGGAATTTCCCCCCTCCCTGGCCCCGGCGGCCAGGGAGGTTAGTCAGTCGCCATCCAGCACTCGCCCGGGCCGGCAGCCCATGCACGGGGAGCCTTCAACTTTCGCGCCAACATTCTGTAACTGCAATAGATAATTATAGTCCAATCGTTTTTATATCAGCTCCCCGGTCGGCCCAAATCGGCCGTTAGCGATCTCGCGCGGTCTATTAATAAAGTGTGTAGTCCACCCATGGACCTTTTATTTTCTACGTAATTAATTAGGTGGCCCCTAGTGGCACCTGCGCCTCACGCTATAACGTCCCACCTCGGGACATAGTTCATTGCCCACGCAGGGCGGCACTGCGCCAAACGCGACCACAAACAGTCGGACGAGTCATCAACTGGGACATGCCACGGCCACGTGTGTGATATCGTTCAAGATTCCACCGTGTCCGTACCCAGCTTAACGTGGCCCTCGCCACCACGCGGACTAGCCACCTGTGCATATCCTCCTGTGCGGGACTTATCACAGTGATTTAGTGCAATGTGTTTTCATAAGTAAATTCGCGGGACCTACCGCCCTTATAGTGTAACGTGTTTTCATAAGTAATTCACGGGACCTACCGCCCTTATAGTGTAACGTGTTTTCATAAGTAAATTCGCGGGCCCTACCGCCCTTATAGTGTAACGTGTTTTCATAAGTAATTGGCGGGACCTATCACTCACGCACTTCGCGTTACGTCCACGGACATTCGCATAAGCCAGAACAGGTTCATCGTGCGCGGAGCTTAGGTCGACGATGAGGCGGCCAGTTACGTGATCGTGTGACGTGTAGATTGTGCTACGCAATAAAACAACTACAATTATGTGCGTGTTTCATTAATCAGGCGTCCTGGGAGGCCATAACAGCCCGGGGGGCCCTTTGTCGCCACGTCCCTGCCTGCAGCTACGAGGCCAGGAACCCCACCCTTGAGATCCAAAATTAATCAAACAGTTAAAATTCACGTAAATTCAGATCAGGCAACGGGGACGGCGTCAAAATGGCGCCCAACTAGTGTGGCCAGAACATCACCAAACTCCCTCAACAAACAAGCAGACAAAGGGCTCGAGTAGGGACAGGGCAACAGCGCGCAGCGTGGCAACACCGCGCGACGGAACGGCGCCGCGCCGGCCGGACAACCCCCCGCCCCCGCTCTCTACCCGCGCAGTACCCCTCCCCTACTCCGCCCGATACCACCCCTCAACCCGCACATCGCTCCGCTCACCACCCCTCCTCATCACGCTCCACCCCTAGGTCAGCTGTGAGGGGTGACGTAGGACAGCCGCGAGCCAAGCACAGTGGAGCAACAAGGTCATAAGTCACCACGAGTCTCTGAAGATGAACGACTTCCAGGAGGCCTACGAGGCATGGGCAAGCGAGGGCTACCCATGCCCAGGGTACAACTGGGAGTACGAGGAACAGGACGAGTGGGAGGATGACGTCACCGCAGAGTACTCTGAGGGGCCGGAAGTAGACTGGATGCCGCCACGATTGTACCACATGACACAGCACGCATCGCCGCTTCCACACACGGCCAGCCACCACGCCGCTGTCGCGGCCAAGATGCAGCCCACTTTAAGAACAACCGAAACACCCGTCCGCACCTCGTCGCTGCCCCCGACGCCGTCACCGCCCCCGACGCCGTCGCCGCCCCCGACGCCGACGCCGCCCCTGCCATATGGGGCGGAGACGACATCACCACAGGTAGAGGAAGGCACGCCCATCCAGCCCCTGTGGTACAATTGGCACGCGGGGATCGGGTGGACACGTCAGGACGACGCGGACGCGCCGCCTCCGACGCCGCCCCCTGTTGCCGCCCAGGTGGCAATTGGGCCAACCAAAACGGCTACTTTGCGACACCGTCGGCCGGATCACCAGGTGGCGGATCACACGCAGCGCCACTGCGGATCCCGAACACCACCTCCGGCACCACCGACGACGCCGCCCCCAGCCACTGGAGAAGCAGCTGGCGCGGCCGCAAGCCTCAAAATCACCACATCGCGACCTAGTCCGGCAGATCACCAGGTGGCGGATCACACGCAGCGCCACTGCGGATCCCGAACACCACCTCCGGCACCGCCGACGACGCCGCCCCCAGCCACTGAAGAAGCAACTGGCGCGGACGCAAGCCTCAAAACGGCCACATCGCGACCCAGTCGGCCGGATCACCAGGTAGCGGATCAAACGCAGCACCACTGCGGATTCCGAACACCACCTCTGGCACCACCGACGACGCCGCCCCCAGCCACTGAGAGCGCAGCTGGCGCGGCCGCAAGCCTCAAAATGGCCACTTTGCGACACCGCCGGCCGGATCACCAGGTGGCGGACCACACGCAGCACCACTGCGGATCCCGAACACCACCTCCGGCACCACCGACGACGCCGCCCCCAGCCACTGAGAGCGCAGTTGGCGCGGCCGCAAGCCTCAAGACGTCCACTTCGCGACAACGTCGGCCGGATCACCAGGTGGCGGATCACACGCAGCACCACTGCGGATCCCGAACACCACCTCCGGCACCACCGACGACGCCGCCCCCAGCCACTGAGAGCGCGGCTGGCGCGGCCGCAAGCCTCAAAACGGCCACTTTGCGACACCGCCGGCCGGATCACCAGGTGGCGGATCACACGCAGCAGCACTGCGGATCCCGAACACCACCTCCGGCACCACCGACGACGCCGCCCCCAGCTACTGAGAGCGCAGCTGGCGCGGCTGCAAGCCTCAAAACGGCCACTTTGCGACACCGCCGGCCGGATCACCAGGTGGCGGATCACACGCGGCACCACTGCGGATCCCGAACACCACCTCCGGCACCACCGACGACGCCGCCCCCAGCCACCGAGAGCGCAGCTGGCGCGGCCGCGCTTCGCGAATCCACCACATCGCGACCTAGTCCAGATCACCAGGTGGCGGATCACACGCAGCGCCACTGCGGATCCCGAACACCACCTCCGGCACCACCGACGACGCCGCCCCCAGCCACCGAGAAAGTACGTGGCGCGGCCGCTCGTCTCAAAAGCGCCACATTTCGACCTAGTCTGGCAGACCACCGGGTTGTCGACGCCGTGCCACAAGGCACCGAGGCGGACTTGACAGCCACGACGTCGCCGCCGCCGCCGACGCCGCCCCCAACTGCCGTGAAGGCTCACGGGGGGTGGGCGCGATGCAAACCGGCCGTGCTCCCACTCGCGCCGCAGAAGGCGCCATACCGTCGCCTGCCGCGGAGGGCGCCACCACGCGCGCCACCTTGGGCGCGCCGCCGCCTGCCACTGAGGGCGCCACCACGCGCGCCAACTTGGGCGCGCCGCCGCCTGCCGCTGAGGGCGCCACCACGTGCGCCACAATGGGCGCGCCGCCTGCCGCTGAGGGCGCCACCACGCGCGCCACCTATGGCGCACCGCCGCCTGCCGCTGAGGGCGCCACCACGCGCGCCACCTTGGGCGCGCCGCCGCCTGCCGCTGAGGGCGCCACCTCGAACGTGCCGCCGCCTGCCGCCGAAGGCGCCGCCATGCCGCCGCTGCCCACCTCGGCCGCAGCTGACGCTGACGCACAGGTACCTGACGCCGCCCCATGGACAGCCGCCACGGTCAGTGTGCCGGCGTATCTTTAAGTGTGTGTGTAAGGTGTTGAGGCACAGAACGGCCTCGTCGAGGGGGGGGGGGGCATTTGACGCCGCCGTCAGTGCTCCCTCTGAGAGCACAGGCCGTTATGTGTCCTCAACACCTGATAAGTGCCGCGCCCCGAACGCGCCGGCGCGCGCAACGTAGTGCAGTGCCCCGAACGGCGTGACGTCAGTCACGGCCTCCTACGTGTGCAAAGCGCCCGGCCGGGTGTGGCACTTCGCAAGGGTATTGTTTATTCATGCATTCGATAATATAAACAGAAACTAACAAATCTAAAACCATCAATAATCAATGTTAATTTAATAATCATGTTATAAAGGGTTATAATTCACAAAACTGGCCGAAGTCATCTTCCCCCGCTCCGCAGTTTTCCCGCGGAATTTCCCCCCTCCCTGGCCCCGGCGGCCAGGGAGGTTAGTCAGTCGCCATCCAGCACTCGCCCGGGCCGGCAGCCCACGCACGGGGAGCCTTCAACTTTCGCGCCAACATTCTGTAACTGCAATAGGTAATTATAGTCCAATCGTTTTTATATCAGCTCCCCGGTCGGCCCAAATCGGCCGTTAGCGATCTCGCGCGGTCTATTAATAAAGTGTGTAGTCCACCCATGGACCTTTTATTTTCTACGTAATTAATTAGGTGGCTTCTAGTGGCACCTGCGCCTCACGCTATAACGTCCCACCTCGGGACATAGTTCATTGCCCACGCAGGGCGGCACTGCGCCAAACGCGACCACAAACAGTCGGACGAGTCATCAACTGGGACATGCCATGGCCACGTGTGTGATATCGTTCAAGATTCCACCGTGTCCGTACCCAGCTTAACGTGGCCCTCGCCACCACGCGGACTAGCCACCTGTGCATATCCTCCTGTGCGGGACTTATCACAGTGATTTAGTGCAATGTGTTTTCATAAGTAAATTCGCGGGACCTACCGCCCTTATAGTGTAACGTGTTTTCATAAGTAATTCGCGGGACCTACCGCCCTTGTAGTGTAACGTGTTTTCATAAGTAAATTCGCGGGACCTACCGCCCTTATAGTGTAACGTGTTTTCATAAGTAATTGGCGGGACCTATCACTCACGCACTTCGCGTTACGTCCACGGACATTCGCATAAGCCAGAACAGGTTCATCGTGCGCGGAGCTTAGGTCGACGATGAGGCGGCCAGTTACGTGATCGTGTGATGTGTAGATTGCGCTACGCAATAAAACAACTACAAGTATGTGCGTGTTTCATTAATCAGGCGTCCTGGGAGGCCATAACAGCCCGGGGGGCCCTTTGTCGCCACGTCCCTGCCTGCAGCCACGAGGCCAGGAACCCCACCCTTGAGATCCAAAATAATCAAACAGTTAAAATTCACGTAAATTCAGATCAGGCAACGGGGACGGCGTCAAACTCATTGCGTTAAGATTTATATACCACTTGCTCTATCCTTACAGCTTTTAGTTAAAGTTAAAAATATATTTGATTTTTGTAGTACTGCATATTGGTGTAATTTTTTTTGATTCAGATGCCTTTGGTACGTGCTGTACGGTGGGTTCCAAGCATTTTGTAATTTCTTGGTGAAGCATACAATAAGCACAAAAGAATTACATATCAGCTCTATCCTCTCAGCGTTTAGTTAAAGTTAAAAAAATATTTGAATATTGTAGTACGTACTGCATATTGGTGTAATTTGTTTGATTCAGATGCCTTTGGTACGTGGTGTACGGTGGAACCACATATTTATAATTTTTTTTAATTAGCAGACCATGCGCACTACAGAAGAGCCTAACAGCTCTATTTTCGCAACCTTGATTTAAAAAGGAAAAAAAATAAAACCAATTGTTTCCTGGCTCAAAGTTGTGTTATCATTTTGGTTTAGACGATTTTGATAGAGCTGTACGGTGAGTACCAAGCATTTTGTAATATCTTGGTGAAGCACACAACACGCACAAAAGAATGACATATCAGCTCTATCCTTACAGCGTTTAGTTAAAGTTAAAAAAATATTTGAATGTTGTAGTACTGCATATTGGTGTAATTTTTTTGATACAGATGTCTTTGGTACGTGCTGTACGGTGAGTACGAAGCATTTTGTAATTTCTTGGTGAAGCACACAACACGCACAAAAGAATGACATATCAGCTCTATCCTTACAGCGTTTAGTTAAAGTTAAAAAAATATTTGATTGTTGTAGTACTGCATATTGGTGTAATTTTTTTGATTCAGATGCCTTTGGTACGTGCTGTACGGTGAGTACCAAGCATTTTGTAATTTCTTGGTGAAGCACACAACACGCACAAAAGAATGACATATCAGCTCTATCCTTACAGCGTTTAGTTAAAGATAAAAAAATATTTGATTGTTGTAGTACTGCATATTGGTGTAATTGTTTTGATTCAGATGCCTTTGGTAAGTGCTGTACGGTGAGTACCAAGCATTTTGTAATTTTTTGGTTATGCACACAACACGCACAAAAGAATGACATATCAGCTCTATCCTTACAGCGTTTAGTTAAAGTTAAAAAAATATTTGATTGTTGTAGTACTGCATATTGGTGTAATTGTTTTGATTCAGATGCCTTTGGTACGTGCTGTACGGTGAGTACCAAGCATTTTGTAATTTTTTGGTTATGCACACAACACGCACAAAAGAATGACATATCAGCTCTATCCTTACAGCGTTTAGTTAAAGTTAAAAAAAATATTTGAATGTTGTAGTACTGCATATTGTTGTAATTTTTTTGATTCAGATGCCTTTGGTACGTGCTGTACGGTGTAACCACATATTTATTTTTTTTTTATTTAGCAGACCATGCTCATAACAGAAGAGCCTAACAGATCTATTGTTGCAACCTTGATTTAAAACGGAAAAAAAAAATTAATTGTTTCCCGGCTCAAAGTTGTGTTATCATTTTGGTTTAGACGATTTTGATAGAGCTGTACGGTGAGGACCAAGCATTTTAAAATTTCTTGGTGAAGCACACAACACGCACAAAAGAATGACATATCAGCTCTATCCTCTCAGCGTTTAGTTAAAGTTAAAAAAATACTTGATTGTTGTAGTACTGCATATTGGTGTAATTTTTTTGATTCAGATGCCTTTGGTACGTGCTGTACGGTGAGTACCAAGCATTTTGTAATTTTTTGGTGAAGCACACAACACGCACAAAAGAATGACATATCAGCTCTATCTTTACAGCGTTTAGTTAAAGTTAAAAAAATATTTGATTGTTGTAGTACTGCATATTGGAGTAATTTTTTTGATTCAGATGCCTTTGGTACGTGCTGTACGGTGAGTACCAAGCATTTAGTAATTTCTTGGTGAAGCACACAACACGCACAAAAGAATGACATATCAGCTCTATCCTTACAGCGTTTAGTTAAAGTTAAGAAAATATTTGATTCTTGTAGTACTTCATAATGGTGTAATTTTTTTGATGCAGATGCTTTTGGTACGTGCTGTACGGTGAGTACCAAGCATTTTGTAATTTTTTGGTGAAGCACACAACACGCACAAAAGAATGACATATCAGCTCTATCCTTACAGCGTTTAGTTAAAGTTTAAAAAAATATTTCAATGTTGTACTACTGCATATTGGTGTAATTTTTTTGATTCAGATGCCTTTGGTACGTGCTGTACGGTAGGTTCCAAGCATTTTGTAATTTTTTGGTGAAGCACACAACACGCACAAAAGAATGACATATCAGCTTTATACTTACAGCGTTTAGTTAAAGTTAAAAAAATATTTGAATATTGTAGTACTGCATATTGGTGTAATTTTTTGGATTCAGATGCCTTTGGTACGTGCTGTACGGTGGAACCACATATTTATAATTTTTTTTAATTAGCAGACCATGCGCACTACAGAAGAGCCTAACAGTTCTATTGTCGCAACCTTGATTTAAAACGGAAAAAAAATAAAACCAATTGTTTCCCGGCTCAAAGTTGTGTTATCATTTTGGTTTAGACGATTTTGATAGAGCTGTACGGTGAGTACCAAGCATTTTGTAATATCTTGGTGAAGCACACAACACGCACAAAAGAATGACATATCAGCTCTATCCTTACAGCGTTTAGTTGAAGTTAAGAAAATATTTGATTGATTTAGTACTGCATATTGGTGTAATATTTTTGATTCAGATGCCTTTGGTACGTGCTGTACGGTGAGTACCAAGCATTTTGTAATATCTTGGTGAAGCACACAACACGCACAAAAGAATGACATATCAGCTCTATCCTTACAGCCTTTAGTTAAAGTTAAAAAAAATATTTGAATGTTGTAGTACTGCATATTGGTGTAATTTTTTTGATTCAGATGCCTTTGGAACGTGCTGTACGGTGGAACCACATATTTATTTTTTTTGAATTAGCAGACCATGCGCACAATAGAAGAGCCTAACAGCTCTATTTATGCAACCTTGATTTAAAACAGAAAAAATAAATAAAATAATTTGTTTCCCGGCTCAAAGTTGTGTTATCATTTTGGTTTAGACGATTTTGATAGAGCTGTACGGTGAGGACCAAGCATTTTAAAATTTCTTGGTGAAGCACACAACACGCACAAAAGAATGACATATCAGCTCTATCCTTACAGCGTTTAGTTAAAGTTAAAAAAATATTTGAATGTTGTAGTACTGCATATTGGTGTAATTTTTTTGATTCAGATGCCTTTGGTACGTGCTGAACGGTGGAACCACATATTTATAATTTTTTTGAATTAGCAGACTATGCGCACAAAAGAAGAGCCCAACAGCTCTAGTGTTGCAACCTTTATTAATAACGGTACTTTTCAGAGATGTTTATGCTGTACATTCATGTTTTTCCTTTAATGTTGCATTTTGTTTGGGTTTGGCTGTACTTCTTTACAACTACAATAGAGTTAACTCAATTGCAGTGTTGCACTTTATATGTTCTGAAAGGTTTTCGCATTTCCTTTCTTGTTGCATTTTGTATGTGTAGTGTTGTACTTTTTGCTGAATTTTATATAGGTAGTCAATCACTTGTTGCACATTTTATGTGTTGTGCTGTACAAAAAATTGTTGCATTTTGTATGTGTAGTACTGTACCATTGCGCAATTTCTTTTATTTCCGTGTTGCATTTTGTATGTGTAGTGCTGTACACAAGAACGTGTTGTATTTTGTATGTTTAGTGCTGTACCGCTTGGCTGCGCCCACATCTTCGGGTGGGGGAAATGAAGAGAAGGAAAATAAATCTGGAATAAAGCCAACTTCAGCCTAGTTATTTGGTGTGTGACTGTGTTGTTAACTGTAACGATAACGAATATATTAGGGTCATGAATATAAAGGAAAAGCAAATTGTGAGAGGCTGTATAGTTGTGATTTTAGGCGTAGGCCTGGTCTATATTGCAAAATATAGTTATAGATTTATAGATTTAGTACGACGGTATCTCCGATTTGGGAAAAGTGTTTTGGACTGTAAACAATTGTATGTGCTGGATAGCAATGAACATACTCAGGTGACACAAGATTTGAGAAAGTAAGGTGTCATGATTTTATCTTAATAGATTTTGCTATATAATGTTTGAATCAATTTATTAGCATGTAACGATCATTACTTTAATTTATTATGAGTTGATTTGTCAATTAGTGTTAAAATACATGTCAAAAAATTCTATATTTAGATACAGTTGCTGTTCCCAAAAATTAGGCATATGTCCTTTACAGATGCAATATACACCAAATAATACTTTAATTTCAAGGCTATGTTCATTGATACGATACCCATGGTAGAATATGCAAAATATTTTGACACAACAGAACTTGGTGTATCAACAAAGAATACTTTTTTGGAGCAAATGGTTTGGGCAATGTTTTTACAGTGTTACTTTTACGTAAAGTATTAATACAATTCCGAAAATACTTTTTTCGGACACTAGAGATATTATTTTATTTACCCTGAAAACGGTGTTTTTTTATATTTCTCTTGGTTTCTGAGAAATTACTGTAAATAGGTTCGTACTTGTGCATTGTTGTGGCTGCCACTATTTTTTTCCTTTCCTGTGTGGGTCTGTGAGTATGATTTGGAGAACTTTAGTTAAATGTTGAAAATGGTCAATTACATTAGTTTAGCTACATTAAAGATACTTTGAAATCATGTTAAATTGGTAATTCTTAAGCAACCATTTTACTTTAATTTTAATGTAACTATACTAACCCAACCAACCATCAACAATGGTTTGAACTATTTTTTATGTAGTTAACATAACCTAATCGACTATTCTCATGATTTAAGTTCTCCAAATCACACAGACCCACGCAGGAAAGTGAAAAATTGCGATGGCCGCATCACTGCACATGCATTATAATGTAATTTGTAAACAGTGATTTCTCAGAATCCAGTAGGAATTCAGAAATGCGGTTTTCAGGGTAAAAATAGGAAAATCTTTAGTATTTGAAAAAAGTATTTTTAGAATTTTAACTTAGTACTTCACGGAACAGTCTTGCTGTAAGAATATTACCATTGTTTTAATTTTCAAATTAAACACACACTTTTTTTCAGGCAATATTAAAGATTTCCTCGTTCTGAATCATTGACAGTAGCCGATAAGGGTTGTCGCGTACCCGTCTCCGTAGAATACGTGGAGACGTGGCTGACGTCTCTCGGCCGTTTTCTTGTATTGCCCGGCGCCAGCTCTCTCGCGTAGAGCAGCCTCCTGCGGGGAGGCAGGGGTGGACCGTCCGGCCCGTGTAGCTGCCGAGGGATGTCTAGCGCGCTGGAGAAATGTGCGGTGCAGGCTAGTTGTGTTAGTCCACGTGTTTTGGCTTGCGGACATGCCAGATACAAAACAACACTCACGCACACGGTAAAGAAAATGATATAAGAGATTATAACACACTATAGTACAGAAAACAAAAGCGATAATAGCGGCGAGTTTATGGAGCGTCTCGCTGCCGCGTATAGCCTCGAAGGTGGCTCGCACAGGACTGGAAACCAGGACGCCGGCGCACTGCTCTCGTGCGCACGGAGCGGAAGTGATGTCATTCCCAAAGCCGCAGCGCCCTGCGGACAGGGCTGTGATTCGGGCTTTAACGCCGAGGCACGGAGGTACGACGTCAGACGACCCCCCCCCCCCCCCCCCCCCCCCCCCCCGAATAAGCCCGGGTCCAGGCCATCCGTGCTTCCACCCGAGGCAGTAGGATAGGGACGCCCTCTCCCGCGGCGGTCGTCGGGGTTAGGGCCGCCTCTCTCGCCCCGTACTCGCCGGGTCGTCGTACACAAGCGCGTCCAGCTCCGAGCCTGTGACATAGTCTGCCAAGTAACGTGGGGCTCGGCGACGTCGTTGGTTGTGTCTCAGGTTCGTCTCAGGCGGCTCCTCGACTGTGACTCGGAACTCTGCATCGGCGTGGGGGAGAGTGGCTCAGCTGCCTCCTCCTCATCCGGCTCAGTCACCAGAGGTTGTTCGTCCGCTGCATCTGCGCCTGCCTCGGGCATCCCGGTGACGTCTCCGATCTGTGTCCGCATAGTGCGTCTCCGACGGCGTCGCCTCGGACTTGTGGTCCAGCTTCCTGCTGTTTCCAGGGTCGCTGTTTCTGGGCTGGGGGTGGCATGGAACAGGCTCCGGATGCCTCGGGGCGTGATCGAGTTGTATGAAGTAGGCGTTTCGTCCACTTCTACTAGGGTGACATCTTCAGAGACCAAATTTTCTCCTGGGAATGTTGTTCTCCGTATGGTGTCTCGGTGCACTTTTCGCACCCACCGTCCATCCAGGCGGACTAGGTAGGTGCTCCTACTTAGCCGTTTAAGGATCGGGTGTGGTCCCGACCATCTGGGGCTCAACCCAGCACTGTAGTTCTTCGGCGCGCTGGACAGAGGCTGCGTGCGCACGTATACATGGTTGCTACATGACTAGAAAACCAGGAAATGTCAGGGAAATTTAAATGGTCAGGGAATTCCGGGAAATGTCAGGGAAAATTCTACGAATTCTGGCAATTTTAAAGTTGCGTATAATTCAAACAAAGCTTTGTTTTGATGCGCTCGTACCGCTACCGAACGACTCCGCTAAAAGGCTGCTGCTTAAGGCACACGGCAACTGCAACGTTTTTTTTTTACTTGGTCTACGATTGTCCGTTGAAATAGGCTGTTAGAACCACCCACCATAACTTCTGGCCAATCCAAGCACTCGTTTGTTCACTAGCGAATCCAGGCCTTTATTTGTTCGTGTTTTGCTCCTTTTTAATTTGCCCTTCAGACTTTGTATTATGTTCCGTTCCATGCAATGAACTACAGAACGGGCATGGCGTCATTTATCTTTTGAAGGCTATTTTCACATGGAATAAGGTGAGTACAAAGCTAATTACGTGAATTCAAAGGCGTTGTTTCAGGTGAAGTTAGTTTTTGATGCGATCATAATAAAGTCAAGTGCATTTTGATAAAGAGGCAATACCAATTCTCATTTTGAAAACTACCAAGCTGATACGAAAACACTTGGCTTTTGTGTGCGGTTTGTTTTTGCATTTTTTCTACCTATTTTTTTAAATTACTTTTATTTTCCATCGTTATAATCCATGAGTTCTGTTGCGTGACTGACACATTATGTATAAAAAAATATGCATGACTGAACATGTTTTTCCCCAGAATCGTTAGTTAACATTGTAAGATTTAAAGCCCGGGCTACATTCGCAATAGCACGCAAACAGCACAGACGCACAGAAGTTCAACATACACTATTAGATATGAGCTGCCACATTGGCAAATAGCACGCGTACAGAAAAATAGCACAGGGTCGGCGCACAGAAAGTTCATTAACTTTTAACTTTTAGGTTATTTTCTGTGCGCGACCCTGGTGGTAGCCAATCAGCAAACAGTTTAAGTACTACTCTAGTGGGCTTATAAAAGAACAATTGTCACAAAAGTATTAGTGCTTTGACTTGAGTAGTTTGTTTTTGTTTTCAAACACATGATAACATAAAAATGGAAGGCACATTTGATAGCTTTTGGATAGCTGTAATAGAAAGTAAAAATATATTTTTTATGACATGGGATCCTTAGGATACAAAAATTAAGCTAAATTAAATGCTTGGAAGTCCGTGTATGAATGTGTTAAAGAAGCCGGATTTGAAATAAACAGTGATATGTATTTTTGAATGCTCATTGTGTTTTGTATCTAAACTAAATATTTCTGGTTTTAACGAAAACCGTACCACAATAACAACACACAAATCTAAACAAACATAACATAAACAAACGTAACTTATGCAAACTTCAGTGACCAAAATTGTTAACGGAAGTTATACATTTAAAAAACTTTTTTGAATGCTTCCGGTATTCTTTTATGTTGTGTTGTGCGTGAATGTAGCATCAAGCTCTGTGCTATCTCTGTGCGTGTGTGCTATCTGTGTGCTGTTTGCGTGCTATTGCGAATGTAGCCCGGCCTTAAGAGTATTGCATGTTGTAATGCTGCTATTGTAATTCTCTAAGTAGGCTCGTTGAATTTGTAATAGTTTTTGTATTTGTGTAGTTCTATTTTTTTAAGAATTCATAAACAATAATGTTTTAACCTAACCTGAAAATATTATGTACTTTTTTTTTAGCTTAGAGATGTCGAAGAAAGCTACTTTTAAGGAGAATTGGCTCAAGGAGCCACAGTTACAGCATATAAAACCCTCTGCTAAAAACATAAATTCTGCATACTGCACTTTGTGCTACAAAAGTATTCAACTCAGCAATATGGGTTGAAGAGCTCTCACCAGCCATGTCGAAGGAAAAAAACACATTCGCAATTCTGCCGTCAAATTAACACAAAAAAAAAACCTTATTTTACCTCATGTTGAAAATTTTATATTACATTTAATCTTGCACGTTAATATTTATGGTATGTACTTCAAAAGAAAGTCAGGGAATTTTTCTCTTAAATTTCTGGAAAACAGGGAAAAGTCAGGGAATTCTAAGTTTCTATTTCTGTTGCAACCATGGTATACCAGTTCTCCAGGTTGGAGTTCCGGTGGCATTCGGGTCGTCTGCAGTGTTATCTGGCGAGTATAGGCCCTCTGGAGTTCGCGCACTGTTGTCATTTCTGTCTCTCGCCGTTGATGGCGCTCCTCTGGGTCTTCTTCTTCATCGGCTACCCCGTGGGCTGTCCATTCTCCTGGCAAGGGCAAATTGTGGCCTTGGACCATTTCCGCTGGGGTCATTCCTGTGGCTGCATTGGTTCTGCGACGGATGCAAAACAGAGCCTCTGCAAGATGGTCGTCCCACTTAGTATGGTCGCTACCCAGCCTTATGCGCATCTGGACTTTCAACTCTCCGTCGGGTTGGCTCGGGGGTGGTAGGCAGGTGTGGTCCGGTGTTCGACGTGCCATGAGTTGCACATTTCCCGCCACTGCCTCCCGACGAATTGGCTGGCGTTGTCCGTCAGCAGGTCTCTCGGGTAGCCCTAACGCGGGAAGAATTCTGTTTGTAATACTGTCCCAATGGTGTTGGCCCGAACGTTGCTGATGGGGTAAGCTTCTACCCAACGGGTGAAGTGATCGGTCACTACCACCAGGAATCTCTTGCCCCGGGCTGTGCGGGGATATGGCCCCATGACGTCCAGCGCGATGGACTGGAAAGGGGTAGTGGGAATGCGAGGCTGCTGTTGCTCCGTCCCATTGCTCCGCCGCGCTTTCCGTTCTTGACACGTCTCACAAGTCCTCACGTACTCCCGCACGTCCCGGGCCATGCCGGGCCAGTGGTAGAGCTGACCGACCGCCCGCCGTGTTTGGTCCGCCCCAGGGTGTCCGGCCAGGTCATGATCATGCATAAAGCGCAACACCGCTTCACGTGCCTCCGGTGGGACATAGGTGCACCACTCCTGATCGGGTCCCATTCCTCGTGTGTAGAGCACACCATCCCTGGTAGTCCAGGTCTCACATGGTTCCGCTATTTGCTTCGCGCGTCTGCGCTCAGCGTCCTGAGAGGTGCGTTGGGCATTGTGCACCCGACGTTTCAGCTCGACCAGGTCCGCAGGAGGCGGGTCGTCGTCCACACCTAGAGCAAGCAGGCGGCAGGTTGGGTCCCTTGGGTGGTGGTGATCCGTCTCACGGCCAGGTGGTAGTATCTCGTCCCAATATACCTCGTCCTCCAGGCACGATCCCTCATCAGGGTCCCGTGACAGGGCATCCGGCAGCTCGTTTTCTACTCCTGGGACGTGCTCCACAACGAAGTCGAACGACTGTAGAAACAGCGCCCACCTCAAGAGTTTGCTTTTCCGCCCCTGGAGGGTCCGCAACCACGTGAGGCATTGGTTGTCCGTGCACAATACAAATTGCCTACCCTCGAGGTGGGGACGGTACTTCCTCAGTGCCCATACCACAGCCAGGCACTCCTGTTCATTTCTGTGGTAGTTCCGTTCAGCGCGGCCGAACTTTGCGCTGGCGTAGTTGATCATGCACCTGTCCCCATTTTCGTCTCGTTGGTATAGCACCGCGCCCACCCCCGCTCGCATCCGTCTGAACGTACAGCGTCCTCTTGGGGTTTATCCGTGACAGAGTGTGGCATCGGAGAAAAGCCGCCTTCAAGCTGTCCAGCGCCTTCTGTGCAGCCGGTGTCCAGTGGTAGCGCTGTCGTGGTGACAACAGATCTGTCAGGGGGGCAGTGAGCGTGGAGAACTGCGGGATATAGTTACGCAGCCAGTTGGCGAGCCCCAAGAGCTTCTGCAACTTCTTGCGGGTTCTAGGGGGTTCAGCTTCTGCAATTTTCGCCAGGTGCATCGGGTGCGGACAATTACCCTCAGCATCCACCACATGCCCCAAAAACTCCACCTCTCTCCGTCCAATGTGACACTTCTGTGTGGCACAGGTCAGGTGGTGCGTCTCTAGCCGCTCCAGGACCAGGGACAGGTGCCGCACATGGTCCTCCCAGGTCTGGGAGTACACGATCACGTCGTCGAGGTAGGCTGTCACGAACTGGCCAATGTACCCTTCCAGTACGCGGGCCATCATAGCTTGAAATGTGGCCGGCGCGCACTTGAGCCCGAAGGGCATGGCACAGAACTGAAAGCGTCTACCATCGGGCACCGTGAACGCAGTCTTTTCTCTGTCACCTGGGTGTATTGGCACCTGCCAATAGCCCGAACGTAAGTCAAGGGTCGTGAACACTCGCGCATTGCCCAGGCCTGCCAAGGCCTCGTCCACACTGATCTGCGGTGGTGGAGAACTGATGGTGACACTATTCAGGAGACGGAAGTCCACACAGAAGTGCATGGTCCCATCCTTCTTGGCAGCTAGGACGATGCGTGAGTTGTATTCGCTGTTGGAGGGTTCAATGACACCATCTCGCAACATTTCGTGCACTTGCTCACGTATCACCCGTTGCTCGCGGAAACCATATCCCCTGGGGGCCTCATACACTGGTTGGTCGTGCATAGTGGGGATTCGGTGTTCTGTCACCGTTGTGCGCCCGAGTGGGTTGGCAGTGGCGAAGATGCTCTGTCTTTCCCTTATGAGCCTCCAGAATGCATCCTGATACTCTGGGGGTACATCATTGTCCACATCTTCTAACTTCGTGGGCTCTCTCGGGGGAGGTGGTGCTCTACCTAATGCATACACTGCCAGGCGCTCATGTTTGCCGACATTCTCTAGCCCAGAGGCCGGCACTATCACTGTGTCATGCTTCACCAACCAAGGCTGTCCGAGTACTAGGTCCTCCCTGAGTCCCTCTACTACAACTGCTGCCGTCTGTGTAACCAGCTCCCTCACACTGACCGTTATGATGGCGTCCCCGATGGCTGTCCCGACTCCGGTGCTCGTGGCCAGGCGCAGCGTCTCGGTGTGAGGTCCGCTGGCGGTACCAAGTGTTGGACCACAAACACGTGGCTCGCACCTGTATCTACGAGAGCGGTTGCGGTCTCCCATTCAGAAAGACGGGTACCTGCATCAGCTGGTCGTCAGGGGTGGTGAGCTGTCCCAGTGTTATGCGTGTCTCGGCCGTGGCTTCGGGAAGGGGGTTAGGTGGTGTGGGGGGCAGAACTGTTGGTCCTACACCCCCTGCTGCCCGTTTCCCGCCGGTTGTTGTTGTTGTTGTTGTTGTTGTCGTCTTGGGCAGTCCTGATGCCAATGGAACGTGTCCTGCGGGCATCCAAGGCGACACTGGGGTGGTCGGCCTCCGTCCCGCCGATTCCCCGCGTTCCGCCACTCTGGTGTGGTGGTCTGTTGGCTGCCACTCGGTGGGCCTTCGATTGCCCGTGCTACCGTCTGCCGTGGATTTTCGGGCTGTGTGTCGCCCTCTGGGAGAGCGGGCACTCTGTACTGGTGTCTGGGCTCTCGTCCGGGAGTGGTTGTAATTGTCCGGCGCCCCAGAAGGCGCTGCAGGATGCCCTCCGTGGCTACGGCCTGTCGTACACATTCTTCAACAGACCCGTTGCAATACGGCCTGAGGAAGGGTTGTAATTCTTCCCGCACTAACGCGGTCACGTCCGGCAACGCTTGCTCCGGCGCTTCCCCTGGGGCTATGCGACGATAAAGCTGCAACTTGCCCGCCAGGAATCTCTCCACCGATTCCGTGTCCCTCTGCGCCTCGCCGTAGAAACGGGCCTTGCAGCTCAAGACTGCCTGGCGGTCATCAAATCGCTGCATGAGACGCGTGGCGAACTCCCGCCACTGCATATCGTATCGCCCCCATAGAGTCCACCACTCACGAGCTTGCCCACGCTACTGTTCGCTCGTGCGTTGTGTCCACTCCTCTACTGGCACACTGCACTGTAACATACAGCTCTCACACCATCGCACAAACTCCCGTGGGTCTTCGTGAACGAGCCCGCTAAACTCCGGCAGCACTATACGCCCGGCCCCTGTGGCAACCCGCACAGCGTACGCGACTGGCAGCGCTGCCGAGTTCGTAGGTGTGTCCCAGTCAATTAGGTTCGGCGACGGTGGATTCTGGTTCGGTAACATCGACCCGACGCGGTTGCCCGAGCAGCCTCTACACTCGTCACATCCCCCTTTTTCCCGGTACACGGCACTCGCTGTGTTCGAGGCTACCCTATTCATCTGCTCTGATGCTGTATCCCTGTCCCACAACAACACACCCTCAGCAGTGTACTGCAACATGTTATTTGTTTTGACAGTTTAATTATTACTATCTACGATTTATTTATTTTGTTTGCTCTATGTTTAATGTTAATTATTTTCAGAAACTGTAATTTATTTTATGTGTATCTATGTGAAAGTGACTCTTTGGATTTTTACCGGACTATTTGAAATAGGTATTGTTGATACCCCTCTAAGGACTAAATGAACTTTAAAACGGTAAACGGTAAAATTAACGCCGTTATTTATATTGTAAATTATTATTTTAATAATTTTTTATTTAAATTGTACGTGAAATTTTGTAATCCGCGCTATTGTTGCATGCGATTTCACGTTTTATTGAGGAAATTAAGTAACTGATTTTGGTTTTCGGCCAATCACAGGCCGCCATTTGAAAGTTAAGTTGTACTGGTTTAATTTAAGAAGTTAGTAAAAAGAGAGTTCTACAATGGCCAGCTAAGAGAGCTGTAACTTCGTGATGTCGGCGATACAAAATCCTTCGAATTAGCTATCTAGCACTAGGCATCCCGGATAGTGGATGATAATTATGTATCATTAGGGAGTCTAGATACAAAAATAGGATTTATCTAAAAAGATAAATAATATAGGAGTGCAAAACGTGAGTAAAATAAAAGTGCTATGAATTTGTGTCTTATACTGATGCACTCGTCACGCAACTCCCGTTTTTACGTCACATCGTCGCCAGAAACTAATATAAACATTGATTTTATGAAGTAAACTGACAGTATTTACGATTTTAATAATATTTTAAGATAAATTTAACGATTTTACACACTATTGTTCTGACTCAGAGGTCCTATAGGTTGAGAGGCTCTGAGCTCTGCCGACGACATTTCGAACCTTACTAGCCGAGGTAAAATTGATTTAAGATCCCTGAAAACATAAATAAAAACTGTGTAGTTTCTACGAACCCGAATAAAGACTTTTGTGAAAACTTAAATGTGCGCACCATAACTCCTGGTAATTGAAATTTATTTGAGTTATATGAGGTCAAGTACCAGTTAGGTTGGTTTGAATATAATTATTAATTTAAGAAATATAATTAATAAGGGTAAACATTGAATCAATTTTTCATTTGAAATAAATAATTATATATTTTTATTTGAGTGTTGTGTTATGTTATTTATAGTGTCATCGATCCCAGTGTTTATTTATGTATGTTTGTACCTATCTGATTAATACCTAACTGTGGCCTACTTGATATCTACACGTACCAGTGGAGTGCCACACAATTATTATCAATTTTTCCTACACAGTTCAACACAGCCCAACATTTGAAGTGTTTGCGTGAGGAAGTATCCGCACATATTAAATTGACAACCCAAGTGGGGCATTAAGTTAAAGTTCCCCCACATATTAAATTTGGAGCCCATACGGTGGGGCCGAATATTGAGGTTAAGGGACACCTCAACATTTTTTTTAGTGTGTAAATACTGTACCACCCCAGTATTGTGTGCAAGTGCACTAGTTGTGTAATACATTATCTTGTCAATTACTTCTTTGCACACCACCATGGCCAGCGAGCAAAACATATACTTTTTAAGGAACAGATCACTAAGTGTAGGTGAGGAGTATGCTACTGCACAAACTTCAAGCAGTGAATCACATCCTACATCATCTGCAGGGAATTCTCCTGTAGTCACCTGTGAGGAGAGGTTAGGGCGGCCCATATCTCCCCTAATCATGGAGCAGGAAAACCTGAATGACACTGTCCTTCACACAGCTGCACCCCAGGACAGCTTTCCTACCCCACCACCAGTGACACTTGAAACGTTGATGCAGGCATTGCTGCAGAGCAACACTACCCTTGGTGAGAAACTGGAGCAAAACAACACTGCTCTCACTGAAAAATTGGAACAAAACAACACCAATCTTACTGCTGAATTGAGGGCTGGATTGGAACAGACCAATGCTGCCATGGAGCTGAATAACACCGCTCTCACTGAAAAACTAGAGTTAAACAACACTGTGCTTACTGCAAAGTTAGAAGAGGCCAGTACCAGCATAAGGAATCTCGAGCACAGTATCGAGAGTAGGCTTACACAACAGCACGAGGAGATGCAACAAATTGCGGAACAGGTCTCTTTATACAACAGCCGTGTGGATGGGTTGGAATCCCACGTCACGTCCCTAAGAAACATGATGGCCAACGAGCACCGAGGGCAGGCCAACGCAAGGGAAGAGGTGCGCGAACACATCCAGCACCTGGAGAGCAGGTTCGGCGACATTGAGGTGGCCACCGCAACACTGAAGGACAGGTTGGAGAACATGTCCGTCCAACCGAGCCCTAAAGCTGAATCAGCTGGTAGTAGAGGCCAGGCCCAGGCAAGCGAGTGCCATGAGCCTACTGTTCCAACACTGCCCACCGCAGGCAAGCAACAGGGCGGCACCGAGCGCTACACTGAGCACCAGCCCCAAGAGCAGCCACACGTTACTCCCATCACTCACCGGCCAGTTAGCAGGACGTTCGTAAACACGTCGAGTTTGGACCCCGCTACTCTGATCCACCACCCGGCCAAGCATTGGGCTGAAGCCATGCCCACGTTTTCAGGGAGGGTAACAGAGAACCCGATCCGGTTCCTGAAACGTTTTGAATAGTACGCTGCCACGTTCAATCTCAGCGAGGCTGAGGTACTGAAGTGCCTCAACAGCGCATTGAAGGGGCAGGCTTTCTACTGGTGGGAGATGCTAAGTGCAACCACCAGCAGCTACAACCATTTCCAGGCCATGTTCCGCCAGCAGTACTGGAGTCTGCGCATCCAGAGCAATCTGCGTGACCAGCTCCATACCGAGAGGTATGACCCCAGGAAGGGCACCACGCTGGAAGCCCACCTGTCTACCATGTTCGAGAAGACACGGTACCTCGACCTGCCCATGATGGACGAGGAGTTCGTAGCGGCGATTTTGACCCAGCTGCCACTTCACTATCAGAAACAGTTGTCCGGCCTGACGTACCGAGACATAACCGAGTTCAGGGAGAGGCTCCTGAACTATGACAAGCTGGAGAAAATGGACAGGACGCCAGCACCGAAGGAGGACCACGAGAGGGTGCCTCAGCAGAACCGCCAGCCACCCCTGAACAACTACTGGCAGAACAGGGACAACAAGCCAAGGGACAACAGGCAAGCGGCTGTCCACACTATGAGCTGGCAACCCAAGGGTCGAGAGCAGAGCTCACACGGCAGGTACGCTACGAGCCAACGCAAGGGCCCGTACAGTAAGAAGAAGACCTGGTGGTCAAATGCAAGGAACTACCACAGCGACGAAGAAGCGTACCAGCGCAAGAGGAAGGACGACCGCAATGACAACCGCCGCCGCTCCTACTCGCCAGAGGTACGGCCTCCCAGGGAATCCCGTGACCGACGCCCAAGATCATCGTCTGAAGACGAGAGAGACTACGCGAGGAAATACCGCAAGACCGAGGAACCTCGATACCAGGGCCGGCACGAAGAGACCCGAATGCCACCCCACCATTATTCCCCCCAGACGACAGAGAACCATGGCGGCCAAGCCTATAATAGCCAGTTCTCTGGAACGCGACATTTCCGCCACCATTCCAGGCACAGCATGCAGGACATCAGGCTGCGTACTACCAGCGAGGGGAAGTAAACCCGGTAGCAGCCGAGTTCAAGGCTGCAGTGTCCAGCGTCGCAGGACCAAGTAATTGGAACCACAACGAGGGACAACAACGTGTTCCAGGTGGACGTGCAAATCAAAGCACGTTAAACTAGAACTGGTTTCAGTTGGATCGCCCCGAACAGAAACCCACTATTCAGGCTCAGGGGTACAAAACGAAAAAACTCCAATCTACAGTTGCATCAGCTACGATAAATTTATATGCACGGTTATGCTAAGAGAAAGTGAAAGAGACTTTCTATGTAATGAAAATGATGAAAACAGAGTTCATCAAGTTTGTACAGTTTGTCCACATGTGACATTAAAAATTGAAGAATGCAATGTGGATGCATTAATTGACAGTGGCGCTGAAGTCACGTGTATCAGTGAGGAGTTGGTGAACTACCTCGAGCACCAGGGCATAATATTACCCAAGATACCAGTACCAGCACTCAAGATAATTGGAGTGACATCAAGGGCAAGCCCCATTGTAAACATACAGGTACTGATAACAGTACACGGCCTAGGCAGACCGAAGGACATGACTGCACTAGTTGTGAAGGGCCTAGCAAAACCACTTATAATAGGTACTGATTTTCTATCACAATTTGGTGTAGTGATAGATTTTAAATTGTGTGCAATTCATTCGAGTGACTGTGAAACTCCAGTCACACTCACAGGCAAGTGGCATGTGAGAGAAAATTTTGTGGGAATATTGTACAGTGAACCCATGCACAGGCACATATACAATGCACAAGCAAGTGAGCAACTTCAGGCATCACTTGAAGATATCAGGCAGTCACTACAAGAGGTGAAGAGTGTATCACCCAGCCAGCTGCAACAACTGTTTGGTGTACTGGCCAACTTTCAGTCAGTATTTTCTGACAAGCCAGGCAGAAACAGATTCTACCAAGCTAAAATAAAAATTAACGAGGAGGCACCGTACCACCGCAAATGCTATCCCATTCCGGTGAAGTACGTTCAAGAAGCCACAGCCTACCTACAACTTATGATTGATTGGAATGTAATCAGGAGAGAAGCAAGCCCCTATGCTAACACCATAGTGTGTGTGAGTAAACGAGACGGAACAGTAAGACTGTGTCTTGATGCTAGGGAGCTCAACAAAATTACAGTCAAGGACAGGGAAAGTCCCATACAAACGGCAGAAATTTTGAGATTGTATCAAGGTGTGAAGTAGCTCACTACCATGGATCTGTCGTCAGGCTATTGGCAGATACCATTAGAGCCTAACTCCTGCCAATATACATCATTTCTGTTCAGAAATCAACAGTATGTGTTCACAGTTATGCCATTTGGACTGTGTAACGCAGTGGCTGACTTTACGAGATGTTTAGACGCAACCTTAGGACCCGAGTGTCAGGGATTTGCAAGGGCGTATGTCGATGACATATTAATAACATCATCAAATTTTGAAGAGCACATGCAGCATGTTGCCACAGTACTGCATAGACTGCAAGAGGCAGGCATGACTGTCAAAATTCGAAAATCTGTTTTCTGCAGAGAGGAATTACCCTTTCTAGGACACATCCTCACACCTGAAGGCATCAAGACAGCCCCAGACAAACTGCAGAACATCCAGGAATTTCCTACGCCGAGGAACGTAAAACAGCTGAGAGCGTTTTTAGGAATAATTGGTTTTTACAGGATATACTCCAACCAAGTTGCACAGTGTGCAGTTCCGCTGTTCAGCCTATTGAAGAAAGGTCAGGCATGGACGTGGAGTGAAGAGCACGAGCAAGCCTTCATCAGTCTGAAGAACTTGTTCCTGACTGAACACGTCATCTACCATCCAACTCAAGGGAAGGAATTTCTGTTATACACAGATGCCTCAGACACAGCCCTAGGATGTAAGCTTGCACAGGAGGAAAATGGAGTTGAGAAGACTGTAGCTATGGCTAGCCGCACTCTCAACCAGGCAGAGAGGAACTACACCGTTACAGAGCGAGAGGCTCTGGCCATTATATGGGCACTCCAGAAGTACAGGGATCTGCTACTTGGAGAAACGGTAAAATTATTAACGGATCACCAGGCGTTAACATGCCTTAAGGCAGGCAAGTTATTTGGGAGCCGCCTTACGAGATGGTTTTTGCTACTGCAGGAATATGATATACAGTAGAACCCTGTTATAATGTTTTTCAAGGGAGCACAAGAAAAAAACATTATAAGCAGGAAAACGTTATAAGCAGGAAATCTAAATTTAGCACTTAACAATGTTCGAGCTTTGTACCAAAGGACTCGCCAAGCTATGTAAACAACTTTAATGTTAAAAACAAAGTTAGTAGGTATACTTGATACATGAATTTTCTGAAACAAGCCAACAATTTTTCAACTTCGTCTTGTTCCCTGGTTAAATTTTGTTTGTCTTTAAAGATACACTGCCACATATTTTGTAAAATTGTCTCACGATTCATGATGACAACATTAAGAGTGAGAACGTATACTCCTTCGCCACCTGAAAATGTTTAATTTTGGGATTCCTACGTATGAATGAAAAAAAAAAAATTATTTGTAAGCAAAGAAAACACTTTTAGTTATGCCCTCGCTCAATGGTTGGCAACTTAAATATCGTAGGACTATGTAGGTGCATCTGAATACCCACTGGAATGGCAAGGAAGAGAAGAGTTGACTAATGGTGCCAACTGACACGTAACTATGAACATTGTGTACCTTCAGTATAATGCATAAAATTGTATTTTAACAAACTTCATGTATTGTATGGCAGTGATTGTAAACATAAACATATATAAAGGAAACTTTTTATCGTAAGTGTTGGAATAATTTGGTTTTAAAACATTTTCCCCCCCATTTATTGAATGTTAGAAAGCAAACATTATAAGCAGGAAATTACACTATTTATGAACGTTATAGGCAAGAAATAAATACATTGTCCTTATGGGGGAAATATTGGGACTTTAAAAATATGACATTATAAGCAGGAAAACATTATATGCAGGAACATTATAACAGGGTTCTATTGTACATATACATCATATCAAGGGATCTGCCAACACCACTGCAGATTACCTAAGTCGCCTGCATGAACTGCAAGAGAGTTCACCGTCAACGTCAAAACGTCCGAAGGAATTCCTAGTGGCACCAGTATCTACAGAAATATTTAAAACTAATCCTAAGCTCCGAGATATCCTGAAGGATATAAAATGTAAACAACAAGCAGATGAGTACTGCAAGAGCACCATCACACAGCTGCAGAAGCAGTCAGCTGACAATAAAATTCACCAGCATTTCTGTTTATCTGAAGATAATATTTTGTTTGCCCAATCAAGAAAGAGAGGCATTTTCGAAGATCACTGGAAACCAGTGATACCAGCTGATTTGAGACAACCAATCACCTGGGAACTATATGTAGCATTGGGACATGTAGGGAGCAAGAAGCTCATTGAGGCACTAAAGAGGCAAGTGTATTGGCCTAACATGTCACGCTATGTAAGTAAGGTCACAAGTGCCTGTGACCTATGTCAGAAGGTGAAACCACCTGGACAACACCTGCATGGAGAGTTGCAGCCCATTATTCCAACTGCACCATTGGAATTGTTATCAGTTTATTTATTTGGCCCCCTACCACAGTCAAAGGGAGGTGTTAAGTATGTTTTTGTGATGCAAGATGTTTTCACAAAATTCACAAAATTGTATGCAATTGTGAATCCTACTGCAAAAGCAGTAATGCAAAAATTGAAAATTTTCACTGAAGAAATTGGTATGCCTAAAGTGGTATTATCAGACAGAGGTACCCAGTTTACCAGTGATTTGTGGCAAACAGGAGTCAGAAAATTAGGTGCAATACCTACAACTATCAGTGTACGACATCCACAAAGTAACCCTGTGGAGAGACTCTTGAGGTCAATAGGGAGTCTGTTACGTACGCTATGCCATAACTCGCAGAAATCATGGCGAGATAAATTGCCTTATGTAGAGTGCGTTATTAACCATACTGTACATGGTTCTATTGGAGTTACCCCTGGAGAAGCTATGAGCCTGAATAGATAGGTGGCGATCAACCCGAAATATCTACCCCGATGTGAACAAACTCCTAATGAAGAGGAAAAACTACCTACAGGAGAAGAGGTAGAAGCTCTAGTGAAGAGGAAACTGACAGCAGAAGCTGACATCAGACGCAAGAGGAAACCAGCATCAAAATTAGCGAAATTTAAAAATTGGAGACCAGGTACTGAAGAAAACAACTCCAGTAAGCAAGGCCTGGGAACATGTAACCAAAAAGTTGTTTTTGTTATTTGAAGGTCCTTATGTCATCACAGACATAGTGCAAGAGAATTGCTATGCACTAGCAGAGCCAGCAACAGGCCGACCAGTAGGCCGTTATAATATAACGCAGCTAAGGGAATACAAGAGCCCTACTACTATGTAAGCAGTACCGACCTAAGCTGTGAATGCCTCGTGATGGTACAAGGTATAGTACCATGAACAGCTGAGAGCAGTCTAAGTGTAAGTTTCAGACCAAGGATCTGAATTGTAGGCCCTACAGATGAGTAAGTGTATGTCACTGTGATTATGTGATCTAGTACGCCATGTGAGGCGTAGTGCAGCCACTGTAATTTGTAATGTTAAGCGGAGGTGTAATTCCCGCTTGTTTCTGTGTAAAAGGTGAAGTGAAATGCCACCTATGCAGATATTTACCCTATGGTTATGCGGAAGTGTAATTCCCGCTATATGGCTGTATTTGAGGTGAAGTGAAATGCCACCCATACAGATGTTATTGTAGCCTGCGAAGCTACCAGTGTACAATGTGTATTGTATTTATGTATCAGTTGGCTTGCACGATTCTTCGTATGAGTATGAACTCTAATGTGACAAATTCCTGTACGTGAAACTAGACTTGCCTATATATATATGAAGCTGTATTTACTGTGTACTGACAAACGAGAAGAAATTAAGCTAATTTAGTGTCGATGTAACTATGTGGTATGATACCCTATCCTGCTGTGTAAACATATGTAAACACTGGCATGCAAAGCATCTCTAAAAGGGTCAGTCCATATCAAGTGGTCCAGCTCTGGTTGCTCGACTATTTTTAAAAAAATTCATAATTTGAGCCTTGTTAACATTATGTATTGACAGTTTAAAACTGACACAGTTAAATTTTTATTCTCACTAGTTTGATTATGGCAGCCATTTTTTTGTCATGGGGCGCGACAATTTTTACATTTACAAGGGTTCAGCTAAATTGCTATATCTTGGCTCTGGTAGGCCATATCATGATGAAACAAAATCTGAGGGGTTAAGCACATTTTAAGCTACAATTCTGATGACAAACCATTTTTTTAACATCACTCAATCTTGCCAACTTTAAAGGTTGAACTTGTGCCTTAGAATTGCAAAAATTTGCATTTTCATAAATTTTTTTAAGAGTGAAGGCTGTATCTGTTGGGCTTCAAAATATTTATGGATGTGCTTATGTAATAGTAGAGTAAATACAAATTATTTGGAGTGTGAGACTTCAATACTTTTTTTTTTACAATTTTGTAAAAACCAGTTTTTTTCAGATTTTTGCTTACTTTACGGCTGTGGGCAGTTATCTAAAAATCTTAAATTTACACACAATTAAGTACTCCATGGTACATAACTCCTGTAAAAATTTAGACTTTGAGATTCAACTGGTTCGGTAGTTACAGCCTTGCCAAACTTGTGTAAAATTGCATTTTTTTTTGCAACAATGAAACTATATTAAATTCTAATTATATTTTTAAAAATCTTAATACCCTAAAATTGGCATTTACTATGCAATTGAAAAGAGTTCTCCGACTAAGAACATTAAAAAAATATGCCTGAGATGTTTACCACTGTTTGGAGTGTGCAGGTCTTAACAGGCACGGACTTGCTCTAGTATGGTCTGGTATTTGTTCCATCCTGTTAGTCTGCCAGCAGCTCTGGTATAGGAAAGGTGGTTTGTGTTTCCATGAAGGTTTTTTTGTTTTTCGGTATGGAGAAAGAGTGTTCAATAGGACATTTAACAAATGAACGATGCCACAAATGTGTTTATGGTTCAGTGAAACAGGAATTGAAGAAAATCTGTGTGTTTAGTTTAGAACAGCAACAGCTAATATTTACCAGAGTTTCTAGTGATGTTAAGTCTGTATGTAAGTACCATGAGATTAAGTATCTTATTAAATATCACCATATATTTGGCCGGTATTGCAGTGATCCTTTACAAATACATAAAAAGGCAATCACAAAAGGACTTAGGGAAATACTTCCTGAACACATGTATAAAAAAACAAACTACAATTTACTGCTTGTCCCTGGTAAGTCCTTGTGTCCTACATGCTACAAAAAAATATTTGTGACAGCAAATGATGGAACAGGGGACACATGTGATTCAGACTTTACTACAGAGATTGAAAAGTTGGGAAAAGTAGACAATGTATGTACTCAATTAGGGGTTTCGCCAGCATCTAAAATAAGGAAATTGGGTTTAGATAAAAGACCACAAGCAATAGCTGACAAGATCAGTAAAGTTTCAAATGTTTTGAAAAGAAATCTTGAGGAATCTTTTGATGAAGTGATGGAAAACAGAGAAGCAAGTGAAGAGTCTGTAGAAGAGTTTGACGAATTAATCAAGAAACTGAAGGATAAATGTGCTGTTGCAGGAAAAGAAATGAAAGTGAAAATAATTAGTTTACTTCCAAATTCATGGAGTCGACTAAGAATAGCTCAAGAGTTCAATGTATCTGATCGTTTGGTAAAACTGACAAGAGACCTAGTGAAAGATCAGGGCATTCTTCCAGAGTTGGGAAAGAAAAAGGGTTTTGGCATTCAATCAGAGGTGGTTACTACAGTCCGTGAATTCTATGAAAGTGATGAATACAGTCGTCTTTGTCCCGGAAAAAAAGACTGTTTATCTGTAAAAATAAATAACATGAAATGTCAAAAGCAGAAGAGGCTGGTGCTTTGCAATTTGAATGAATTGTTTGTGGAATTTAAATCTAAACATCCAGACTGTAGAATTGGAAGATCAAAATTCATTGAACTCAGACCTAAGTGGTGTGTCACAGCCGGATCATCGGGAACACACAATGTTTGTGTTTGTACTTATCATCAGAATGTTAAGCTAATGGTTGACGGTGCAAAGCTTATGAAAGATTACAAAGACCTACTTGCTATACTCGTTTGTGATATGAGTAGTTACGAGTGTATGATGGGCAAATGTGTTAAATGTCCAGGAAGTGAAGCCCTAGTATCTCTGTTTGATGAATTTGAAGAAAGTGATGCCATCCCAGACAACATAATTTTTCAACAATGGACCACAACAGATAGAGCTGAAATGATAACTGTTATTCAGCCAAAAGAAGAATTCTTTCTGTCCCTTATTGAAAAACTTGATTCACTTAAAACTCATCATTTTATAGCAAAGATTCAAAGTCAGCATTTGAGAGAGAAGAAGGAGAAACTTAACGAAACAGAGTGCATTGTTCTTGCAGACTTCGCAGAAAACTTTACATTTGTTATCCAAGACGAGATTCAGAGCTACCACTGGGTAAATCGCCAAGCAACTGTTCATCCTTTTGTGTATTATTACAAAGAAAACGATAAACTTCTAACCCAATGTGTTTGTGTAATCAGTGATCATTTGGACCATAACACAACAACAGTGCATACATGTCAATCTCATCTTATGAAACACTTAAAAGACACTGTTCCTTCGGTTCAACATATAATTTACTTCTCAGATGGATCATCAAGTCAGTACAAAAATAAGAAAAATTTAATTAATGTCTGTCACCACAAGAATGATTTCGGTCTTAGTGCTGAGTGGAATTTCTTCGCAACATCACATGGAAAAAATGCATGTGATGGTGTTGGAGGAACAACAAAAAGGGAAGTAACAAAGGCAAGTCTTCAAAGAACAGTCAAGGATCACATTCTTTCCCCTGAAGATATGTATATGTACTGTACACAGACTATTAAAGGTATCAAATATATATATGTTAAAGAAGAGGAAATTACCGCTCGACAAGAAGAGTTGAAACCTAGGTTCGACAACTGCCAACGGCTCCCTGGAACACGAAAATTTCACCGCTTTGTTCCTCTCACCGAGATTATAATGAGATGCTATGCAACGTCCAAATCAGAAGAGTATGAGGATCTTCCAGTTTCAACCAAGTCCATCCCCATGAATCTTCGGAACAATGACATTATCGCCTGTGTGTATGACGAACAGTGGTGGCTAGGAGTCATTGAAGAAGTTAATTTGGTGAACAATGATATTTACGTAAAATTTTACAACCCAGCTGGACCTAGAACATCATTTAAGATGTCATGTGCAGACAGAGTGTGGGTGCCGCTTAAGAATGTGTTGAGGAAGCTCAGTCCATCAGAGCTATCCACAGCAACTGGACGTTCACACAACATTTCAGCATCATTATCTGAAGAAATTTCAATGCTGTTTAACAAACATAAGAAATAAGGTACAAATTAAAATCGTAAATCATTTGTCTGTTTAAAAATGTGATATAGAATGACTGTTATAATTAATATTTTTGTGCATAGTATACATGTGTTTTGGCAACAAACTTTAGTGTAATACTTTTTATGACTTAGTACAGCACTTACAGCATATATATAAAATAATTAAGAATGTATATAAAATTACTAGGGTTGCTTTTATTTATGCAAATAAATAAAAAAAATTACGAGATTGGCAAGGCTGTAACTTCCGAACCAGTTCAATCTCAAAGTCTAAATTTTTGCAGGAGTTATGTACCATGGAGTACTTAATTGTGTGTAAATTTAAGATTTTTAGATAACTGCCCACCAGAGATATTAAGCCGTAAAGTAAGCAAAAATCTGAAAAAACTGGTTTTTACAAAATTGTAAAAAAAAAAGTATTGAAGTCTCACACTCCAAATAATTTGTATTTACTCTACTATTACATAAGCACATCCATAAATATTTTGAAGCCCAACAGATACTGCCTTCACTCTTAAAAAAATTTATGAAAATGCAAATTTTTGCAATTCTAAGGCACAAGTTCAACCTTTAAAGTTGGCAAGATTGATTGATTTTAAAAAAATGGTTTGTCATCAGAATTGTAGCTTAAAATGTGCTTAACCCCTCAGATTTTGTTTCATCATGATATGGCCTACCAGAGCCAAGATATAGCAATGTAGCTGAACCCTTGTAAATGTAAAAATTGTCGCGCCCCATGACAAAAAAATGGCTGCCATAATCAAACTAGTGAGAATAAAAAATTAACTGTGTCAGTTTTAAATTGTCAATACATAATGTTAACAAGACTCAAAATATCAATTTTTTTAAAATTGATGAAGCTTCCAATAAATTTTTTTTTGGACCACTTCATATGGATTGACCCAAAAGCACATAACACTTTGCAACTACAAGCAGAATAATATTATGCAGGTTACCTTGATTTATTGATGATGCTGGGTAATCCCAAATGCGTAGTAATGTTGTTTTGATGAAAAAAAAATCACTGAATTTTCTGCTATTTATAGGAAAAACTCACTAAGATTTTGGAAAAAATTCACTATTTTATTACCATTTCTGGGATGGATTTAGGGAAAAGAATGATCTGTAGGATTGCATTCTCCCCGGAATGCAGATTAGAAAAGTATGCACTCCTTTCGCATACAAATCCAATCAGATTTAGTTGAGGCATTTATTTTATTAAACCTTGGATGTCAAGATATTGATATTTTATGAAATGAAAACACAAAATTTTGAAATCGACGATTTTGGAGGATTTATTAAGAGAAGCCCCTATAGAAGAAAATTACTTCGTCACAGCACTATTCACTCGCAGAACTGTTATAGTTGCTTGAATAGTATTCTTCGGATGATGTGAAGAATAGCGATCTGAAAAACTCAGGATCTAAGCCCTTTGTCGCGAGGAGTGAAGGTACTCCGGCAATCAAGTGTCCACAAGCAACTTCACCAAACAGAAGTTATAAAATTGTAAAAGCAAGAAAATTTTATTTGAAGTGAAATGAGCAAATATTGAACATGTTACCATGTGTTGAAAGACATCCTGAAACAGCATGTTTGTGAAACAGCTGATTTGTAAAGGAACCTTAGCTACACTGAAGCCAGGAGCCTCAGTAGATTACAAGACTCATGTTACTGATAGTAACCAAGATGAGATGAAATATGAATACTTATTCAACCCGGCGAGACCGCTACGGGATGAAAACGCCAGTAATGAAAGATGAGAAGAGGAAGATAATACCTCTACAGTTGCTAAGCTGAGCACAGCAAACTGAAAATGAAAAATCACTAAGTTGGTAATTGTGTACACCAACGATTTCTCTGTATATGAGATGCTAATGACAGCAATATGAGAGAACACTATGAAATTTAAATTGTATAACCTGTAAACATAACAAAATGTTAATTGTATGAAATGTAAATGTTATTATATATATATATATATATATATATATATATATATATAATTATATGTAAATGATATGTTTTATGATCAATTGCTAATATGTGCTATGTAAACATAATAATGAACTATTAATTGGTAACATGTACATGATATGATATGTATTCTTTAATGAAATGTTAACAAGTGTTATGAAATGCAAATGTAAATTGCAAACTATATATGCTATAGTTAAATACAAATTTTTAATAGTGAAAAGCAAATATGTTTATAATCAATTGTAAACATGTGAGTTACAAGCATTGAATAATGAATAGCAAGTATTTAACTATCAATATGTTAATAATGAAAAGCAAACATCTGATGTTTAATATCTAATAATGATATGCTATAATGAAATGTATTGTGAAATGTAAGAAATCTCATGAAATGAGAACATAAACAAGCAAATGCACTGTGATGCATATTAATCAAGTACGAACTAACAATGTGATATGTTAGTAGCAAGCAAAATGCTAATATTGAATTTATTGGTTATTGATAACCATACATTGTTATGCAAGAATTGAGATCTAATGATTAATTGTTTTTTTTCTTCTAACAATGATGTTAATAATGTGAATGGTATATGTTTAGTTAAGAATTTAATATATATATTTTTTTTTTGGTACTTGACATCATATAGTTCGGCATCAAGTACACAAGTTGTATTGCCTGCAGACACTTGTATTTGCAAGAGTACAAGTACGCACATAGTGATTAAGTTATCGATTAAGACCCGGACACCTATACTTGAGCCAGGTGCGAAGGTTACACCAGAGTGAGCTAAACATAGTGCGGTTCGCAACGATTGTGTACCTAACAGTGATGGGAATAGACGAGTGCTTCCTTGTGGGAAGTGGTGACCTCGCCCCACACAATCAGCACCGCAGACGCCACGACGCCGTCTCGCGCGTAGTCGTGAGGCAGGGCGGCTGGATGTCGCCATATCAGCAGTTGATGACGTCAGCTGCAGTGCCAGATGCCGTGCTGTCTGGTACAGCATCATCGCCCCACGCCAGACCCCGTCGACGCGTGGTGTACCAGGCCAGGTTTGTTGGTCGTTTTGAGGACAGGCGCCGTCTCGACGTCACTGTCCGCTGCAGGAAGGAGGAGACGCAGCAAGGATGCAGTCATCACCGCAGGTGGACGCTGATCCACTGCCGTGACGTGACCTGGAGAACGTCCTATTGTTGATTCACGTGTACATTGCACCCCTTCGAATCCTTTTAGTGAATCATACTTACAGTAAGTAAGTCCTCCCGAGTCCCTCTCAACAGGAGCGGCAAAAGGCAGAAGCAGTCGGAGAGCAGCAGCAGTTCCCGCCTTCTGAGATTTTGCGCTGCAAAATCCGTGAACTTCATCGCGCAGGTCTGTTAGCAGCGACGACCCGACGAAAAGTGGTTTAAAAAGGCGCGATTTTCAGTTGCGCACCGGTAAAAAAATGAATCGAGGAGGAGAGGTAGTCGCTCTCGAGTTGTTTTTTTTTGTTTGTCGTTTTGTGCGCGCGTTGCTAGGCAACGAAGAGTGTTGTGTATTGTGCGACGGAGAAAGGGAAGTGCCAATCACATTGCACCGTTTTGAACAGGTCAAAGAGTACTGTTCAATGTAATTGACAAGGCGGAAAAATCTGTACTGCAACATGTTATTTGTTTTGACAGTTTAATTATTATTATTTACTATTTATTTATTTTGTTTGCTCTATGTTTAATGTTAATTATTTTCAGAAACGGTAATTTATTTTATGTGTATCTATGTGAAAGTGACTCTTTGGATTTTTACCGGACTATTTGAAATAGGTATTGTTGATACCCCTCTAAGGACTAAATGAACTTTAAAACGGTAAACGGTAAAATTAACGCCGTTATTTATAATGTTAATTATTATTTTAATAATTTTTTTATTTAAATTGTACGTGAAATTTTGTAATCCGCGCTATTGTTGCGTGCTGATTTCACGTTAAGGAAATTAAGTAACTGATTTTGGTTTTCGGCCAATCACAGGCCGCCATTTGAAAGTTGAGTTGTACTGGCTTAATTTAAGAAGCTAGTAGGAAAGAGAGTTCTACAATGGCCAGCTAAGAGAGCTGTAACTTCGTGACGTCTGCGATACAAAATCCTTCGAATTAGCTATCTAGCACTAGGCATCCCGGATAGTGGATGATAATTATGTATCATTAGGGAGTCTAGATACAAAAATAGGATTTATCTAAAAAGATAAATAATATAGGAGTGCAAAACGTGAGTAAAATAAAAGTGCTAAGAATTTGTGTCCTATACTGATGCACTCGTCACGCAACTCCCGTTTTTACGTCACATCGTCGCCAGAAACTAATATAAACATTGATTTTATGAAGTAAACTGACAGTATTTACGATTTTAATAATATTTTAAGATAAATTTAACGATTTTACACACTATTGTTCTGACTCAGAGGTCCTATAGGTTGAGAGGCTCTGAGCTCTACCGACGACATTTCGAACCTTACTAGCCGAGGTAAAATTGATTTAAGATCCCTGAAAACATAAATAAAAACTGTGTAGTTTCTACGAACCTGAATTAAGACTTTTGTGAAAACTTAAATGTGCGCACCATAACTCCTGGTAATTGAAATTTATTTGAGTTATATGAGGTCAAGTACCAGTTAGGTTGGTTTGAATATAATTATTAATTTAAGAAATATAATTAATAAGGGTAAACATTGAATCAATTTTTCATTTGAAATAAATAATTATATATTTTTATTTGAGTGTTGTGTTATGTTATTTATAGTGTTGAAAGCTAAATCTTTACTACTATTACAGGCTCCTAGTTGTGCGCCACTGAAACAACAATCTTGCTACTACAGGCCCCACGACAATGGGTGCCACTGAAACAATTCTCTGTTTATGTTGCTACTCCTAGTTTGTGGTAGCCACTGTAATAAACCTCCTTGCTATTGTATTGATGTGTTCTCACGGGGTTCTTGGCGCCTACCCTCGTTGCAGCAAATACCAAGACCGCTACTGCTGGATGGTCTGCCCAGACTGATAGTCCAGCTAGCACGTCACTGCCCTGGGTTACTGTATGGAGAGTAATTATAAAAAGGAAATTTAGTGGTGTTACGTGAATAGTGGAAATTTGCATATAAATGACATAATAATAATTGAAAAACATATGATTTTAATGGTACTTAAATATTGGTGTGAAGTTATGTTTAAAATGAGATTAATTGAGAACAACCAAGGTGTCAAATCTAGGTGTCGGAAATTAGATGCAAATGACGTCACTAGAACACGTTGAATATACTGCCGGGTCTAGCTATCCGTAGTCGGAGGCTTGAGGCTCTCTTCGCAGGACCTCCAGGTGGTCTGCTGCTACACTGGAACTCTGGATGCTGTAATGCTGTAATTAGCGAACTACAGAGGTGCTGAGGTCGCCGGTTATCAGCTGAAGACTCGACAGCCCTCTCGTCCTGGAAAGTCTGGTCTAATTCTGGATTGGTCTCACCAATCTTCGTGGTCGAATCTCAGCTGGCGCTGCCCTCAGATGTCTGGAACCACTACGAGACGAAAACGGGACCGACGCGGAAGTTGGCACTCGAAGTCGCCGATACTCCCTATCTAGGATTTATTTAATCCAGATACAATTCTCTCAACTCGTAGAGAGGAGAATTCTAAGCAGGACACGATCGCGGATGGCGCGAAATCTTCTATTTCCCGGGCGGCAACCAAGGCTTTGGTTTGCCCCAGCCCGAGAAACGTCTTCTTTCCGCAAGATGACGATGGCGTCTCCCTTCTTCCTCCTAATATCTATTTGCTGGCAGTCCCTAGCAACCAAGGAGCTATCGATATCAGCAAACAGAATAAGCAGCATAGTGAAATAAAAACGTGGATGTTGGAGTGTAAAAGAATCGAACTAAGACCAAATGAATAAAGTTTCCAAGGAATAATTCTTAGAAGACCCTGAAGTTGAAAGTGTGTCGTCTATGGTAATAAGATGTGTCATATTTGTTATGCCTTGGTTGTCCTCTTTACAATCAAAACAATTAAATACATAATATTCGCTCATGGAATATACAATTAATATTACAATCATAATAAAAATAATAATATATAACTGTAAACAGTTGTACTGGTTACAGAGCCGCTTCAATGTTTGTTGTGATCTTTTCTTCCAGAAAAATCAAAATAAACTTTCTAAATATACATTGAGTTAACATGACTATGTTTTTCTTGAATAACAATTCATAAATTTCTCACTTATCTTCGTTGAAAGTCTATCAGAGTCTGTGTGAGATAAGTTTCATGACGTTACATTCAGCATATCATAAAAGTAATAATTATTAACATAATATTCAAGATAATAAAATTAAACATATCCCTTGTTTTAAACTAATAGGTAACATGTTGTTATCTCTTCAAACAACATCAATTAATTATTTAAAACAAATCAAATTCTCAGATTATATATACACAATATCACATATCATCAGTATCTAGTCCTGAATAAAGTGACTTAGTGTTTTTTTTTCTTTCGTAGATAAAGATTAATAAAATATTGTAGCTGAGAATAAACATGTACAATAGACACAAGTACGTAGAAATGTTATTGACAAATTCGTAGATCGTTGACAAAATATCTGACAATGTTTTCCGTTCAGATAATGCACGAAGTTATGAATCACAAATAAAACATTACGTAGTTATCACGTATACACCCTCGTGTTCTTGAACACTTTCTGGTTGTCGACGAAAATGCACTCACTAGTGTTCACTTTATTTAGTTTGTCTGACAAAAATATTTTAAATAAATGGTTGTTCTCTGCTTAGGCAAAATTGTTTATAATAGTATTGAAATGTCTTTATTACAAGCTCAATACTAATGGTTGAGTGTAATGATACTCAAAATTAGCTCATAAGGCAAGCTTTTTCTTTTGTAAGAAGCATGTGTCACATGACAAATTCAGTTAAATGAAATCTCATCAGATTCATATATTCATAACCAGAGTAATGAAATACTATCTCTTTGTTTAGCTTAGCGTGTAGGGTAGGAACAATTCCTAAATAGAAAATAATATGAATGTCGAAGCTAGGAGAAATGAAACGAAGTACTGTATGTGTATGTGCAATAATGACGGAGTTGTGTTCAGATATGTAAGTAAGTTGAAGGACGAACGGTAACGTGAACTATCTCTCAAAAGAATCTCAGGTATTAATGATTGTGTCTGTGACAGTGACGTGTTTCGCCTGACTAACAGCTGGCTCTTCTCTCTTAGATGACGCCTCTCGACAAACGCTACTGGATCTTAACGAGTTATCTTGATGATCTTCAAATCTTCCATGACGTAGACATTCAGTAGATATCAAATCTTCAATAATTTCAATAATTAAATAATTATGTGGCATGGCTCAAATCTTACACACTGGCTAATAAAAATTCACACCACCTATAGGTGTGACAAACATCGACGACGAAAATCGCATATCCGCGACAAATGTCCGCACTGGCCTACATGCTCAGTGGACAAAAGGAATCGTCGATAAGTGCTCCACGCACAGAAATGTCCTCACTGGTACTCCGACACAGTGGACACTAAATTAGCCTCAAGCATGCGTGCTTGTTTTAGCGATGCAACATAGTACTCCCTTACTGTTGGGATAAACATTAATTATAGCCAAACAATAAATCTACTTCATGTCGAATGTCACTGATGACTTGACCAAACATCAACTATTACATATACGTTATAGACCAGCGTATCTAAGCCTTAGGTTGCTTATAAAGCCTTAGCTGTGTTAGATTAAATCTTCCGATGACCTTGTCACTGTCAGTTTCCTTGAGAGTGTAACAGTTCTCATTTATTCGTTCACAAACTTGAAATGGTCTTTCGTATAATAAAAACAACTTCTTCGTCACCTGTTTCCACATGTCACTAACCGGATTAGTTCGTTTAAGCACTAAGTCTCCTATATTTAACTTCGTTATTCGTTTCGTCTTCTGTAGCTTACTTCGACGTTCTGCAGCTAGATGTAGACGAGCTGTAACAAACTTCTCTATTTGTTCCCTCATATATTCGCTTATCGTTTCCGGTTCTTTCGTGTTCTTATCATGGTCGGGTAATATGGTAATCGGTAACGCCTCTGATCGTTCCGCAGTAATAATCTCATGGGGTGTTAATCATGTCGATTACCGGCGCTAAACGTCACGGTACTGGACGTAGACTTAGCCAGTATCGGTTCTATGCCTTGTGGATTTGCATAGTAGGTGATAGGATTGACGGGTTCTTGTCTCGCAAAATACCCTGAGTACTGTGATGAAGATGAAGGTTGATTCTGGAATGTATTCTGTGAGAATTGAATAGCTTCATTACCGGCGGCTTCACTTCTCAGTTGGTTAACCGATAACTTGCTAGGGGAGTTTGGTTTGTGTGGCTGTCGGTTCCGCGGACTACCGGATGACTTCGCTTCTCCTCGATTTTCGTAATAATGTTTCGAGTTGTCGTAGTTCTTACTCCAATATTTGGGCGAATGTCTGTTGTCCTTATAGTGCGGCGACCTGGGTGGCCGTCTCGGTGAGGTAGGTGGGGTTCTAGACTGTTCGCCCCTACCTTCTCGCCTAGGCGTTGAATCATAAATAATTCCTCCGCGTCTGCATTCTCCGCGTTCCTCGCTGTTACGCCACGAGCGGTTGTATTTTGAGCGTTCAAACTCGCGTGACTTCGAACCTCTATGGTAAACATCGTTGTTGTCACGGCCGGAATACCACATGTTTCGTCTATGGGCCGGCTTATTCTTGCCCCAAATTAGACTGTTCACGTGCGGCTGTTTACGTTGGTTATTGTCCGGGTAATTTTCATTACGCCGCTGATTCCAAGGCTGATACAACGGTGGTTGTCTGTTCACCGGTGATTTTTCAGATTCCTCTCGCTGGCTATTTCTATTCTGATGGTCAAGCCTGTCGTATGCGAGTAGCTGTTCCCGGAAATCTGCTATCCCGTCAAAGCTTCTACCTGTCAGATGTAATTGGTAGCGCATCGGAAGTTGGCCTAGAATCATTGCCACGAATTCATCGTCGCTCATGACAACGTCTAGATAGCGGGTACGCTCAAACATGTCGCTTAAATGAGCCTCGAGTGTTTTGTTTTTCTTAGGATCATACTTTTCTCCGTGTAACTGAGCGCGTAAATTTCCCTGAATTTTTAAGCTCCAGTGTTGTTGTAGGAAAGCTGCTTTAAACTGTCCAAATGATGATATGGAAGTTTGGTTAACTTCCCACCAATAATATGCGGTACTTTTCAAACAGTTCAAACATCGCAATTTTTCTGTGTCCGAAAGATTGAATCTCTCCGCGTATTCTTCAAATAATTTTATAAATTTACGTGGATTTTCCGTGGATTTTGAGGAAAATACAGGCATTTCCTCTGACCAATGCCTAGCAGGGTGGTTTAAGGCTGCTGTATCCACTAATATTACTTGTTGTCCGGTTGCAGTGTTGGTAATCACGTCTTGTGAACGGTAAGTAGGCGTAGCCTGGTATGACGACGCGGACGGGTCTCTCTGCGCTGACGTCATCGTTTCCGCCGCAGACGCGCTTTTTGTGTCAACGTTTATCCGTGTATGCGCTGCTGCTCCAGACAATGCCAAATGCTGCACGCAGTTCTCGAGCTGGATCAATTTTCTATTCACAGTTCGAATGTCGTCTGCACTACTCGCTTCATGTTGTTGTAGCGCGGTATTTACGTTCGCGAATTGTGTTTCGCTAAGCTGAACGTAATGGTTGAACTGTTCCTCTGCAGTACGTTTTGCGACTTCTATGCACGTAGTTTCTGTGTTAATTACGTGTTGCTGTAGCTCGGTTACCTGCGCATCAATTTCCTCAAATCTGTTCATTACTGTTTCGCGAATGTTATGAACTTCCTCCTGCGTGTCGCGAATTTGTGTCGCTAGTTGTCTGGTTACGTCACCAATTTTAGCTTCTACTTTGTCTATCAATTCAAAGTGTTGTCGCGCTAGCTCTTCAGACAAATTTTTAGACTGTTCCGCCGCTTCGGTACGTTGGCATTCTAACACATTATTAATTTGCCTAGCCATCTCGTTAGTTAGTCTTTCCGACTGTAACCTGTTTTGATCTGTTACTTCTACACGCTGGGATTCTAACGCAGTATTAATTTGTACAGTAACCACATTCAATGCTCTCATCAAATCCTCCATGGAAATATTATTCGTGCTTTCTTTAGCTGCCTGCACAACTGGTTCGGAAGTGTTACTTTCCTCTATGCGCGCGGGTTCGGGAGCAAAGCTAATTTCCTGACCTGCCTCAATGCTTAGTGTGGGTGTATCCTCTTTGTTTTCGCTTTCCACAACGCCTAGCATTTCTTTCTGGCCCTCGACTGACGTTTCCTCCTTGTCGGAGCTGGTCTTTTTGTGCCTCTTGAAATACATACCTTCGTTGGCCATCTTGTTGTGGTTCCGACGTACTGTTATTATACTCTACTGCAAATCTACACAATTGCACTTTGGTAGACGGTCCAGTGAGTGTAGACCCTCGTCGAAGCCCCTAAGTTGGCTCGCCACTGAAAGCTAAATCTTTACTACTATTACAGGCTCCTAGTTGTGCGCCACTGAAACAACAATCTTGCTACTACAGGCCCCACGACAATAGGTGCCACTGAAACAATTCTCTGTTTATGCTGCTACTCCTAGCTTGTGGTAGCCACTGTAATAAACCTCCTTGCTATTGTATTGATGTGTTCTCACGGGGTTCTTGGCGCCTACCCTCGTTGCAGCAAATACCAGGACCGCTACTGCTGGATGGTCTGCCCAGACTGATAGTCCAGCTAGCACGTCACTGCCCTGGGTTACTGTATGGAGAGTAATTATAAAAAGGAAATTTAGTGGTGTTACGTGAATAGTGGAAATTTGCATATAAATGACATAATAATAATTGAAAAACATATGATTTTAATGGTTCTTAAATATTGGTGTGAAGTTATGTTTAAAATGAGATTAATTGAGAACAACCAAGGTGTCAAATCTAGGTGTCGGAAATTAGATGCAAATGACGTCACTAGAACACGTTGAATATACTGCCGGGTCTAGCTATCTGTAGTCGGAGGCTTGAGGCTCTCTTCGCAGGACCTCCAGGTGGTCTGCTGCTACACTGGAACTCTGGATGCTGTAATGCTGTAATTAGCGAACTACAGAGGTGCTGAGGTCGCCGGTTATCAGCTGAAGACTCGACATCCCTCTCGTCCTGGAAAGTCTGGTCTAATTCTGGATTGGTCTCACCAATCTTCGTGGTCGAATCTCAGCTGGCGCTGCCCTCAGATGTCTGGAACCACTACGAGACGAAAACGGGACCGACGCGGAAGTTGGCACTCGAAGTCGCCGATACTCCCTATCTAGGATTTATTTAATCCAGATACAATTCTCTCAACTCGTAGAGAGGAGAATTCTAAGCAGGACACGATCGCGGATGACGCGAAATCTTCTATTTCCCGGGCGGCAACCAAGGCTTTGGTTCGCCCCAGCCCGAGAAACGTCTTCTTTCCGCAAGATGGCGATGGCGTCTCCCTTCTTCCTCCTAATATCTATTTACTGGCAGTCCCTAGCAACCAAGGAGCTATCGATATCAGCAAACAGAATAAGCAGCATAGTGAAATAAAAACGTGGATGTTGGAGTGTAAAAGAATCAAACTAAGACCAAATGAATAAAGTTTCCAAGGAATAATTCTTAGAAGACCCTGAAGTTGAAAGTGTGTCGTCTATGGTAATAAGATGTGTCATATTTGTTATGCCTTGGTTGTCCTCTTTACAATCAAAACAATTAAATACATAATATTCGCTCATGGAATATACAATTAATATTACAATCATAATAAAAATAATAATATATAACTGTAAACAGTTGTACTGGTTACAGTGTCATCGATCCCAGTGTATATTTATGTATGTTTGTACCTATCTGATTAATACCTAACTGTGGCCTACTTGATATCTACACGTACCAGTGGAGTGCCACACAATTATTATCAATTTTTCCTACACAGTTCAACACAGCCCAACATTTTAAGTGTGTGCATGAGGAAGTATCCGCACAGCAGCTTCTGTCTTCACCTCACTGCGCCTCAGTGGCACGCACGTGCACGTGTTCCGACACTGCCACTCTCCTGTCACAAGGTCCATGCCTTCCGGTAGATGACACGTCGCGCACGTAACTGTCAAACCGCGCGGCAGCATTGTTTACAAACACGGGGCCACGTGGCCGCTCCGTCAGCGCAGCCTGCCCGCGCAGGCTATCACCGCGCCCGCCCGAACACCGCCGGCGTGCCACGAAGATCACCGATGGCAGAACGGCGAAAGGGAGGAAAAGGAGGGGGTACCACTGTGCGTTATCCCTTGGAAGGGGGAGGGGGGGTGAATCAACGGGAAATATAATCCGGTTGTGGGACGGGAAACGGCGATGCGTTATCAGCTGAACCGTGAAACTGATAGGTGTTGGAAACGTGGGAAAGGAATGGTTGCGTCCTCGCGTTGATGAGATCAGAAGTACTGTCTAGGTGGATAAGTGAATCAATTCATTGTCCCAGGTGGATTTTCACGCTGTCTGATCACTCACTGTACACTCTTTTCCCGCACTGCACGCGCTCTCTTGTGAACTTGAAGTTTGCCACACGTACGGGCGCCAAATGTCGCGTACCCGTCTCCGTAGAATACGTGGAGACGTGGCGGACGTCTTCGGCCGTTTTCTTGTATTGCCCGGCGCCAGCTCTCTCGCGTAGAGCAGCCTCCTGCGGGGAGGCAGGGGTGGACCGTCCGGCCCGTGTAGCTGCCGAGGGACGTCTCACGCGCTGGAGAAATGTGCGGTGCAGACTAGTTGTGTTAGTCCACGTGTTTTGGCCCGCGGACACGCCAGATACAAAACAACACTCACGCACACTGTAAAGAAAACGTTATAAGAGATTATAACACACTATAGTACAGAAAACAAAAGCGATAATAGCGGCGAGTTTATGGAGCGTCTCGCTGCCGCGTCTAGCCTCGAAGGTGGCTCGCACAGAACTGGAGACCAGGATGCCGGCGCACTGCTCTCGCGCGCACGGAGCTGAAGTGACGTCATTCCCAAAGCCGCGGCGCGCTGCGGACAGGGCTGTGATCCGGGCATTAACGCCGAGGCACGGAGGTACGACGTCAAGGTGAAGGCAGCAGTTGGCTGGCTGAGCAATGGACTATGTTTACTGTTTTGCTAAAATGTTGTGCCACAAGCACGTACTGTAAATCTAGGTAGTCAAGTGTTTTTATATATGTCAATGGATCAATTAGATAAAAACTGTCCTATTGTACAAAAAGACTGTAATAATCACAAAATGTCCAACTTCCTGAAAAGAACCTGAATTTCATAGACTACGATCGTTTATAATAAAATAAGCCTGAATTAAAGTTAACTATATGGTGGTTAAAATCAGAACAGAATGTCAATGAAGACTATTCATAACTCTTGTAACAATCAGCCTGGAGAGTGATTAATGCCAAAGTAAACCAAACAAAACACAATGATAACGATATACCTATAACCATTTCAGATTTTAATCAGTGTTATACAAATGTTTCTGATTAAGTTAGGCCTAATTAGATTTAGATAATGATTTACAACTTTTAAATCATAAAATATAAAATATTGGTACAAATAATTTCAAAAGAGGATTATTATAATTGTTTGGATTATATTATAAAGCATTTGCTTGATATATTTCTGTTTCCTTTCACTTTCTTTAATATTATGTTTTTGAAATGAGTTTAACCTAGTTGTTTAAAGATAGCTGTGACTATTCCTATTTACAAAAAAGGAGACAAAATGGGCCCCAATAACTACTGGCCTATATCATTGTTACCAGTTTAAACTAAAATAGCTGTAAGCATAATGAAAAAGAAATTAGTAAATTAATTAGAGAGTAATAATTTTTTTACACCATCTCAATTTTGGTTTTGAAATGTTATGTTTACTTGTAAAGCAGTTAAAAGTCTTGTAAACTATATGTTTTAAACTGTTTAGACTCAAAGAATTATGTATCTTCATTAATTTAGATTTAAGTAAACCTTTTGTTGTTCTGGTTAATCATAAGATTTTAACTGAAAAATTAAAATTCTATGGGAAGAAAAATATGGAACTAAGGTTATTGTCATCTTGGATAACAGGATGCAAACCATCAAAATAAAAAAATAAAAAATCAGACATACTAGGCTTTAAAGATGGAGCACCACTAGGACCAGTCCTTGGACCCTTGTTTTATTTTATCTTCATTAATGACTTGCCTGGTTATGCATGAAGTGGTAAATATATTTTATATGTGGATGATACCCCTTTCTTAAATAATGATGATAAAGACCTTGATATTTTAAAGCAAAATATTTTACAAACTTCTGAAAAGTTTCATTTTTGGTTTAAGATAAATACGTAAGTTGTTAATCAAGACAAAACAGAATCCATTATTTTTACTTTAAAATCTACCCTTGAATTTAACACTGTTAAATTTTTAGGTATACAATTAGATACTAAGTTGACCTGGATTCTCATACAGCTTATCTATTTAAAGGTCTTTCTAGAGTGATTTATTTGCTGAGTTAGCTAAAATATTGTACAACTAATAGTAATATGTTACTGTAGTAATAAATTCTTTCTACTTTTTTTAATACACATCTTCATGGCATTACATTTTGGGGTCACTCACCTGTAACAAAAATAGTTTTTATATGGCAGAAAAAAAATTAGAAACCCTGTTTTAATCTCATAAAAACACAATGATTTTGTGAACACTTTGTAAAATTCAATATATGTATTTACATTACTATGTATTTTTATTTTACTTTGTTGTTTGTTATTTATTAATTTAGTCATTTGTTTTACGAAGTAGTGTACACAGCCATAATACTAGAAATAGATAGCCTATTATTGATGTACACAAACGTGTACTTGAAGAAACTAATATTTTCTTTTTAAATTACTCGTGAACGCTATCTCAGGAATTAACAATAGGGCCACAGAGGTAATCAAAAGGTAACAACAAAATAACACTATCAATAATTATTTTTATTGCATTAACCATAGTATGAGAAACCTCGAGTCATGGGATTAAAACAAACAAACAAATATTAAATACAGTCTATGGGATGTCGTAGATAACCTGACTCTTGAATAAAATAAAATAAATTAAGTTCCTGAAATTGTTCACAAAGTAAAAAGTTTTGGGGTTTGCTCCGGCTTGCTCGAGCATGAAACTCCTAACTTCTGGACCTCTGAACTTGTGTGAGTAAATTGTGCAATTTTAAGATATTTTTGCCGATAATTGCCGACAGTCAATATTCAATTAATTTGATGATAATTCAAACTTTCAAATACGTCGACGGTAAAATTTACGTCAGCGTTCCAATATAACGATGATGCAGACCATACCTTAACTCTGGACGATTAAGGTCGTTCAGAAAATACGTTGTCACTCACGTGAATTGAATGCAATTCTTCTGCATTCAATTACAGGGCGTCGCTTACTATTGCCCTGTATTTTGACGTAATTTTCACACCAATAACGCCGAAATTAGTCTCGCCACGCACAAATATTCCCCGAGGAATACACTTCAACACGCATTAAATGGTGTCATTTTCCACTCTTTTCTCTTCTCTCTTGCCGAAAATTAAATTGTTACTTGAAAAGGCCAATCACGGCCGCGACATGTTAGTGTCCCTTTTAACTAAGCCAATAAAATGTCATTATTACCCAAGCATAGGCTCGTTGAAGCTGTTCCAAACGCCACGCGATTATTTATATTAGCAGTTGTCATGACGACGCAGCACGAGCTGCGAGCGCCGCCATGCAATAAACAAAACAAAACACTGCAGAAAGTCCGGGAAGCGGTATTAACCTCGAACGTAAAACAATAATAAACAGTTTAAGTTAGTCTGATAATACCGTAGTATTACAAAATATCAAAGTATCAAAATAAAAAAATAAAAAATCAGACATACTAGGCTTTAAAGATGGAGCACCACTAGGACCTGTCCTTGGACCCTTGTTTTATTTTATCTTCATTAATGATTTGCCTGGTTATGCATGAAGTGGTAAATATATTTTATATGTGGATGATACCCCTTTCTTAAATAATGATGACAAAGACCTTGCTATTTTAAAGCAAAATATTTTACAAACTTCTGAAAAGTTTCATTTTTGGTATAAGATAAATACGTAAGTTGTTAATCAAGACATAACAGAATCCATTATTTTTACTTTAAAATCTACCCTTGAATTTAACACTGTTAAATTTTTAGGTATACAATTAGATAGTAAGTTGTCCTGGATTCTCATACAGCTTATCTATTTAAAGGTCTTTCTAGAGTGATTTATTTGCTGAGTTAGCTAAAATATTGTACAACTAATAGTAATATGTTACCGTAGTAATAAATTCTTTCTACTTTTTTTAATACACATCTTCATGGCATTACATTTTGGGGTCACTCACCTGTAGCAAAAATAGTTTTTATATGGCAGAAAAAAATTAGAAACCCTGTTTTAATCTCATAAAAACACAATGATTTTGTGAACACTTTGTAAAATTCAATATATGAATTTTTATTTTACTTTGTTGTTTGTTATGATTAATTTAGTCATTTGTCTTACGAAGTAGTGTACACAGCCATAATACTAGAAATAGATATTATTGATGTTAATTATAATAGTGTATGTCATACACAGATGAATTTTAATATCAAAAGTGTAAAATTCTTTAACAGGTTACCTTTGAGTGCTAGATTGTTAATCAAATCAAAACCATTGCATAAAACAAGGTAGCTACTGAATGAGGCACACACCCACAGTATGAATAATATAGGTGTCAGCATCCGTATTTGGTTAGTGATTGTGCCCGATGAATTAAGACACGTGAGTAATAGGTTTAAGTAGTAAATAATAGTAGATCAATAAGTTTATGCTCACCCTACAACTATGGTTTAAGTCTAAACCTTTGTATACAGTTGACAAATGGAACGATGTAAATTGAACTGAACATAAGTTTGAGTAAATTTATGCAAGTGTAAGTTTATATAGGTATGTATATATATGTAATTTATATGCTTTTATTGTATATGATGTCACTAAATGTTAAATTACCTACAATAAAGGACTATGACAAAGCCACAGCCGCAGGAAAGGACCAGAGTTACTTGTCATCAGCGATGCTGTAGAGAAACTGTATAGATACACATTCGTGTTGTAATTGTTCAAGGTAGCAGCTATTCCAAAAGACGGTGATATCTCACTAAAAGTGTGTGATTGTGCCTACAACTAAAAGTAGGAATGTTATTTTGCAGTGGGGCATTTTGATTTTACAAGCAGTTATTGTCCTTAATTGTCTATATATATATATATATATATATATATATATATATATATATATATATAGACCTCTTATATTTATCCTTTCCTCAGAATTAGCTGTATATCATTACAAATTAGCACACAGAATTTTGAAAGAGACTAACCAGACTTCCTAAACATAGCCTTGTTTGCAGGACCACGGACCACGTATCACTAAGATTGCCAACCTTGCATTAGTTTAGCTCCTGACTCTCTTTTCAGTACACAAACTGCACTCGGAAACTTTTCTATGAGCAAACACTTGCATACCGAAACTTTACAGCTAAGTTATCTTATGGGTGATAATAAATTTTTTTTTCCACTTGTAACTATTTTATGGGTAGTGGTTTCTAATTAATACACAGCATGTTCTGCCGATTGTGCAGTTGGTCAGTGAATGTGGTTGGAGTCGCAGTCACTGGTCTGTGACGAGGGTTTAAAGTATTTTAATGACTCACTGTTTTATAAAAGCTATGATACATAAAATGGTTGTTACAAAAATTAGTTTATTATTGGAATAGTGTAATAGTAGGCAATGAATAATGAATAATGGCAACATGTTCACAGTGAAATGTGGCTGAGAGTGATCATAGTCATGTTGCTCACAGTGCTAATCAAGTGCCATGTGTGGAAGGACTCAAAGCATTAAGAAGTTTATTGTCAATGCACAGAGATGCGTGTGCGAGTGTGCAGAGTGTGCAAGCACAGCACAGAGATGTGTGTGTACAGGGAGTGCTAGCAATTTGTCACCTGCGCAGAGATACGTACATGTGCGTGTGTGCAGAGAGTGCGAGCAGTTCCGGGCACTGGGCTTTGACTGCGAGTGGGTGACGGAGCACGGACGTCGCCGGCCGGTCGCGCTGCTACAGCTGGCCTCAAGGGACGGGCTGTGCGTGCTGTACCGACTCTGCATGCTTCCTTGTCTGTCCATGCCACTCGTGGTAAGTCACTGCTTCCCGTATCCTCCTGGTAACTCTACTGACCACTCAGTGAGCCAAGGACCTATTCTCTAATTTACACAAAACAAAAAAAAATCTAATTTACTCTTTTAGTCTTGATACAAATAGTCCACTCGCAATAATATGTTGAATCATTTACTGTGTTGGTAAGCCTTTACTATAAAATCAAAGGACCAGTAATTTTTACTTATTAAGTTGGCATTCATGAGATTATCTGCTGCGGTTGGTTGTCAGACATTGTGACTTATTTAGTTTCATTGCTTATCAATTATCATGGTTGAGATGTATCACAACACTCGGTCATAAAACCAAACTGCGGACAAAATGTCTTTAGGTTTTACTAGTTCACTGAGCCTGGTTGTAGATCTGGTATTAAAAGCACTGTGATTGGAAGGAAGCACATGTGCCTGATAGCAATATGAATTTTTTAAGTATTTCTTTTCTAATAATGGTCTAGTATTTAATCTAGTTTTCTCTTTAAATTTATTCCTTTCCCTGAACCAACGGTAATGCAATACTCCATGACAGACACTGTAGTGACAAGTGAGAGACTCGGCAAACAGATAAAAGTGTTCAAAGATTTGGCCTAGCTATACGGTCGCCACAATGCTATTTGGTGGCATGTCTGGGAAAGCCAAAAATTTGAAACAAAACTCAAACTGCAAGCAAAAATAGTATTTTATCCGTCATATTATGCATGCCAAATACATAAAATTATAACATGAAATATATAGAATAAGCATAAGATATGCATCAAAATAAAGCAATAAAACCTATTATAAAACAGTTGAATGAGTACACTGTATTTAGATATATATTCACAAGCAAAAAAAGGTGGGTAACATAATAAAAAAAAAAGTGAACCCACAAGACATCATAGTTAGTTTGCTTGTTATGTCATTTACTATGTTGGTTGTGATGACACTTAGCACTTTCGTCTGAGAACACAGAAAATCCTTCAGACACACTAGAGGGGGTACTTGGCCACCAGGAAGGGCACAGCACGAGGGTGGCAGTGTGCGTGTCGTGTGCCAGGAGCTGCTGGAGGACCCCTCGGTGCTGAAGGTGGGCGTGGGGTCCCTGGAGGATGCGCGGCTACTGGCACGGGACTACGGCGTGCAGGTGCGCGGTTGCTTGGACCTCCGGCAATTGGCGGAGGCCCGAGGTGTTCCTGGTGGCGGGCTGGCGACCCTGGCGTCCTCGCTTCTGGGAGCTACACTGCACAAGGACTGGAGGGTGCGCTGCAGTGACTGGGAGGCCCCATGCCTGTCCTCAGCACAGCTGCACTATGCCGCCCAGGACGCCCTTGCGGGGCTGCTCATTTTCTCTCGCCTGGTGCAGGCTCCCAGCTGCAGCTGGCTGCAGGTGAGTTTGTCCTCTTGGAAGCACCGGTTGTTTCCTTGCATTTCTGCTAAAGTTACATATTTTATAGTGGTATTATCACAGAGGACAGTGAGCCTGTCGTGTCATGGAAGGGACTGCAGGTGTTGTCGCAGTGCGAGGGCCTGGTGGACACACACCCAAAGGAGAGGCCCTGTCGGCCGGCCGGGAAGGAAGGGGCCGGCTCCCGGGACTGGTCCCTGAGGAAGCAGCAGTCCCGCTCCTTCTCCACGCTGCAGCGCCCCATGTACGACAACTGCTTCCTGCAGGCGCCCGACCGACAGCTGCTGTGTACCTGTGACCTGGGCAAGGCCAAGTGGTAACTCCCTGCATTGTCACATTTTATTACTGGTGCCTGTTCGAGGGATGTACCAGTTGAATGTGCAGCAGGTTCAATAAGAGATTTGGTGAGCTATGTGATTTGTTTTCCAGAATATCTTATGTTTTTTGTAACACCTCTTGAAGATTGACAAGGTTCACATTTAGTGTGATGAGCAGTTGATGTGATTAATTGTTTTACTACCAGTGGTGAGTATAGTTTTGTGTGCTTGTATTCCTTCAAAACATTAAACTAAAGATCTAATTTATTGAGCCATTTAGTGCAGTGTTAAGTACCTGAAAAATCATTTATGAATAGGAGGCTGGAATCTCATTCAGGCCATCATGTAATTGGTTCTCCCTAGTGTTGCTATCACTCCAGGCCAGTGCTGGGGCGTTCATTACTGTAGCCGGAGATGAAACGTTTTTTTTTAACCAAAAAACCTGTTTTTTTTTTTATCAAACCAAGTTTTTTATTACTACTACATTAGTTATTTTGGTTCTCAGCATGTTCTAATAAAAGCCATACAATATCCTGCTTTCTGCTACTCATGTTTAACAAGAAAGTTACATCAAAGAACTGAAGGCCAGCAAATCTGCACATTGTGAGTGAGCATCCCGCATAAAAAAAAAAATAATATTTACCTCAATATAACACAAGGAGACATGTGTTGGCAATAATTGGATATAACCATAGAAACTGTATTTCGGTAAATAACTTACGTCGCGGCTTTTCCGCAAATTAAAAATAATATTTTGAAAATACCATTTTCTAACACTAGAGACGTTCCTGTATCTAACCTGGAAATAGCGTTAATATATTGCTACTAGTGTCTGAGAAATCTCAGTTTTAGCTCGCATTCCAATACCTCTGCATTGCTGCTACCATTAGCATTAATTGTTTTGGAGAGCATAGTCAACAGTAGTGATGGCCCGATATCCAAAAACCCGATACCGATACCGATTCCGATATTTACAAATTTACCGATCCGATACCCGATACCCAATATTCCGATTATAGGCCTATCTCATTTCTAATACTGATTCTATAAAATTGTGGTTCTGGAGTATTGTTAGAGACAATAATGAAAAATGTTAAATATTAATAAAACATACTTATGTGAATGTATATTATTTTTATTAATTGTAAAATATTGTAAATTCACATTTAATGAAATCTAATAATGAAATTATCATAATGGCTTACAAATAAGCTCTCTAAATTCAAATTCACGAGTCACTGCATGTACTTAGTCCAGTGTCTCAACTGTAATCTACGAAAAATACCGTCCGAAAAACATCAAACTTTTGTACCCTTTGTATAATTTCATCACGGTAAACGACACGCTAGAATGGAAGGTCTTCAATTAGCAAATTTTGTGACATTGTATCACTCCATTTATTGGTGCGAAAACACGTTAAAAATACGTGAAAAGTAATTTCAATACAACTTTGAAACGTACTGCAGAGATTATAAAACCACTCATTTTTATTTATGTTATTGTCAATGCACTCAATATAGCCAACATAATACCTTTGCTGCAACTTGCCCTACTTAAACACGTTTCATATTTTAGCTTTTGTAAAACTTGTAACGTCTTTGTATAGAACAGCAGTTGGCGACCATGAAACGACACGGAAAGAAAATGCCTGTTATATGAAGCAGCAACTTTATTTTTCTTCATATTTACTTACGGCTACATCACTTATTAAATTTAATATCGTAATTATTTTTGTTTATGTTTTCAATTTATGTACACTTAGTGAACTTCGAAAATTCATCAAGCCAAAACATTTTGCGAATATCTGAAACGAATAAATATGCACTAATGACTGGGATTTGTGTACACATGGAAGAATTTTACCGTCGGGATGCATTGCAGTATCAGAAAGAAGAAATAGGCTTGAAATTGTTTCAGTGGAAAATATGCTTGGAATTACTAGGTAATATGGTGACGTGAAGAAAGATAAATTACGCCCGCGGAAAATAAGCTTGGAATTACGGTTAAGGTTATGTGAGAAGTATTATTGGCGAGAGCAAACATCGGTTTATCAAAATATCGCAAGTATTTACCGATGTCCGATATTGAAAAATGTGCCGATATTACCGATCTTCGATATCGAATATCGAATATCGGGCCATCACTAGTCAACAGTATTGTTTTATAATAAAAGTAGTTAATATGACAGCGTATTGCAGTTGTAGGGAAATAATGTTTATATTTTCTGCTTGTTGGTGGTTTGTCCAAATATTATTGAATTTCGAAAGGTTTTTTTTCCAACATTTCATTTAAAGTACACCTATCCCTCACTTAGCACGGCTTCAGATTGTGCGAATTCATTTAGCGCGATTTTAATTTTACTGCACTAGTCTCAAATAGCACTGTTGCGCCCGTCTACCTATTACTGTGCAGTCGGGCCTAGGTGGGTTCGAGTGCCGAGCGGTACACTCGCTGATAGCCAAAATTAAGGGATAGGTACATCAGTCCACCGCCAGCAACGCCCTAATCAAAGTTCAGTTTTTCAGACGTCCGGGCACGAGGCACTCCAGCTTCCAGGAATTCGCAGCGACGCAAACTCATAATCATCCTCGGTTTGTACAGCATACAGAGTTCCACAAACAGTTCTGTGTACATGCCCGCTGACGTTTTCAGATTACAAACATTCGCTACGCATCAGCCGGCTAAGTGCACACCCTTTCCACTGAATCATAAGAACTACGTACTATCTTTATAAATGTCTTAAAACATATGCTTAAATGAACTAAATACAATATAAAGAATACAAAAAATAATCTTGTCGATATGTCTATCCTCCCGGAATCCTGGACACAACAGCACGTCTGTAAACTTCAGTTAGCACGAGATCTCGGCAGGCAAAAAAAAAGTTGAGCACGATGCGACAAAGTCTTTTTTAACTTCTGTAAACATGTGCTGTGGGATACATTTAGCCAAACAAGGGGGGGGGGGGGGGAAAGAGAATCGCGCGCAGATCTGTGTACGCTATCGGCTGTTGTACAAACATCAGCTGTGGCAATTTAATTGCGGCTATGGAGTGTAAAGTACCAAATGTTTTTTACATCCGCGCGTATGCCGCCGTGCCGTACCGTTGTCGCCTGGCCACAGACTGGGCCGTGAACTCAGTCTAGCCAGTGGCAGGGGATTCACTCAAAAAAATGCAAAGCTGCCGGTAACTGTATGTGCTTGATCAGTCATAATTGTGTTCAAGTATTTGAGATAAAACTACAAGTATTACGGCGCGCAGATTGTCATGAAGGCCACGCTTATGTTGGTCGTACATTAGTTTTAAGCAAGTCAACTGTGCGCACAATCGTACAAAATAAAGACTCTTACCAAAAGTTTATATAAATCTGATGCTGTTGTTTGTACTAGCGGGAATACATTTGACATTAGATACCGGAACAGAAATGAACAGATGATTCACGTGTAAAAGGTTGTTAAATGAATCTTGCAATGAAAAAAATTGGCTTGACAGGATTGGTGTGAACCAGGTGGTGATACGCGAATAAGCACTTTAATTTTTGAAAAATTAAATTATAATAATCCCGACAGTAATATCAGTTTCACTGTCAGTAAAGGATGGTTTGGGAAAGTACGCGACGTGAGTTGAAGGTCACGCCCAGGCGAGCAAGTCAGCCAGCTGACTGACGATAAAGTAAATAACCACGTATCTCCCATTACGCAGTGTCGTTTTTGTCATACAAAGTGTGATGAGAGGCATATAAAGATAAATGGTGTGACATATTTATAGTTGAGTGTTATTCAACGCATTTATATCACATAAAGTATATTCCTGCACAATTTTGGAACACATTAAATATATTAGCCTTGCTATTTATGGAAACTAATGCTTCAGAATACGCGATTTCGAATAACACGAGAATTTTTAGTAATGAATTACCGTATTTAATCGCATAATGTCCGCACATTTATTTTTAAATAATAGAAATTGAATTTTTTTTAAATCGGCATAAAGTCCGACCAGACAAAGCAACCTTGGCCACCCCTGAAAGGCACAGTAACGGGATGGAAATTTACCGACGTTGTCGACAATGCTTTGACCTTGAGTTGTTCATTTCTCCGGAGCGATTGCTGAGAGGGTAGGAGCACACACGCGAGTGAGAGAAGAAAAAAAAAAAAGGAGTGGCGTCTTCCATTAATCCCCGGCACCCAATTATCTTGACACCTGTCACATTTCTCACGTCCGCTGCGGAGGGTTGCCAGTCACCAGCGCTCTGCGAAGTAGTGTGCCGCCGTTAATTTTTTTTTTTCAACTGGGCTGAGGGAAGGGTGCCAATTTTATGAAGCAGCGATTTTACTAATGCAATCCGCGGAACCGTGAGCATACGTAAAATCAGGGTACTAGTAAACTAATTATGAGAGAACAATTTTTTTACTCTACACAAAACATGTAAAATTTTGAGGGAAAAAATTTTTTCCCGGACTTCACCTCATGATGTCCGCACCCCATTTTTCTTGTCAAAAATGTAGCCAAATTACTGTGGACATTATGCGAGTAAATCCGGTAGTCGTGCTAAGTGAGGGATAGGTGTAGTGTTTTGAATCACGTAGTAATAAAACAATTCATAGGTTACTTAAGCAATGTAAAAAAATTCTTTAAAATATTGTAGACGGTTGGTTGGTTTAGTATAGCTACATTAAAAATTCTGTAAATTTATGTGAACAGTTGGTTAGGTCAGGCTAGCTACATCTTAAATTCGTAATTCTTAAGCGACCATTAAAAATATTTTATACATTTATAGTATTTTTAATGTACCTATACTAACCCAACCAACCGTCCACAATGTTTGAAAGTATTTTTAATGTAGCTAGTTTTACCTAATTGACCTTTTACAATATTTGAAGTTCTTCAGAACAAACACACAAACAATGGCAGCAGTAATGCACAGATATTGAAATGTGAACTAAAAAACTGGGATTTCTCAGAAACTAGTTGGAATTTATTAATGCCGTTTTCAGGGTAAATGCTGGAACATAGATGGGTTTATGATTGAAGATTAAGGCGATTGGTGCATGGAAAATATTACGACAAAACTAATTTAACTGTACATATTTATTTTTAATGCTTCTTTTTAAGACATAATATACCTAGGATATTTTTAATAAACTTTTTTTTTACTGAGTTATGTCATTTTAAATGCATTTATTTTTATTCCAAGCCAGAATTATTTAGAAAACACATAATTATGTTAAACTTAAGTTCAGTTCAAGAAACGAGTGTACGAATAGGTTTCTGCACCTATAAAAGTAAGAAAATTTTTTTTTCATAGTCAAAATTACAGTTTAATATTGACAATTTCGATTGATTACTGCTGGACTACTTCAGGAGCGATTTAAAGAATAAATTTCAATGAAAATGAAAACATAATTGGCAGAACACTATTGAGTTATGTATATATTTTCATATCCTTTTGTTTTTGATACGATCCGACTCAAAACACGCCCTCTGGAGTGACAGTTCTAGTGCTGCGTGTAAAACTCTCGCCGCCGGGAAGAATGTCCCCGCGACGTGGCGCTGAGGGCGGCGCTTTTCGGAACCAGGTGGTCCGGCGGAGCTCCGGCCGGCTGGCGCTGCCTGCGGTAGGGGAGGGGAAGAATGGGGTGTAGAGGGAGAACGAGAGAGGAGGCCGAAGAAACGAAGGGTCTGTCAAGGTCGCGCTTCATAGTGGAGTCTATCTTCGCTCAAGCAAGGAAATTGTCTCTATACAGAAAAATTCGTACAGCGAAATTCTTTTTAGCGGTTATGTTTTGACTTGAAGTTGAATATTTACACGGTGATTATTCTTTGTGGTGGTTGTTTACACATATGAATAAATTTTTACCCTCCAGATTAATATGTTTTGACAGCATAGAACATCAGTTGTGTATTCCGGTTAGTTTGTAACGGTTCGTTACTTACAAAAATAAAAAGATTTAAAGCGTCTATTTTCGTTGTTTTATTTTTTCAACTAGAATGCATAGACAAATTGAACCCAATGTTTCAATCACTCGTTTCACACATACATCTGCCCGTCGAAAACTGCCCGCATTTCACTTGATGAGATTTAATATTAAAAATAATAACGTCGATTAAGTCTTTCAATAAGGAAACTATCCGAAATATGTGTGGCCTCAAGCACAGCCGCACCTAGCAAAAAACAGCGAGCCGCCGAAACGCGGCCTCGCCTGGCAGCGATCGCCCGACGACTACTACTGAACTCATGACACGTCTCCTCCACGCAGGGAGCAGACGTCACATGACCTCACCGACCAATCACACGCACTATTCATTCATGCTACAGATACAAGCCAATCACAGAACAAGTTACAATACATGAAAAAATCTTTTACACACACAACTCTGGGTTTCCCCTGATCTATCTCTTTTCAATTTCACATAGAAATCGGGAACTCCCATTCTCGTTCTCTCTCCCACACCGTGAGAGAGCAGTTATCACTCAGTTCCCATGCAGGGGGGAAATTACCGTCTTTATCTCGGTTGGCGGGGAAGCACTGTTCCTTTCTCACTTACACTTACAGGCCTCTCATGCCTCTCTTTCTAACCATCACACCAGCCCAGACACAGTACCGTGATTTATAATTATATTACAACACGTTAATAAAAATTAAGAACAGCAATCATAATACAAATTACTTTACAAAAATTAAACTTATTGAGAAAAACCTGAAAAAGTAGGCCTAAACAGGCAAATATCTAGTACAGCGACTTCTTTGTGAATAATTACATAAAAAAATAGTAATGATTAAAAACGTCTGTTAAAATACAAAATACCTTCTTAAAACACCTAGCATGTGCAAAATAACATCATAACGTCTGATTGTACTGTTTCAAAATTTATACATCATTCAAAAAACATTGAATTATTTATATTTACTTATACAAAAAGAAGTTTAAAAGAAAATTATTTATTTAGGAGGGCAGGGTTCTGTAATGCTACAAGTTAGGGTATACTTATGCACACTAGAATGACAGCTCTAAATTTAACCAAAAAAATAGATTTTATATTTATTAAAATTTATTTAGAACATCAAATCAACACTAGGCTATTCCAGTTATATGAAATTAAAAAAAAAATTGTAAATGTTAGCTAGTGATGCCAGAATGTCGGGCACACTAATTACAAATGTCCTTTTGTAATATTACATTGCACAGAACATTGAAACCCTAATACTTCAGGTGTTTGTTTACAGTTTTATTATTCTGTGCTACGTTATTTAAATTAATATGTTTAATTTATTTTGGGTTTTGAACTATATTTCTGACATTGTTACAGACGTTTGGGCTTTTCTCTATGTAATTATTAAGTAATTGCGGCTTTTGGAATTACGTTTTTCACGGCCAGAAATTGCCCGAGGTTTCGGCGGAACTTTCAAAAAGTGCCTCGAGCCTATTGTTGTAAAAGTTACGCTACTAAAAAGAAGCTTGGTTTTGGCCGTTTTGGTGCGTGCAGCTCCGCGTCAGGACGTTCCTGACACGGGCCTACTATAAGTTATGTTACGTGTGTGGTAATAATAGTATGTATAAAAAGGTTATCATCAGACTGCTGATTGTATGTTAAGTTGCGAACGGGAATACGCGATTTTAAAGTTATTAATGTCAGAATATATCATTAGTCCAGGTATGGCCATATTGTTATTACTCTATCACTAACGCTGTACTGACGCCCTGCAACTTTTTAACATTACTGATTGATATTATGACTTTGTTGATGTTGCTGGGATAAACTAAAACCAGCCGCTATTAAATATTATATTTACTAAATTAATTAGCCTCTCAGTATTATTAATGGCACGATCATATGAACATACAATGCACAACTATCTTAGTGGTCTTGAGTCTATAGGTCTTATGTTTTATAGGACAATTGATTTAATTTATGAGTTAGTGAATTTTTCGAACCGTAAATCCATTTTTGAACTCTACGTGAAACATTAACATTTGCGAAGTCATGCCCATGTACCTGGCAACGATAGCTAAAAAAAAATCGGAGTGATATTTTGGTCAAATGGAATAACTGTTTTGAGGAATACGTGGTATTTGTTTATTCGTCTGTAAGTAATAAATCAGTCTTAAAATCAGTTAATTATTTTGTTTTCCTCTTTCGTATTCTAATTGAGATAAATATCAGATAAGCATGTGTTACTTGTATCACGACATATAGGTATTATTTATCAGTAATTAATATTTTACTTTATTTTTTGTTAACTAATGTGCATAGGGCAGTGCACTAGACATCACTATCTGTGTGTAGTGTTGCGTTACACTTTTTAACACATCGGAGTTCACATAAAATGATAAATCCAAAATTTTGTTTAAAAGTATAAATATCAGCAATCTATTTAATTAATGTCCAGTATAACTCAGTCAGTAAAACACTCGAAAATATGTATAGGACCTGTTAACCTAAATATTTGTTAACAGTTAAACTGAACCAAGATGTGTTAGAGTGGTTTTTTTCCCGTATATTAGAGGTATGGGACATCAAAATACACATCTGTCGCCCATTGACTTTAAATACAAAATTATAAACTACATATTGTGAAAACATTCTGCAGCAGTTTTTGCTGAACGGAAAAACATGGATGAGAAGACAGACGAAATGTGTTTGGTAAGTGATTTTTCGTCAGATGAAATGGAACAGGGCAGTGCTTATCAGAATGAAAGTACAGAACTACTTTTGTGCAAGGAAATGTATTTTACAAAGACATTTCAAGAGAAATCACCTTTAAATGAAATAGACAGGGTTCTTACGGTCCTTGAAAGTCCTTGAATTTAGGTAAGGGGATATCAAGGCCTTGAAAAGTCCTTGATATTACTTGGGTCTTGAAAAGTCCTTGAATTTAGACGTTTGAGTTAACGTGACATGAAATCGTGGGTACTACAAATATCTGGCGTACTACAAATATCTGGCTACAGGCGTAAGACCGGCGTATGACCCTAAATAGAATGACGAAGCAATAAATGTGTGGTACTATGGTACAAATAAACTATTACTATAGTTATAGTGCAACCTTACTTTAAATGTATCATAATATGTGTAAATATACGTTTAATATCGTATGGCTGCCGGAGCGCGTGTTCCGAGCGTTATCGAACATCTCCGAAGGTTGAAAAATAGCTCGTTTCGCCAACTTTACGAAAATATTCCGCCGAAATGCTTAATTCAGTAACTGCCACCTAAATCTTATGGCTCATTAAATATTGTACATTAACTCTGATAAGATTTACATAACCAGTAAACTACTTAATCATTGTCACAAATGTATTAATTCGTTTTTCGTGTTGGTTCGTTTCTTTGCGGGCTGCAGTTGGCGTGTGCTGACTTAAGAAGCAATTGACACTGTTCACGTTCGGATTCAGCTGTGATTGTAACCATAGTGTCTGCAATAACTACTTCGCACTATGCAGTTTTGTGTAGTTTAATTTTGTGGTAGTGGAGTTCGTTTTATCGGTGTGTAATTTGTGTAGACCATAACTAGGGTTAATTTAGGTCTACTAAGTTTAATGTTTGTATCAAAATGCCCGGCAATTGTGTTTTCAATGAATTGTGGCTCCAGAATCCCAGTTTTAATAAGTGGCTGGGAAAAAATAAAGCTAGGTGTAATGTGTGTGAAACCGTTTTTGATGTTAGCGAAATGGGTGTGTCTGCTTTAACAAGCCACATGAATGGGAAAAAACACTCCAATCGTGCAAGTGACAAAAAGTCTTGTTTAGGAATCCAGTACTTTTATGGTAGATCCAAGTCCCAACAAGGTTCATCTTTCATGGTGGCTGATACTGAAGTGAACATTAGGCCTACACCTCAAGAAAACCAGAAACTTACTCCCTTCTTCTCGAGCCATGATACATTGAAAGCTGAAGTTATGTGGGTCCTGAAAGTATGCTGTAGTCACTATTTGTATAAGTCATGTGAAGATATTTCACAAATTTTCAAACACATGATTAGTGACAGTAACATTGCCCAGAGCTTTTCACTAGGAGAAACTAAGTGTGCTTATCTTAATTGTTTTGGCATTGCTCCATATTTTCAATCTCTACTTATGGAAACCCTTCGGAAACAAGAAACTTATGTTTTGCTTTTTGATGAAAGTATGAACAGGAAACTGCAGAAGAAACAAATGGATTACCATGTTTATTACTGGGAAGGTGAAAAGGTCAGATCGTCTTACATACATTCCGAATTTTTAGAACACTCTACTGCTCAAGATATGTTCACCTCCTATGAAAAGATGTATTCAGATGTTGGTATCCCAAGCAGTTCTTTGTTACAGCTGTCCATGGATGGCCCAAACGTAAATTGGAAATTTTATGACCTTGTGATCAGCTGAAGAGAGATTCCAATGTTTCAGTGATTCATACAGGCAGCTGCGGGTTACACATAATTCATGGGGCATTCAAGCATGGTTCTACATCATCCACATGGGATCTAGATAAGGTTTTATCTAGCTTGTATTATCTTTTCAAGGACTCACCAGCTATAAGGGCAGATTATGTCAAAGTGACAGAATCAAATTTATTTACCTTGAAGTTTTGTACAGTAAGATGGGTTGAAAATGTGATTGTGGTTACTCGTGCTCTTGAGATTTGGCCTTATATTGTAATGTATGTACAGGCAGTTGTAGGAAAAAAGATTCCAAACCCGAACACAAAATCTTTCTCAGTTATTAAAGAAGCAGCAAATGATACATTGTGTCCAGTGAAGCTTTTAGCATTCCAGTCAATTGCAAAACAAGTTGAAGTTTTTTTAAATTGTACCAAACTGATAAACCCATGCTGCCCTTTTTGGCTAAGGACATGGAGAAATTGATCCGAAGCTTGATGGAAAAGTTCATTAAGGATAGTGAGCTGAAGAGTGCTGCTACGGGCATCAAGCTTATGAAAATTGATGTAAGTATGAAAGAGAATCATTTACCTGTGGCAAAAGTTCAGTTAGGATTTGCTGCTGAGAACAGGATCAAAGATTTGATTCAGAGGAATGTTGTTAAGGAATATGATGTTTTGCAGTTGCGTATGCAATGCCGTGATTTTTTAGTTGAAACTGTAAAGAAAATTTTGAAGAAATGTCCTTTACAGTATTCAGTTGTGAGAAGCCTCAAATGTTTAGACCCAAGGGAAATTAATATTTTAACAGATTGTGCAACAAAGTTTACTTTGACATTGAAGATGTTAGTGGAGGCTAAACGAGTTTAAGAAACTGATTGTGAGGACTTAATTTCATCATACAAAGAATTCATTGCTGAATTTGGTTTCTCCTCAGAATTTGAGAAGTTCAGTCCAGTGGTAGATTGTTTGGATTCGCTATTATATGCCTGTGCAATGTCAAAATCGGACTATGAAAAGCTGTGGTCAGTAATGAAAATGCTACTTATTCTTTCCCATGGTCAAGCAGCAGTTGAGAGGGTTTTCCTTGAACAGGAACATTGAAGTGGAGAACATGCAAGAGCGTACACTTATTGCACAGCGAATAATTGGTGAGCACATTACATCTGCTGGTGGGGTTACTAATTTTCACATTACAAAAGACATGATCATCTCAGCATCTGCAGCACAGCAAAAGTGGCAAGGTTATTTGGAAAAAAAAAAAAGAGCAAGAGAAACAGAGCAAAAATCCTTAAAAAGGAAATGTGTTACTGATGAGTTAGATGAACTGAAGGAAAAAAAGCGTAGACTTCAAGTGGATATAGACACACTGAGTGCATCAGCTGATAAACTCTCAGAGCAAGCAGAAAAAACAGGAAAGTTAACGTTTGTTTGAAGTTCTAACAGTTACAGGAGGACAGCAAAAGAAAAAGTGGCAGATCTTGCAAAACTTGATGAGCGTTTGTGTAGCAAGTTGAATGATTATAAACAAATTTAGCTTAAATTGTATTGTCTGTTGTCTGTTCAGGACAATCAATTTTACAATTGTATTTAGATTTTCTGATATTATTTTTTTCCTGATGTGTGTCTTAAAAATGTGATAAAAAATAAATAGGTTAAAAATGTACGTGAAAACCATTCAGTCTTGTGAGGACCACATTTTTTGAGTATTACAAAACAAGTTAGTAAGAATATTTGATAATTTATCACAGCCAATGATGGTCCTTAAAATTCGGCTTTATTGTCCTTGAAAAGTCCTTGAAAGTCCTTGAATTTTTATCTGCAATATCTGTAAGAACCCTGAATAGATCTTGCTGACATGGAAGAAACAGACTTAGATCTAGAGGCCAGGCCTCTTTCAAGTGACAAAATTTCTCTTGAAGGGCTGAAATATGTTTCTGGCTATATAGCTCACAGTTTCAGAAATAAATATCCTGACCTTGGCACTACAGATTTCAATTCGGAGGACGATAGCTGGATGCATGTACAATCAAAGGGTAACTTAAAATGTCCCACTAATGAATTTTTTGAATTTATAAAGATCGCTGAAATGTGTTTTGATAATGTTCATGGCAACAATTTGTGCAAAAAAGAGCAGATTTTTGAATCACTGACTAAAATTATTTGCGGAACTACTGAAAATAAATATCCAGAAGAAGTTATATACTGTTTTGTCAGGACAAGAACGTATATGCGTACGTATTAAGTATTTGAACATGAAATATTTTAACGAACAAGACCAAAAACGCAAAGAAAGAAATAAGATGAGGAAAACTACCCTCTAAGATTTTTCAGTGTGATAGTGTCCACTTTCCTTCACCATAATATGTATGTTCATAATTTATTTACGATGTTTTTTAACTACCATATTTAAGAAAAGCATTTATTGTGAATATCGCAGCAATTATGTAGGGCTTAAGGTATTTATTGTATTCCAAATATTGAGTATGTCATTTTTATTGCCTTTATTAAAAATAATATATACGTTAACAATGTAACAAAATTGCGATATTTTTGTATTGCTATTGCAATTTCGTTTCTTGTAAACATTATTGTAGACTTTTTCATATTGAAATTAAATTTGCTATAGGGTTGTTTGTATTTTAATTTTACAGTTATAAGATTTTTTATATGTTGTTTACTGTTTACAAACATTTGAAAAATATTTCCTTAACCATATTTCCATTTCCATGGCAATAGTCTTGTTAGCTTTTCGGGTAACTCTTTTTCATGGATGATAAGATGGTGCGACATCTAAAACATATTACACCACCTTTACATAACTATTAAACTAAGAGGTGTTTTCTTTACATAATATTAAAGCACAATGTTTCCTTGTGGCGTAGGTTATTTAGAATTTCCATTTATCTAGAAAAATGCGCTTTCAGAATGTTTTTTAACACACAGTGTTTCGGTAGGTTTTTGAAGAAAAAAATTGACTACCCATTTTATTTTTTTGCAGCTGAATTCAGGCATGTGCATGAAATATAATTAATCCGTAGGAAGCGCAATGGTTTAAAGTATTGATCTTGAAGATTTGAAAAGATTTATTGAAATAGTGTGAGAGAACTAGCGAGTTGAGTGAGATGTGCGGGAGTGGCAGAGGTTAGCTCTCAGCCACATGTGCGCAGTTGCAGACAAAAAAATAATCCATTCCGCCTCCCCATGGCGAAGGATGAGTGAAAGAGAAACCTGCTAAACCTTCCCCTCCTCCGGGCACGATAGAACCGTATCGGCTGTGTGTTAGAGGGAGAGCGAGATACAATTTCGATGTTTTGTTAGTTACCACTAGATGGCAGGCCGCAGAGCGACCACCAGCAACACTCTTCCCGTATGAAGGCCATCTCGCCACTGATGAGCTGGAACTAAGCTCCTGACCTCCCTACATAGTAACGGTCACTCACATAGGCATCTAGACTCTTTAGTGATCATATGATACAAAATTCAGTTTTTTCGGGCCTGTGACCGTTTTTTACTGTGCACCAATCGCCTTAAGAATAATGAATTAAAAATTAGTCGTGCACTAAACATTTACTCTATGCATACGAATGGAATGGTTTATGATTGTCGTGTAGGAATTTTGACGGGTCGTGTGCGAACATATGATGACTTAAAACTTGAGATGGTTCTATTTTTTTTCCTTAAGAATTAAGGGAAGTGCCAATCAGAACACAGTAGAACGTGTTGTTGGTGCAGAAATAATGTTTCGTTGGGAAAGCAGGTTATGATGAAGTACTAAATGAGTAGGACATACAGAATTACTAGCATCATGTTTAGAAATGATAAAATACCAGGAAGAACATTGCATGAAAATTAAAAAAATATTAATTTTGTTGTATGATTTCGTAAAATAATTATTCTGTTTTTTCATGTTTATTTTTTTTTGCTATAATACGAATATTTTAGTATGTATTTACAATTCATGAACATATTTTTTTATACTACAGCTATTTTATGACCATTTCATTACCTAGTATTTATATATTAAAGTTAAATATATTCAATTCTGAATTGTGTATGGGTCCTAGGTTATAAGTTGAAATTTTGCAAATTTTAGGTTCAGTTGTAGCCATGTATCTGGTTTTTCGAGTAGATAGGTGCATAAACAAATTTCACCATGAATAAAAATGTTACACGGAACACATTATTGATCAACGATTATAAACCAAAATTCATTTCAAAATGCAAACAATACCTACGAATACAAAAATTCAACTTAAATAACATGTCTGCTTTCTCACTTGTTTTTATTGGCTGGAATCAACGACCACTAATTCAGTCATAAACTGGATATTACTTAACTATGTGTTTGTCAGTGTACGGGTTAAGTTTATAATTCTTAAGTTTTTCAATCGTAAACCCACCTTCAGGGATTTTCCACAAAAATAGGATTTTGTTTAAACTAAAATTTATTTCCTTTTTTTTTTTACTACCATTTACTAATGAATTTAATTTTAGAGGCGTAATTAGCTGGGTATAATTTACAATTTAGATAAATGGTTAGATCATGATTAGTATATAATTATTTGTTTCTGTATCACAACAAACATTAATGAAAAAAACTCTTGTTTTTATTAGAGTGGAATTAGACCTTTCATTAAAATTTATTAAGATATTCTAATTAAAAATACATTTAAAAAAAATTAAAAACAAACTTGTTTTAAACCATTGTTTAAAACGTGGTTTAAACCATTGTGGTTTGAATCAGCCAACCCTGACGATAGATAGCCTGGGTCTGCCTCTGTTCTAGGTCCCAGGTCTGTGTCATGTTTAAAGAGTGTGTAACATCTCTTTATTGTTATTAAATTATTTATTATTGAATAGCAGATGTGAGTGCATACTATAAAATCACTACTATTTGCATAATGCATATTTTAAATGGCATTTACAATCTTACCTTAAAATTTATTAGTTTTTTTTTCCTAACTACTTGTGTAAAGATAAAAATTTTATTATCAGCTTTAAGAATTAACAAAACAAAGTTAATTTTTTCTTTTACTGATTCAATATTTAAATATTCATGAGATATATTTATTAAGAAGTTATAATTGCTACAGAAATAATAAAGAATAAATTAATTTATTTAATGAGTACCCTTATAGTGAATTAAAATTTAATTATATATAATTTTTACATTTTATGCAGTGGTTTCAAAATATTTGAGTCCGACCAGCGGCATGGTGCTTATTCAGGTGCTTGTTAGAAGTTAATGAAGGTAGAACACCATTGGTGGAGGTACATGGGAATTACAAATGCTGTTCTCGAACTGGTTTTAAAGAACCTGTGCTCTTGAACCCAGAGCATTACAAGAGTAACACACAAGTCAGATAAAACACTTCTTTCGATTAAGAGAAATTTAGAAATATCTATACGACAAACAATTTTTAAATCTCATATAACATTATTATCATTACCTGTATTAGCTGGAGCCATTACTATATTATCAATTTATCTTAACATAAATACATCAGGGAGTAGAGATTTTATTTCATATAAAAATTTATTCTGATTTCTTGCCCATCTTGAAGTATATATTTTAATATATTTGAAATTGATTTTCTCTTTTGTAGTGGGATAATGTTCGGGGGTGGCTAGGACTATTATGGTTTCTTGCTTTTAGGAAAATGTAACCTGGAATAAAGAGAAAGAATATTTGTGAAATAATTTGTGTCCGCTACACATGAAACAAAGCTTAGGGCAAAATATAAACAGTAAACTAAGGCTTTTCATAAAATATTATTACGATTTTATTAAAGCATTAAGACTAAAACTACATAAAATATATATAATAAAAATACATACTCAAAAGGCATAAGCTATTAGATATGAACTTTGAATTATTTTTGTTGCAGTTAATGTTTTTTAAAAAAAGACAAACAAATAAAGCAATCTTTGTAGTACCTAACTCCATTAAAGATATCTTACTGTCCTGTAATATTAATTTATGAGCTCATTGAACTCGTAATCAATTGCATAGCTGCTTTATCCTTCAAAAAATAAAATATGTTTATGTGCAAACGTTTCGTGGTAACAATATAGAACATTCAAAAACACTCCAGAATCCACAATGTTCAAACTTCTTTAAAAATTGTAAAGTTTGCTCTTTGCTACGGAATTTTAACGAAATAGCTACAGGTGTGGTTCTCTAAGTTAAAAGCAACTGACTAGTAAATATTTTGTTGCACAATTTTCACAGTTGACACAGTTTTAAAATTCGCCTTTTTTCAGCTTGACTAAAGTAACCGAGGTGCTTGGTAAAACTGAATAATACCTCATTTGAATATCACCAGCAGTAACGAGCAAAATCTCAGTCTGCGTCCTGGTCTCAGGCGTACAGTCTAGCGCGACGACACTCAAGACATGGACGCAGATGGAGATGCAGCACAGGAACACACAAAGTGGCCATGTTAGTGCATAGCACAAAACACACACACATGAAAATAAACCGGCTGACCAGTAAAACTACGTAAGTTTAAGAATGAAGTCTTTTGGGGAAGATTTCCAAAGCTAAGTGACTACATTGTATTCAAGAAAATTGTTCCATGAGTCCCTGAAAGCAAGAACATGGACGAATGCAGAGAGGTGGACTGACCACGGTGGAGGAAAAAGCAGTTCTCTGCGGCCGGGACGCTGAGCACAGATAACTACTTCCGCTGGGGGGCGGAAGTAGTCCTCAAAAAGAGAAACGAGGCTACCGACATAGCGAGGGTCTCTAGTGAAGAACATAACTATCAAGCTGAAATACATGAAATAAGAAAGTGAAACACCCAAAAATTAAAATTCACAAGAAATAAATTACAAATTAAAGTTAAATTTCATGAAAAAAATATGTGCCATAAAATTACCTAAATCTGACACAAGTCTGTAATGGCTTCATGGGCGAGTTGAAAATAAATTAATTTTGATATATTTGTTTGTTGTGGTAGCTTACAGATGTGTTTCTGGATGCGGGTGATGCAGGTACCTGGACAAGCAGCTGGGCTTCAAGGTCAGTGACGACCCCTTCGTGGTGCGCCTCAACTTTGAGCCGGCCAGTCGCGACCTGCCCCAGTACTACATGGAGGTAAAGGCGAACCGCTGCGTGGTGTGCGGCTACGACCGCTCCTACCACAGGAAGTTCGTGGTGCCGCAGGAATACCGCAAGTACTTCCCCAGTAAGAACTGCCTCGTCTCTCTTGCAACGGTATCACCCAAAAATGGTACTTACTTGAAATCAGTTAGGCAACAAATGAGAGAAAAAAAACGGCACTTTTTCTAAAGGAAATATGAGTCAAGGTTGAAAAATAACTCACTTTACACTTGAACTGTTCAACCCCTTTCCCCTCTCCTACTCCGTTTTACCTTGGCTCTTTTCCTTCCCCTAGCCCCTCAATGATCTGGCTTGCACAAAAGTGCCCTAATCTGGCGTTGGCGACTTCTGAAAGTAATGTTTCGGCAAGTGCTCCGGTGAGGCACATAAGGATTGAGTAGAAATGTAATCAACCTTTGGTTTCTTGAGGTGGTTTGAGTTGACCACACCCTTATTGTAGAGCGACTTCAACTTGTTTTACCACTCAAGTTCTGTTTGGCCGTGAGCCTTGCTTGTTGACAATTCTCATCTCAACCTCATTTAGGTCTACTGACTGACCTTGTAACTTTACACATTGTTTGCGATCTGAGTTTGTGATTCAGGGAAGCCTTCCTTGCCTGAGCTTAATCATTCAATTTTGAAAAGATTTGTAATTTGTCAAGGGTAATATTTTTTTTTCTGTTTGGGGCAAAAGAGGTAAAATTACAATTGTAATTTTTTTATAACACATAATCATTCTTAATTTTTTTCAGTATTTGTTTTGTACTTTTTGATTTAATTTTTCAAATTCAATCACATTGTGTGTGTGGGGTGGTGGAGAGTATGTACCATAGCATAACTCCTGCCCACTTCTAATAATGACACTTTAATTAGGAATGTGTTATGTTTACTTGAGGTTTCAAATTAATTTATAATCATGTTTCTTCTAGTGTGCATAAGCATTTAAGGTATTTTGTTTGTGCGTTATTAATCATTATTAATTTTGGTTGGGTTTTACATAGAGTTAGATGTATTTTTTTATTATTTTATTATTCTATTGTTTTGTTTGGCAGTTAAAATTAGTGTGTGTGTTATTGGACTTTTCTGGATAACTTCGAAATTCTAGAAGGTTCAAAAAGAAAGGACACGGGTGCGACACCCATGCACCTGTAACAGGCGGCTGTGCTCAAGATGACATTTCGTCTAAAGAACAAATATAGATTGACCGTGGAAGCGCCAGGCAGAAAACAATACTAAACACATTACCTATAGGGGCACAGCGCACGCACAATAAAATTTATGATTAACCTCCTTAAAATTTGGGAAGGTTATGTGGATCGTGATCACAGGATAAGAAAATAATAAGATCTGGTTTGGTTTATATAGGCATTTACTAAATCTTACTTAATGATTTTGTTGCTGTTGTTTTTGTCTTTACAAACGTTATCCAACTGAAGATGACTCATGGCATTACAGCCGAAACAAAATACCAAGAAAATTGTTGACCTTATATGCTATACTTAATACATTAAATCTTGTTAAACAAAAAACAAAATGAGGCCCCGGGGCGAAATATTAAACATACAGTAAAACCTTTTTGTTGCGACCCCATTTATTGCGACCACCTCTCTATTACAACCCGATTTCGAGGAACCGTGAAAAAATTGCCGAAAATCCGAAGAAAATCGGACAGAAAATAAGTTTCTTGTGGTGAGTAGCGTGTTATGCGTTTCTCTTGCCGAGTGCCGACTTGTTTTAACTGCAGCAGCGATGTTTATTTTGACAGCTCAAGCAATTATCTTTTCCCGTGGGTTGATAGAAAAAAGTCGCTTCTCCCAGCAAAAAAAAAAAGGCTAAGCCACTTATTCCCCACGCAGGAAACACACAGGCTGCCGTCTGTCTCCCCCACATTTATCTTTCTTCTAACATTCCACGTCTCGCCTCTCGCGTGAGCAATAACGCAGCGACCACGCATTGGGCTGTTTTATGCTTTGTTTGGTGACAGCAGCTTGATTTTATTCGGTTCAGTAGAATCCCGCCGATGCGACCCCCCTCTGATGAGTCCATTCCGTTTATATGACCGTTTTTTGAGATACCGTGAAAAATTTGAGCAGAGAAAGTCGAAAATTTGAGTAAAATCGGCTGAAAAATAAGTCTGTTACACTTTGTTGGGCGCTATGTGTTCACGTTTATCTTGGCGAGAGCTGGACTGTCAACGCGGCAGTGTCTAGCCAAGCTCGGCGCGTCCACTATCGCACGAAAAGCCGTCTCAGCTGTCATGTTATCTTACCCGCCCGCACGAAAAGCTGCTGTGGTAGCTTCTGCGAGAGCGTAAGAAACTCATCCGGCCAGCATCCTCCTCCCCTCCCACACAGCGTGTGACAAAAGACAGGTTGTATAGTCCATTCTCGGTAAAATACATATTTTTATGGGCTTATACGACTGTCCTTCGCCATTAATAAATACTTTATAAGTTTAAGTTATTATGATACAATTTGTTTATTAGTCACACAGCAGTTTCTGCTGAAAAATCACTAATACGTCGAATTTAATTGAACAGAAAAATTTAGCAGGGCTGTAAATATATTTATTTTACTGCATAGTTACTTTTCCATCTGCATTCAAACGTGTTTTTTTCTTCTTTTTTTTTACGCTGCGAAGGGACGTGGGAAAGATAATTGCTTAAGCTGTCAAAATAAACATCGCTGACGGCAAGGGCGGGAGCGCATCCTGTCGGTCTGTCACTGTGATTATCTACTCCAAAAACATGTCACAGAATTTCAGGATAGCATTATTCTTATATCGTTCGTTTATAGCCGAATGTTTTCTACCTGATCCACACAAGTTCCTTCGCCACGTTTTGAACGAAAATAACCACCAGCTGGCTAGCATAGCCGAACTCGCGTGACGCAAATTCCTTTAGCGCGAGTATTTTATGTATTTGGATATATTTAGGGGAAAGGGGGGGGGGGGGGGCTGGAATTGGCCCGAATTCTCTATTGCGACCATTCCGTTTATAAGTCCATTTTTCCGGAAACCGTGAGGGATCGCATCAGCGGGATTCTACATTCCTTTTCATTGCTATTAAAATACATTTATATTTAAGTTTGAAAGCTTGTAAATTCCTTGCCAGAGATGACTAAACTCGAACTTGGTGTCAAAAGTGACATATTTTGACATACTTTTTTTTGGGCGTTTTTAGTGGCGAGGGAGGGGTCCGAAAATATTTACAACTGTCTTACCCCTCCCTCATAATAGCCCAATTTTATGGGAGAAGGGAGGGTGAAAAGAGCATTTTCTCACTGAAGGTTTTTCAAAGGGGAGCGAAGTTGGGGTGTTATAAGGGAGGACACTAGATGGTTCGTGTGTCTGGGAGGGATGAGCTAGCCTTGAAGAATGTTAATGAGGGGAGGGAGGGGTGAGCTTATGCATCATGAAGCCACTGCCGCCAGCCAGCCAGTCAGGCGAGCTTCGTGTGCGCCCACTCGTGTTGCAGAACCTACTGCTGCCATATTTTTAAAGGAAATGTCCCATTATTTTTTTGTTATTCTTACATGAACATTATTGGAAGTATTAAAGCCAACACAAAAATACGCTGTGTGTTAAAATTAACAGATTTTAATGATCTTTCATTTCATTTCGTTTTTTTTAGTGTTGTGCGAGATCTCGAACCTCGAGAAAATTTTTGAGAAATATTACATTCTCGAACAGCGAGCAAGAAAAATAATCGGAAAAAAAAAACGAGAATTTTTTTTGGTACCGGTAACAACTCAATTTGGAATGGAAACTAAATTTGATATTTATAGTTGTATTTTTATATGTTGAACATTACATGCACACTGCCATTATTTTAGTTTAAATGTTTTAAAAATACCAAACGCGTCTGCCTGTTTGGACGAAAAATGATTTGGCGGAACACAAAGCAAACATGATGCAAACATAAAGAGATATTAGACTAGCCGATAGTCAACCATCCAAAACCTTTATCAATAACCGAAACTGTGAATAAAAACTGTCATATGAAATTCCAATTTAGCCTGAAAGAAAAACTGCCATATTTAATTTTTAAATTACGTAAGCGTTATACATAATAAAATACGTTCGAACCTAACCTACAAAATTGGTTTTGTTTACATACACATTATGGTAAAGTTATAAAAAGCATTACCTTTAATTTAGTCATAATATTTTGTTCGGTAATGTTTAATAGCATACTGAAATGTTGATTATTACGGCAAAATACAAAATTTACTTTTTAACGAACAAAAGGGAATGGTGGTCATGCTGCCAGACCGAGTCTGCTTCGCTGTTCAGTTTCTTATATCATTCCAATAAAAGACTGCGCAAGTCATGTGATTGTTAAATGGACTGGAATGTAAAGGAATGGATTGAACACGCAGAACAATTCACACCCTTGTATTATGTAAAATTACGTGAATGTGTGTGTTCAAACCCGTTGAAAAGGCAGAATAAATAGTATGTTCATCCCATTCCCTTTTCCACCTTTGTTTGATTCAGTCGTAAGACGTCACGAATAATGAATCCCGCCAAAGCATCCCTAGTATCAATTTCTTTGTTTTCATTACAGTACCAGAGTTTCCCGTTTACGCAACCTACTCTGCGGGTATGAATAAATAATGTGACACCTGTAAAATGTTATTAGGAATATGAGAATAATTTCCTAATACTGCTTTATCTCTAACTGCGGCGTAACCAAGTGGAAAAAAAAGTGTTGCGGGAATAGAACAGTTTAACAGAAGTAAACTTTGTTGTCAAATTAAACTTTGACGGTAAAATAGAAGATGTGGACATATCAGTGTGGCAGTATTACACAAAAAGTGGCGATAAGTCAACGGGAACCACAATTAACATGTTAGCTACTAGACTTTTACCTAAGTGAGTGAATGTTTATTTATAATTTAGTGTAGGCTTACATAACGTGTGGTGCATGTCAGTTGTGCACAGGCAACTAAATTGACATTCTATATGATAAACAACAGTTTTATGTACAGAACAATGTATTTTGAAAGTGATATCTACAGTAAATCTTGATTATTTAAAAATTTCTCATTCTCGTCTCGTTTCTCGTGAGAAAAATATTTTCTTTCTCGAAAATTTCTCGAGGCCTAAATCTCATTCTCGCACAACCTTAGTTTTTTTTTTTTTTTTAATTTTTTTTTTTGATTTTCACATTTTGGTCAAAAAGTCCAATTTTTTGACGGTTCCCGAGAATTTATTCGTAAAATCACTGCTTCGTTAAATCTGGGGTTTGTGACATCGGGGTTCTAGTGTATTTAACTACGGCAAGCAGAAAACGTACATGTAAACTAACCAGTAAAAATATACTGTCTTTTCACATCTTTTCTTTAGAGGTGGCCTGTAGGGCGACGGACTTGTCATGAAGGTTGAAGTGGGTTTAAAGCGAAGCCGTCTAGCATTGTGAGTGACAGCATCCTGCCATTGTACGGCTGGTTTCTTAGCGAGTAGCGGTTTGGGAGGGGGGGGGGGGAAAGAACTGAAAATTTCGGAAAACATCTAGTATTACGACCCTATTCCTGGGAACCGTGAGGGGTCGTTTCAGAGAAGTTTAACTGTAAGTAACATTTGTTGTACTAGACTGAATCTTAGATCATTTGGTCTCTTAACTTTACTTTGAATATTGAGCGTGCAGGCTATTCATAAAAAAAATTATATAAAACTACATTTACTCGTTAAATAAATAAAAAAGTGTCCTGAAACTGGTTGTTTAGAATTATAAATTATTTTCTGGTTTTTCCACACAGGGGAAAAGACGTTGAAAGCTGGAACTCTTGAGAAATTCTCCGATTGCAGGAGGCGATGAATTTCGGTGAACTAACTCATAAACTGCACATTCGGGAGTTGAATTTGGAGCGGAATTTCTCGCCCTAATTCTTGAGCCCCGTCTGTAACCAGTATTCACATCCAATTAGGTTGGTTAACAGGCGGCTGATGCTGGGCGAAGTTAAGCCCTGGTGAAAAGCAAAAGGAAAAGTGTGTGTGGGGCGATGAAACAACTTACCTAAGCTGTGGGGTGAAGTAGATCAGGTCGGTCCCTGGAGATGGCCAGGTGACACGCGACGCGGAAGTTCGCGGTAGCCATGAAGAATAATATGTTAAGACAAAAGAACTATTTCAAAAACTAAACTATTTCGGGCAGCTAAAAAAAAATTAAAAATTTAGTGCTAAGGCACATGGCCTTGTCGATAACCGACTAGTACATGTTTTAGAGAAAGCCGTTCACGACTTTTCAGAAGCATGTTGTCTCGGGCTGCAAAGGGAGATGCGCCCTTACCGCGTGCTGCCCGCCGAATTGTAAAAATGGCGCCGGCTCGCCTAATTAAAACTGCCTTTGGTCGCCTATCCAGGGGAGGGGTTTCGGAAAACCTGAAGGGAACCCGAATGGTTCCGATTGGAGAAGCCACACTCTAGTGCACCCTGGCAAGTGCGCACAGAACTACAAGCCCTAAACGACCTCTCGACTTGGATGCAAGTCGATCCTTAAGGCCTGGCTTGGATAGGAGGGGACTATGCTGTCCTCTGGCGGAGAGGCGAGGGAGCATGCCCGGTAGTTGGCAGAACTCCCGCGAGATGTCTTGAGGATGCAGGACGGCGGCCATCTGGGGCGCGAGGGGCTGTGGCCTTCATCCCGGGCATTGGCGCGGCTGTGGGTTATGACCTCCGTGGACCAGAAAAAAAGAGGGGGTACGACCGGTGACTGACCCGGCCTGGGAACAGGCTGGTCTGACACGACGATACGTGTTGTTGGTCTGATGAACGGAACACCGTTTCGTGAGAGGGACAGCTAACTTCAGCACAGCTACAAGAAGAGGAGTTAGCATTTTTGGAAGCAGAGAACATCTTTTCTAGTCACGCTACCGTCTAGGGTGAACAGCTCGACGCGTGGCGCCTAGCAGGATCCAGACGAGACGATCGCTGGCCCAGCATGTCGCCAGCAAAGCTCAGCCTTAATCGCTGGGAACGGCATTGGGAGCACTAGACTGCTAAACAAACTAACCTGTCGGTACACTCGACTGAACAAAACTCGATGAGGAATAAAGCAGTGGGACATCATATGAAAGATAAAATAAAAAAATTTAAAAATTTCGTAAAATTAAGTGAATCGTACATATGTGTCTGAAAGTAGCACTGAAACGGCACACACAAATTATTGTCTTGTAAGTGCATTATTGGGAAAACCCATCATGTAGGCACATGACTGCACAGCAGTGCAGTAGAATGTTTGATGGGCACTATTTCAGCAGCCAATCAGGACAAACAATGCTGTAGGGTGGTGTGACTTTCCAGACTTTATTGGAACAAATTTCAGAAATGCACTTTCCCTATATGTTCATGTGTCTGGTTCTGTTTTTTTATTGGTCCGGCGCTCCTTAAGGTTGCCTCCCCTTATTTCCAAGTTTGTAAAGGAAGGCAACTTAGTTGTTTAAAGAGTTGTCGTTCCCTCTTCGTACCATCCGGTCTCATTGGCGGCAGCGCAAAACAAAAAATGAAGAAGTAAATACGTAACACAGACAATTTCACATCTGGATGCTGGGACTGTGCCTTGCATAAGTTTTTTAACTTGATTTTTATAATTTAAATTTTCTGACTTCTTAATTAGAAACCAGGCACCAGACTTGTGGTGTAGGCCTAGGTGGTCTGTTGATCCACCGGGACATAGTTCCCAGATTGTTTTGTGTCGAGACGACAAGATCTCTAGGGATATTATTTCAGGAAGGTACAGGATTCAGAGGAGTGACCGATGAAAATATGTGTCTTTTTGGAACTGTTTTTTAAAGAAACTGTAAGTCAATTTTCATTGGAAAAAAAAATTAATTACACAGTTAATGAAACTCTTTTATTTATAAGCATCCAAGAACAGTTTTAAGGTAACTCAATAATCATTAAAAGAATTTCACACTATCTGCAGCATAAGGTGACATTTTCAAGTGTTTATGTTTGTGCAAGGAACAGTCCTCTTGTGACTTGTCATAAGAGACCAAGGCTGATGGAAAAAGGAGAGGATTGAGAATGTCGTTGGCAGGGCCTGGTGTATCTGAGTCTTATCAGCTGTAAACCCGTTGGGCCGAGGAACAAGGGGTCAGGGGAGGAACTGAGGCATTCAGAGGTACTCTAGCCTTCTGACGACGGCACTGACGGTTAGCTGTACCCGAAGCAAACATTCTGAAACATATTGCACGTGATTGGATGTATTCCACCCACACAAGTCACATCATGGCCGTCACCTAGTCCCCGCCGGGTATACATGTCCTTACATGGTAACCGACAGACAACCGACAACTCCCAGAGATATCAACTTGAATAACTTTAAATTATTCTATCCAAAGTCTGAATTGCAGGACCCAAACACTTTCAAGTTTTGGTCTTTGGACACAACCATTGCTGTGCTGCATGCCTGTGTGTGTTTGCGCAGAGGAGATGAAGGATCACCAGTCCCACGACATACTGCTGCTGTGCACACGCTGTCACTCGCGCAGCAATGTTTGTGACCAGACTTTGCGCCAGAGACTTGCCCAGGAATGTGCTGCACCTCTTAGCCCACTGGTGAGTGTGCAGGGGCTTCCAGCTGCCTTCTGCAACACTCCATCCATCCATCTACCCAAAAACCTAAACATTATACATCTTCGTAATTTTACTTCAGTACCATTGATCAGGAAAATTTTTTAAAATTTTAATCAGTCCATTTGTACGTTATAGACACATGAATATTGTAAAAATATGACTAAACTTCAATATTGGTACATAAAAATATGAAGATACTGATAGTTAATCACATTCCAAAACCAATCATATGTTCTCCACAGAAATGCTCTTCAAATGTTCACAGGTTGGTACCAGACATGTGTACATTTACCAAAGTATGCCTTGTAGTTAATAGGTTCCTATGTATATACAATATTTTAGAAATAATATAAAAGCTGACATGTAATGGTATAATTATTTATAGAAATTTCTTCATATACTACATTATATGTTATGTATAGTATATTGGGATTGAATCTTTGAATACTGTGCTGATTTTTTCTTTTTATCGTTGTAAACATTTAAACATGTTAACATGTTTGTACTCATTTTTGTCTCATAGTTATGTTTTCTTTGTCATGTAAATAAGAATACAGTAAAACCTCGCTCGTACGGCCCCCGGTTCGTACGTACACCTCGCTCGTACATACAGATTTTCAGAAAACGTGAAAAATGAGGCAAAAAATAAAAAATAAATATGAAAAGTGTAAGGAATACGTTAAAGTTTATTAAAATACAGTTGCAACCTGCAGCGTTTATAACAAATACGGGCTACATATACATTGCGTCACAGTAAAAAATAAAAAAATGCCCTCAAATTGATGGAAATTTACTGTCAATAGCACGCCGTATGCAGAGAAAGGTCATTGTACTCGGTCAGCTGCTGTTACGGCGCAGCTTAGCCGCCGGCTGGCTCTCTAAGCTGCGCATACACAGTATAACTCACTCTACGCTCCGCCCAGACTCGTGACCTTTCATCAACAGCCAGCCAATAGAAGCGAGCGTAGCGGAAAAAAAATAAAAGCTCCACCTTCCGTGTACCAGTTTTGACCAGTTCTAATACCAGTTTATTGGTATACGCACCAGTTTTCTCGCTGCGTGACATGTTCAAGTTTACGTTCATCGTGATGTCTTGATACCAATAATTAATTATTTACGATCCCCAGAAATAAATGGTTCGTTTAAAAAATATGCGTCAACTGTACAATACATCCGAAATTATAAAATACGTATAAAACTACAGTTACCAAGACTCCGCTCATTTTATCTTGTGAAGTTCATATCTCGTACCAGTATTTCGGCTAAGTTGTGACATAAATACAGTATCAGAACTTACAAGCAGCTACGTAATATAATATTCCCGACAGTAACGTTTATACATTCGTGAGTTTACGCAGGGGGGTGACACTTCATAGGGCATAGCAATAGCATTTTTCTAGTTGCTATACAGTTTTATCCAACATCTGAGCACAAAAATTATAATCAAAATACCACGTTGATTAAATAATTATTACATTTGTTTTAACATTTTATCAAATTTATGGCATAAATTGGTATTGTTGAAATGAAAATAATATATTTACTTAAAAAAAAAATAAACAAATTTTCGTTGGCATGTTGAACCACTTGTTTATCCAACAACACCATAATTAATGGCGTCGGCGTTGAATTAAGCAATATTAGGTTTAATAAAAAATTATTAAGGAAATTTTGTTTTAATCATGTTGAAATAGTAATCTCGTTAAATAATATCAATGATTTCATGAAATACTTTATAAATCACTGTTATGAAACATGCCTGATTCGGCTACGTGACTGGTACAACAAGAGAAGAGCTAATAATAATAAACTTTACTTCAAGTTTCCACTTGACGAAATTAAGTATGTGTAAATTATTAAAACGAAACAAAATAAAAGTTTTGTATAATTAAAATAGTGATGAGCATTTTTTTTTCATGCCCTACAGAATTTCCTCTTTTTAGGTAGTGTGTAGTCGCACATTGAGGACAAGCACACAATACATTAATACTTAGGCACTGTTCTAAATGTCAATGAGTCTCAAATTCTGATCAAACTTGCTGCTTATGTACTTTAATTAGTCTAAATGTTTTGTAAGAATTTTATTTTGTGGTCGAGAGGGAGGTGTGGGTAAAAATTTTGTATTGCGTATCCAAGTCTATCCCTTGATACTAATGGCATGATCCTGAATACATTGATCCTGTGGTAATGATGCTTGCTGTTTTAACATTAATTAAAACAGCAAGCATCATGTGCCACCGGATAAATCATACATGATCATGTCAACAGGATCAAGGGATAAACTTGGATAAGTAACACGGAACAATTGCCGAGGTGAGGGTTGCAATAAAATGAAGTGTCTTTTAAATTTTTATGTTGAAATTAAGGTTTTTTTTCCCTTAACAATTGCTATACACCTATCTTCAAGAAGTGAAGATACGAGAAAGATTTGTACTTCACTTAATCCATAAAGAATTAGATGCAATTGGTAACAGCTTAATTTCAGTTATTGTGGGAAAATTGTACATCTTAGGCAGTTTAATGTGCCAGAAATACACATTGCCTGTGTTAATGATTAAATACTTCTGCACGTTTTTTTATGAATTAGTTTTGTTTGCGAATTGTAATGCAATTCGGTAGGTACCTACGAAAATCCTTACCTTAACTTTAATCAATGTGATTCTACTAGAACAGAAATTATTTCTTAGACATAAAAAAGGCAGCAATTTATTATAATCGGAAAATATGTTACATGTTATGCATTTTAACAAATGTTATGCTTCGTAAACAAAACATTTTTAACAGAAATGAGGTTAAGGCAAACACTGTCCCGAAGGTAAGAAATTTACTTATTGTTCTAAAAATATTGCTCTCCTAAATCATTATATGTTTCGTTTACCGATATTTAGTTAAATGATTTGCTTATAAGGGAAAAAAATAAAATCAATATTTTTATAAATGTTAATGCATGCACGAAACAAGTCACAAGCTCGCCAACATTCAGTTGAAGCTGCAAATTTCCCTACTATTCAAATTAGTGTTTTAAGCATATTAACTGCAAATTGTACTTTCTAGGATCAATGTTGTATTTAAATTAAAATAATTTGAATCGTAAATCTTACTCCAGAAGGTACTTTATCTCGGTTTTAAGCCATTGCAACTTCGTTTTAATGTTTGTCAAGTTTGCGTTTTTGTATAGCAACTAGGGCATTTCTGAATAAAAAAAACATAGAACTGCAATAGCATTGAGTGTCCACTCTGTACTAGTACTTTATTAGTCTATGAATTTACGTTTTTCCCTCGTGCATTTTAGGTTGTATCCTGCTATAATTACTCGGACTTTTACACGCCTAGGTTTAAATTATTACATGTTTAGAATTAAAAGCAACTTTTCATTTTATAAAATATGTAAATTTTGCGATTTAAAATGTTCATTGCCGACTATAAACGTTACGTTTTTCACGATGTTTTTAGGCCTACTAGCTAATCTTATCTACACTTAAATTTCTACATTTTTTTTTTATTTAAGCAAATATTTTGTGTGTTAATTATTATTTTATTGATATAAAATATAAAAATAAAATGTAAACACGGGGCTTACAACACTGCCTTCAGTGTCGAGTTTTTTTATTTTTGCGTTTGATTAGCTCAAGTGTTGTTTCTGCACGAATAGGATATAATTTTGGTCGAAAATACAGCAGCACAGCACGGCAGGGCAGGTCTTTTCCCGTGGCAGCAGGACACGGCAACGGTACTTCATTTCCCGCGGCAGCGGTGGAAAAAATGTTGGGGGGGCGGGGGGGGGGGGGGAGATTGCCACAAATGGACGTAATTTGGCCTCGCTGGTTAGTAAGTACAAGTCGGTCGTAAGGACAAATTTTGGAGAACCGTGAGTGTACAGGGTGGCGACCAACCGGGAAAACCGGGAAAAGTCAGGGAATTTTGCCAGCAGGGAAAAGTCATGAAATTTTGCAAATAGTCAGGGAAAAAATTAAATCTTGTCTAAAGTTCCTGCTGCAGCATTTTACAGCTTAATATTATTCATAGTCTTTGTTAATTTGTTAAGTGTATGTAGCGATTATTATTAACTGAAATTCTGAATACTATATTTTATACGAAGTTTGTTTAATGAAGCCATTTTGATGTCGTGGGTCCATGAAAAACTCTGCTGTGTTTGCATTGCTGATAACAGCTGGCTGGCGTGCGCGCGCATGCATTGTATTGCCACCATAGTCATGGTACGTGTACCAAATTATTCTATGTTTACTAGTTTTATAGCTCATAGTACACCGAGATGACCGAGATAGTTTTATTTTTGTTTCTCGTATTATTGGCAACTGTGGTACAAGTACACGAACGTTTTGGGATGAAAACGTAAGTGCTTTTTTTTGTTGCCAGTCGTGTTTTTTTTGTTGCCAGTCGTGTTGTGTAGTGCTTCTCTACGTTTTACTTTTCAGATGTACTATTTATTTTATTTTGCTGTCCTCTTTGTGTAAACGTTTTGAATAGTGGCGTGTACATTTTTTCAGTATTATTTAGTTAGCTAGTCGGGCTTTGTTCTGAAGATAAAAAGGAGAGAATATAAGTAGTAGACAAAGATGGGGAAAAAAATGTGCGCGGGATCAGATATGAACGTGTGGGCTTGGGGAGAATATTGCCGTTGCTGAAAGCTAAGCGTAAAGGTGATTAATGAGTTAAAGTGTTTATTCGGTTATATTCAAATTTTTAGACCATTATTTTTATGGAGTAAAACATTTTTTTAATGAATTCCAATACAGGATAAGAAAAGTGAAAGGTAAATATTAAGAGTAGCTAATCATTAGACTTGCGCATAATAGTTCGCGACCGGGAGCGCTCCTATTAAAAACGTTTACACAAAGAGGACAGCAAAATAAAATTAATAGTACATCTGAAAAGTAAAACGTAGAGAAGCACTACACGACTGGGAACAAAAAAAAAAAAAAAAAAAAACACACACACACACGTGCGAACTAGGTCACTCTTTTAGTTCGTCCGCTCCCATCTCGAATTCAAAGAAGACAGGTCACAGATAGTTCGTTCGCTTTGCTACCGCTACTGCTGGCGATCTTCTTTGTATGTTATAGTAGTTATTTTTTATAATGATCAGTGTTGTGAACGCCTGGACTATTATCCTTTTTTTGGTTTATTATTATTCAAATGACTAAATAAAACAATAATTTACATAATTGGGTAAAATGGCATTATATAACAGTTGTTTTTAATCTTCACTTAACATATAATATAATCAAAAACTTTTAATTTATAAAAGGATTTATTTTATAGCTTGTTAAAGTAATATTATTTATAAAATGTGTTTATTTTAGTGAATAAAATTCAGTTTTATAAATATACAAATGTTAATTTTTTTTAAGTTTTAGAAATAATCAACAAAAAATGCTTTATTATTTACAGGCAACAAAATTATGTACATTATTAAGAAAAAAGACCTTTACTCTTTTAATTTGTTACCTTACAAATAGACATAGAAAAACTAATAAAAACTCTTAAGTAAGATTGTTTGCTAATATTGCTTAAGAATGTGTATGTTCATTAGTACCTATATATAATTCACTAAATATTAGTAAGTTCATCATCACTTAACATACACTATAATCGAAAAATTTTAATTTCTAAAAGCTATTATTGTTTGTCTGATTTTGTTTTGACATATATTTGTGTATGTTATCTGATAAGTTAGTTATAATATGTAAAAATAAGAAGGTTTCACGCTCAAAAAAATTTATGAGATTGTTAGGCATGGTCAGGGAATAAAAATGATTTTCCTGGAAAAGTCAGGGAAAAGTCAGGAAATTTATTCTTTACAGTTTGGTAGCCACCCTGGTGCACGTAGAATCGAGGTTTCACTGTAATTATATTTTTCTTTCATGTATTTAAGTACTGAGTTTTGCGTAGTGCGATGACCCAGGCTTATTCCATAGCATATCAGTTGCTATTGATGTTTGGGATTTTTTTCTTCTCCTGCTGTATATTTATTCGAGATTTATTTTTCCAATTATTACTGATTTCACTTCACTGCACTCGTTAGCTATGATCTTCGCGTATTAACTCTCTCGCCAAGTAGGAAGCAAGGTCCCTTAGTCATTCTTCCTAGTCTAGATGCTCGCTGGCAAGCAATTTTGAAAGAAACATAACTTAAGTGTTGGGCTTTGGATTGAGAAAACGTCCTCTGTGCGTGTGGCGGTCCCTCGGTCTAGGGATTTCGCGCAAAGAACGAGAAGGTACGTGGCTACCGCAATTTATGTAGCTTTGCAAGTATTAAGTCAAGGAAGTCCAGGTTTTTACCATACGGACCATAGGGAGTCTTGTATCGATTCAAGAAGCAAATGCAACTGCTAATAATTGAACATTTAACTTGCACATAATGCGGATGTTCAGTAGCTTAGAATTTCAAAGAAATCAGTTGAAAGCCTAATGCTTGGATACGAGGAGGGAGGCCATAGCATGGCAAGGATTGAGGAATGGTATTTGATGACATAATAACATAATATCAGATTATTAAATTGGCGTTTAATTAGGCCAAAAAAAAAGATTAATACTGATAAACACGTGAACAATAACTGTGAGACAGGAAAACCAATTAGGTTAACAAAGACGTTTCATATCCAGAATCCATTTAAATTGACAATGAACACAACGAATATTTCAAGTGAACGAGCCATTATCAAGGCCACAAAGAGAACAAGTTACAAGTTACGCCAGCGAAACAGTGCGCGGTCCCATTACGGACCATCAAAAGGGGGCATCACGTCCATACAAGGTAGACGCGTTGAAAACAACAAGATTACAACAAAGTCATTTTGTAGGGAAAACCTACTACATAATGCGCACAAGTTAAGTTACATTCTAAAATAAATAATGTGGCGTTTTACGTACGTCGACGTCTCAGGGGAGAACAGTTGCAAAGAAAAAGTTGAAAGTGAAGTTAAATTATTCAAGTAAATCCAAACATAATTTTCTAGGTGGCGACTGAAAGGGAATTTAAACAAAACAGACAAGAATTTACATAAGCTTAAATTAGGGCAAGGGCCACCGCCTCACTCCAACCAAACCAAACTTACATTTTTCCCCCCGAGGTCGCTCTCGCACGTCGTACAAATTAAGCTACATGCTGGATTACAAAGAATATGCAGCTACTCGAGCTACCGAAAGAGACCAGCCAACAAATTTAACAAGACAAGCCCAAATTACACTTTGACAGCCGTTTAAATAGATTAGGTGCGGCACAGCGCGCATGCGCCAACCCGAGGAGGGGAGGCGAGGAGCAAGCAAACACACACTGGGAGAGGGAAGGAGGGAGGGAGGGGACGAAGTGCCAACGCCCGCGCTACGCGCGGAGTTTAAACGTAGCGGCGAACCAGACGCTACAACTCCCCTGCCCTTGAACAACTGTACCCGCCGCCCTCGCCAGCACCACCACAATGTCAATTTCAGTGTCAAATAGGTTACAAAATACTTGAAGTGTCCACGAAAAGGTTTGACTGCCAGTCCAAACTAATAATTTTTAAACATGTACACATACAGTACAAAATACACGTGATTATATACGCCAAATACATAGGCCAAGGTTTCTTGAATGATTACAAAGTCCAGTTACATGGACAGAAGACATCTTCAGCGCTGAAGATTAATCTTGAATTTTGCAGGACGTCCCAAGAAAGTTCATGTTCATACGTGGATTCGAGCACCAAAGTTCGTGAGTCGACAGGCCGACGCGCCTCCGGACACGGCAACATTAGGCGTCCCCAAAGCTGCAAACGACCAGAAGCCTGGCTGACTCGGCTCTGCACCTCGCACCCCTGTCGAGCGAGTTGCTTGCTCACAGGGGCGAGGACTTCCAGTTGCAACCACGTACGTCCAGCTGACTCGTTTCTTCACGTCGCACCCCTGTCGAGCGAGTTGCTTGCTCACAGCGGCGAGGACTTCCTTTACGACCGCGTGCGTCGAGCGGACTCGTTCACGGCCTGTGTCGTGGCTCCAGACGAGCGAGACGAGGGTCGCACGCCAGCACGTCGGCACGCCAGCACCGCAGAGTAGATGGCCGATCGCTTAGCCAGGCACAGCATCGAGCATACTGTGGCAACTCGTAGAAAGCTCCTCAGGGCGGGCCTCTGCCCTTAGAGCCTGCGAAAGTGCCGCACAGCAACATGCGTACGCGGCGTTCCGGATGGCTCGCAATGATGCAGTCACAAACTCAGGCGGCAGAAGAGGCGGGCGGCCTCGTAGACGCAGCGGCGAACGGGCGCACAGCGGCGCAAATCCTCTTGTGGGCGTGGCTTTTGTGATGTGGAAAGGGGGGAGGGGGAAACGATAACCAAACAAGCTGAAAACAAAAAAAAACACAAGGCGAACGCCAAAAGAACTGCAGACCATCCAGGCTACACATTAAATTTCTTTAGATGCCCAACATGGGCTTTTTTGAATTTCTTAGAGCCAGCAGCACTATGCAACAAAACAGTGTTGTCACCTAAAAATCTATTAATGACGTACGGACCATCGTATGGAGGAATTAATTTAGAATTTATGTTATCAACCAAACTAGGCAACAAAAAATTCTTAACCAACACAAGATCTCCAATTACAAAACGATGAGGTTTCCGGGAAGCGTTATACAAATTTGCCACGGCTTGACGCGCCTTCATGAGGTTACACGCCACACTGTCAAGCACGGCCTCCAGTGACTTGTCATCAGAGGTGGATTCCAGTGGCGGCAGTCCCCACAGGTTAAGGAGGGGGTGGGTCAACTCACTACCTAGGAATGGGATCGAAGGAGGGAATCAAGTGGCGTAATGAACAGCTGAATTAAGCCCTACATTAATAAAATCCAGATCACTATCCCATAGCGACTGATCATCCCTGTAGAAAGCTGTAAGAATACCCTTAAGCACTTTGTTTACACGCTCAGATTGATTTCCCTGGGGACAGTAAGGACTGCTGTAAATGGGCTTAATGGCCCATTGAAAACACATTTCTTTAAACTGTACTGAACGGAAATAGCGTGCGTTATCACACGTTTTCATGGCAGGCGCACCAAAAAATTTCCACACCTGGTATCGTAAGGCTCTAACAATACTAACGGCTTTCATATTTTTTAAGGGAATGAGTAACCCAAATTTAGAAAAAAATGTCCAAGATGACCAAAATAGAATTATTACCCTTTTTTGAACGTGTTAGAGGACCAAAAATGTCAATGTGAAGCACATGCCAGGGGGCGACAGGAGCATCAGTGTAATACAAGCAGACTTTGGCACACTGCGGGGGCTTCGAGACTTGACAATTTCGACAAGATCGCACGTGTTTCTGAACATCAGCTCGCAATTCAGGCCAAGCTAAATGCGCGCTAATTTAACGAAAAGTTTTGTCGCTGCCCAACAAGGAGTCGTGAAAGTATTTCAACACCATAGGGCGGAGAGAGGCGGGAACAACAGCCTTCTTTTGCCTACTGGATCTCCCGGTATAATACACTACACCCTGTTCCTCAATGTATGGCACGGCTTTACCGGCACTCAAATCCTTACGGATTTGAATGCACAACAGATCCTCCTGTTGACATTGATGAATGCTAAGAAATGACTTGGGAAATACTTTACAAACAGCGGCACAAATCGGCTTTGTTTCAGCCGCAGACGAAACACGTGTGTCAAACTCATCCGGGGAGAACATTCGCGAAAGCGCATCAGCCACTACATTATCACTACCCTTAATGTGATGTAATTTAAATTTAAAACGAGACAACCTCAACACCCAGCGCCCGAGCTTACCGAGCTAGTTCGGATGGTTAAAGAGCCAGCTGAGCGCCTGATTGTCCGTGAACAAATCAAATTCGTGACAATCAAGATAAGACGCGAACTTCTCGACGCCAAACAAACACGCCAAGGCTTCCTTCTCGTATGTACCCAGACATCGTTCCCGTCAGTAAGTGTTCTACTGGCATAGGCGATAGGTAGAGTCAAGATTTTGTGGTGTTATTTTAAGACAAATTTCGGTGTAAAGAAATAAAGATTTCGGTGTTATATGGTTTTATTTTTTTGCTCAAAATACCCACGGCAAAATTTTCTTGCTTTTCTGTACGACATGCAAATTTATTAAAACAAATATTAATAAACACTAAAACCTCATGATCTAATTACAATTAAGTTCATTTGCAAATTCATAGATAATTAAGTTCATTTGCAAATTCATAAATTCAAACTTTTAAATTAAATAACTACTAAAATTTCACGACTTAATTACAATCACATACCTACACTACAAAATTACACAATTAAGTAGTGATGCACCGATATGACTTTACCGATTACCGATTCGATTACCGATTATGAGAGCAATAATCGGCAGATACCGATTCAGTTACCGATTATAATGAAGAAATTTTTTAAATGTAATAATGCACACAAAAATTTTTATTCCCATGTGAATTTAATAACAAGATTAGGTAAAATCGAGAATACAGTTATAATTACAGTATAAAAATATATAAAATACACTATTAAGTCATTGCAAAGTGTAAATTAAATTAACTTCTATTTATATTTGTTATTGTAAACAACTGGAACTACAGTCTAATAATTGTAATTTACAATGGGTAAGTTTTTGTTGCGGAAAACTAGCATTATTACTATCACATAAGGTTGCATCAAGAAATTACCGTTTAACATGTAAACATGCTGCTTTATTTTGTTCACTTGAGTTTATAGAAAAATGTTTCCACACTTCACTTTTTTTCTCCCTACTCGCCATCTCACTATAAATATATAAAAATGGCTAAAAACCAATTCTAGCACATGTGATTTTATTTATGTTGACTGAATATATAAAATTATAAATACTTTTTCACTTTTCACGTCATACAAATAACAAACGGATAATGTTACCAAAGACGCCCATAACGAGTTTGTAAAACGCAGTGATAAAAACTAGAAGGTATCGGGACCACGATTTTAAACCGCTACTACGACTCGAAAAGATCGATTGTCATAGAATCCACTGCAACTGTTTGTGGTATTTTGATTGCGTGCCATCTATTTTACGTCTCTGGCTATAGGTAATGTACAAGGCCACTAAACAAAAGACGAAACGTAAATAAACGTGTAGGAAAAATGTCTTTTTTATTGTTCGAGGCAATGAGATTTATAAACTTAACGAAATATCTTTATTTATGATATGACGGAGTTAGATGAATTTTTTAATATATACAAATATTACCGTATTTCATCCTAAAATGCGTAACAAAATATTACACGGTAAAAACCTACTTAATTACGCCGGGACGTAAATAATCGGCAAAGTAATCGTTAAGATAATCGGAGATTACGATTAATCGGTAAGTACCCATAATCGCCGATTACGATTCATCGGTATCCGCATCGGTGCACCACTACAATTAAGCACTTCCAAAGTTACTATTAAGACGGTTTTATTGAAATGCTATCATAGTTAAATTTTCTGCATTTTCTGGAGTGAGACGTTGTTTTCTGTCACTAACTACCAGTGAGTACCTGGAAAATGAACGTTTTGCATCAACATTTGATGTTGGGAACCAGATTGCCCTTAAACTGGCTTGAGCAAATTCACTGTAGTCCCCTTTAAGGGAGCAAAGTACCTTTGCAACATCAATTTGGCTTGTTTCTGTCAATGAAAGTTCATCCTCAATTATTTTTTGAAAGCAACATAGCCATGTATGAATGTATCAATGGGAAGATGGGAAACAGAAGGCAAGTTATGCAGAGACTTCTGTAGGTTTGCATCTTCTATGCTAACCCTACTCACATTTCTTGGGTTGAACCGCAAATTAATGGCATTAAAGACTTAGGCAAGGATGTCGTTTAACAGATGAGTTTTGCCTCAAACGCTTATGTTTCTCACTCGCGACATGTTTCACAAGCGTATCGCGTCTCTCGTAGTCTAGCCTGCAGTTACAGAATTTGCACATTAACATTTTATCACTGATATAAAATCCTTCACTGGAAAATTCTTTCGATCGGTCACTGGCAGAAACCTTAGTTTTAGGCATTATCAAAAAAATTTTAATCACATAGGAAGAATTTAACCTCTCAATACGCAAAAACTTGCCGTGCTGGAAAGATCAAAACGATGGAGAATAGATGCAAATACAAACGCATACCGAATACCAACATACGTACGTGAAAATTAATACCGACATAAACATGTACTATTTATTATTTACAATCGTTACGTTAAGCAGGGTTAATTTTATTTTCGTAGCCTACGTACTTTATTTTAAATAAACAGTAAAAGCAATGCGCTTTAGTGTGTAATATTTTAATGATTAAAAACGTAATCTTAGAAAAACATATTTTGGACGTTTGTTATGTTTGTATTTACAGAAAGTGGACGGCGGCCATTGTATCATAGTTATCAACATCTTAAATTATAATGGTACACAAGATTACCGTTTAAAAAAATATTACGTTAATTCCGAGACTTCATTTTAAAATCTATAATGAATCACCGTCGCATATCATATATATGGCTGCTAGTTACTGTAAGAAATATTTGATTGTGCTGAAGGTAGTGAATTGTCCTTACAGAATGGAAAAAAAAAAAAAACGTAAATAATCAGGATAGACGAACTTTCGTGACATATCGCGGATTTCGCACAATTTCGTTTTATTTCGTTTTTTCAAGCGGTTTTCGGTGTTATTTCGTTTTATCGCGCATTACCATATAATCGTGGCTCTAGCGATAGGGCGTAACCTATCGTTTTCAATGTGCCCAAGGACGGCACCTACCGCGATGCTTGACGCATCTACCTGAAGGGCGAACCTGCGTTGAAAATCAGGAAGAACCAAGACAGGGGGAGAAGACACCAAGGCCTTATGACCGTCAAAGGCCTTGCGTCGAGCGTCGCCCCACTCGAAAACAACATTCTTTTTACGCAACTTATTAAGCGGACTACAGACCGCAGCGTAATCGGGAATGAAACGAGCGTAATATCCCGTCATGCGCAGAAATCTTTGAACTCCTCTGACGTTCCTAGGAGGAGGGAAATTTACAATAGGGGAAACTTTATTGGGATCCATGATCAATTTACCTTTAGAAATGATGTAACCTAAAAATTTCACGTAATCTTTTCCCAAGTGAATCTTATCGGGATTTACTGTTAAATTAGCGGCTCTGAGGCGGTCAAACACCTACACAAATGTTGTTTGTGCTGCTCCATATTAGCACTGTAGACGATAATATCGTCAATGTAATTAAAGACTGATTTATATTTCAAGTCGCCGAGAATGTGATCTAGCACTTGGCTCATCGCCTGGCCTACCAAAAGACACACCCATAGGCACTTGATTGAATTGAAATTGCCCCCAAGGGGTAGAAAATGCAGTATATTTGCGACAGTCCGGATGTAAGAGACATTGGTGGAAGCTAGCATTTAAATCAATAACAGAAAATATGGCAGCATTACCGAGGTGTTGGAGGGCGCTCTCTACAGTAGGCAACTCGTAGCCGTCCTCTTTAATCTTATCATTGAGTTCTTTGTAGTTATGAACCAGCCAAAATTCACCAGCCTTCTTAGGGACTAAAAAAGACGGTGAACTAAAATCGGAAACAGAGGGAGCAATGACTCCTGCATCTAAGAGACGATCAATGATATTTTTCAATTTTTGCAATTTGGGAGGTGAATTTTATGTCCCTTTGCCCTGACGGGAGTCGTGTCCTTAAGATAGAATTTATAGGGCATGACATCACACCTGCCTATCCGGCTGGTAATTATGTCAGAATACATATTCATGACGTCAGCTATAACAGCGTCCCTATTGATGACGTCAGAATTGTCGGCGCACGACATAACGTTAGGAGTGGAGTCCTGATGAATGAGTTTAATTTTCTTTGAAGAATGAAAGCTGAATACTAGTTCCTGATTAGCGATGTCTAACAAACATCGAGTTTTCCCCATAAAATCTAATCCTAGAATGAGTGGGTGACATAACCCCGGAACAACATTAAATCGCCAATTCCATGAGAAACCCGCGATTTTTAAGTGAAGTTCAACTTCAACGTCTGACGTAACAATCACACCGTTGGCGACATAAATTTTTTCATCAGAGCCGGTACTTACACGACTTAGCAAATGCGGAGATTTGATGCAACATGCATCGAACAATTCAGAGCTGATTAAAGAACGGGTAGCACCAGAATCTATTAAGGCGGGAACAATTTCGCCAAACAGACGAACGTGTACAAAATTATTGAACGAATGATGAGTGGCTTTCCTCATACGACGACCGTAATGCGATTGATGTCACGTGCATCTAAACACAAACGTAGTGACCCGTCTGTTTTTCTCACACACAAAATAGGATTTGCGTATGGACTGAGTGATCTAGTGATTACATTCCAATTTAGCACGAGGTTAAAGTATTCTTCGGCCTCTTTCAAGTATTTGGCTGGGATCAGATAAGATTTTCAATTAAATGGTTCACCGGGTTTTACCTCAATCTTCGCTTGATACAGTTTGTTTAACCCTGGTTTTTCTGAAAACGTTTGACGATGATTCATTAACATAGTGAAGAACTGTTCTTTTAAAATTGAATCTACTATTTTGATTTCTTGTACTGCTTTAAACAAATCCATTTCGGATGCCATTAAATTCCCTATGGAATTATTATAAACATGCAAAGTGGTAGTTGCTTACTAATCAAAAGTACACATTTATCCAAAATTTTCCAATTTTCAGTGGTCTTAGATGATTGTGTATAATCGGCTGATGTGATCATCCACCCTCCGAAATCCAAAAATATCTTGAATCTAGTTAAGAAGTCTGTACCTAGCATTACAAGTTTAGTTAGGCCCTTTACAATTAAAGCATTAATCTGCTTAGTATCACCTAATCCTGCTATGGTCAGTATCGTTTAGCTATTCACAATAGGGCCTGACCTTGATGTTACCCCTAAAGTTTTTAAACTAGGTACTGGAAGTATGAGTATATTTCCTCCCTCATACTGTAATTTTAGTAACACTGTCAGAACTAATGCAGAGACTTCTGCCCCACTATACAACGAAACTGGTAGACTAGTTCCGTTTATGTCTAACATAATTACCGGACATTCATTTAACATAAAGTTACTTTCATTTTTGTTCATTATGATAGTACAAGCCAGTGTCTGTACACTTACTGTTTCATTATATTCTTTATTACTGGTTTGGTTCTTTATTGCCTGGTTTGTGATTTCTTGTGTCTCACCTCGTCTTTCCCCTTTTTCTGACTCTCGGTTTGGTTCTGCCTGTTCTCGCGATAATTATTCCTTTCATTTTGCCAATAATTACGAAACTGGGATTTGCCTCAGTAATTTCGCCTATTAATAAATTTTTTACGATTCTGCCCATATGAATACAAAGGCGGTGTTCAATTAAAAGTTAAAACCAATCCTTTCGTTATTATCCTTATGTAACGTGACCTTATCCAGCTTATCAAGTCTGTCGTACATCAGTAACTGTTCTTTAAATTCAACTATGCCGGAATACTGCCTACCTACTAGCTGTAGTTGATACCTAACCAGCAACTGTGATAGGATTAACACAATAAATTCATCCTCCATTGGCAATCCTAATATTGAGTTATTTCATACATTTTGCTAAGATAGGCTTCGAAATTTCATCATTTCTTATTACCAAACTTTTCCACATGTAGTTGCGCCCTCAAATTACTTTGGACTTTTAACATTCCAAAACTGTTATAAAAATACATTTTGGAACCAACTGTACTCATTTACGGTTTCCTGCCATAATTCCCACAAACTTAATGCCGTGTTTTTGAAACAACTACCAACAAATTTTAATTTTTATTCATTTGTTAAATCGAATACCTTGCAGTAGTCCTCAAACTGTTTTATAAACTTCATAGTGTTCTCAGTACTTTTTCCTGAATATTATCTACCCATCTTTTTGCTGCATGATGCAGTGCTATCATTGATTGGGTCATGTTTTACTGAAGTAATAACCTGCATGGCCTGTGTACTTTCTATTGGTGCTTCCGATGCATTTCCTATGCTTGCACTCCCAGGTGGCTTACTACGATTCGATTCTTGATTTCTGGCTGTGCAAGGGCCATGCAATTTTCACGATCGCGGAAAAACGACGAAAAACGCAAAATATTCATTAAATCTGATGTTTGGACTTGTGTATGTTTGGACTTGTGATGTTTTTAAATTTGTGTAAATATGTTGGGACTTTGAGACATTCCTTATATCAAGACTGTGTTTGAACTTCCCGCGCTACTGGCTGCGGTAGCGCCACTAGCTGGCAGTTCCGGCAACTAGTCAGTCTTTGTTATCGCGCCGCCGCGGTAAGTCGTTCTGTCAGGAAGATGGTGTTATCAGTCCACAGTCAAAACATTTGGTCCTCCGGGCCGGATTTTGCCGGCATGTTTAGTCTTTCAAGAAATAGTTTCATAGGTGTTTAGTTTACTTCGTCGGCGTGCATCGATATGCGTCGTTCAGTTCGAGTGTGGTCCGTTCACGTCTGAAGTGCATTGATCATATTTGTTTTGTACTCTGATGCAATTAACTTGCTCGTGTAAATGCATCAGACGTGAAGCACCCTATTGTTGTGTTTGTCACGGATTTGGAAATTATAGTATTTGTCCTGAGTGCGCCGCGCCGCGCCGTGACTTTAACCTCTCCTTTGTATTACGTCGCCGTCCTTTATCATTGTTCAGGGTCCGTGACCTTTCCCTTGTTTGTCCCCTCGTCTCCTTTGTCCATAGTGTCTCGTCGCTGCCTTTGTCCTTTAGTATCCTGTCGCTGCCTTTGTCCTTTAATGTCCTGTCCGCTGCCTTTGTCCTTTAGTGTCCTGTCGATGCCTTGTTCGCCGTATCCCGTAGTTGTCTTTGTCCGTTATGTGACGTCACAGTTCTTTGTGTCAATGAATAAAGATTACGTGTTTTGACACAATAACAGTACATCATGGCAGACGTTCGGTCGGCATTATTGCGCCTTAGACTTGCTGAAGACCGGGTTAAACGTGCTGCGGACCTTGCACACACTGCGGCGGGGGACCCGAATAAAAGGGGCCTATTTCTTGCAGCGGCTCGTGATCTTGCTTCAGTGAAAACTGGTTTTGATGCAGACTATCTTGCTGTGGAGGCTGCAGCGGACCCAGCTACGGGTTTCGATCCTGAAGCCCATGTAGCTCGCATAATCTCATTTGAAAATTACTATTATTCAGCTATTGAAGAGAGGGCTAGAGACTTAAAGGAGCAAACATAGAGTATTTCATCCGGGAATTCTCATGTTGCTCTACCAAAAATAGTGCTGCCACATTTCAATGGCAACCCTAGGGAGTGGATGAATTTTGCCAACCTGTTCACCATTCTTGTGACAATGAATGCCAACCTTACTGAGGTTGAGAGACTAGTGTACCTCAAAACCGCACTAAGTGATGAGCCACTTCAGTTGATTCAGTCGTTGACAATCACAGATGTGAATTTTAAAGTAGCCTGGAAATGACTCACTGATCGGTATGACAACAAACGCTTAATCATATCTGTTCATGTTGAAGCCCTTTTGCATCTGCTGATGCACTAGCATCACTTCGACATCTTTTAACGGTTATCACGGAAAATGTGGCAGCATTGGCCGCACTTGATGTCCCAGTCAGTCAGTGGGATTTAATATTGCTTCCTATTCTCTGCAAGAGATTAGATGTGGTACTTCAAACCCAGTGGGAAATGACACTCACCGGTCAAGACCTACCATCCTTGGCCAAGTTCACCGAATACCTGGAAAAGCACTGCCGTGCTCAAGAGGCTGTGATATCATCCAGGGGAAAGGTACCCACAACACAGATCACTCGGCAGAAAAATTTCCCCTCTTTTGCATCTGTTCGTAAGTCTGTTCTGCCTAAATACCAAAGTGCAAATACCTTCCTTGCCAAATCAGAGACACACTCCTGCCAAATGTGCAGCAGTGCTCACTCATTGTTTCAGTGCTCTAAATTCAATCAGCTTAGCCCAACAGAGAGATACTCTGTAGTCAGACAACACAGACTATGTTTGAACTGCCTTAGATCATCACATCAAGCAAAAAACTGCCTCGTGGGTTCATCTTGTCGCCATTGTGGTTCGCGTCATCATTCACTTTTACATTTTGAGGACGAAACTTGTGAGGATGAACAAGGTGATGCTGCTCCCGACTCTGCAGAGGGACAGTCCACTGTACACGACGTAAATCCAACCTCAACATTATCCACTGTCACCTCTTGTAGTGCTGTGCACTCAGTGTCAACAGTCCTGTTGTCGACAGCCCAGGTTCAGATTCATGACGTGCGTGGAAACCCACATACGTTTCGGGCCCTGCTAGACTCTGCCAGCCAGGCCAGTTTTATCAGTGAAAGATGTTTTCAGTGTTTGAGTCTGCCTCGCAAAAATGCTCACCTACCCATAGAGGGTTTATCCAATACACCAGTGAATGTTGCCAAGTCTTACACTTCAGTGGTAATTAGTCCAGTTGGTGAAGACAGTCCTCCGTTTGCTCTCGATGCCTTCATCCTTCCACGAATTGCTAATAGCTTGCCCAGTGTTCAGTTGCCTTCTGACACTCGTCAGTCTGTTGTTCACCTCAAGCTAGCGGATCCCTCTTTTGATATCCCTGGTGCTGTAGATTTGCTTCTTGGAGCCGACTTGTTTCCACAATTATTGACTGGTGGTAAGTTAGAAGGCTCTCCCATGGCCCTCAACTCAGTACTGGGATGGGTCCTTATGGGAAAAGTGGAGACAGCATCTTGTAGAACTGCAACCTTTGTCACATCCATGGTGACCACCATTTCCCCCTTGGAGGAAGTAATGAAAAGGTTTTGGGAGCTGGAGGAATTTCCACACACACACTACCTCTCCCAAGATGACACTGTATGTGAAGAACTGTTCAAGAAAACACATTGTAGAAGTACTGAGGGGCGGTATAGTGTTGCCCTGCCGTTCAGGAATCCCGAACCCGATTTGGGAACCTCTCGATCCCTTGCTTTGAGCGTTTGGAGAGGCGACTAAGTGACAATGTTCCACTTCATGGAATGTATTCAGATTTCATGAAGGATTATTTGATGGCAGGCCACATGGAAAAGGTTCCAAAGTCACAGATTGATTGCTCTACTTCCTTTTACATTCCTCATCACTGCATAATCAAGCCAGACAGTTCAACCACCAAACTTCGTGTAGTCTTCGATGCGTCAGCCAAAGGTTCAACTGGAGTATCTCTCAATGATGAACTGCTCACGGGACCCAAGCTGCAGCAAGACATTGTTAAGGTACTAAGTAGAGTTGTTCCGATACCGATACATAGTATCGGTATCGGCCGATACTTAACTTTTTTTTAATGTACTTGTATCGGGCATGGTATCGGGCCGATACATTAGTATCGGGTTACAAAATATACAAACAGCCTTTTAAGCATTATTAATACATTATCAGCAATATTTTTCAAATAAATAAAACGGCAGCTATGTTTGCTTACTAATAGACCATTGCCGGCAGTGAATACCTCATGTTATCGTTATCTTATCTTTATAGCCTGCCGGTCTGGCGCTCGCGCTGCACAACACAGCAGTAATAACAAACAAAAACGACTACTACGACACACCAACGATAATATCACCAGGTACGGCAATGCTGACTCATACAAGTTTCGACATGTCGCATCTGCGCGGAGACCACTGAAGTAAAATCGTGTCTCGGGTTTCACATCAAATCTTACCAAGCATTTGAAACAGGATGGGAAGGAAGCGCGGAGACAGTCAGTTACCAATAAATTGAAAAGGCTGTTCAAGATTGCAACATTATAGTTTACAATATATACAATTTTAAATTAATAAGAAAAGACGTGCTCATGTGCATTAAGGTACTTCACATTTTCTCAACAATAAAATAAATAAAATGTAGCTTAGGCAGACACTCAAGCTGAAAGAATTCCAGTCCTTGCATTTCTACGTGTTTCCCCCCATCAGCTGTATAAGTTAATCTCCGTTGCTATGCGTCAGGTGCCGGAAATGTTGTGAGGAAGGAAGGGTGAGTATAGTTCATTTGCGGTAAAATAAATAATTTTACGGCCCTGCTAAATTTTTACATTCAAGACATTTCAAAGATTCTGTGATTTCCCAGCATAAATACTGCTGTGTGACTAAAAAACAAAGTGTATCATAGTGACTTATACAGAGTTTACTGACGGTAAATGGCTGTTGCGTGAGCCTTAAAAATATTAATTTTTACCGGGAATGGACTATACAGTCTGGCTTTTGTCACACGCAGTGTGGAAGTTTGGGAGGAGGGCAAGTGGGTGTTCGGTGTTGACGTGTTGACGTCTCTTGAAGGGGGGAAATGTAGGAATGTGAGTTGGGGTGGGAGGGAGGGAGAGACAGGATGGTCTGTTTTTCTGGGAGGGTTGAGCCTTGAAGAATGTCAGCAGGGGAGGGAGAGGTAAGCCATATGACGTCATACCGCCGCCGCTGTTGCCTGCCTGACCGGACGAGCTTAGCGCGCACCACTACACCGCCGCCGCCTTTTTACTTTTATCACAAATACCGAGGCTGTAATAAGTAGCATAGTACTTGTTTTGGTAATTCTTTACGATTTAGTACTGTTTGAAGGTAAAGAAATCATTATTAAAGTTTTTTACATTATTTTTGACAGACTCGATTTTAAGGCCAATGTTTTGAGATAAAATTTTTGGGAAAAAATATATTTGAGTAAATACAGTATTTCAATTATTACTTTGTTATTTTTAATAGTGTAGTAAAAATAAAAGTATTTTTTTTTAATTTTCATTGATTTTTTATTTTTTTTATGTTACTGCACAACAGTATTGGCATGTAAAAATATAAAATAATAAAAACACTGGTATCGGGGTATCGGAATGGTATCGGGGTATCGGTATCGGAAAATATGGTATCGGAACAACTCTAGTACTAAGTAACTTCCACCTTCACCAAGTGGTGTTTACCGCTGACATAAAGCAAATGTACAGGCAGATAGGTGTGCACAGAGAGCATCAAGATTTTCAACGAATTGTGTGGCGGTTCAATAAATCGGAACCAGTTGAAGATTATCGACTGAAAACCGTGACGTATGGAGTGTCCTCAGCACCTTACTTAGCAATTCGCACCCTGCATCAACTTGCTGCTGATGAGCGGGAACAGTTTCCTACTGCTTCAAGGACACTCTTGTCAGATATCTATGTGGATGATGTTGTGACGGGAGCTGACTCAGTAGATGCAGCATTGGAACTTCAGCGAGAACTCATGACACTTCTCGATAAAGGTGGGTTCATGTAACGCAAATTCATGAGTAATAATCCTGTGCTCCTGGAGTGGCTCCCTCCCGATGCTGTTCAACTGCCAAGGCCATTCTCCATGGACCAAGACAGTGAAGTAATAGTAAAGGTACTTGGGCTGCAATGGAACCCACTCTTGGACACCTACTCGTACAATGTCCAGGCTAGCTCTGAATCACCAACTAAACGCTCTATCTTGTCTAATTTGGCTCGCATATTTGATCCTCTTGGTTTCCTGACACCCTTGACCATGTTCGCGAAGAGCCTCATCCAGGAATTATGGCTGAAGAAACTGGATTGGGATACAGTTCCACCGCCTGAGTAAGAGTGTGGGAATGTTTCAGTAAAGACTTGCCACACTTGTCCCTTACAGTTCCCAGACATGTCAAAGGCTGTTCAGATTGCTCTTATGAACTTCATGGATTCTGTGACAGCTCTGAGAAGGGTTATGCAGCTGTTGTGTACCTGCGTGTGAGTTGTAAGGGTGATGTGAAAGTACATCTCTTGGTTGCGAAGTCAAAGGTTGCACCTGTCAAGGTAGTTTCATTGCCTCGTTTAGAGTTATGTGGTGCTTTAGTGTTGGCTCGGTTGCTGCAGCATACTCTGGCAATTTACAAACACCATATTAAGCTTCAGTCCATAACTGCCTGGACTGACTCCCAAGTTGTTCTGGCCTGGGTCAATACTGCGCCACATCAGTTGAAGACTTTTGTGGCAAACAGAGTAAGTGAAATTCAAGACTGCACTGAAACCTCCTGGTGGCAACATTTACGTTCCGAAGACAACCCAGCAGACTGTGCCTCTTGAGGCTTGCTTCCTGTAGACTTGCTGAACTACTCATTGTGGTGGTGTGGTCCACAGTGGCTAAGACATCAACCCTCTCAGTGGCCTGTCCAAATAGCATTTGATGACATGGCACCTGATTCAGTGGTGCTAGAGAAAAAGAACCTCACTCTCATCAGTGTTGTAACACCTCATCAGTGTGATCAACTGCTGGAACGATTCAGTTGTCTGTCAAGACTGCTTCATGTAACATGCTACGTGTTGCGATTCATTCACAACTGCCGTGCCAAGCAGGCGAAGTTAGTAGGTCAGATTGGTACTCATGAGATAAAAGGGGCAATGATGTTTTGGGTCAAACGAGTGCAAGCTATTGTTTTTGAGGGTGATATTACAGCTCTAAAAAATGATAAGTGTACATCCCCACAGCTGCGTAAACTTGATCCCTCTGGAACGGTCAGGGTGGGCGGTCGATTGCCTCAGTCTAGTTTGCCCTTTGAGCACAAACATCCCATTCTGTTGCCAAAAACTCATCGATTCACAGATCTCATCATAAGTCATTACCACGAACTTAACCAGCACCCTGGACTACAAACTCTGCAAGGCATTCTCAGAGAAACCTTCTGGATCATCGCAGACAAGCAAGCAATACGTCGTCGTTTAGGTCGTTGCCTTAAATGTTTCAAGGCTAGACCCTCTACTCAAGCCCCATTAATGGGTGATCTCCCAGCCATGAGAGGCAGGAGTGGACTATGCCGGTCCCTTCACCATAAAAATGGCACGTATTCGTCGACCTACCCTATTAAAGGCCTACATGTGCATCTTTGTATGCTGTACAACTAAGGTAGTGCATGTGGAACTGGCATCAGATCTGTCCACTGAAGTTTTCATTGTAGCTTACAAGCGCTTTCTTGCTCGCCGGGGCCGATCATCAGACATTTATAGTGACTGTGGGACAAATTTTGTCGGAGCTCGCAATCATTTGCAAGAATTACAGCAGCTGTTGTCGTCATCAGAACACCAGAAAGGTGTTACAGAATCTCTGCAGCCACTTGGAGTGACATGGCACTTCAACCCCCCGTCTGCCCCGCACTTTGGTGGGCTATGGGAGACAGGGGTGAATTCCTTCAAGACACACCTCAAGCGAGTTATTGGCGAGCAGGTACTGACGTACGAGGAACGGTACACGGCCTTGGTGCAAGTGGAAGCGATCCTAAATTCAAGACCACTATGCCCACTGAGTTCAGATCCAAATGATCTGAAGAGTTCAGATCCAAATGATCTGAAGGCTCTCACTCCAGGCCATTTTCTAACCCTTGAACCCTTGGTCGCCCTGCCTGAACCCACCTTGGAAGCCATCCCCATTGGCCGTCTGCAGAGTTTTCAGCTGGTGGAACGCCTGCACCAAGACTTTTGGAAGCGTTGGCACCAAGACTACCTCCACACGCTGCAGCAGCGTGGCAAGTGGTCTCGACAAGACAGACCTATGGTACCAGATCAACTAGTGCTGCTCAAGGATGACAGGATTCCCCCCCCCCCCTTGCAGTGGCGTTTAGGACGCATCATTCAACTGCATCCAGGAAATGACAATATTCCTCGTGTTGCGACTGTCCGCACCTCTAATGGGATGGTCATGCGTCCTGCTGTAAAACTTTGCCCCCTACCAGTTGAATTTTGAAAACAGTGTTTCAAGGTGGGCGGTTATGTTTGGACTTGTGATGTTTTTAAATTTGTGTAAATATGTTGGGACTTTGAGACATTCCTTATATCAAGACTGTGTTTGAACTTCCCGCGCTACTGGCTGCGGTAGCGTCACTAGCTGGCAGTGCCGGCAACTAGTCAGTCTTTGTTATCGCGCCGCCGCGGTAAGTCGTTCCGTCAGGAAGATGGTGTTATCAGTCCACAGTCAAAACATCTGATTTTCCCACGAAATTTGCCTTGTTTTGACAATTCACAATAAAACACGCGAAATATGCAAAATATATGCATTAACTCCTTTGTTCAACACAACAGAGACAGTGCCAACTTGTACCATAATATGCAATATGTTTTATAACTGTAAACATGGCAAGAAATTTCAACAATCCTTAAAAATCTGACGTGAGTAGAGTATTAAACTTGTATTCTCATAAATTCATGCGGTAAGGGATGTGGATTGGAATCCAAACAGTAGTTTTTTCCCCGTAACAACGTTGCCAATTTATAATATATTTTTTCTAACCTCAGATAACTTGTCGTATATATAAAGCTGTCGGAAAAAAATTAAATAGAACCATCCGTAGACACGATCGTGGTAATATATTTTATTAACGAAGTCACGCGCCATCTTCTTTGTTGATACTGCAAATTAGACCAAAGTAGAGGTGGGTCACAAAGTATCAACCGGCTACTTTGTTACTGATACACGCCTGTATCAGTTACTGCAAACGAGTACACTATTCAAGTATCAAGTACTTTAGTATCAGTTAAGAATTCACCTGGAACAACACCACGGCCAATGTGCGCGTGCGCAGAACCCGATCGCAGATGACGGTCACTTGGGCGGAGCTTGTGAAAGGGGAGGGAGGAGCACGACGAATAAAGGATAAAGAAGGGAAAGAATGTAGGGGAGGAAGCGCAGGGGAAGGCGTTGAAGGAGAGGCGCAGAGCGAAATTGTTACGAGTCGTTTTGTTTATTGTCCCACATAAAAGTATGCTCAGTGCGCAGTGCGTGCACCGTCTCATTCAATAATAAAACTAATGAAATTTTAATATTAAAAAGTACATTAATACAAGATATAATATTTATATTTGTGCACCTAACAGCTATGAAAATGCAAATAAATTCTCAGTTGACATTAATAACAGATGTAATCAACATATGGACTTTCTTTTTTCGAAAACAATTAGTAACTAGTGTTTTCATACATTAAAAGATTACGATTTTATCAAAAATTAAAAAAAAAAAAAAAACAGATAGGTACATTAGTGAGCATACTATATCAATAGACATTTGAGTTAGGTACATCAGGCAGATAGCAGTGTCAATATCAATAAAAAAACAAACACACTGCAAGTTCAGTCACTATTTAACAAATTATAACTCAGTTTTTGTTTACACAAATTACACTTAGCAAACTCATTATTTTCCGTGAAAAAATTCCACACAAATTAAGTCTTTTTCCTGCACTTATCCATTCCTTATTTCACTATAAAGATACTAACTACAAAGCATGACAGCCCGCAACAATGTACATGGTAATACACGGCCAGGACGAACTGCAGTGAATGTTGAAATGATTGATACTGGCTGTATTAGGCGGGCATGATAGTAACAGAGGTAGATAATTACCGGGCGTAATAAATAATGTATCAGATTCTCCTTCCGGTCGTACGGTCCTGGGACCGCTACTGCTCTTACTGATACAGAAGTATCAGCTACTTGTAACTAGTACATTACTGTATCAGTATCAGGTTGAAACAGATACCGAAAATTGCTGTAACAACCCACCTCTAGACCAAAGAGTCACAGACTCTTTTTATGCATAGATGTGTCTATCCGACATAACCTAAGATTTTTAATAAGTAAAACTTTTTAATAGGACATTAAATAAAATGAAATGTGAATTAAGTTACCTATCTATATTACAAAACCCGCTGACTGCAGTTGCTGTTTTCTTGGAAGAATGCTGCTCGTTAGAAGAAACTTTAGACATTTTTTGGGGTGGTTCTGGGTCATCTGGGTCATTATCTTTTCTCCATTTGGAAAACTTAAACGACGTAAGCATGCTCATCGCAAATCACCTCAAGAAAAATAATATTGTAAACGTAACGTAAGAAGTGTGGTTATAGAAATTTGCGTCAGAAAAAAAGAAAACACGAGAAATAATTATGGCTGCTGCGACTATGCTAGTCAATTTATTACCATACTGTACAATTTACTAGACCAGTACTTTTAATACACAAAATTAGGGTTACCAACTATTTCACCCTGACCATAAGGGACACTGAACCCCACCCCGGAAAAATTTGAATTTCTAGATGCAAATTGGTGCTATTTTAGCAGTTTTTGTATCTGAAAATAAATTATGCACCTGGTTGAAATATTAAAGTTTTTTGTATTGGTCTAATAATATTTTTGAGTGATGAATTTAATACATAAAGATATTTTTAGTTAAAGTATAAAAATTCCAGACAACTCGTATGTGATTGAACAATGGTAACTAACTTCAATTCTCTCCAATGCAAAGTGCGGGAAGGGGAGGTTGCTGAAGCCACTTAGCCCTTCCCCCGCCCCCCTTAGATTAGAACCACCACTAGGGACAACATAACAAGCAACTTAAAAAAAATATATTTTAATAATTGTATGCCTAAGATATATTTTCTCATTTTTCATTTCACCAAACAAACCCAACTTTAAATTAAATGTCATCTCGGGTATAAAGTACACAATATACTAGATGCAAGACACAAAAAACAATGTTTCACAAAAAAACTTAACAACATGCCGTATCAATTTTGTATTACAATCAAAACTGTTATAACTTAAACCATGCTTCGTATTGTGATAACATAGAGCTAGTTCAGATGCTACAACAGAATTTTGATCACTAGTGCCTTGTTTTACGTAATAACTGTTTATCTTAGTTTTTTCACTCCCATTTGTTTGTTGAACCGTGTTTCTATGTAACAATGTTGAAGCATGCTGTTTTACATCGTTTTCGCCGCCGCGTGCTTTTGAAAACTCTCTTTTACAAAGTACACATTTGGCTTTGTAACTATTATCACTACATGTTAGCCACTTATAGTTATGTTCCCATCGAACTAAATAAACGGACAGCCGTTTCTTTTTTCGCGATGGCGAATCGCACATTTTTTTCAACTCAACTTTACCCGATTTACTCAACCTTATCCGTTTTCAACTCAACACAATATCAACATAAACATAACAGACTAAGCGCGGATGAGTGATGCCACCTGTCAGCGTCAACATTAACAATTTTGTGGCCAGTGAACTGCGGAGTAAACGGAGCCTCGCAATGTCGCGATACATAATTATAACAGGTGGTGCGGCGCAGGTGGGAAAATACTTTGTCAATTTTATGCAGGTGTGTGAATTGAACTTTAAACAAGATATGGAAATATCACGTCCCGTCCTGCCTACGTACGGGATAATTCTTTTAGTCACCGAATACGGGAAATCCCGTACGATACGGGACGGTTGGCAACCCTACACAAAATTAAATTGATATTTTCAGTACCTGAGTGTTATAACCAAAAAGGCCAAAGAAAATAAATATATCCCAGTAATTTAAAATACGTAATAATTTACGTAATCATTTCGTACCACATTTGTCTTGTGTTAACTTGATCACATCAGTTTTGCCCAAATACGAGAGTTCTCGTACATGCACTTTATTTAATGTATGGGGTACGCAATCTTTGGTATTTTACAACACTTCTTGTACACGCACTATAGTTAAAGGTATAATATACAAGACCTTTGGCATTTATACGTTAGTTTATATTACGTAGTACGAGAAATGTATACAAAATTCTCTACAGTAAACAAAAAACAAAGTGCGCCTATATGAAAAAATGCTATGCAAGTTATGCGATGCTAATAAGAAATTTTTTTATTTTGTCTGCGCTTTAAACTGTTGATGCGATGATTATGCGATATAAGTCAGAATATTACAAGTAATGGAATTTTGTTGTGATGGTCTCAAATGGGGGTTAGAAAATTAGAAAAACTTAATTTTTTTTAAACAAACGTTCAGTTTTTCGAATATATTTTAAGAGGTTTAGAACTGAACCGAACGTAAGGGTTCGGTTCGGTTCGGTTCTAAATTTTCGAACGTCGCCCAGCACTAGTAATATCAAACATGTTATTTTGAATTCTAGAAAACGAAAGCACTGATATGCCACACATCTGAAAAAAAGATACCCAGATCGAGAAAAAGATGTCAGAATATTCCCAGCACCGGTTATGACCAGGTGGAATTCTTGGTTCTATTCAGTTGAATATATTGCAGAATACATAGATGATCTGATGGAATTTCTCAATGGAGAAGATAGTGGTGTTTCGACAGACTACTTTAAGATCTTGAGTGACTGCCAGCTTGCAATAATTCTGTGCTCTGCTGAATTTCTTGTGGAACATGGCAAGAAACTTACGGAAAACATCCTGGAGCTTGAAGGTTCTAGTTATTCTTTAAGTTATAAACTCTATTCAAAGTTGTATGACTTAGAGAATAATTTCTTGTTGGTTAGCAGAGGGATTTTGGAGACAAAACATCTGCTGCCGTTTTGAAACTTCCTTCAGCTGTCAAGCAAAGTCAAGATGAAAGACGAATTGAAGAGCTTGGGAGTGAAGTGCCTTACCAAGCTACAAAACCTCAGGGAAAAAGACACTGCTAACAGTGGCGTCTCGTCAGGGCAAGCAAGGCAAGCAGTGCTTGCCCAGGCAGTTTCCAGACATTGTATTTTTTAAATAAATATTTTATTCAGAATAGTATTTTACTTTGGCTTGTGCCGTTAGGTACATGTATTTTTTACACTATCTTCTTGGGACCCAGTACTGTGCGCTGTGCGCTATAAGAAAAGAACTCGTTGACACACAAAACATGCTGTTTTAGAAGCGTTGCTAGGTTTAGAAGCGCTGGTAGGACCTCTTTCAGCAGGAAGGCTGCCGCAGTAGTTTCCTTTCGGAAGGGGCGGTGCCATGGTACAAAGGTTCAGGGAGGGGATTGGCTGTAAAAACACGTGGTAGAAGCTACGTAGGTAGCGCTTTCTTGCCAAACTGAAGCGAACATGGCCGAAGCAGACGGTGGAATTTTCTTCCGCCGACTGCGTCGGCTAAATCCGCTACAGTTCAACAGGGCAGGTGGCGAGGTCACGTTTCAGTCGGCGGTCGTCTCTCGGGGCGCGCGCATCTCTCTCGCTGGCTGTTGGCAGGCAGTGTGTAGGGGATTTGTGGGCGTACGGGAGGCGGCCTAGCAGTGCCAACTGCTACCGACCGCGTCCCGCGGGTGGCGGATACGGGATCCCAGCTCGAGAGTTGCAATCTCGCTGGGGTGACTGTGAATAACCAATAGCAGTCCGCGGACCAACGGCCGGCCTGTGGAGTCGTTATCACGGCTATCGGGGTGAAAGGTAGCCTGAATGCAGCTCGGCGCGTGGCAGAAAGCAGTTCCGTCGGCGAAAGCACCGCAGGGGAGCTCGATGTGCCCTAGATGCGAAGTGTAGACGAACTGCGGGCTGGAAATTGCGGAGCTGTGAACTACTGCGCGCGCAACGGAACTGAACAGCATCGTAACTCTGAAGGAAGAGATGGCGGCGCCTTTAAGTTGGGACCCTGTTGGAGCCAGTGGTAGCCTGGGCGGCGTGACCTTCTACCGTCCCGGGATATTGGAGGACAAGAGGGTCCGACTCGCAAGATACTTCATTTGCCTGAACGACTTACCCCCACCCAGGCTTGAAAGGTAGTTGGCTGTTGACTGGAAGAAGGAAGATGAAGATGGCGCAATGTCAGGCTGCCTTTTGTCCCGTGCGCCTGCAGTTCGAGCCGGTTTACTGGCTCGTCTGCCCACATATGGTTTAACTGTGGCTGCCTGGGCAGCTGGGCTGGGCTGACGAGTGCAGTCGCCCGCCCCTGGGGGCGCATGCGCCCCTGGTTAATAAAAACCCAGGAGTACCCAACTTTAAATGTGGGCTGCAAGGCCCAAGCACCCAACTCCAGCATGGTTGATTTTTCAGCCCCTCCAACTCTTCTTACCTGGACCCTTCTTCCCTCTTGTCCAGTAGTTCCCTGCTTGCTTAATGCATGTTAATTGTTCCTCGCATGACCCGGCCCACGGTTTTCCCTGTGTCTATGCAGGTTTTACCTGGGTCACATTAGCTAGCTTTTAAGCTAGACGACCAATGGAGCGTCAGTCATGGTGCCATTCGCAGCCATGGCTGGCCAGTAAACCCCAATAGCACATGATACACGCGCCCTTGTCCCGCATGGTTAAAAACCCGCATGGTAGAGTGTATAGGCTTCGGCCTGAGACACACTTAGGTCCTCCCCTAACCTGGACCCTCCCCTTACACACTTAGAATAATTTAGGCTAGGAAAAAAATTGTGGCGTTTCAGGAATGATTGACGTGCCAGTTTCTTGGTACACGTACCAGTTAACACAGTTTCTGATCACGTATGAATATAATTTCTTTTGTGTTGGTACGAAAAATACCAAGATTTAATTTTTACTATTCTAGTACATTTTTATGAGGTTCTTTTTATTTTAAGTACTTACTTTGCCATGTGTTGTCTGTTTATATATTTTGTACCAGATATCGATGATACTACACTCCCACTTAGTATATAAGTAATGTAGAGTAGATATTTTACTATCAGAATAATGTAAGTCAAACATTATTTTTCAAAAATTATTTATTTAAAAAAAAAAATGTAAATTTTTTTACCTGTGGAATAGTCAATGTTCAATTAAGAAAACTACTTAAATAGCACCCTTTTGTACCTTGAAATCCATATTTTTCCGGGGGAGGGCCCCCGGACACACCCCCCCCCCCCCCCTCATGTTTTGGGATGAACGGAGTTGTTGCTTCCCCTCATGTAAACCTCACGCCTCGCCACTGACTGCTAAAGAGTTCTTCAGCACTGTTTGGAAACTCTTTGCTGCTCGGAACATTGTAAACAATAATGTTGATGAGAAGCTGTTTGCAACTGCTAACAATCTTCCTCTTATCAACACTGTTGCCAAGGAGGAGTTTCTAGAAGGTTATCTTGCAATGCCAACCATACCTACTGCAAAAATTCAGTAATGTATTACTTTATAAACACTTTAGGGGACAGAATTTTCTCCCAGAGAGTTTTTACACCATGTTCGGTTCATAACGGGTTTTGTTTTTTAATCGTGATTTTCACAGCTAGACCGCAGCAACATGGAGTACGCGCATCTGCAGCAAGTAAAGTCAGTAGCACGTGCCCTGCTGCGCACAAATGCATCTCTCATTCCTGCAGTGAGAAGGCAGGAGTTGGCCAACATCCTAAAGGAGCACTTTGACACGTCCGAGGCCCTTAGCACAGAGCAGCTGCGTCAGGCCGCCAGCACGCATGTCTCGTGAGTCTGCCATACTACCAACATTATCATAGTGTACTTTGTCACATCCTATCCCTCATCTTGAGCAGCTGCTTGGGGCCACCAGCATGCATGTCTTGTGAGTCATCTCCATTACCATTTCAAACAAAAATATAAACTAATTTAGATATTATCAGTACAGTAAAACTCTGTTAATTACAACCATTTCTCTATTGACAGCTTATGAGTTAGTGAAAAATGTGCATTAAAGGTAAAAATTTGAAGGATTTTGGCCAAAAATTTGTTCAAAGCCCTTTGCGCTACGTTTCTCTTGGCAAGCCTTGTACTGCCTTTGCGCAGTGAACAACCGCTCTCTCCTTATTGATCTTTTTTACCCTGCTACCACAGATAGGTTTCCGTGGTACCAGCATGTCTTCCTGGCAGCCCGGCACCAACCATTGTGATATCACTTGCTCTTGACCACACACCCCTCTCTGCTTCTATTGTTACGACTTATATTTACGCAATTTTTGATGTATCTTGATTTTGATTATTGTTGTTGACGACTTAATACACATGTTTTTACTCCTATTGGGCGGAATTTTTTTTTTTGATTTGGTGAACAAATTTTTGGTGATCCATGCTCTTTTTTGGATGGTTATAATTGGTTAGGCTTGATTTTATGAACAGTGGTTGAAGACTTGCATGTTTTGTTTTACTAATGTTATAAGAACTTCTTCCGGTTTGCGTAACAGTAGGGCTGTGCTGGATCCCGATATTCAGGAAGTTTTAGGAACTTTAAAATTTTTTTTTCCAATTTTTAAAAATGCAGGGAAGGAAACTTGTATGGATCTGGTAAAAAAAAACATCCAGCTATAATCATAAGAAATGATCAGGGTATCCAGACATGCTACGACAAGTTTATTGAGTAGATATACACACAGCATCCACCCCCCCCCCCCCCCCCCGGGTGGTTTGGTGTTGCAGGCGGCGGTACCAGGAGCAGTACGAGACACACGGCAGTCGTGTGGTGCGCCATTACTCTGCGCACAGCGGCCTGCCAGCCCTCGAGCAGACCTGGAGACAGCACTTCCTGTCCAGCATGCAGCCGCGCTTCCTGCCACGCCTCTGGTCCGTTCATCACAAACACCACCGCGACATGACTGCGCCCCGCGTGCGGCACTAGCAGTCGTGTGGTGCGCACTGCGGCACTTCCTGCTGTATTTTAAATAATAATGCCGTTATTAAAACATTTTAAAATTAAATTTTGCCATTTATTTTTCAAATACTGGTTTTATTCTTCTTTCAGTAAATTTGTGCAAAAATTTAATTCTTAAATTATTTTGGATTTAAGTAAAATATTATTCACTATTGTTGTTGTTGTTTGTGTGTGAATAGCTACAAACCATGTAACAATGTGTAAAATAAGTTTAAAACTTTGTGTTCCAATTATTTTCAGTCACCATTACCAAATTAAGCTATTTTCAAAGGAAGTATGTTGGCAAGAAACCAACAAGCTTCATAGTTTTTTTTTTTTGATAAAGATTTCCAGTATATATTATTGACCATATCTGCAACAAGCGATTAGTGTTCAATATGGATACTAATCTGAATTTTCTCTCATTGACCCAGCTCTACATGTGACCATACTGAAAAATGTTTATCAAAAAAGAAAAAAAGAGATGGCTATGGTAAAAGAGGAAAAATAAATATAAAAAATCAGCTGGTAAACAATAAAAGATTTAAATTCTCTATGCTCTTAAATTAATTTTTATAGTAAATTCCTTTTCTTATGTAATTAAAATTACTGAAAAATGCTAATTTCGATGTCCTGATCCTTTTGAATTCAATGAGTTCAGATATTTATATTACACAATATTAGTCCGCAAAATTTACAAGATGATAGAGTTCATTGGTTGGATAACACTCCACGTTGCCACTATCTGGGGGGGGGGGGGGGGGGGGAAGAGTAACTGAGGTGCCAGCAACCAGCACTGCCAGATAGGGGTGCAAGAGAGACCAAATTTAAGCTAGCCTGGGAGGTCTGGGTTGTTACATATGGCGCCCCAGGTTGGGCAACAATTGTCGCACACCAGATCACACGGGCTTGCTCAAAATATTCAGTCTTGAGTTGACATACGTGTTTCATGAACACTTTCAGAAATGAATTGGCCAATGAAGAAATATTTAATTTCCAAACTAAATGTTACTGCAAATGATTGGATACTAAAATCTTGTCTTTCAGGCAAAATTCATTTTTAATTTTTAACTATTTTGTATTATTTCACGAACACACATCATTCAATTTATTCTGATCGCCATTTCCAGAACACCAGAAACAAATACATGTCAAATTTACAAGCAAGTCACCTGTAACCTCTTCACTGGCTTGAAAACAAATACTTCTACTGCTCATAGGTACTGAAAGGACGAATATTAAAAGATAATTTGTAGAGCTGGGCGGGATCCCGATTTTTCGGGAAATTTCGGGAATGAATTTTTCCCGAAATTATTCGGGAAAGTAATATTTCCCGAAAATGTATATGGATAATTTTTCTGATAAAATCACTGCGTAACCTATCTTTAGGTGTCGTCGTAACGGAACATAAGTTTTCTGTGATTACAGTAGAACCTCATTTTTACGTACCTGAGATATACGAATTTGCGTAATTAACGTATTTTTTTAACTGGCACCGTCATTTTCCCTATAGTTTTAATGCATTATTTTCCCGTTTAATGCAAAGCATTTCCCGCAATTAATGTTGCATTAGCGCTCCATTTTATAGCTAACCGTGACACAAGTTTAGACGGAACAACAAAAGTAAAGCGAATTGTGTAAACTGTATTTAGTTTACTACGTTCGTTTGTGGCCACGGCGATTTCTCAGCTTCGTTTGCCATTGTAAACATTTTTTTTGTGCCACTTGCCAAGGTGTACCATACGGCCATGAGTAAAACGTTTGGTGATGTGAACGTTCAAAGTCTTGTAAATATGGCGTCTTCGTGCATGTTCGGTGATGTTCGTTTTAACGAATAAGAAATATTGCGGAAAGACGTTGGCGACACTGATGTATATTACATCGAAATGTATTTGAACGTTCATAAATTTGGTGTTTAGGACAAACGACGGTGAAAGCAAAGATAGGCGTTGAGAGAAACTGTGGTGAAATGTTATTTCTAAATATTTACATATCGTAAAGTTTGTCACCGATGCTGTTCCACACACAAAGCCGAGCGCCAGAGATTCAGGTTCCTTTCTCTACAGAACAAGATATTCAATGTATTTTACTCCGGTTTTAAACGCATTGTGATATTATCTGTGTTGGCGAGTATTTTAGTGTGAAGTTGTTTACATAAGGTGTGTGTGTTTACGTACGTGAATTTCATCATGGAAAGTCGCCACACCAAATTAAAAACTCCTATCTGGTCTTTTTACCAAAAAATGCCAGATAATGTGTCTGCACAGTGTAAACAATGCAAAAAGGTTTTAAAAACCAATTTTGGTAGCACATCTGGGTTGCTTCGACATCTGATGCAACATCCAAATTTGAAAAAAGAACTTGAACAGATAGAAGCAACACGGAAAGGCGGAAATATTGGGGAAAAAACTTTAGAACCAGCAAAGAAGCAACTTCGCTTAGACGAAGCTTACGAATGGCCTTCAACACATGAAAGGGCCATTTCACTGACAAACTGTATTGGGGAATGGATAGCTGATGCTATGTTGCCATACAGTACAGTGGAAAATCATAAATTTCAAAAAGTCCTTAAAATAGCTCAACCACTTTATTCAGTGCCATCTCGTAACACTTTTTCAAGAAGAGTAATACCTGAACTGTACAACAAAACAAAGGCAAAAATGTCTGAACATATTGCCAATGCAATAAGTTTATCCAAAATTGCTTCTTTATCATTCACTTGTGATTTGTGGACATCTGCTAGCAACGAAGCATTCATGTCGCTGACATGTCATTTTATTGAAGATTTCGACATGAAGAAGTACTGTTTAGGGTGTTACAGCTTTCCTGGTGGACACACTGGTGAAGCAATTAGTGAGAAACTAGTAGAGTGCTTCAATGAATGGGACTTAGAAAATGCAGGGGACAAAGTGGACATGTACATTGTGAGTGATAATGGACGAAACCTTAAGTTGGGACTTTCACTATGCAAACTTAAGTTTACGCAGCTGCAGTGCTTTGCACATACACTGCAGCTTGTATTGCAAGATGCTGTTAAAGTAACATGTGAGATCAAAGAGGTACTGAAAAAGTCACGTTCGATTGTTGGACGATACAAACACAGTGTGCGAGCAACTGAACAGTTGCATCTAATTCAAGAAGAACTAGATCTGCCGGTACTAAACTTGATTCAAGACTGTCAGACTAGATGGAATTCAGAGTTTTTAATGCTGAAGAGATTGTTTGACAACAAGATACCTCTTTCTCGTCACTTACCAACACTGAACATGGACAATCTGCAGTTGAGTGAATGGAACCTTATTGACTCTTACATTAATATATTGCAACCATTGTATGATGCTACAACCCAACTTTGTGGTGAACGTTCACCATCAGCATCAATGGTCATTCCGGTCATTTTTTTCTCTAAAAAATTGTCTGAAGGCCTACATCAACACCAATGCAAAACAGGGATGGGAGTTTGCAAATGAGGTACTTCTGGCTCTCCAAGCACGATTTCCATGCTACGATCGAAAAGAGCCATACTATACTGCAATGTTTGTTGACCCGAGGTTTAAGGCTGTTGTAATTCCAACGGAAGAAAAACTTTTGGCACGTAACCACCTGGATAAAAAAGTAAAAGAAATCACACAGGAAACGGCACAACCAGGTATTGTTTAATTTATTTGTAGGCCTAGTTATTTTATTTATACAAAAGCCACTATAGCATTGTGTAAGAATGTGGTGTTTCTTTTTCTTTCAGTAACAACTGCAGGTACCAGTGAGTTGGCACAGAGTTCTACTTCTCTCTGGAGTGTTTTTGACGAACTTGCTGAGAGTGAATCAAGTAACCAGATCATGTCATCAGAAACTGATTGCTATTTCAGTATGTCTGTTATACAAAGAAGTGATGATCCCCTAAAGTGGTGGAGAGAAAAAGGAAAAGATGCGTTTCCTAACGTGTGTAAAGTTGCAATGCAGTATTTAGGCATCCCTGCAACAGAAACAGCAAGTGAACGTGTGTTTTCTTCTGCTGGGAACATTGTATCCCCCAAGCGTATGTCCCTTTCCTCAGAACATACAGAGGAACTGGTGTTCATACACGAAAATGGAGGCATTCCATAGTATTGTTTATTTTTCAAAATTATTATTTTAATACTATGGCTTTTAAAAGTTAAAATGATATGGTTTTGATAGCCCATTTTTGAAATAAATAAATTTGCTTGGATACATATTGCACTTTTAAATAATTCCCGTTCCCGTCCCGTTTCCCGAGGGAAATCATAGCTTCCCGCCCGAATTTTTCCCGAACCAAAATTACCTATCCCGTACAGCCCTAATAATTTGCAATTATGTCCTGTTTTTGCACATGAACTCAATGTGTAAAAAGCATTTTTCATACCTCTTAAAAAAAACACTTGAACACACCATTACAATTATTGTTATAATTATTTTATTTTTTAACTAATACATTTCCTCGAATCTTACTCCTCTCACCACTAACAAGGACTTTAAAATGCCCTTTACAAGTAAACCATGGAACTAAAATGAGTAATCATATTATTTTTGAAATTTTTAGACATGATGTTGGTCTGGAAACATAATTGTGGAGGAGAAAATGTTTTCAAACTAACATAAAGATATAGATTTCTATAGTTTAAGATATTGACTGCAGACTATTAAGAAGCAAAGGTTATTTCCATAAGAATTACCATCAAAATAAGTTACTGTTTATAATTCTCTGCATATTTATTAGTACCACTGGTGCCAAACAAAATTTACTTGCTTCAAAAACGTGTTTGGAGGCAGTGAATCAAAAATACTTAGCCACCACTACACATCACATCAAAAGAAGACAAAAAAAAAGTACCTGAATACAAGTATGCTTGCTTTTGAGGAAATCAAACACTGTGCTAGGTTTCTTTACTGAAATGTCAAATAAGAAACAAAAAAAAAACTGAGAACAGAAAACTGTCCCATCCCATCTACAATTTGCCTCTTCCTACGGGACTACAGTGCTATGAGCAAAGTGGACTCCTTGCATAAAGACTTTCAAATTCTGTTATGTCTTATTTATGTTAAATCTTCTTACAAACACACAGCAATTTTTTGACGTGACGTCTAATAAATCGATGAACGCTGGCTGCACGCACGAAAAATTGTTCCACTAAGGAAGTCCCCTGTTTATGCATGCTTGGCATCTCTCTGGTATGTTGCGGACGGTACAGAGAACTCGGCCGGCATGTGGCGGCGTACTGCTCAGGTTTCACCCCGCCATGCTGCAGGGATAGGCGGGTCGTGCCGGTTGAATCACGCCTGTGCATGTCGCCACACACGGCTTGGGGAAGACGATAACATAGCGGGGTTCGAGGTTAGTGTTGTGCACCGCGCCACGGGAGTATATTCGCAAGGAAATGGTGTTCTTACAAGTACATATTATTTTAATTACTAGTGTAAATCAGTATATTTAAATAGTGTTGTATGAGTATTGTTTTAGCTGTGTAACTAAACACGTGTGTAACTAAACAGCTGTGTAACACGCTTTAGTTTGACATTGGTAATTATTTGTCATGAGTTATTATTTGATCAACTAAATCACACACCATATTATAGTTGAGCCCACGAGCGTGTAAATATTTTGAGTCAAACAGAGAAAATGCTAGTGAAAAGAAATTCAAACAAATATCGTGCGAGGAATATTGTTAACTTATAACATCTGAAAAAATTGTTTCCAATATGGCCTCGTGGCTGTGCGGTTAGCGACTCTGACTACCAATCGATAGGTTGACGGATCAAATCCCGGCAGATGAAATTTTTTTTGTACTTGTAAAAATAAATACAGCGCGCACGACACTTCAAAAGTAATAAATATATTTGAATTAATTAGGGATGGGCCTGTCGAATCCTCAAATCCTCGAATCCCACCAAATCTCTAGTATTCGAAAGATTCGAAATTCGAGGGAAAAGATTCGGGATTTGAGGAAAAATATTGATGTAAATGTAGTACTTTAAAAACTTAAATGCTTACAATTTACTTGGACTGTTTACGTTTTCCTTGGAACACATCCTATTGAGGTACAGTAGAACCTCGTTAATACGTGATGGTCAGGACCGAGATAATCACGGATTACCGAATTTCACGGACTAACGATTAAAATCCCAGAAGGTCTTGTCAAGCTTCTCAGACACCGGCGTGCAGCTGGGTTAAGGCCGTTCACGGTAAGGGCCGTCCGTCTTCGAATTAGTGTCTTGGCTTAAAAATGCCTAGCCATTAGTTTACGGTCATTTACAACAGCCGAAGAGAGAAATAAGATCGTGCTGACCTTGCACACCCCCCCCCATACAGCCGAATGCCAGCCAGACACGTCACTCGCCAGGCGCCTGCCGTGGGTTGGTGGAAACAAACAAAGGGAGACGGGAAGCAGAAGTCAGGACATCCCCCTCAAGTTTAAAGAGTGACAAATGTGACAGCTGAAAGGGGGGCGACACAAAGGGTCGGTACAAACAGCGTTGCAGAGTTTGGCGGCCCACGCGATGGCTTGTAGTGTTTGCCGGCCGGCCGCCCGCCCGCGTGACGTTAATTTTAAGCGCTGACAATTTTTACTTCTCGTTTTTTTCTTCTCTTTTAAATCGTCCCGGATTATCCGATTCCCGAATTAGCGCATCACGGATTAACGAGGTTCTACTGTATTGTACTTTTAATTCGTTATTATATAAAAAAATTTATGAAGCATGTACTGATTTGGGAAACTTACTTTATATTCATGAACATGGATGCATTGTCGCTACATTGGCATTAAATAAGGCATAAATCACACGTATTCTCAGAATATGCTAAAAAATAAAATAAAGCACATTTAGGATCTAGACTAAATATAATCTTGTTTTTTTTTTTTTTTTTAAATAACTTTACCGAGAAATCCGTTACTTAGTAATACAACAATAATGCCGACTTTCATCACAAGTTATGGTCGCACATGAACAATGAAATAATGAATGACAAAAATTAATACATTATACAATTATTATTTTAATCGTAATCCAATTTTAAATATTCTGATACACGTTCTATTTATGAATTTTTTTAGGACCAAGTTTGGTTTGTGTAGACTACCAAAGTTAAAATATGTATTATCTGAGAATTCCATGATGGCCAACCAATGAATTTGTAAGCCAATCATTTTGAGCAACATAAAAAATAACTAATATTAATATAAAAATTTTTAATGGGTATACTAGAGAAAACACCCCGTCACTTTTAACTTTGGGCATATTAATCACTATGCTTTAGTGAGGCTTAATTTTAAAACACGCACGACAATATTTCTTATGGCCTAAAACCATTGAAGCCAAGATGGCGCCTTTCAGTTTCCATTAAATATTTCAGGAAAGCGTTTACCTTCATTTCGGACTTTAAACAAATGTCAAAATATTGTTCCGTCGGATGTTGAATTTAGTTTTCTGATTTCCGTGTATACATGAATCACTGTACTCACAGATAATGCCTGAATTCCTTAAATCCACCAAGTCGGATTCTACAGCAATTGATGAAGTGACCAGATTCTTACGTGATCCTACAGTTAACCCAGAAATAAACATTCTCGAATACTGGAAAACTCAGTCTGCGTGTTCACCCAGGCTACATAAACTGTCCAAAAAATATTTGTGTTCACCACCTGCAACAGTGTTCTCTGAACGTTTGTTCAGCACTGCAGGAAATATATGTGACCAAAAACGGAATCGTCTTGATCCAGACCGTGTCAAAATCCTTGTTTTTTTTAATAAAAATTTAAAGGGTTAAATAATTCTGCATAATGTTAAATTTTTTCTCTTAACTTATAAATTATTTTATAATTAACCCTTGAGAACTGGAATCGGATTCGAGGGGTGGATTCGAGGTACTGTTTGGGATTCGGATTCGAGATTCGGATTCGAGAAAAATGGGTTTCGAACCATCACTAGAATTAATGAATGCAAACAGAAGTAAATTTATTAATTAAATTGTAGAATTCATTTCACTCCTTCTTTGTATCCATAAAAAATAGTGATAATTCAATAAAAATGATTCAATTTTATTCATAAAAGTATGTAGAGGTATATTTTATCATACAAAAGATAGAAAAATTTTAAAAAAATATCTTCCTCAAAGAATATAATATTTTTAATGTCTAAATGGTTTGGTTGCAAAAACCTATTACGGCTCAGTCTCAGGCCGAATATGATATTTCATTTTCTTCAGATCAATCATATCATCAATGTTTTATTTTGACGTCACAAACTATCATCCGTAAACTGACTTTACAGACAACCAACTTTTTTTGTGTGGGCACACCAACACCTGACATCACTTATTTCTATATTATTCTATTAAATATTTCAAAATGATTGAAGATGTTATTTTGGACATATCCAAAATAAAGTCTTCAGTCAATCTCCCCCCCCCCCCCCCCCCCATGCAAGAAACATTCAAAGAACGTATTTAACAATAATTATCAGAATTTTCAAAATTAAAATTCTAAGCAATACAAACTTGATTGCCATCAAAATCTAAAATAGTACTGACAGGCGACAAATGACAAGTTTAAGATGAACATTAGTGCTTATATGGTCCAACACCAATATTGCACAATTAATTTACCAATATTCTTGACTGGCCAGTATATAAAACCAATAGAATATAAATTACAATTTCTTGAACAAACTATTAAATAATTAAAATGCTTAGCTCAATCTCATGAGATTCTTGTGTAACTGAGGAATATCTCTTAGCCCCTGGGTTGTAATAATTTGGTACAATATGCAAAATTGTGACATAGCATAAACATTTCATGCAGTGTTATGTCCAGTCACCACTGTCCCAGTACGTCGGGAGTGAACTGGGCTGCTACGTCTTCACATGCTGCACTGGTGCTGATACATGCACTGGGCTGGCTGCTTGCTTAAGGTTATTAAAGGTCATATTGGCCCTTTATGGTGTAGTCCACCTTATTAAATAAATTACGTTGTTTAGTACAAGTGTACTGTGAATTTAAATTGTCTGCCTTATTGTGTTTGATGTTGGTTGGGAAATACTTTTGGTGGCATTCCAGCAAGCAAATACGAGTTCAATGTGCAACACTCAAGCTTGGCGTCTACCGTGTGTTGCGCTGAGTTTTATAGAAGGCAGGTCGACCTAAATTGTTCATCCTAGAACTGTCGTGCATGCAATGCTTGGTTTGTCTCAAGGGAAGGCCCCGGAACCAATTACGGGCGTTCATTCTGTGTGTACGAACAACTAGCAGAAATGGACAACACATGTTTATGATATTGAAAAGGAATGAGCCCATTTTCAGGACACCACAGCAAACTGAATAAATGAATTAAGGCTGACTATTTTGTAGACATTGAGATCATTAAAAACGCTGTGAGGTGACGAGAACGAGGCATTGACGTAATGCATTGGTGGGAGAAACGTCGGTTACCAATGAATACTCACCGGCTCACTGCAACATCTGCCATGTTCCCACTTAAAGCTCTGGGTTCAACCAATCCAGGAATCAGTGGGAAGAACTCGACCTCAATGGCCTCTTTGTAAACCGCAATCGTGGAGCAAGTTTGGAACCCAGACCCCGCAATGACAGGGTGAGGCTGTAACATGTAGCTGCAAGTTTGAATTCAGCCTACCACACGGAAATTCTGGCTTTCTGCTCATCCCGCATGTTTATGACGTAGTATTGCATCTATATGACTGTGTAATTTGATTGGTAAGCATTATTTAATCGTGAGTCTAGCGAGCAATTTGACCACAATTGTGTATACCTACATGCCTAACTATAGAAATAGATTAAGTGACGTGATGAACATTCCCAAAGATTATGAATTGGAAGAGCCACAGAGCATTGGCAGAGACAAAGCTCATGTCGGCACAGGCTTGAAACAAGCACAGCCATTTAACGTGGTACTTAGTTCATAATTACAAAGTCAATTTTGCAGTACTTTATTTGTTGAAAAACCACCAGAAATTAAATATGCTACAGAGATGAATACCTACAAGAAAATATTGTACACATTGGTAATTTCATTTTATCCATTCACTACTATTAGCATTTATAGTATACAACTGTAGTCACATTATATAAATAAAACTTCAAAAATGACTCTTTGGAGTAATTTAGGCATATGATAATAAAAATAACAGTAACACATTTCATGGAGTGCATATCGCACAAGAAATATTACATCAGCTTTGGTTTCATTAAGGAAGCCAGTTTATGCTTTACAGCTAATGATGCTGTGTTAAAAGTCACAAACACTACAGTTTCATGCAGTCACACTGACCAATCACAAGTTGTCTCTGCAGTCAAGAATGAAGCTGTACAGCTAAACATGAAATTAAAATGTTTATGCATAAAAACTATATTTAGTTGCAATGGTGTAATATTTAGAATTAAACTGTCTAATTTAAAACATTTCCATAGATGTTTTTAAACCAACATAAAATCAAACTTCAAAATGGAAAACTATTCAGGATAGAAGGGAAATGCATGTTTCAAATAAATAGCACCACGACACAGCACAGTTCCTCAAAATCAAAAGTGAAGTTATTTAAAATGCAAGTGAACTGTTATAGTGATTACAGTTTTGCTGGTAGAAGAGGTGGTGACAAAAAGGCTTTGCTCATTAAACATTTGCAGGACAATGTCTAACAACCAATAACCCAATACTTATCTTTATTTTGGAGTCAAAAAAATTAAAACACTTTAAAAAAGGCAGTGAAATGCTCTACCAAAAAGGACATCCTACTAAAAACTGATGACTGCAGCTTCCAGCTATCTGGACGGCAAGGATCGCCAACCCACGGACGGCTGAGCTCTTAAGTCACAACAACTTTGCTGTACTATGCCTCATAACCTACTGTTGGACAGCAACGGAAAAATTATACCCAATATGCCATTTTTACAATCGAGGGGGATTTAACCATCTACAATTTATGGACAAGGTAACAAAAATATGTAAAATTCTATTTATGGGAAAATGCAGTTCCATCAATCTTGAAGGGTATGTTGTCCATACTCAGTGTACAGCCAGTGGACTGAATATACATATGTATTACATACACCAAATTTGTGGAAGCCCAGACAAAACTAACTTAATCATTAAAACGCTGCATTTTAAACTGAACCAACAGAAATGGAGCTGTAGTCTGGAGAACAGGAAAGTCAAACACTGAGTACTTGGGACCTGCGCACTAGGCCGTCACGAGTACAGGCTCACCTCTGTGGTCGTTCGTCGCGCACTAGACTGTCTGTAGTGTTCTAGTTCAAGAGAGAGACTTATGTACTTTCATGTTAAAATGCTAACTGATCTTTAACAATAAAACTATTCATGGTGATACCATTCTTTTTATAAGTTAATACTAAATAACATAACATGTGACAAGATTAATTTTTAAAATTATAACAGTTCTGAAAATGTTTCAAAATTTCTGCTCATTACGAGCCAGATATACAAACTGTGTGTTTCATATTGGCTGGTGTCTGTGGCAATCACTAATGTTCTAACTTTTGAGCAAATTTATCTAGCACACTTAAACATCTGAATAGCCTTATTAGAAATTATAGAGAAAATGTTAAGTAGGTTTAACAAAGTAGTTAGCCTGTCGGGTATGTGTAGCTTTTGGGCTTAACTTTACCTATTTCTTAGGATGATGGTAGTTTTGCACGTGCGAGACATTAGGCGACTGGCGTGGCATGTGTGTAACCTAGGAGGGAGGTTGTCATGAACTGTTGTGTGTGCTCACATTTGGGGTGTTAACACGTGACAGTGTGCAAATGTTCAGGAGCAGCGTGGTCATGATGTTGAGGTCTGCAGTGCCAGTCCAGGAAATCATGGCAAGATCGCCGGGCAAAAAGCGTGCTTGATAACAACAGCTACCACGTTGAGGAGGCTTTGGGAGAGTGGCCACTTCAAAAGGTTGGCAACTGATCCTTCCCCATTTATCATTTCTGCACAGTGGTAACTAAACCACCGCTGCACCAATAAGTCTTGCAGCATCATAACACTGGCAAATGCAGGAGTGTCGAAAATGACATCTGTAGTCAGCAAACAAGTCTAGTAAAACTTAAACTCAAGCCTTACTAATTTAAAGAGAGCTAGTCAAGTTTGGCCTAGCAGAGGTTTATTTTGACAGACTTGAATCAAAGGGTAAGTAAGACATGTACGTTATCTCATCCAATTGGCCAACAAGTACAGCAGCACGCTGATTACAAATAAAAGTAATTTTTTTTAAAGAGTAGCAAGGTCTAAAATAGATTACAGAACCAGTCTCACCTCTCGTTAAAAGTAACACCTTAAACAAATAAAATTCACTTTCATAACTTACAAAATTACAACAGCATTTTCTTGAACAAAAACATACGCGCAAAAACCCACAAATTTTAAAGTTTAATCAGATTATACACTAAGCCAACAAGAAAAACACATTTTATTTTACAATAATTTTCATTAAGAAAAGGAAATAATTGCACAGTTGACTAAACTAGCACTCTCATGATTGAAGGCTATTGGAGCCTTGCTCCAAGGTCACGACGATGTCATGTACTGCATCTCACAAGCACGGTGAAACAATGCCAACTTAAGCGTTTAACCTAGCGGTTTATCAAGCTCAGCCAATTATAACCTCACATAAATATACATATTCAGTCTATATTGTAGTTAGTGTTTTTCTGTTGTGAGCTCTTGTAGTAAGTTAAGATGCAGCTATAATTTAACTGAAAAGTTACAAAATGCAAACATGTTTCACAAAAACAGAGCAACATTTCGGTACTTCAAAACCAAACTCAGCCTAAAATATTACAATCTAACACTATGGTACAATCCTGATACAGTCCACATAACACAATTCCTCATAAGAAAAAAAAATGTCATGTGCAATTTTTTTAAAATAACATAGTGGCCCTGAAATTATAAATTGCAGTGTGGTGATTGTTGAAGTAAAACATAAATAGTACTTTTAACTAGTTTAATGTCTATTACAATAAATGAACAATGATACACAGAATTAAGTTTGTGATGATTGGTCTGTGTTATGCATGTCGCACGCTGGGGAAACCTTGTCCAGACCATGACCACAGCATGCAGTCTACCTGCATCAACTGCATTGCATTTCAACTTGGCCACTGGAAAATATAATAATTAAAAAAAAATACAAAAATATAAGTATTTTCACATTAATTATGATTTCTTTATAAATAAAACATTTGTGAAAGTTTATATGTATACATAATAATACAATATCAAAATGATCAAAATTAAATGTGAATAAGTTGATCAGCATTAGGTGTAAGACCAGCAGACTTGTGGCCAGCAAGTATTCAGCCCCACAGCTTGTGATCCCAGCACCCTAGTCAAGCTACAGGCACTGAACTGCCTTCCAACTAGGTCAGTTATTAACTTTGTCGGGGAAAAAAAAGTAGACATATTTTAAAACATTCTAGTGATGGAAGGTATCATTACAAATTTCACATGTAGCCGTACAAGGGTTTCCCCTGCGTATGGGTCGGGTCACAGTAGCACAATCTCTTCACTAGGGTTCCTTTTCTTGGCTTATTGGGCGCAAGAAATACGACCCTGTGCTTGACCCTCGGCTCTTCTTTGTCTGTTTACTACGGGAGGGTGTGAGGCGGCCCACTTACCCCACCCAATATTTAAGACCCATCCAATTCCCTCACCTCCTAACAAGACAAATGAGAAGACTGCTATGTTTTAAACCCTTGCTTCCCTTTCCTCCATTGTATTTTATTTTTTTACCCATCCCTTTGCAGGAAGAGAGAAGAGACTGTAATCTACTCTTCGTCAGTTCCCATGCAGTTTACCACGAGACTGGAGGATATAAAAGGTGCTCTTATAAACACCCGAGATGGCTGCAGTTTTGCCACGTTATGTTCAGTTGAAAGCATATGATATCTCACTCAAAAATAATTATGGTTGGGCACAGTTGCAGCATGAACACCTGTCAAGATAGACACGTTAATTGTGTGGATGCCCAGTTCACGGGACATTTACAAAGAAGAGAGGGAAAACCATCAACACTGCCACATGCCCTCATGCATACACATGCACTCTCTCCCCTTCTGGCTGGTTTATTTTTAGATTTTCCTCTCCTCTTCTCTCCAGCACATGTACAATAAATGGGCTGTTCACAGAACTTCACATGACTACCGAGATAATTTGATTAAACAATACTAACTCATGGAGTTATATTTATTAAAAACCAACTTATTTATGCACAAATTCAACCACACCGAACAATATTATTTTTTCTAACCAAAAATTCGCGCATGGAACGCAGTACTTTTTTTACACTAAAAATTGGCATAAAATATGCAACCCATACACAGGCAAATACAGCAATTTATAAAATAGCATATAATGAACAGCTTGCTTCCTAGGCCTTCAAAAGACTTAGGGTGGATTGTAAATTGAAATAAAAATGTGAACTAAAAATAGAGTTTCAAACAGTAGCTGTTGCTTATAAAGCCAGCTTTTAATGAGTTTACACTGACATCGTCCGAGGCTGCGCCCTAGCTCGATATGCCACCACCTCCCTGACCACCCTCCTTCCTTCCTTGGCATTTGAACCGCCCCCCCGACGTCACGGGTGTGTGTGTGCGTGTGAGAGAGTGCCACGGACTACAGGAAAAGGGCGCAGTAGTCAGTGCTTCGCTCCCGTTATTATGTTATTATTATTAAGTGTCATGTTTGTTGTTTTCTTTAAAAAAAAAAACCATTAAGTAAATGTAGCTTTTAATAACAGAATTCCCTTCAATTCTGTTCCACCTAAATATTAGCTGGCCGCTATAGACGCAGACTTGCCGAAGGCCATTTGGCAATATTATCTTTTATATTTAATACTTGATTAACAGAACTTTTATGTAATTGCAGTGCATGTAGCTTTACTTTTAAATATGAAGAGGTGTTTGTACGTTTTATGTATTTCTTAAATCGGCCACGGCGCGGTCTAGTTGGAATAACAGTACTGTCCGTTTCGGCACGCAACGCCACTGTCTTGCTACCACGGCGGCCATTTTTTCGCCGAGTCTCTTCTCATCGCTACCTGAGGTAGGACGTTTCCAGCACTCTGGGGACTTCAACTTTGCTTCCACTGATCTGGTAATTCTGTTTGTGTAATTTTAAATCCTAATCGCTTTCGTTCGTCCTCGGAGCCTACCTTGGGGACTGACTGTTTAATTAAATATATTAACCCTGTTTGCAGGACTTCGAATAAAAGCAAATCTTAAATCCCGGCCACGTGGTGGCCGGCCCTCATCTAAACTGATCGCGCCGCAAGGCTTTTGAACAGCTTCCTTTCGTGAGTAGATGTAACGTGTTGTGCAAGCCCCCTTCCTACCGGGGATAATTAACCACAAAAGCTCCGAACTCGTGTTGTCCTTTTAATTGACCACGTGTGTACCCTCATCGGCGGGCGTGTGGGATGCCCTAAGAGCCCACTGCGTAAGCATAGCATGCCCGGCACTGACAGCAGGCTGTCAGGTTATTATATAAGCTACGCGCGGGGGGAGTCATGTCCTCACACGGGCGACGTCACGCCCCGAATTAGGAGTCTCACCGGGTCCACGTGCCTCACCACTTGGTGGCACCCACTAACACACCACCTTAAAGGCGTCCGAACAACCCCCGGCCACATCAACACATTAAGAGGAAAATAATTAAGACATAAATACCTTGCAACTCATTTCATGTTTCTTAAAACATAGTGTAGATCAGATATTAAAAGAGAGAGGGTACAATGACATGTATAACTTTTCTCTTCGAAATGATAGTAATGTAACATTAAAAAGAAAACTTTTTGTTTAAATAATAAAAAATGCACTGCGCAACTTTTGGAAGACATTGTGGATCTTCAGTTATCACCTCTCCTTCCCCTCTATTCCCCATCTCCCACTTAAACTTACCTTGTTTCCCCTACTGCCCCCCCCCCCCCCCCATGTTTCCACATTCGTGCTTGTGTTATTCTCTGGTAAAAACCGCGAAGGCATAACTGCCTCAACCTGCTTTTGAGCACCTTCAACCAGATCTTGATACATCGGCGTGTCCCAGGGAGACTTTGTGAGAGTCATGGCAAAGGAATTGGTAGTTTTTGTTGGTGTGAAGTGGCCGTACCTTAACTATGCAATTTGAACTTAAGACTTTTTTTCTTCCAAATTCAGTTTTTGGTCACCGCTGCCAAAAAATTTTTCTGGTTAACTCGCGCGTTTGGCTGTGTGCTGTTAGGATTGCCACGAAGTTCTCCGCAGTTCCTCCTGGAGGATTCAACTTTGAATGTTCTGTCAGAACGCTCTTCCTTGTCAAGCTCGTCATCCACTTTGAAATGTGTCCAGTACTTTTGGTTGTTTACGCAAATATTTATCAATACTCTATATTCTTTGTTCTGTTTGCGACGCTTTCACGTTGTGTGTTCAGGCACACTGACATTCCTTTTTATTTATTTTATATTGTAAACATTTACCCTCTGTGCCATATTTTATGTTCATTTGTTTCCCTTAAAATTTTTGACTTAATGTTCAAAATGTATAGTTCCTTAAATTGTTCTTTGATAGTTTTGCCATTTGGGCTTAACCTTTTGATTTTGTTTTCGCATGAGATAGGTTTCGAACACGTTTTTGTATAGCTATTATCTACCTTGTTGCATGATGGTCTCAGAGGACAACTAACCTAGTCATGTTTGTTTTGCAGTCACTTGTTTGCTATCAGTTCCACTGGCCTTGTAATTTTTTAGAGTGATTAACTTAATAAGCCTTGCGTATATAAAATATACCAGTTAGCTTAAAATGTTTTTCTGCCACCTTGGGGGTTTTGTAATTTTTTAAGAATTGTTTGGACTACATCTCTATTTTCTTGGGAATAATGTTGTCTCAGAATAAATTCTATAACATTTTATTGCTCCTCTAACATTTTTATACCATGATAAATTTTTCTTTTGACTTTTGATTTCATGCACCATTCTAGATAGTGAGACTTGAACTGTATTGGCAGCGATTTTGCACCTCTACACTTCAAAGGCTTAAAAAAACAGCCAGTGCACAAGTTGTATTAATTTTAAATTGACAGTTCCAAACAATAAAATTTAAAATAGATATATGACAATTTACAAAAAATTTAATTTGGTGTTTCCTTCAATTATTTTTTTTCTTAAGATATATTTCTCGTATTTATCTTAAAAGTATAAATTGTCCATTCCTTGGCGATGAGATGATTGAAACAATATTGCAGATCACTTCAAATAGTAGAAGTAACATTCTTTCCTAGACTTATCTTCTCCATGCCAGATGCAGGATGGGAGGGACTTAACTCTGCCAGGCCAGCGTGCCACGAAACAGCAGGAAACTGCATGTTGAGGGAACCACTTGGTTTCAGAAAGCACTTTAGTGAGTTCATCCTTGCAGGATGGACTTGAACCAATATGCAAAATAAATAAAAGGGAGCAGATATTAAAAAAGGCAAAAAGTAAAATTAACACTATGGTGAAAAAATGAATTCAAAAACTTATCAGTGAAGTTTAGGTCGGTGGTTCTCACTTATAGCTATGGATGGAACGAGTCCTTGTGGGATCGACACAGGGGCACGAAGAAGTAAATCCAGAAAAGGCAAAAAAAAAAAAAAAAAAAAACACACACAAGCGGACTACATGATCAATAATGCAACAAAAAGGAGGAAAATTACTTCCCCAATTACGGGACTGTATGCTGTACAATATTCAGTCACAGGAACAATAAGAGGTCGATCAGCCCGGAACGAGTCACAACACTACTGTCCGCGAGGTGCTCGGGAGCTGGTACACCCGAGATCACGATGAGCTGAGAGGCCACACACCAGACAGGGACATGTCGCCACTGCTTTCTTAGGAATTTTCTTTCTTTCCACTGCATTTTGTTTTGCAGAAATTTAAGACTATGGCCAAAATAATATCAATTTCATTTACACTTCATGCTGGTGTATTCTCATACCAATTCAATCAATCTCGGATCAATATTAAGTCAACATCAGTTAGCTGATATTCAGCTCTCGGCCAATTCACAAGGTATAGAAGTGTCAGAAAAATCTGCAAAACGTTTTTTTTAATGCCTTTTGATTAAAATGTTTTTTAAGCCAAATGTTCTTAAAACATGTACTAAAAGTTGAGCTAATTGGTAAAAATGTATAAAAAATAATTCGTAACATAGCTAAAAGCTGCCCAGCTATTACGCACTGGCCCACTCGGCCTATTACGTACTATGACGTGGCATCACCATCTGGTCGTAGCCCTCTTCCCTTGCCATTGTGATTGCTTCACTTCACCACTCCTCTGAAAAACCTCTTCTTTCATTATGGCTTATGGGCAAAAGTTTTAGAAGGGAATTTACAAAACACAATATTCTGACGTGGGCATTTTAATTTGAAGTAATTATTAAGTCAAGAGTGTGCCTGTAAGTGCATAACAATAAATACCCATGGAGAAAGTTCTCATTGTAAGCACCGTCATGTACGCATTTGCCCACCATAGTGCTGCAGCCTCCCCCTCCTTCAATAACTACAGTAATATCAATCCCTGCCTATTAAGTTCATACTTTTAGCAGATTGTTATTCAAATTTAAATAAGTGATCAATAAAACAGGAATTAAAATGTATTGTAATGCTAATTTATAAAGAGAGATGATGTAAAGGGGCACATCCTGTTACGGTACGAGAAATCCGTGTATCTTTCACGGGTCTGGTTGTAATGTGTGGGGAGTGGACTGGGAGTCAATGAACCTGGTTAAATATGTACGAACAACGTGGAAAGGGTGCTAGGAGTCTATGAAACTGTTTTACGCAGCTTCTGACGCAGAATTAAAGACTGAATATCAGTGAACACTGAGATTGTGACAGGCAGGCACAAGCTCACACACATAAGTCAGGTGGTTAGGAACGGAATGACAGTCGGTGGACGTTAATCGCGGAGAGTCCGAATCTGACAGCGAGTGGCAAGTAATTTTAAACTCGCGTTGCACAAAGCAGAGAACTGTAATGGAGATGGGCACAATCAACACCAGACATTTTCAGCGAACTATCCTGAAGATGGTTCGAGTGATTGGGGACTCACTGGCGAGAGGACCCATCTGCTACATCAAGACCGGGCAAGTAGTGCAGCTAGAAGTGCAACCAATGCAAACGGTGGTGACTCGGAGACCCGGTGTGATCGGAGAAAGGAGGAGAAACTTGTCATGGGAGCGCTTACTTAAAGCAGCAAGTTCCAGTCCGAAGTCTGTCCAGTCTGGAGACGGCAGAGAGAATTGAGCGGAAGGCTCAGTGCACCAGGAAAAATGGTCAACCGCAGCTCAGAACTCTACTCTGAGGACTGAAACTGAGTGGGAAGCAGTTTATTAGCCACCAATCTTGACGATAAGTGATTTAGTTCTTTATTCGTGCAAATTCGCTGGTTCAGTAGCAATATGTAATTTTCCCATTTATGGTAGAAAACATTAGAATAGTACTGATCAAGGCATGAATGAATTTCAGGAGTTACTATTAATAAACATTTGTTAGTGTTATTTGAGTTTTTTACAAATCATAATCTGTAATGAAGCTAAATTTTCAAGGAGAGAAGCATTGAAAATTTTCAAGTACATTCCTAATGAGAGTTGTTTACTTATTTTGAAACAGTTTACTAGAAATAATAAAAAAAAAAAGGCTCTCTGCAGTGTTGAATTTAATTTAATGTAATAAAACAATTTATGCTTTCCCTTATTCATTGGTTAGACCGAGAAGTCTGCCCACTCACATTTGTCACAGAGTTATACATAATGAAAGTATGAATACAATGTTTGTATATTAAGGAATAATAATAATGAATAATAATGAACCTATGTATGTGTTTTGGGTTGCATTCCACCTGCATATTGTTAAGTACTATTTTTAATTAATTTATATTAAAAATGAAAAACAGTTGGGCTTGTCCGTCACAATGCTCAAGACAAACGACAACACAGAGACTAAGGACGGGATTCATAGTCCAAGGCTTGTTTGGCGAATAAGTAATACTTTATAAAGTACTGCTTATTCTTAAAGTAGTACTTATTCCAGTAATGAATTCATAACCCTATACTTGATGAAGTAATACTTGAACAAGCACTACTTATATTGGCCATGCTGTACTTGATGAAGTATCTCAAAAAGTAAAGGACGAATTTTGTGTCAACGTAGCGCAAGCAAATACACCAACCCCTCGAAGTAACGCTCTAATTTGTTCCAGGAAAATAGAGCACTAATCAAAACAGCGCTAATCAAATACGTGGATTTTGAGTGCTGCAGAACTTTCAAGAACATAGCCATGACACTTTTTGTATCAATGTCCTACATAATTAATGCATAACTCAGCTTTGTGTTAAGTATTTTTGATTGGAAGCTCATACAAATTTTCTGACTCTTAGAAATTTTTAATAGAACTACTAAAAAGCTTGCGGAGAGTTGAGTAAATTTTAAGCTATGTTGTACGGTACCAGAAATAATGTACAATTTATACCAAAAACATTATTGACTCTTATGGACATATTTTAATTGTCAATAATTTAGGTATTTGTAGTGTTAATTTTTTAATAATGCTGTGGTGACTTATTCTGAACCGCTCACTGGATGTATTTGGTGTTGCAAAAGCCATTTTCAATATTTTAAAGCAAATATATTTGAGTATAAATTTAACTTCTTTTAGTTCTATAACAATTTGTTTCCCTGGTAATTGTTTAAGTCTGAATTTTAATTTATATTTCTAAACATCTGGTCTTGGGGGGTTTCTGCTGTTATCTCTGCTTTAACAAAGATCAAGATTTGTTATTAATTTTTAACAAATAGAAGTGTTACAGCACAAACAAAGTTGAAACCACCATTAACACTTTGATATATCAAATATTTGTTTGGTTACAAATATTTGTCACACCATACTTTGTGAATTTGTCGTATATTAACATTCCCCGTTGAGGTTCAGTCATTTGTGAGATATAAATACATTTTTTATTGTTTTAATGGGACTTCATACATAATAAAAACATAAACAATACGCAATGTTTTAAATATGCAATGAGTATGCTTTTTTTTTTCACTTACTGTCTTGCTAAACAGCAACAGCAAAATTGCGTAAAAAATTCCAAACACGGCACATTTGTAATTTCAAAATTTAAAACAAAATATTATTTGTATTAATTTGGTAACATGCACCAGACGTGGTTAAAAATAAATAAATGTTAACAAGCATTGACAACACCACCACAACCATACCTGCCAACTTGTTAGGAGTGCAAGCAGTAAGATTTCCAAATTAACAAATCTATAGCGTAAAACAGGCACGATGTTTAAATAACACCATTTTGAACTCCAGCCATAACTGCTGCATTATCACAGCCAAAACCTATACAATTATGAATTGGCACATTCAGTTCTGATAGCAATAACTGCCCAATATTTTTACTAGTAGAAGCACCTCCAAAGAAGGTATGGCCAAAACACAACTAGTTGCTAACCTGCAGTCAGGGTTGTAATAAGTTACCACGAGAGGATATAACTTATTACTTGTGTTGTTGTTGGGCCACTCATTGTGGCGACACTTGTTGTAAGCGAGGGGTCGATCGGTCGGCTTTAAGGTGGAAGGTTAGTGGGCGCAACCACGTGGTGCGGCACGTGGACCCGGTGAGACTCCTAACTCAGGGCGTGACGTCACCCATGTGAGACGTGATATTCCCCCTTGAAAACATCTAGCACTAATTCCTGCCCGCTCTCAGTGTCGGGCACGCTTTTACCTACGCAGTGGGCTCTCAGGCGTCCCACACGCCGTCACACTCCACGTGGTTAAACAGATTTAAATAAGAAAATAATACATTTGATTTACACACCTGATTTATTCGGCGAATGCAACTTACACGATTGGAACTGTTTAAAACGCCCGCGGCACGAATCGGTTTAGGTGCGAAGACCCCCACGTGGTCACATCTTACATTACGTATTACAAAAGAGAAAAGACCGTTGCTGGTCGTAAGACAATTAATTAGTTATACAGTCCCCCGACCGAGTAGAGCTCCGAGGACGAAAAGAAAATGATTTATACGGAATTAAATTGAAACAGAATTACTTGGCGGTGAAACAAACGGTGAGGTCCTCGGAGTGCTGGCGCGTCTACTCTCGGTCGTTGATGGCGGCAGACTGGGCTGAGATCATGGCTCGCTCGACTAACATGGCGTCCTCCCGCCGAAACAATTGCTGTTAAAAGATATTTGCGAATTTGTGCCACGGGAAACTGAATTAACATGACAAGAATGAATTAAAAATTATGTGACAATTTATGAATACTTGAAAAGAATAATCCATACTATAATTAATAAAATGAACATTTAATTATTGTCTGGCTTCGGGTTTCCTCGGGAATGTCCGGAAACGCTATGATATTTTAATACATTATTTTAAAATAAAAGTACATAAAACCCTCCCGGCCGATCTGCCGTCACGTTGCACTTAGGGAATATAAAAACAAATAACACAATTATATTTACTTATGTTTTTAGGGGTGCGGCGCACTGGCTCGACAGAGCCCTCTAGCCGAGCGAGCACACACGCACGCACACGTACGCACGGGTAGGCGGGAGGTTTGAATGGAGGGTGGGTGGTGTTTGGGCGGTAGCATATCGGGTTTAAAAGGGGCCGCAGGCCCGGACGATGTCAGTGTCATTGCTTCCAACAGTACCTTGTGTATATGGGCCACTTTGCAAGCACTTTACTACTTAAGTAGTAGTATTGGAAGCCATTTCTTTTACTATTGCTGCAGTTTTAGTGCGCCCACAGCTGCACATTTTTGCGATATCAGACCCTGATAACGTTTTTCGAAACAATTGCCCGGCGTGGTCGGCGACGCTGCATGGAAGGTTATGTTCCACTAAAAAGCTTGTAAAATAACATTCCGCCTTAATCACATCACTGTCACTGTTACGGTTTACGGGAAAAAAAAACTACTGATTTTTTGTTTTCTTCTGCAATCTTCGCGTTATTTGCATGTTTCAAGCTCTTGACGTGATAGGAAATGTGCTTGCTGCCATGGGAAACATTAATGTCGCAACGACAAACACTACAAAACGCAATATTAGAACCTTTTTCACTCTTAGTAATGAAAGGAAATAATTCTGAGTAAGATGATCGAAACACCTGTTCATATTGTTTTTTTACTACACGTAGCCATTATGAAATCATATTATCTTACGTTTCGTACAAGCGCTAACGCATAGAGTAAATAAAGTACTAGTACAGAGTGGACACTCAATGCTATTGCAGTTCTACGTTTTTTTATTCAGAAATGCCCTAGTTGCTATACAAAAACGCAAACTTGACAAACTTTAAAACGAAGTTGCAATGGCTTAAAACCGAGATAAAGTACCTTCTGGAGTAAGATTTACGATTCAAATTATTTTAATTTAAATACAACATTGATCCTAGAAAGTACAATTTGCAGTTAATATGCTTAAAACACTAATTTGAATAGTAGGGAAATTTGCAGCTTCAACTGAATGTTGGCGAGCTTGTGACTTGTTTCGTGCATGCATTAACATTTATAAAAATATTGATTTTATTTTTTTCCCTTATAAGCAAATCATTTAACTAAATATCGGTAAACGAAACATATAATGATTTAGGAGAGCAATATTTTTAGAACAATAAGTAAATTTCTTACCTTCGGGACAGTGTTTGCCTTAACCTCATTTCGGTTAAAAATGTTTTGTTTACGAAGCATAACATTTGTTAAAATGCATAACATGTAACATATTTTCCGATTATAATAAATTGCTGCCTTTTTTATGTCTAAGAAATAATTTCTGTTCTAGTAGAATCACATTGATTAAAGTTAAGGTAAGGATTTTCGTAGGTACCTACCGAATTGCATTACAATTCGCAAACAAAACTAATTCATAAAAAAACGTGCAGAAGTATTTAATCATTAACACAGGCAATGTGTATTTCTGGCACATTAAACTGCCTAAGATGTACAATTTTCCCACAATAACTGAAATTAAGCTGTTACCAATTGCATCTAATTCTTTATGGATTAAGTGAAGTACAAATCTTTCTCGTATCTTCACTTCTTGAAGATAGGTGTATAGCAATTGTTAAGGGAAAAAAAACCTTAATTTCAACATAAAAATTTAAAAGACACTTCATTTTATTGCAACCCTCACCTCGGCAATTGTTCCGTGTTACTTATCCAAGTTTATCCCTTGATCCTGTTGACATGATCATGTATGATTTATCCGGTGGCACATGATGCTTGCTGTTTTAATTAATGTTAAAACAGCAAGCATCATTACCACAGGATCAATGTATTCAGGATCATGCCATTAGTATCAAGGGATAGACTTGGATACGCAATACAAAATTTTTACCCACACCTCCCTCTCGACCACAAAATAAAATTCTTACAAAACATTTAGACTAATTAAAGTACATAAGCAGCAAGTTTGATCAGAATTTGAGACTCATTGACATTTAGAACAGTGCCTAAGTATTAATGTATTGTGTGCTTGTCCTCAATGTGCGACTACACACTACCTAAAAAGAGGAAATTCTGTAGGGCATGAAAAAAAAATGCTCATCACTATTTTAATTATACAAAACTTTTATTTTGTTTCGTTTTAATAATTTACACATACTTAATTTCGTCAAGTGGAAACTTGAAGTAAAGTTTATTATTATTAGCTCTTCTCTTGTTGTACCAGTCACGTAGCCGAATCAGGCATGTTTCATAACAGTGATTTATAAAGTATTTCATGAAATCATTGATATTATTTAACGAGATTACTATTTCAACATGATTAAAACAAAATTTCCTTAATAATTTTTTATTAAACCTAATATTGCTTAATTCAACGCCGACGCCATTAATTATGGTGTTGTTGGATAAACAAGTGGTTCAACATGCCAACGAAAATTTGTTTATTTTCTTTTAATTAAAATTATTATTTTCATTTCAACAATACCAATTTCCGCCATAAATTTGATAAAATGTTAAAACAAATGTAATATTTATTTAATCAACGTGGTATTTTGATTATAATTTTTGTGCTCAGATGTTGGATAAAACTGTATAGCAACTAGAAAAATGTGATTGCTATGCCCTATGAAGTGTCCCCCCCCCCCCCCCCCTGCGCTAACGTATAAAATATTTACTGCACTCGTACATAAACGGTTAAGTCGTTATTGTTATTACTCGTCTTCAGCCAACCTGCTGTGTACCAACAAAACTCATAAAAATTACTTTCATGACTCTTCCGCACAAAAGATTAGCAAGATCAGTTACCATCCAGCCTGATGTGTACCAACGAAACTTACAAAAATTACTTTATTTTCGGAACGATTTTTCTCCGACTCCATTATTCTCATGTTATCGCGGACGCCATGTTGTTAAACAATAACAAATGCTGCTCAAACGGTACATTTATATGGGCACTAAAATATTATACTGCATTTTTGAACAGACAAAAATCGTAAGATGTTCCGAATTTCCGTACAATCATAATATGAATTATTTTCCGTACAAATGACGGGAAAATCGTACAAGTTGGCAGATATGCACAATGAACATTTAATATTGAGAGAAGCAAACCCATAGGTTTAACAGCGTATAAATCGATAGTCATAATCGCATTAACACCGTGTGACACAGTAGCAGCGTATTTGCTATATCTATCTATGATGAAACAGACGTTACTACTAAAAAATATATTAAAAAAGTAAAAATGGTTTGGAATTCCACATTAGATTAGTATAAATTGTGTTTCTAATATTGCTTATTTAAAACCAGCATCCCACCCCGGCTTTGCATGGTTGCAGTCTATTAATGTGGCTTATTTAGATTTAGTAAGTCAGTACATAAGCATCAAGCATCTTTCTACGACCTGATTACAAAACACAGATTTCTCTACCAATTTTAAATTTAGTATGAATATATTATACACATAAACCTTCCGGAAGAAGTTCTCTAAATGACTGTTAAAAGAGCATCAAAACCCATTGTGTAGTTAAGAAGAAGTAAGCAAAGAGACAGACAGATGCAAATAGCAACTCTGTTTTATACTATTTGAAGATGAGAATCGTAATTCATTGCAGAATGCAATTTATTTGTCCACAAATTAATCGCCCTCTGAGATCTATATCCATGTTACGACTAAAACGAACTTCTCGTTCAATGGAGGATACTCTGGCTCACGTTCAACAGATGCTTCTCTATTTCTTCTCAGACCACATGATTTCCTTTTCTTCTTTGGTTTCATCACTAAGACATAAACGTTTTCTGCTCACATCTCTGGTACTACAACTTATATTTGGGCAACTTCTTCAGGACTTAATTACATTGGAAAAAATAAGAACTTTAAAATTAGAAAAAATAAAGTTTTATTTGAAGAAAAAAAAATTAGAACTTAAAGCCACAATTAATCAACACTACCTCTCATAAATCAATAACCTGACATTTGAAGAGATTCACTACGTAAATAAATAAAAAAACATAAGCTCAACTTAACTGCGTACTAAAAAAGAGTCAATAGTCAGATTATGTACAATAGGGACGATCAATATGCAGCGACCTTTTTTTATACTATTTAGAGAGTAAATAAATAAACTAAATAAGAAATTGTGTTGTCTTTACTAATCTTTCTTTGCTCTAGGGTGAGGCTCTCCTTTATTAACAAAACACAGTCATTGCATCTACAAATTACATATATAAAACTTCCTCGTTTAACGCTCTTTCCATCAGCAAAAACCGTATCAAAATCTGCTGCGAGAAACCGACAGCTACTTTGTTTGATACTATTTTTTGATACAGGTTACCTGGCTGCCATAAAAAAAAACATGTGGATAATCAGTGTTCAGATACTAAATAAGAGCTCATTTAATAAATGATTTTGGAATACAGCTTAAAAAAAGAGCATGTATAACTAGTACACGTGATAGAAGTGACACTTCTTTGGCAATTCTAACCTAGACTCTTAAGTATACCGTAACGGGTGAAATGGCAGTGAGAAACAGGAGACAATTTTCTAAACAAACGTGAATTAACAAAATTATTACTCGCATCAAAATAGCTGCTCAGGATATCAATAATGATTTCTCAACAATAAATGTAACTCACTGCTGAAATAATCACACTATATAAAGTTATATTAAGATTTTCATGATCTTAACTATAGCACGAAAAGTATTCTGATTACAATTAACACACATTTTAAAAGTAAACTGACTTCGAAACATTTTATCTTCAACCAATTAATAACTACAGCCAAGATTTTAAGGTGTTATAAAAAAGAAGCTAATTTCATCATTAAAAACAGTGGATTTCATCTTTATCATCATTAAAAATTAAAACAAATGTAATAAGTACAAACTCTTGTATGCAGCTGCTATTGGCCAGACATTTGTGAGGTTTAAAAAAATATTCAGTTACAGAGCTTATAACGAAAACATCATAAGTAGCTTGGCTTCTGGGTTGCAGTCGCGTCCAAGGCAATACATATTGCCTTGGACGCGGCTACAACCCAGAAGCCAAGCTACTTCAGACAATGGCCGCATAAGCCTGCGATCTTTATGAAAACATCATAATGTTAAAAATTGAGTTTCTAATAGATCTTTAAGCTTAACACAATAGTTACAAGAAATTTGCTGACACTAGTTTGTTCAATGCACTTAATGAGAGAAATTTTTTAAACCCATATAAAATACTGGCTGTTGGGTAGCAGATTAGTAAAATACAGGATGTATCAATAAGAATCATCCGATTTGGCACGTCTATATTTCTGAAACTAATAAACATATAATTTTTTTTTTTTTGGTGAAAGAGAAACTCAAAAAGTTTTTTTATAGGTGTGCGTGAACAACGTACTGTTGTAAAGAGAAAACTCTCGAGTTTTACACGTTCCCGCTAGGTAGCAGCGCTCACTTCATTTCTAGTAAACATGGCGTCTGGACAACAGAAAGCGTTTTGTGTTCTACGTTTTGCGCATTTCAAGTCAGCCATAACAGTTCAACGTGACTTTCCTACTAGGTATGGTGTTATTCCTCCAACAGCACAAAGCATTAGACGATAGCATGAGTAATTCCGAGAAACAGGTTGTTTGTGTAAAGGCAAATCGCCGGGCCGTCCCAGAGTGCCCAACGCAGACGTGGAGCGCATCCGCCATTGTTTCACACGCAGTTCGCCGTGCACAACTCAACATGCCCTCGATGTCCGTGTGGCATGTGTTGTGTGGACGTTTACACATGAAACCTTACAAAATTCAGCTACTGCAAACTCTTCGTGGAGGTAACAAAAAACGACGTGTGGAGTTTCGTAAGTTCGTTCTAGACAATATGGAGGATGATGACAGTTTTGTTCCACGCTTAGTGTTCAGTGACGAGGCAACATTCCATTTAAATGGAAAGGTGAACCGCCATAACATGAGAATATGGGGTACAGAACAACCACATGAACATGTACATCATGAGAGGGACTCTCCAAAATTTAACGTGTTTTGTGCGGTTTCACGGAAAAAAGTGTACAGTCCATTTTTTTTCTGAGAACACTGTCATAGGAATAACGACATGCTTGAGAACTATCTTTTCCCGCAGTTGGAGACTGATTCGAACGACTTCATTTATCAACAGGATGGGGCACCGCCACACTGGCATCTGGAAGTGCGGGAATTTTTAAAGAAGATGGATGGGTCGCACTGGACCAAATGATGCAGCCTTACATTACTGGCCTCCAAGGTCACCGGACCTGACTGTATGTGATTTTTCCTTGTGGGGATTTATAAAAGACTCTGTTTATGTGCCTCCGTTACCAACTACAATGAATGAACTGAGACATCGCATAACAGTAGCCGTGGAAGCAGTAACGCAAGACATGCTTGCTGCAGTGTGGGACCAATTTGAATACAGCCTTGACATATGCCGTGCATCTAAAGGGGGGCATATGGAACACCTTTGAAAAAAAACTTTTTGAGTTTCTCTTTCAGCAAAAAATAAATTAATTGTATATGTTTATTAGTTTTAGAAATATAGACGTGCCAAATCAGATGATTCTTATTGATGCACCCTGTATTAACAATTGGAACCCTTATCGGAATCTGTTTTTTTCAGATCACCGGCCATCACTAACATAAGTTATACAAATAAACTGATTGATATATATTTTTTAACTGACAAACACATTATAAATCTGTTAGGGACCAAGTGAAAGCCCCATAGCATGAAAGCTACGCTCTTGTGTTGACAGAAGTGGTTCAGGTTCAAGTTCCGCTTGTTTAAATCTATAACTGAGGAGCTATGCTTTGTGCAATTGCCTAACAGTCCACGGCGCAGCGGTGCGACACATGGTGTTGTGCAGTGGTCTTTTCAGTCACAAACAAAGAAAGAGTCAATTGCAACAAAAGTTAGCTATTTCTGGCAAAGTGAAACCAAATTATTCACAATGCAGATTCACAAGCTGCACACGAATGTACAGCAATTCAGCTGCGGCCACACAACACACCTGCCTCTCCTCGACGCAGGAACATAGGTGATTGTTCTCAACAACACTCCTGGCTTCTTGGACGTGTAATACATTTAATTCAATTTACAAAATTTGCTTTATGGAAAATGCCTTTTGTTTTGATCCAGGTTGTTTAGGCTGTGGGCAGGAGCACGTAGAGTCAGACCTCCACTAAGCAGCATGCAACATCACACAACTGTTTCCACATTTAAGTAAACTAGGCAAACCTTTTTTCTTTTTTAAAAAAAAAAAAAAAAAAAAGAGGTACTTCAATTAAAAAATTATGTTGATAGTAAGAATGTTATCTTGTAGCAAATATGTGCAGGTAGAATGCATATGGTGCAATATGCGTATGTACATAAATAGAAAGAATTAAAAATTTAAAGTGTTTGTATAAGCTGTAAATGTACCTTCTAGTCCCCATTTAGATTTTTGAAGTCAATGTTTCAAAATACAAGGATTGTTCAGTGTGTTAAGGCTGCAAATACTAAATTTTTAATTATAAATGAGGTTAATAATAAATTGTACATAATATCAGTAATAAAAATAAATGAAAACGTATGTACGGTTTGCTGAAAGAGCTGGCCGAGAGAGTACCCAGTGGGAAGGGGCATCTGCAGGCAGTTAGTTGCGCCCCGGCAGGAAGCGATGCCAAGACGGCTCTATTGCCAGTTAACCAGTGTGACCCATCGTACAACACCAACATTCCAATACCTTCCCAGAAGGACAAACTCAACTACCACCACTGGAAGAGTCATAGCCACACATATCATGCACCTTAATGCCTCATATCTCAGTTCCAGACTACTCTTTGAATTTTCTGCAATTCTTGTTTCCTTATTTTATTTCCAGCAGATGTACACACTGATATATCTGTCCAAATTAACAACAGGCAGGTAACAGTGGCCAATTAAATGACGTTAGTTACGACCATCAAACACCCACTTGGAAAGTCGCACATTCACGCACTGCACAGAGGGCCTGGATGCAAGCCACACGGGTGGTAATAACACAAGTCCTAGCGGGATAAACAAAGAATGTGGAACACTTGCAAAAAAAAAATATGTCAACAACAAAAATCAATTGTAAAATAAAAGTACATACAATACAAGTACACCATTCATTAACTACCTATCAGTAATAACATAGTAATTTTTACAAAACAATAGTGAGTAGCAGCAGTATGTACAGAAGGTGGGCAGGCACGCATCAGACCTTGAGGCGCGCTGCGCACTGCGGGTGTCAGGTGGCGCTCACTTCCTTGTCCAGGTGAGTCTCTATGTCGACACGGCAGATGGGACAGCGCTTGTTGGAGCCCAGCCACTGGTCCACACAATCGATGTGGAACAGGTGCATGCAGGGCAGGCGCCTGCAAGCATCACACACGTCAGCCAAGCACGCCAGCCACGCACACCGGTCTAGCCACGCACACCGCCAAGCCACGCACCTCACGTCCTCACACTCCTCGAACTCCGACAAGCAGATGGTGCACTTCTCCGTCGTGTCCTCCAGGTCTTCCAGCGCCCGCTTCACCTGCAACATGCTCCCTTCAGTCCCGCTTCTCCAAACTTCCTTATTGGCCCCCACCAGCCATTCAATTAGTAGTCATGAGTACATCATTCCTCACAGAAAAAATGTGTAAATACTTTTCTTTTAAAATTGAAATTTCTATACTTGTGCTCTAATCCGATATTTAAAAGAAATGTATCAGTAATTGGGAAGTGGTATTATGTGACATGTGCAAGCTATGAGAGATACACACTCGTCTAAGGGCCAGTAACCTTGGGTACATTACCTACTTTTTGGCATGTTTTAAATAAAGGAAACAAGTTTGTTCAAGTTAGTGGATGTCTCTATAGAGATAACATGGTTGGTAGTTGACTGTACTGGAAACTGGTACACAAGTCAGCAACGGTTATTAACATTCATCACACTGCAGAAAAATATTTTTTGTTTTATAAAGACTCAGTCTCAATAAGGGTTGGCTATTTCATTTTCCTGTCACAACTACTAATTACAGAATTATTCTGTATAATGACTCCACTAGATCTCTTGTCATCGTTCTTGAGTTGCTTGACCCCTGGGCTTCAGCTGCATCGGTCGACCTCGGGACACCTTCAGGGAGCAGTTGCTACTGAGGTCCTGAGAGGAGAGTGTTTCCTCAATGGCTGCAGTTGTGGGCCAATGGAAGTCTTTCTTTCTTATGGTTGGAAGGCATTTTACTGTTTTTGACGTTTCAGGACACCCAACCTCATGATTTAAGTTTTTTTATTTCAGAAAATTAAATTGTAACTGTGGTAAAGCAGCATGCTTTAAATGTAATCAAGCATGTCTTTATTATAATTATTTGCAAATTTTTGTTATATTTCTGGCATGTGCAATTAGCCCTGCAGGAACTTTCACCGATGCACACAAGTGTCTCTGATCTTAGAAAAGGTATACTGGGAATTACAGTCAGCCACACAAGCCAAAAAATGCCTGAAAATGTGCAGTAAGAATATTACTCAAGGAGGTATTTCCACGACCATTAAAGGTCCAGTTTATTCTGATAGACCAGTCAGGACAAACAAAAGCACTTTTGGTTGCGAATTTCATAAAATATGAAACCACTTTTAAGACAAAATAATTTCTGCTTTTTCAGTTATACATTGTTATTATTTCAGGTTCTATGGCTGGACCAACCTGAAATGTAACATGTTATGTAGAGGTCGGCGGGTACCCGTCTTTCCGGGTATTTTTCGGGTAGTTAAATTACCCGTGGCATGGGTCGGGCACTTTTTATAACTGAAAATTTTCGGGTCGGACGTCTAATAAAGAAAAAAAAAATTAAATCTTGGTTAACTTGCCATTGCCGTGTCCTGCTGCCACGGGAAATGACCTGCCGTGTCTATATATTATGCTGATGTATTTTCGATCGAAATTATATCCTATTCGTGCAGAAACAACACTTGAGCTAATAAAACGTAGAAATAAAAAAACAACTCGACACTGAAGGCAGTGTCGTAAGCCCCGTGTTTATATTTTTTTATACCAATAAAAAAATAATTAACACACAATATATTTGCTCAAATAAAAAAAAAAGTGTAGATAAAATAAGCTAGTAGGCCTAAAAACATCGTGCAAAACCTTACGTTTATAGTCGGCAATAATAATTTTAAATCGTAAAATATACATATTTTATAACATGGAAAGTTGCTTTTATTTCTAAACATGTAATAATTTAAGTCTATGCGTGTAAGAGTCCGAGTAATTATAGCAGGAGACAATCTAAAATGCACAAGGGAAAAAGAAAAACGTAAACTCACGAATGTATAAAGGTAACAGGAATGTCGGGAATATTACGTGAGTAGTATACAATAGGGGCTACTGGCGCAGGCTCCAGACGGTGGAGCCGGAGCTGGTGTCCGCCATCTTGGATTGTGACGTCACAGCGGCCATCTTGGATGCGCGTAACGGGACAAGTAGGACATTGACCTTTGACCCTCGAAATCCACCAAAATTGGGCAAAATTCCTCAAACATCGCCAAAATTACAATTTTTTTGAAAAAAAAAATTCTGCCAAAAATTCTCAAAAAATTCCACAAACCAAAAATTTCTCTATTCGAGGGAAAAATTTCCCGTTTCGAGAGAAAATTTCCCGTTTTATTCCTTAAAAATAACAGCAGTTAGAAATGTCCATATGTAGGCTTAAGCATCCATGTCTACAGCCTCCGATAAGCCTCTGACGTCATCATGGATTATGACGTCACCGTTGCAATTTCCGTTACGGTGGCCATCTTAAAATCTTTATTTATTATCCGATTTTAACGAAATTTATTTGAAAATTATAAAAAAATTCAATTAATAAAATTTAAAAAAAATATTTAAAAAACAAACATTAACGACACGGAGTTCGGAGTCCTCGGTTCGAACCCGGTGAGGGCAAAAAAATAAAAAATTGTGACCGATCTTTCCCCCGCGGTGGGTGCTGGCAGACTGACCCCCCACTACTTTTACCAATGCATATATATCTTCACATAGTATGATGTCATGACCGCCATCTTGAAAATCCGTAATTTTTATGTTAGAAAAACGGGAAAAATTATAAAAATCATTAAAAAAAGTAACTAATCGAATGAAATAATAGAAATCTTAAAAACCACTGTTACATGTTTCGTTACGGCCGCCATCTTGTAAATCCGTAATTTTAATGGTAGAGATTCGGGAAAAATTCCAAAATTCATCAAAAAATTAACTCATTAAGGAAATTTTTCATTCCTGTCCTTGGTTTGATCCCTGGACAATACAAAAAAACTTTAATTTAAAAAAAAAAAAATTTTATTACATAAATTCTACACAACTACAAGTACAAAAAAATACACAGACAAATTACCAAAGTTTCGTGGATCTCTCGATTCAAAGTCTTCTTACTATATGGACTAAGTCCTTTACATGACTTTAAATGTCTATTCAGTTTATCAGGTCGACATATTGGTACACCACAATTTTCACACAAAGACAAATTATCAACTTCATTAAAAGGACAGTGATATATTTCGTGTCGTTAAGCACTTTGAATATTTGCCAATGTTTTGTTACAAAATATACAGCTTGATTCCGATGAATGTACAGCCAGTCTATCACAACTCCTGAGGTGCCGTTTTAATCTTCCATAGAGTATAAACTTGCTTAAACATCTGTTGCACTGATATTTAATGCGTTCAGAGTTACTACTACAATTGTGTATTACATAATCCCGTAATTACAAGTTTTTGATCTTCTCACAGTACGTGCAGTCGGGTGAATGGAATACCGCTGGATGCTCCTTCCTTCATCAATGGCACTGGAACTGTTGACAACCATTGTAACACTGCTGACATGTTAACTTCTGAAGCCTTTGAGGTCTGCTCTGTGGAAGATGTTGCACGCGTCAAAATCTCCTGCTGTGCTGAGAGAGCAGGTGTAGCTGTAGACGTCGTTGTAATCGTGCTCTGCACTGATGATGGTAGACCTTCGATCCAGGTTGGTGTAGATAGTGGTAATGATGCCATCGAGTTCTCAAGAATAGCTAGATACAGGTCTATTATGTTATACAAGGCTAACTGCCCCGATCCGTTCATCACCGCAGCCAGAGACTGACTGAAGTCCATATCACCAGGGTCTCACTTATATAGTCTCATCAGCTGGTACAACACAAGAGTCAAAACAATAACCATGTTCATTATACTCGCACTTAACTTTCTCGGAGCATTATTTTATAATGAAGATGTAAGCTATCAAGACGTGAAATTAGTTTTTTGCACTTATTGCACTGAAATTGTATTCTTTAAACATTATTAGAACAACTGCTTCTTTCATGTCTGCGAACATTTGAGGTGATAGTAAATGATGGGTCACAGTATTTGCACTGACGCAATGTACGCTCTTCATTAGTTGAAGTATCCATTGCTGATGATGAAACTTCGGATGATGGTGGTATCACATCTGTTGAAATCTCCTTCAATGTTGACGTCGTCGTCGCCAACGGGATCTGCACCTTCTCCGTCATAGCTGTCGTCAAGGTTCCCGTAGTCGATGGTACAACCTCCATCGAGTTCGACGTTAAAGACGGTAAAGATGCCATCGAGGTCTCAAGAACAGCTAATTGACACGACTTATGCACCAGAAGAAACAAACTAGGCGATCCTTACACCACCGACGTCAGTAACAAACTGAGCGACCTGCTGTCTAGGACTCGCTTATATACATGCACCGTATGGAATAATACGCTAGTCAAATCAAGAACCATTTACAATAATACTAGAGTCAAATCTACAAATTAAAAAAGAGGATCATATGATCGAAAATAAATTTTATCACTCCAATATACGCCAGGCTCCAAGAGCTACAATTCGCGTCATCAGATCCATCTACATTTTGCTCCTATGCTTCAATTTACCATTAGCTTCAAGTGCTCCAACAGCTCCATCAGCTCCAACACGTAATGTCCGCAATGTACGCGCAATACATGCAATTTACGTGCAATAAATGTCATGATCACACAGTACACACAGGAAACGGAACGTACACACAATACACACAGGAAACGGAACGTATACACACAGTACACAAAGGAAACGGAACGTACACACAGGAAACAGAATGTACACACAGTACACACAGGAAACGGAACGTATACACACAGTACACACAGGAAACGGAACGTACACACAGAAAACGGAACGTACACACAGTACAAAGAGGAAACTGAACGTACACACAGTATAAACAGGAAACGGAACGTATACACAGTACACACAGGAAACGGAACGTACGCACAGGAAACAGAACGTACACACAGTACACACAGGTCACGGAATGATCACACATACAGTAGCGGAAACACACAGGCTTAGTTGGAAATCAGAATACAAGAAATAAAAACATTCAATTTTTACTTTCAATATTTAATTACTTCTCAACATTACAAAAATACAAGTAAAAGAAGCCATTATTGTATGTAGCCAACTTTCCTCAGTTCTTTGAGTATGAAGGATATTTCTTTGATGCACGAATAGTTTCCTGCACAAAGCGAGCCATGTAGAAGTCTTAGCCGGTCTACCAATATGTTTGGATCTTTCCATGATGTGTAATCAATCTCTTCTACCACCATCTTACTTGCTGGTTTATTATAAATACTTTTAATATCACAATCTTCCCAGTGATCATAATAAGCATTATCAGATTTATTTATTATAACACGACGTTTCCATCGTTTCGGTCTTAGGACATCGCCACATTCTTCGATCTTGTCAGCTCTAGGTGCTTCATCACAGTCTATGCCTTTGTCAACAGCCTCAGAGTCACTGTAACAATCACTGTAGAAGACATCCTCTTCACCCAGATTACCGTATGAATTCTCTATCGATGATGTCGAAGTGTCTTCATCGTCTTCATGCTTCCTTTTTAGGAGTCCATCATTTTTACAAAGAATGGAGGATCTACTGAATATAGGCTTGAATGTATTCTCACTTTTCACGGTGTTGATACTTCCATTAGTTTCAGTCTTCCCGAAGCCATTAGCATCCTTCAATTTATATTCTTCCTCACGATCGGGTGAGCTAATACCATCACGCTCAGGACAAGGAAAATTATTGTCGTAATGCAGATCACTCTTCTTTAGTCTAGTGGATCCATCGGTGTCCTCTATGCCGTAAGTAGTCTTGACTTTACATGTTCTACCATGTCTTTTTAAGCTGTCAATTCGTGTTAACAACCTGCTACAACGATTACAGCTTAACATGTTGCGTAGTGGGTTTCTAGCACAATCATTCTTCTCATGACGTCTAGCATTCCTTCTCATGACAAAGTCCTTGCCACAGTATCTACAGCGGATTCCTTCCGATTCAGCTGCAGATAACAAACCATGATCCATGGTAGCTTCTGTGTCTAATGTTAGATACAAACTGTCAGTTTTCTCCAATTGGAACCATTTCTTAAATAGAATTTTTAAAATTTTCATCAGCGAGAGTTAAGTTATCTAATGCAAAGCAAATTGATGCAAGTAGTTCTGGCTGTCATCAACAGATGTCGCCACGTGTTGCTTGCAGGTAAATAATATCTATTTCATTAATGTGGGATGCGGAACGCTCACTATCGATCGCTAAGACTACTTACGGCATAGAGGACACCGATGGATCCACTAGACTAAAGAAGAGTGATCTGCATTACGACAATAATTTTCCTTGTCCTGAGCGTGATGGTATTAGCTCACCCGATCGTGAGGAAGAATATAAATTGAAGGATGCTAATGGCTTCGGGAAGACTGAAACTAATGGAAGTATCAACACCGTGAAAAGTGAGAATACATTCAAGCCTAAATTGTGTAGATCCTCCATTCTTTGTAAAAATGATGGACTCCTAAAAAGGAAGCATGAAGACGATGTAGACACTTCGACATCATCGATATCGAATTCATACGGTAATCTGGGTGAAGAGGATGTCTTCTACAGTGATTGTTACAGTGACTATGAGGCTGTTGACCAAGGCATAGACTGTGATGAAGCACCTACAGATGACAAGATCGAAGAATGTGGCGATGTCCTGAGACCGAAACGATGGAAACGTCGTGTTATAATAAATAAATCTGATAATGCTTATTATGATCACTGGGACGATTGTGATATTAAAAATATTTATAATAAACAAGCAAGTAAGATGGTGGTAGAAGAGATTGATTACACATCATGGAAAGATCCAAACATATTGGTAGACCGGCTAAGACTTCTACATGGCTCGCTTTGTGCAGGAAACTATTTGTGCATCAAAGAAATATCCTTCATACTCAAAGAACTGAGGAAACCTGGCTACATACAATAATGGTTTCTTTTACTTGCATTTGTGTAATGTTGAGAAGTAATTAAATATTGAAAGTAAAAATTTAATGTTTTTATTTCTTGTATTCTGATTTCCAACAAAGCCCGTGTGTTTCCGCTACTGTATGTGTGATCATTCCGTTTCCTATGTGTACTGTGTGTATGTTCCGTTTCCTGTGTGTACGTTTTGTTTCCTGTGTGTACTGTGTGTACGTTCCGTTTCCTGTGTGTACTGTGTGTACGTTCCGTTTCCTGTGTGTACTGTGTGTATACGTTCCCTTTCCTGTGTGTACTGTGTGTATACGTTCCCTTTCCTGTGTGTACTGTGTGTATACGTTCCGTTTCCTGTGTGTACTGTGTGTACTGTGTGTATATGTTCCGTTTCCTGTGTGTACTGTGTGTACGTTCCGTTTCCTGTGTGTACTGTGTGATCATGACATTTATTGCACGTAAATTGCATGTATTGCGCGTACATTGCGGACATTACGTGTTGGAGCTGATGGAGCTGTTGGAGCACTTGAAGCTAATGGTCAATTGAAGCCTAGGAGCAAAATGTAGATGGATCTGATGACGCGAATTGTAGCTCTTGGAGCCTGCCGTATATTGGAGAGATAAAATTTATTTTCGATTATATGATCCTCTTTTTTAATTTGTAGATTTGACTCTAGTATTATTGTAAATGGTTCTTGATTTGACTAGCGTATTATTTCATACGGTGCATGTATATAAGCGAGTCCGGACAGCAGGTCGCTCAGTTTGTTACTGACGTCGGCGATGTAAGGATCGCCTAGTTTGTTTCTTCTGGTGCATAAGTCGTGTCAATTAGCTGTTCTTGAAACCTCGATGGCATCTTTACCGTCTTTAACGTCAAACTCGATTGAGGTTGTACCATCGACTACGGGAACCTTGACGACAGCTACGACGGAGAAGGTGCAGATCCCGTTGGCAACGACGACGACGTCAACATTGGAGGAGATTTCAACAGATGTGATACCACCATCATCCGAAGTTTCATCATCAGCAATGGATACTTCAACTAATGAAGAGCGTACATTGCGTCAGTGCAAATACTGTGACGCATCATTTACTATCACCTCAAATGCTCACAGACATGAAAGAAGCAGTTGTTCTAATAATGTTAAAAGAATACAATTTCAGTGCAATAAGAGCAAAAAACTAATTTCACATCTTGATAGCTTACATCTTCATTATAAAAAAAATGCTCCGAGAAAGTTAAGTGCGAGTATAATGAACATGGTCATTGTTTTGACTCATGTGTTGTACCAGCTGATGAGACTATATAAGTGAGACCCTGGTGATATGGACTTCAGTCAGTCTCTGGCTGCGGTGATGAACGGATCGGGGCAGTTAGCCTTGTATAACATAATAGACCTGTATCTAGCTATTCTTGAGAACTCGATGGCATCATTACCACTATCTACACCAACCTGGATCGAAGGTCTACCATCATCAGTGCAGAGCACGATGACAACGACGTCTACAGCTACACATTCTCTCTCAGCACAGCAGGAGATTTTGACGCGTGCAACATCTTCCACAGAGCAGACCTCAACGGCTTCAGAAGTTAACATGTCAGCAGTGTTACAATGGTTGTCAACAGTTCCAGTGCCATTGATGAAGGAAGGAGCATCCAGCGGTGTTCCATCACCCGACTGCACGTACTGTGAGAAGATCAAAAACTTGTAATTACGGGATTATGTAACACACAATTGTAGTAGTAACTCTGAACGCATTAAATATCAGTGCAACAGATGTTTAAGCAAGTTTATACTCTATGGAAGATTAAAACGGCAACTCCGGTTTAGGGTATTTGATTGTAGTGAAAATATTGATTAAATGTTGTTAGCTTTACAGTAATCTTTCTTCAAAACCTATTTAGCCAACGCATTATTCAGAAATATATATGATTATTATAAGTAATCATTAATAAAATAATTAAATTCTCATGTTTGACCACGTGATTGAATACGCACGGGATTGGCTGAATCTGGTGTGACGTCACCTGCTTGTAAACAGTAAATGTCAGTCGAAGTTTTGTACGGTGTAGAAGTGTAAAAGTAACGAAAACAAGCGTACCCGTATGTATTCGTTACTATAACAATTAGTAGTCGTTACTATCGTATCACGTTACGTTACTCGCTACTTTTGATACCGCATAACATGCTATGTTATGTTGCAGCAACGAATTGAGTCGTATTGCGTACGGGTACAGTATGCCGTCGCGTAAATAATAATAAATAGAATATAAAAAATTAACAATATTTGATAATTAACAGTTTTTGTTAACCAAGAAACAATTAAATCTGTATTAGAGCGGTTTTATTATATTATTTCTTTTAAGATAAAAACAAAATACATGAAAATACGCGATAATAAAAAACAAAAACCGTACATATTTCTAATTTGTAAAAAAAAAACTTTCTTATAAACAGTAAAAAACTTGGACGACGAATTTCCAAATTATACTTTACTTAATACACAAACATCGTTTTTTGTAACGAAAATTCATCGAAAATGCGCGCGTATGTGTAAAACATAGGAAAAATGCGCTTAACGAAATGCATTCGTGTGAAACGTTTTGTTACTCGTTACTAGATGGCACACCCGTTACTCAGTACCGAATACATACGGTTTGCTACAGGTCTAGTACGGTGCATCGGTGTTTTCTTCAAGGTTTTTTCGTCATATTAACTAATATTCTTATCTAATGCTGACTAAAAGTAAGAAATTATTTTAATTGTTAGAAAAAATACGATGGAGACCAACTTCATTAAAGCTGACAGTGGAAACCTCCCGAGAATATACGCAATAATGGTCGGAGTATGTTTTAAAAACAATCTCAATTTTTATGCTGCAGAATTAAAAAACGTGAAAGTAGCGTTGAAAGTGTTATTATAATTGATGATAATATCCTTTTAAATAATTAAGTAAATTATAAAAGCCTAAAAACATTTTATTATTGTAAACATTTTATATAATGTTGACAGATTGATTGGATTGACCATTCAAAAACAAAAGTAGGGCTCCCGTCCGAACAAATTTAAAGCGAATAAAAATGAACTGAAGTATGTATTTCAATGTATATAGATATAAAATTATTCACCAAATTATCGTTTTGTGAACCACAGTTATGTCAACATTTTTTTAATAGGTAAGAGTTCCGTATCGCGTATCCAAATTGATCTCTTGCTATGGATGGCATGATCCTGTACATTTTTGTTACTGTGGTACATAATTTTTCTGTTTTAGTTTGTCGAAAGATCCTGGACATAATCAAAATTTGTGATAAAATAATGACTAATGGTCGTAAGTTGAATGCACGATATATTTCACTTTTTATTCAAATCAAGATCATAATTCATTGGTATATCACAAGTTTTTGTTTTATGCAGTATATTTCCACGTACTAAATTTAAACATCAAGCAACATGTACCACAGGATAAATAATTATAGGATCATGCCACTAGGAGTAAGGGATAAACCTGGATACGTAATACGGAACACATGAAAGCATTAGTACTTGCTGCTATATCTTTCGGGTCTCTGCGAGCAAGCATTAACCACTTTTTACGAATCTTACAGTTCTTCGGAATGCTCACAAATATTTTCTCCGGTGTTTTAACAGACGTGTTAGTGCATTGTGGCACTACGCATCATTTGTAAGCCATTTCACATAACAGTAAGAATATCAAAGTTCTCACTAGCCGCATTGCGACGTGAAAGCTGACAGTTTGTTTACAAGCATGTGACGTCATGACATCAGGTGACCTGCAAACATGGCGTCTCACCGTTTTGGCGGCTTTTTTATTCATTTAAACTTTGATGGTGATTTTCATAGAAAATAGATAACTTCACAAAGAATTAATCAAATTACTTAGGTATTATGTTATAATGAACAATTTTAGACATTTACCTAAAACCTGTCAAATACCCTATTGTGATAGACTGGCTGTACATTCATCGGAATCAAGCTGTATATTTTGTAACAAAACATTAGCAAATATTCAAAGTGCACAACGACACGAAATATATCACTGTCCTTTTAATGAATTTGATAATTCGTCTTTGTGTGAAAATTGTGGTGTACCAATATGTCGACCTGATAAACTGAATAGACATTTAAAGTCATGTAAAGGACTTAGTCCGTATAGTAAGAAGACTGTTTGAATCGAGAGATCCACGAAACTTTGGTAATTTGTCTGTGTATTATTTGTACTTGTAGTTGTGTAGAATTTATGTAATAAAAGTTTTTTTTTTTAAAAGAACTTGCGGTGTTTTTATTATCTCAAACCTGTCACTTTTGTGGTACTTTTTAAAATTAAAGTTGTTTTGTATCGTCCAGGGATCGAACCAAGGACAGGAATCAATAATTTCCTTATTGAGTTAATTTTTTGATGAATTTTGGAATTTTTCCCGAATCTCTACCATTAAAATTACGGATTTACAAGATCGCGGCCGTAACGAAACATGTAACAGTGGTTTTTAAGATTTCTATTATTTAATTCAATTAGTTACTTTTTTTAATGATTTTTAAAATTTTTCCCATTTTTCTAACATAAAAATTACGGATTATCAAGATGGCAGTCATGACGTCATACTAGGTGAAGATATATATGCATTGGTAAAAGTGGTGGGGGGTCAGTCTGCCAGCACCCACCGCGGGGGAAAGATCGGTCACCATTTTTTATTTTTTTGCCCTCACCAGGTTCGAACCGAGGACTCCGAACTCCGTGTCGTTAATGTTTGTTTTTTAAATATTTTTTACTAAAATTTTTTAATTGAATTTTTTTATATTTTTTAAAAAAAAAAATTCGTTAAAATCGGATAATAAATAAAGATTTTAAGATGGCCACCGTAACGGAAATTGCAACGGTGACGTCATAATCCATGATGACGTCAGAGGCTTATCGGAGGCTGTAGACATGGATGCTTAAGCCTACATATGGACATTTCTAGCTGCTGGTATTTTTAAGGAATAAAACGGGAAATTTTCCCTCGAAACGGGAAATTTATCCCTCGAAAAGAGAAATTATTGGTTTGTGGAATTTTTTGAGAATTTTTGGTGATTTTTTTTTTTTCAAAAAAATTGAAATTTTGGCGATTTTTGAGGAATTTTGGGCAAATTTTGCCCAATTTTGGTGGATTTCGAGGGTCAAAGGTCAATGTCCTACTTGTCCCGTTACGCTGTGTCCCGTTACGCTCATCCAAGATGGCCGCCGTGACGTCACAATCCAAGATGGCGGACACCGGCTCCGGCTCCACCGCCTGGAGCCTGTGCCAGTAGCCCCTATTGTATACTACTTACGTGCCTGCTTGTCTGATACTGTTTTTATGTCACAACTTAGCCGAAAAATACTGGTACGAGACATAAACTTCACAAGATAAAATGAGCGGAGTATTGGTAATTGTTTTATACGTATTTTATAATTTCGGAAGTATTGTACAGTTGACGCATATTTTTATACTAACCATTAATTTCTGGGGATCTTAAATAATTAATTATTGGTATCAAGACATCAAGATGAACGTAAACTTGAATATGTCACGGCAGCGAGAAAACTGGTGTGTATACCAATAAACTGGTATTATAACTGGACAAAACTGGTACATGGGAGGCGGAGCTTATATTGTTTCCGCTACACTCGCATATATTGGAACTACAAACAATCATTTCAGACGAAATCTCACTCTGGCGAGGCAGCCAGTGGGAAACTAAAATCGCGCGACTCGACACCCAGGATGGAAGTGCCTGGACAATGACGAAGCGGATTTTAAATAAATCGGACAAAATTTCGCCTCTTGAAACAAACAATGGCGTAGTTTTTCAGCCCCGTGATAAGGCACAAGCTTTCGCCGACACACTGGAAGCAGCATTCCAGCCCAACATGCAGCCCTGCGATAGGATATTCACGGCGCAAATTTACCGCGAACTCCGTGTTAAATTGCGACTGCCCACAACCTCTGAGCCATTACTTACACAGGCTGTGGGGGAACTTTAACTTAATGCCCCACTTGGGTTGTCAATTTAATATGTGCGGAAACTTTTCTCTCACGCACACACTTAAAATGTTGGGCTGTGTATAGGCCCCACTGGGGGTAGCTGATTAAATATGTAGAGCTACTTCTACTTAGTGCCCCACTTCTATGGAGACGTACATACATATAACACGTTGGGCTGTGTTAAAACTGTGTAGAGGAAATAATATTAATTGTGTGGCTCTCCACTGGCAAGTAATGTTGTCAAGTAGGCCACAGTTAGGTATTAACCAAATAGGTACAAACATACATAAATATACACTGGGATAGATGACACTATAAATAACATAACACAACACTCAAATAAAAATATATAATTATTTATTTCAAATGAAAAATGGGTTCAAAGATTACTCTTATTAATTGTATTTCTTAAATTAATAATTATATTCAAAACAACCTAACTGGTACTTGACCTCATATAACTGAAATAAATTTCAATTACCAGGAGTTATGGTGCGCACATTTAGGTTTTCACAAAAGTCTTAATTCGGGTTCGTAGAAACTACACAGTTTTAATTTATGTCTTTAGGGATCTTAAATCAATTTACCTCGGCTAGTAAGGTTCAAAACGTCGTCGGTAGAGCTCAGAGCCTCTCAACCTATAGAACTTCTGAGTCAGAAAAATAGTGTGTAAAATCGTTAAATTTATCTTGAAATATTACTAGAATCGTAAATAATGTCAATTTACTTCATAAAATCAATGTTTATATTATTTTCTGGCGACGATGTGACGTAAAAACGGGAGTTGCGTGACGAGTGCATCAGTATAGGACACAAATTCTTGGCACTTTTATTTTACTCACGTTTTGCACTCCTATATTATTTATCTTTTTAGATAAATCCTATTTTTGTATCTAGACTCCCTAATGATACATAATTATCATCCACTATCCGGGATGCCTAGTGCTAGATAGCTAATTCGAAGGATTTTGTATCGCCGACGTCACGAAGTTACAGCTCTCTTAGCTGGCCATTGTAGAACTCTCTTTTTACTAACTTCTTAAATTAAGCCAGTACAACTTAACTTTCAAATGGCGGCCTGTGATTGGCCGAAAACCAAAATCAGTTACTTAATTTCCTCAATAAAACGTGAAATCCGCATGCAACAATAGCGCGGATTACAAAATTTCACGTACAATTTAAATAAAAAATTATTAAATAATAATTTACATTATAAATAACGGCGTTAATTTTACCGTTTACCGTCTTAAAGTTCATTTAGTCCTTAGAGGGGTATCAACAATACCTATTTCAAATAGTCCGGTAAAAATCCAAAGAGTCACTTTTCCGTAGATACACATAAAAATAAATTACCGTTTCTGAAAATAAATAACATTAGACATAGAGCAAACAAAATAAATAAATCATAAATACATAATAATTAAACTGTCAAAACAAATAACATGTTGCAGTACAAGGCGCAAGAAATAAAGCGCGCGATCAAAAAAATGAAGCCGCGAAAAGCTCCCGCGAATGACGGCATACAGGCTGTTGTTCTCAAACAACTCCCGAACGAAACACTTGAATATCGAGCCGAGTGCATAAATGCAATGTTTCGGTTAAATATTTTTCCCTCACAGTGGAAAGAGGCTAGAGTTATAGTCTTCCACAAGCCAGGTAAAAATAAAACACTGCCACAGAATTACAGACCTATCAGTCTGCTAAGTACTGTGTCTAAAGTCGTGGAGAGTATTATACTACACAGACTTAATTTACACATTCACGAGAATAACATACTGCCGAATGAACAATTCGGCTTTCGCAGTACACACTCGACAGTACATCAGCTCGTGCGCCTGACTGAAGAAATCACAAGCGCATTTAACGTACATGATTACGTAGTCGCTACGTTTATAGATGTAGAGAAAGCCTTCGACAGAGTATTCCATGCGGGGCTAATCTACAAACTCTACCAAACAGGAATTCCAGACTGTTATATTAAACTAGTCGCGTCCTATTTAGCAGACAGAACCTTTAGAGTATCTACTGAAGGAGCTCTATCAGACATAAAACAAATAAGAGCAGGTGTACCGCAGGGAAGCATCTTAGGCCCTGTACTCTTTAATATATATGTCAGTGACATCCACGCCCCGCACACCGACTAGTAAAGCTGGGCTGTTATGCAGATGACACAGTGCTGTAAAGCAGGTCCCACAACCTCCGGCTAGCTACCAACAGACTGCAAGTCGCGCTCACTGAGTTCGAACAATGGTGCACGACTTGGCGTATATAAGTAAATACAACGAAATCAGAGGTTATTGTATTTACTTGTAAAAATTTCCCGCCTGTAGAACACAGGCCACAAATACGTTTGTTTGACGAACAAATACTGCATAAGGATGTAGTGAAATATCTAGGTGTTCACATGGATAGGAAACTACTCTGGCGCAATCACATTGACACTAGGCGAGCGCAAGCGCAGGCTAGGATCAGTGCACTCTACCCAGTAATGAGTAGACGATGCGGCAGCAAGGTAAAAACCGGCCTACTGCTGTACAATGCTCTAATACGCCCAATAATTACGTATGCAGCCCCAGTCTGGGCAACAGCTGCCCCCACACAAGTAGGTGTATTTGGTTCATATGAGGACAGGGGAGGGGGGAGGGGGATTCGGGGATTCAAGGCGGCCATCTTGGATGACGTCACTTCCAGCGGCCATCTTGGATGACGTCACTTCCGGCGGCCATCTTGGATTACTTCACTTCCGGCGGCCATCTTAGATTGCGTCACTTCCGGCGGCCATCTTAGATTGCGTCCCTTCCTGCGACCATCTTGGATTACGTCACTTCCGGCGACCATCTTGGATTACATCAAGTCCGGTGGCCATTTTGTTTTCTACAACATTCCTCTATTTTGAGTTTCGTCCGCCATCTTGAAAATCTTTATTTATTATCCGATTTTAATGAAAAAAAATTTAAATTTTAAAAAATTAAATAATCAAAATTTTAAAATAAAATTAAAAAAATATTATTTAATAAAATTTTAATTAAAAACCTACGTATCGAACACCCCACTCCTCTAAATTACAAGTACATCATCTAGCACCCCCACCCCTCTGTTACAATGGCATCGTCATCGAACACCCCACTCATTCATGTTACAATTTTTCATTACATCCACCATCTTGGAAAATCATAATTATTAACTTAGAAAATCAGGGAAAAAAATATATACCATCGTTGTCTGCTGGAGGGACCATCTTATTTAGTGGAGACTGCCATCTTGATTTCATCTGATGGATGTCGTCATCGGCTGTAGGTTTATAAAGTATGTTAGTGTATGTAAGGTCGAGTTACAATTCTCTACCAACATTGTTATGAACCTTATAGACCAAAATCCACAGAATCCACAAAATCCACAAAATCCACAGTCATTTTGTTGTTGTAACCGACAGTTTTTTCTTAAAGTCTTATCACTTATAGGTTTTAACTAAAATATATGTTATCAATACTATCGTTGTGGATGCGTTAGTTAAAGTAATGATAATTTAAAAAAAACATTTATTACTCCATCTTAGCTGGCCAAAAAATTTTCAGAGTCCTAACTCACAAGTAATAATCTCTTCTCATGTTTGCGTACACGTGTTTTAAAGCTGCATGGAAGCAGATATTTTTAATGTCTGCGTTCAATTTCACTTTTATAAACAAGTTCATGTTTGCGTACATGTGTTTAAAAGCTGCATGGAAGCAGATATTTTTAATGTCTGCGTTCAATTTCACTTTTATAAACAAGTTCATGTTTGCGTACTCGTGTTTTAAAGCTGCACGGAAGCAGATATTTGTAATGTCTGCGTTCAATTTCACTTTTATAAACAAGTTCATGTTTGCGTACTCGTGTTTTAAAAGCTGCATGGAAGCAGATATTTTAATGTTTGTGTATAATTACATTTCACCATTCTGTAAGACATTTATAAGTATCAGTACCTCGTGGGATATAGGTTCTATATTAAAAATAATAAACAATATGTAGGTAAAATTGTATTTATTAAATTAAGAACATATTTTACACAACAAAAATGGAGCAAAAACAAAAACTACACATAAAAAAACTGAAACTTTACAACAAAAATGGAAACTATAAATCAAAAACATAAACTGTACAGCAAAAACAGAAAAACTATACAACAAATGGAAACAACTACCAAACTGCCAAACTATTTAAATCAAAAACTATTTACAGAAAAAAAATTATTCGCCGCCTCCAACATATCCGTGGGGTACTGTGTGGATACCATCTTCGCAGATCAGCCGTTTGTCGTCCTCCCACGTTATGGCCAGCTTATTGCTGTACTCAGTATAGAGTATGTGCTGATGGGAGCGAATTGCTCTAACGCCTGCCCTCATTGTGCGGTGGTCTTGCAGGGCTTCCAGGTAGTCATCGAATGTTATGTGGTTTTTGACCACACATCGCTGGATGCCCTTGGCCTTTTTCTCGCTCTTACCACCACACCTGTAGGCGTAGAGTTTGGCCCGTAGGCTTACAAACTCCTCCATCACTTCTCCCCCACATTCATCTTTGAATTTACCGACAACTTTCTTGTTGAGGGGGGAGAAGCATGGGTGGTCGGAAGGGTAGCAGCTGGTGTCGAATTTAGCCATCAGTGTAGGGTCGGCTTTGAGGTCTGAGTAAAAGTCTGTTGTCTGGATCTCATACACAAAACTGTCTGTATCCATATACATCAGGTGAATATTGTCATGGTAACGGGGTTTCATGGTATTGTAGTGGAAGTCGTACATGAGAGTCTTTGAAAGATCTAGTACGGCCAGTCCGGCATAGATCGGCTTGTCGAAAATGATGGTCTCGTGATTAAGGTGGACTAGAGACAAATTCGGTTCGTACATTGTACGGTCCTTGAAGGACGGACGACACACCAACTTCTTGAACCTCTTCTCAGAGCACACCAACTCCATTTTGAGCCTCCGCCTTTTATTTTCCATCAGTTTACCAAATGTCGAGTTCACAGCGAGCTTAAAGAACTCCTTCTCGAACTCGTTGGCTGCTGCTTTCCGCTTGTTGGTATTCAGCCGAATATAGGGCTCCAACCATGCCGACTGCTCAAACTGCAGGACTCGATGTATCTTAGTCACTCTCAGCCCATGAGATACCGCTTGCTGGAGGTTTTTGTAGTGGACAATGTAGTGCTCTTTATTTTCAAGTGTTGTCATCAACTTTGATTGATTTGAGCCGGGCGGACACTGATTTATGGGGAGAAATGGCAGGTCTTTATGACTTTCATGGAGCTCGGGAGGGTACTCCACATCACACTCAATAATGTAGCCTGTAGGAGAATCATCTGGGACAGACACGACATCAATTGATGTGTCTGCCCATTGGAAATGCCGAATTGGAAGCGGCAGAGACATCGCCCACCCGTACAAATTATTTGCATCAATGTACTCCAGGAATGTGGATGGCTTGGATGCATCATATGTCTCAGGTATGTAGGAGTTATTGGCTACGCAATGACGTTTAATGCTTTGCGCTACTCCCCCCCTAATACCAGCCTCCACAAACATGTACATATCATAATCGGTAAGAAGCTCTAGCTGTACGCCTGTGGTTCGAAGCATCGCATCGAAAGCGAACCCTGGACAAGAAACATAGTGAGACGGATCTAGGCTGTATGTCTCCAAACATATGGAACGGAAATTCTCGAATACATCCGCCAAAATCAGGACATCTGTCTTTAGATACAAGTCAGCGTACTCCCCCAAAGTAGCACACTGAAACTTGTCCCAGACTTTCACTGCATGAGCGTACTCCATCTCTGAAATCATGGAATCAGTCAGACTATTGTAGAAATCATCGATGGATGGAAGACGAGTATCATCTAGTCGAGCAAAAGAATCCACAAAATCATACGGGAAGACACCCTTGCGGGTAACCAACTCCAACTCATCAGGCGCGAAAAACTCAGTAGTACTTATAAACTTGTCTGCAGGCAAGAACTCAGCGAGCGAAGCAAGACCCCGACTCATAAAACGGAACGTATCGACAAACTGAATGCTGAACTTATCATGTAACTTCTTGGAAAAAGTTATCAGCTTCTCCTCTGAATTCGGAATGATGAAGATGTCTTTACTATCATACCCCAACTTCCTGATAATGAAGTTCTGATCGTATGCCAGGTTGTGGAAGAACACAATCAACTTTTTCGGTCTGCGCCTGAGAAGGTTGCAGTCATTACATGCAGGCCCAATAAATTCGCCGGTGAAGTGATTGTGGTCACGAACTTTCTTTACAGTTCCTCCGAACTTTCCTCCACAGTAGCAACAACACCTTGCTTGCAGAAAAGCAGTGTTTTGTGCATGTGTGAGCGGAGTCATAGGAACAGACGTAGAAAATATTTTCTGTACGTCATGTCCAATCTCCACAATGCGGGATATGAACTTATCCTCTGCGTCACAACCGCGATACAATTCAGGCTCTGATGGAAGTGCTGAAGTGAGGTGTGCAGGAATGATGGTATTATCAGCTTTCACGTAAATACAGTAGCTGTATGCTTTATGCTTTTGGTACTGCAGCGTGTATGACTCATCAGTATTCGGGTGACATGTATGGATTTTCTCTAGAATAGCTTCAAAGTCGCAATATACCACGATGGGCATCTTATCACTGTGATGGAAGTTTTTGAACTTCAGAACAGGTGGCTGGCCGTTTTGATCGGGCGATGGCATCTCCATCCTAACAGCAGCATGCTGTTTGCAGAGCTCACGGTGTTTTTCCAAACACTGAAGACCAGTGAGCCCGCTAACCCTACCCCGATCATCGTAATGCTTGAAGCATCTTTTACAAACATGAATAGCATCATGATGTGTAGTGATTTGGGACCGAACCAGAGCAGAAAAATTAGTGATGTAGGTGAAATGGGATGAATCGTCATTGACCAAGAGCAGAAGATCGAAATGATGTTCTTTTTCTTCAGGAGCGACTCGTGCAGGAACAACATTCAGATTCTCGTCGATACTGTAGATGTTGATGGAGACTCCGGGGTTCTGTTTTTCAAACAGTGGTATTTGCTTGATTGGAGTAGGGAAGTCAGTGTTGTTGAAGTTGAACTTCCCCTCCAAGTCATGGTAGCGCTGGTTGACACGTTCAGGATGCTCACCTTCCACGTACTTCACAAGAATCGACCACTTAAAGCACATGTGGTCTTCGAGGTTTTGCGGATTTATCACTGCGTATTTGTCTTTGATGGAAGTAGGTAATTCGATGTAGGAGCTGGCACGGAGTGGATCGAGCTTGTTGATTCTCAACTGTAGTCGCTTAACGGCCGACAAAGTCCATCCGGACCCCTTACCCATGTAGTCTTCCTCCTCCTTGCAGATCTTAGAGATGGACTCGGTAACTGCCTCCTCCACCTCATGAACTGCGTAGAGGGGGACATTCATGGTTTTGAAGGCCCTCTTGTCTTCACAGGCATCTACGGGTTTTTTGTAGGCGCACTCGAGCACGATATTGAATTTGAGAGGTCCGTTCTCTTCAATCTCCTCCACAAGTTGGTTGATTATTTTGTTCTTGATGGAGTCCAGGTACGTACAAATATCCTTGGCAGAACTTGACGTATTTTCTGCCACGTACGTCTTCAAGTTACCCTTGAAACCCACTTCGGCGGTGATGAAGCCGTGGGTATTGGCCAAACCAGTCCCGGTCACCACCTTTGTTCGGCTGGTCGAAGGCTTGGGCGTAACTGCAGGCTTAACTGCTACCATCCTCTGCTTCTTTGTTGGAGGCGGAGCAGGCCCCTTGCATACCTTGATGTGGGCTTTTAACTTATCAGCCCTGGCGAACTCCTTAGCACAGTTGTCGCAGGTATGTGATATGCGGTTTGGGTTAAGACCGCAAGCCGACTTCTCATGGCGTCTTGCAAAATCAGCACGGGCGAAGGCCTTGTAGCAGAAGCTACACCGCATGCCTGATGTCGTAGCGACAGCTCCAGCACATGATGCAAGGTGCTGCTGCATCTTATCGCTGCGTGCGACCATCTTTCCACATAGGTGGCACTGTTGGTGGTCACGATGCTGGTTCTCAGCACACTGACGCTCGTGCCGGTAGCGGTTGTGGCCTGCCGTGAATGTAGCAGAGCAGAAACGGCATTTCTGAACGGTAGACGCCATCATCACGACACTCGGTAGACTGGTCTCAACGTACGGAACACACAACGGTAGCTCGACGCACGGAGAACTATAACAAAAGAATTAAGAATACAATGTAGCTAGATGTTAACACGAAAAAGTTGCAAACATAACCTCAAAACTCTATCCCTCAAGCTTATTAACCTAAACTGATAGCAATGTAACTAAATAAAAAAGTTACAAACATAACCTTAAAGCTCTAGCACTCAAGCTTACTAACCTAAACTACTAGTAATGTTACTAAATAAAAAAAGTTGCAAACATAACCTCAAAGCTATTCCTTCATGTACAATCCTAAAAATGGTAGAATATTTAAAGTACCTACTCATAAAAGTTAAAGCTGAAAAAGTATTCAATGTTAACTCAAAATGATTGATTACATAACCTCAAAACTACAATAATGCACAACTCAAAAATGCTAGAATATTTAAAGTACTGTTAAAAGTTTAAGCTAAACAATTCCTGGTTACCCATACATAAGTGTACAGAGAAAAAACTAGCTATCAGATAACCTACGAAAAAGCTGAGAAACATAAAAATATTAACGAAACATGTAGCATACCTCAGAAAACGATGAAGTGGAGCTGCAGAAGATGATGTATCGGTGGCGGTAGGAATCGTGGTAGCAGCGAAACTCACACACGAACTAGCTCACTCAAACTCCAAGAACACAATGAAGCTCCGACAGTTAATCCTGGCCTTTTATAGCCTCGGACCTGCCTGTTCTTGGAAAAACATTAGGAACAGAGTATTTCTGTTGTATCCGCCAATAGGAATGTAGTACATGGAAGTACCATTGTCTTCGGAAAAACCCAGCATGACTCATGTGCATGTCGTAGCAGGTCTGTGAGTGGTGGTGGTAGAAATGTAACCTGACAGCCAAACATGGGAAACCACACTCGGGTAAAACCACGAATGACCTAGGTGATTAGAGATTAGGGCGCGAGGCACTGCCTGCATCGTGACTCATCACTCAGGAATGTCATCTCACAGTGTCCAGGGGACCCAAACAATAGACTTGACCGTGCATGTCACAACTGGTACATTAGTCCGCGACTTTGTGGCGCCATGAGGCGCTCATGAATGTCTGAGCCTGCCACCAACAGCTCGTCAAAGTGTCATCACGAAGCACTCGAGCTGCAGTCATGACGCGCATGCTACAACAGGCCCGTTAGTCACCGACTTCGTGGCGCCAATCTGACACTCGGGTAAATGGTAATACTAGTAATGCAAGGAAATAAAAAAAATCGGGTATGTTTAATACATTTATTAAAAGTAAGAACACATTACAAAACTAAAACATTAACAATTTATTCTACATTTATTATGACCAACATTCGTTTATAAATTTTTAGCATTTCATTGCGAACAATCAGTTGAACATCCACAGAATGACACATTTTGCTGATGTTCCAGGAACAAACCCTTTTCACAAACATTTAAGGAGACTTACCTTAAGCTTTCTTTTCATTGGTCAAATAAAACATCTCCCTCTCTTCCCCTTTTACAATGATGCTGCTTCACCATTACGCTAAAATTCTGTAAGACCAAAAAAAAAAAATATACTTCCCTTAAACCTTACGGTAGAAATTTCATCCTAGGATGCTGTTACTGCATCTAGAAATTAAAAATTATATTATCTCATACAGGTTTTATTTACATGTTAGGCTTAACCATCCTACCACACACACACACACACACACACACACACACATGCGTGCGCATGCGTGCACTGAGATGAAATACATACTTGCCCAAATAATGTACTTTTATTTACAAAGGCAACATATTAAAACACATAATATTTAAATTTTGTGTAGATTGGATGGTACCAGAAACCATACTACAAAACGAGCGGACAACACTTGATTCTTTACTATGATTGGGCTGACGGATTGCCTCTGGAATGACCTTGTTACCTTCAACGACTCAGAATTAATACTTTTATCCATCAAAAAACAGCAACAGTTTAACTAAGCAAACATACACCCCACACCCCTCAAAAAATTGTTATTACACAAGGCATTATTTACATGGTAGGAGACCGCACATACGAAGTGCGAAGCTTCAGGTTAGAAATATTGATTAAAATAACTACTAAAGATGCTAATTTGTTTATGAAAAAATTGCACATGAAATACAGACACTTGCTTATTTACACACACATACATACATACATACATACATACACCCTGCATGGCTTCAGAAGTAAGTACGATATTTTGAAAACCACTCAAGACTTACATCTGTTTATGAAAAGGAGCTAAATATTAAAAAAATTCAAAGTTAATTTTAGAGATGAAATATCATGTGCAAGTCCTTGCATGCGAGAAGATTTTATTACGCAATTATCTTCATTTTCCCCAAACCATAGGTCTGATGTCTGGATACCACACAAATCCCACACCTAACATATGCAATACGAGATGACTGCACGCCAGTCCAAGCCCCTGCGCTTAGAGATGAATCTGCACTAGAAGCGTTAGCAAGCATTGCAATTATCTCGCTTCACTAATGCAGATTCACCTCTGACTAGGTAGACCTCCTGAAACAGTAAACATAGGACGGTGAAACACATTAAAATAATGCATTTCAAAATAATTGAATAATATAAAACACTGCATATTTCACGAAAATCACCACGCAATTGACAGCCCTTTCAGTCACAATTCTGCGAATGCTATCACAGAATGCTAGATTTAGAAAGAAAGGATCATTCATTCCTTCATTATGGAACAAAGTAATACATCACATGAAGAGAAACAAAAAAGGCACACACTTCGTTCTTAGACTCGTGCCGCCTCCTTGACAGAGAGAAAAGATTGTACACATAAAATAGTATATATTTCATTTCCAGCGATGAAGCTGTACTAATATCACCTTGACAAGCTTAGATGATCTAGGGAGAGATAAAGTAAATATATTAACAAAAAAAGTCGACTAAAATTCATTTACAAACAAAATACTTAACATTCCTTCGATTACATATTTTTCTCAATTTAATAAATGAGAGAACACAAACATTTGCTTAAATCACTATTTATCAATTTTAAACTCTCTTGTACATCAGGAAAAAATATATTTCATCATTCATTATTAGTTGTAATGTAAAAAATGCAAAACAGTTTCTTTGTGGGATGTGGAATGCTTACTCACGATCGAAAAAAAGAGGGGCTTCGCTGTAACTCAAGGGGAGGGGGGGAAACCATCTTGAAAGTTGAAGTTTCTCATATATTTGGATGTATAGTAATCAAGTAAGTAATAACATTTGGTGGTATAATATCCGTCTGATTAAAGTTTATTTGCTAACATGAATTCACAAATTAAACGAATCTCTGAGTACATTTGCTTATCTTTTTAAAAAAAAAATGCACAGATTGATTGTTTTATCATGAATAACCAGGAGCACACTAAAAAAACAAACGAAATTCTCGCCAATAATAACCAACAGCACACAAACAATAAAAAAAAACCATGTGTCAGTAATAACATGCAGCATGCGGAGAAAATCACCAAAATATTGTCAAGAATAACCATCAGTACATGTAGAATACCAATAAAGTCTTGACATGAAAAAGGCTGAAGTGCACGGAGAAAATCATCAAATGCTCGTCAGGTAAAAAAAGCAGAAGCACATGAAAAAAAACCAACAATATTATAACACAGTAATGTTGAAGCACACGTAGAAATCTATCGAAATTTCATGTGAAAAAATAGGAGCACTCAGAGAAAACTATCAGGGAGAAGATTAAAAACTCATAAATTATCAATTTTTTTAAAAAAGTTCAATTTAAATCCTGCTAGAACTCTCATGTTGCTTAAGCAAAGAGTAAACAAGTCAGCTTGTGAACTCTTTGCTTAAGCAACATGAGAGTTCTAGCACAAGTCAACTTGTGAACTCTTTGCTTAAGCAACATGAGAGTTCTGGCACAATTCGGCTTGTGAACTCTTTGCTTAAGCAACATGAGAGTTCTAGCAGGATTTAAATTGAACTTTTTTAAAAAAAATTGATAATTTATGAGTTTTTAATCTTCTCCCTGATAGTTTTCTCTGAGTGCTCCTATTTTTTCACATGAAATTTCGATAGATTTCTACGTGTGCTTCAACATTACTGTGTTATAATATTGTTGGTTTTTTTTCATGTGCTTCTGCTTTTTTTACCTGACGAGCATTTGATGATTTTCTCCGTGCACTTCAGCCTTTTTCATGTCAAGACTTTATTGGTATTCTACATGTACTGATGGTTATTCTTGACAATATTTTGGTGATTTTCTCCGCATGCTGCATGTTATTACTGACACATGGTTTTTTTTTATTGTTTGTGTGCTGTTGGTTATTATTGGCGAGAATTTCGTTTGTTTTTTTAGTGTGCTCCTGGTTATTCATGATAAAACAATCAATCTGTGCATTTTTTTTTAAAAAAAGATAAGCAAATGTACTCAGAGATTCGTTTAATTTGTGAATTCATGTTAGCAAATAAACTTTAATCAGACGGATATTATACCACCAAATGTTATTACTTACTTGATTACTATACATCCAAATATATGAGAAACTTCAACTTTCAAGATGGTTTACCCCCCTCCCCTTGAGTTACAGCGAAGCCCCTCTTTTTTTCGATCGTGAGTAAGCATTCCACATCCCACAAAGAAACTGTTTTGCATTTTTTACATTACAACTAATAATGAATGATGAAATATATTTTTTCCTGATGTACAAGAGAGTTTAAAATTGATAAATAGTGATTTAAGCAAATGTTTGTGTTCTCTCATTTATTAAATTGAGAAAAATATGTAATCGAAGGAATGTTAAGTATTTTGTTTGTAAATGAATTTTAGTCGACTTTTTTTGTTAATATATTTACTTTATCTCTCCCTAGATCATCTAAGCTTGTCAAGGTGATATTAGTACAGCTTCATCGCTGGAAATGAAATATATACTATTTTATGTGTACAATCTTTTCTCTCTGTCAAGGAGGCGGCACGAGTCTAAGAACGAAGTGTGTGCCTTTTTTGTTTCTCTTCATGTGATGTATTACTTTGTTCCATAATGAAGGAATGAATGATCCTTTCTTTCTAAATCTAGCATTCTGTGATAGCATTCGCAGAATTGTGACTGAAAGGGCTGTCAATTGCGTGGTGATTTTCGTGAAATATGCAGTGTTTTATATTATTCAATTATTTTGAAATGCATTATTTTAATGTGTTTCACCGTCCTATGTTTACTGTTTCAGGAGGTCTACCTAGTCAGAGGTGAATCTGCATTAGTGAAGCGAGATAATTGCAATGCTTGCTAACGCTTCTAGTGCAGATTCATCTCTAAGCGCAGGGGCTTGGACTGGCGTGCAGTCATCTCGTATTGCATATGTTAGGTGTGGGATTTGTGTGGTATCCAGACATCAGACCTATGGTTTGGGGAAAATGAAGATAATTGCGTAATAAAATCTTCTCGCATGCAAGGACTTGCACATGATATTTCATCTCTAAAATTAACTTTGAATTTTTTTAATATTTAGCTCCTTTTCATAAACAGATGTAAGTCTTGAGTGGTTTTCAAAATATCGTACTTACTTCTGAAGCCATGCAGGGTGTATGTATGTATGTATGTATGTATGTGTGTGTAAATAAGCAAGTGTCTGTATTTCATGTGCAATTTTTTTATAAACAAATTAGCATCTTTAGTAGTTATTTTAATCAATATTTCTAACCTGAAGCTTCGCACTTCGTATGTGCGGTCTCCTACCATGTAAATAATGCCTTGTGTAATAACAATTTTTTGAGGGGTGTGGGGTGTATGTTTGCTTAGTTAAACTGTTGCTGTTTTTTGATGGATAAAAGTATTAATTCTGAGTCGTTGAAGGTAACAAGGTCATTCCAGAGGCAATCCGTCAGCCCAATCATAGTAAAGAATCAAGTGTTGTCCGCTCGTTTTGTAGTATGGTTTCTGGTACCATCCAATCTACACAAAATTTAAATATTATGTGTTTTAATATGTTGCCTTTGTAAATAAAAGTACATTATTTGGGCAAGTATGTATTTCATCTCAGTGCACGCATGCGCACGCATGTGTGTGTGTGTGTGTGTGTGTGTGTGTGTGTGGTAGGATGGTTAAGCCTAACATGTAAATAAAACCTGTATGAGATAATATAATTTTTAATTTCTAGATGCAGTAACAGCATCCTAGGATGAAATTTCTACCGTAAGGTTTAAGGGAAGTATATTTTTTTTTTTGGTCTTACAGAATTTTAGCGTAATGGTGAAGCAGCATCATTGTAAAAGGGGAAGAGAGGGAGATGTTTTATTTGACCAATGAAAAGAAAGCTTAAGGTAAGTCTCCTTAAATGTTTGTGAAAAGGGTTTGTTCCTGGAACATCAGCAAAATGTGTCATTCTGTGGATGTTCAACTGATTGTTCGCAATGAAATGCTAAAAATTTATAAACGAATGTTGGTCATAATAAATGTAGAATAAATTGTTAATGTTTTAGTTTTGTAATGTGTTCTTACTTTTAATAAATGTATTAAACATACCCGATTTTTTTTATTTCCTTGCATTACTAGTATTACCATTTACCCGAGTGTCAGATTGGCGCCACGAAGTCGGTGACTAACGGGCCTGTTGTAGCATGCGCGTCATGACTGCAGCTCGAGTGCTTCGTGATGACACTTTGACGAGCTGTTGGTGGCAGGCTCAGACATTCATGAGCGCCTCATGGCGCCACAAAGTCGCGGACTAATGTACCAGTTGTGACATGCACGGTCAAGTCTATTGTTTGGGTCCCCTGGACACTGTGAGATGACATTCCTGAGTGATGAGTCACGATGCAGGCAGTGCCTCGCGCCCTAATCTCTAATCACCTAGGTCATTCGTGGTTTTACCCGAGTGTGGTTTCCCATGTTTGGCTGTCAGGTTACATTTCTACCACCACCACTCACAGACCTGCTACGACATGCACATGAGTCATGCTGGGTTTTTCCGAAGACAATGGTACTTCCATGTACTACATTCCTATTGGCGGATACAACAGAAATACTCTGTTCCTAATGTTTTTCCAAGAACAGGCAGGTCCGAGGCTATAAAAGGCCAGGATTAACTGTCGGAGCTTCATTGTGTTCTTGGAGTTTGAGTGAGCTAGTTCGTGTGTGAGTTTCGCTGCTACCACGATTCCTACCGCCACCGATACATCATCTTCTGCAGCTCCACTTCATCGTTTTCTGAGGTATGCTACATGTTTCGTTAATATTTTTATGTTTCTCAGCTTTTTCGTAGGTTATCTGATAGCTAGTTTTTTCTCTGTACACTTATGTATGGGTAACCAGGAATTGTTTAGCTTAAACTTTTAACAGTACTTTAAATATTCTAGCATTTTTGAGTTGTGCATTATTGTAGTTTTGAGGTTATGTAATCAATCATTTTGAGTTAACATTGAATACTTTTTCAGCTTTAACTTTTATGAGTAGGTACTTTAAATATTCTACCATTTTTAGGATTGTACATGAAGGAATAGCTTTGAGGTTATGTTTGCAACTTTTTTTATTTAGTAACATTACTAGTAGTTTAGGTTAGTAAGCTTGAGTGCTAGAGCTTTAAGGTTATGTTTGTAACTTTTTTATTTAGTTACATTGCTATCAGTTTAGGTTAATAAGCTTGAGGGATAGAGTTTTGAGGTTATGTTTGCAACTTTTTCGTGTTAACATCTAGCTACATTGTATTCTTAATTCTTTTGTTATAGTTCTCCGTGCGTCGAGCTACCGTTGTGTGTTCCGTACGTTGAGACCAGTCTACCGAGTGTCGTGATGATGGCGTCTACCGTTCAGAAATGCCGTTTCTGCTCTGCTACATTCACGGCAGGCCACAACCGCTACCGGCACGAGCGTCAGTGTGCTGAGAACCAGCATCGTGACCACCAACAGTGCCACCTATGTGGAAAGATGGTCGCACGCAGCGATAAGATGCAGCAGCACCTTGCATCATGTGCTGGAGCTGTCGCTACGACATCAGGCATGCGGTGTAGCTTCTGCTACAAGGCCTTCGCCCGTGCTGATTTTGCAAGACGCCATGAGAAGTCGGCTTGCGGTCTTAACCCAAACCGCATATCACATACCTGCGACAACTGTGCTAAGGAGTTCGCCAGGGCTGATAAGTTAAAAGCCCACATCAAGGTATGCAAGGGGCCTGCTCCGCCTCCAACAAAGAAGCAGAGGATGGTAGCAGTTAAGCCTGCAGTTACGCCCAAGCCTTCGACCAGCCGAACAAAGGTGGTGACCGGGACTGGTTTGGCCAATACCCACGGCTTCATCACCGCCGAAGTGGGTTTCAAGGGTAACTTGAAGACGTACGTGGCAGAAAATACGTCAAGTTCTGCCAAGGATATTTGTACGTACCTGGACTCCATCAAGAACAAAATAATCAACCAACTTGTGGAGGAGATTGAAGAGAACGGACCTCTCAAATTCAATATCGTGCTCGAGTGCGCCTACAAAAAACCCGTAGATGCCTGTGAAGACAAGAGGGCCTTCAAAACCATGAATGTCCCCCTCTACGCAGTTCATGAGGTGGAGGAGGCAGTTACCGAGTCCATCTCTAAGATCTGCAAGGAGGAGGAAGACTACATGGGTAAGGGGTCCGGATGGACTTTGTCGGCCGTTAAGCGACTACAGTTGAGAATCAACAAGCTCGATCCACTCCGTGCCAGCTCCTACATCGAATTACCTACTTCCATCAAAGACAAATACGCAGTGATAAATCCGCAAAACCTCGAAGACCACATGTGCTTTAAGTGGTCGATTCTTGTGAAGTACGTGGAAGGTGAGCATCCTGAACGTGTCAACCAGCGCTACCATGACTTGGAGGGGAAGTTCAACTTCAACAACACTGACTTCCCTACTCCAATCAAGCAAATACCACTGTTTGAAAAACAGAACCCCGGAGTCTCCATCAACATCTACAGTATCGACGAGAATCTGAATGTTGTTCCTGCACGAGTCGCTCCTGAAGAAAAAGAACATCATTTCGATCTTCTGCTCTTGGTCAATGACGATTCATCCCATTTCACCTACATCACTAATTTTTCTGCTCTGGTTCGGTCCCAAATCACTACACATCATGATGCTATTCATGTTTGTAAAAGATGCTTCAAGCATTACGATGATCGGGGTAGGGTTAGCGGGCTCACTGGTCTTCAGTGTTTGGAAAAACACCGTGAGCTCTGCAAACAGCATGCTGCTGTTAGGATGGAGATGCCATCGCCCGATCAAAACGGCCAGCCACCTGTTCTGAAGTTCAAAAACTTCCATCACAGTGATAAGATGCCCATCGTGGTATATTGCGACTTTGAAGCTATTCTAGAGAAAATCCATACATGTCACCCGAATACTGATGAGTCATACACGCTGCAGTACCAAAAGCATAAAGCATACAGCTACTGTATTTACGTGAAAGCTGATAATACCATCATTCCTGCACACCTCACTTCAGCACTTCCATCAGAGCCTGAATTGTATCGCGGTTGTGACGCAGAGGATAAGTTCATATCCCGCATTGTGGAGATTGGACATGACGTACAGAAAATATTTTCTACGTCTGTTCCTATGACTCCGCTCACACATGCACAAAACACTGCTTTTCTGCAAGCAAGGTGTTGTTGCTACTGTGGAGGAAAGTTCGGAGGAACTGTAAAGAAAGTTCGTGACCACAATCACTTCACCGGCGAATTTATTGGGCCTGCATGTAATGACTGCAACCTTCTCAGGCGCAGACCGAAAAAGTTGATTGTGTTCTTCCACAACCTGGCATACGATCAGAACTTCATTATCAGGAAGTTGGGGTATGATAGTAAAGACATCTTCATCATTCCGAATTCAGAGGAGAAGCTGATAACTTTTTCCAAGAAGTTACATGATAAGTTCAGCATTCAGTTTGTCGATACGTTCCGTTTTATGAGTCGGGGTCTTGCTTCGCTCGCTGAGTTCTTGCCTGCAGACAAGTTTATAAGTACTACTGAGTTTTTCGCGCCTGATGAGTTGGAGTTGGTTACCCGCAAGGGTGTCTTCCCGTATGATTTTGTGGATTCTTTTGCTCGACTAGATGATACTCGTCTTCCATCCATCGATGATTTCTACAATAGTCTGACTGATTCCATGATTTCAGAGATGGAGTACGCTCATGCAGTGAAAGTCTGGGACAAGTTTCAGTGTGCTACTTTGGGGGAGTACGCTGACTTGTATCTAAAGACAGATGTCCTGATTTTGGCGGATGTATTCGAGAATTTCCGTTCCATATGTTTGGAGACATACAGCCTAGATCCGTCTCACTATGTTTCTTGTCCAGGGTTCGCTTTCGATGCGATGCTTCGAACCACAGGCGTACAGCTAGAGCTTCTTACCGATTATGATATGTACATGTTTGTGGAGGCTGGTATTAGGGGGGGAGTAGCGCAAAGCATTAAACGTCATTGCGTAGCCAATAACTCCTACATACCTGAGACATATGATGCATCCAAGCCATCCACATTCCTGGAGTACATTGATGCAAATAATTTGTACGGGTGGGCGATGTCTCTGCCGCTTCCAATTCGGCATTTCCAATGGGCAGACACATCAATTGATGTCGTGTCTGTCCCAGATGATTCTCCTACAGGCTACATTATTGAGTGTGATGTGGAGTACCCTCCCGAGCTCCATGAAAGTCATAAAGACCTGCCATTTCTCCCCATAAATCAGTGTCCGCCCGGCTCAAATCAATCAAAGTTGATGACAACACTTGAAAATAAAGAGCACTACATTGTCCACTACAAAAACCTCCAGCAAGCGGTATCTCATGGGCTGAGAGTGACTAAGATACATCGAGTCCTGCAGTTTGAGCAGTCGGCATGGTTGGAGCCCTATATTCGGCTGAATACCAACAAGCGGAAAGCAGCAGCCAACGAGTTCGAGAAGGAGTTCTTTAAGCTCGCTGTGAACTCGACATTTGGTAAACTGATGGAAAATAAAAGGCGGAGGCTCAAAATGGAGTTGGTGTGCTCTGAGAAGAGGTTCAAGAAGTTGGTGTGTCGTCCGTCCTTCAAGGACCGTACAATGTACGAACCGAATTTGTCTCTAGTCCACCTTAATCACGAGACCATCATTTTCGACAAGCCGATCTATGCCGGACTGGCCGTACTAGATCTTTCAAAGACTCTCATGTACGACTTCCACTACAATACCATGAAACCCCGTTACCATGACAATATTCACCTGATGTATATGGATACAGACAGTTTTGTGTATGAGATCCAGACAACAGACTTTTACTCAGACCTCAAAGCCGACCCTACACTGATGGCTAAATTCGACACCAGCTGCTACCCTTCCGACCACCCATGCTTCTCCCCCCTCAACAAGAAAGTTGTCGGTAAATTCAAAGATGAATGTGGGGGAGAAGTGATGGAGGAGTTTGTAAGCCTACGGGCCAAACTCTACGCCTACAGGTGTGGTGGTAAGAGCGAGAAAAAGGCCAAGGGCATCCAGCGATGTGTGGTCAAAAACCACATAACATTCGATGACTACCTGGAAGCCCTGCAAGACCACCGCACAATGAGGGCAGGCGTTAGAGCAATTCGCTCCCATCAGCACATACTCTATACTGAGTACAGCAATAAGCTGGCCATAACGTGGGAGGACGACAAACGGCTGATCTGCGAAGATGGTATCCACACAGTACCCCACGGATATGTTGGAGGCGGCGAATAATTTTTTTTCTGTAAATAGTTTTTGATTTAAATAGTTTGGCAGTTTGGTAGTTGTTTCCATTTGTTGTATAGTTTTTCTGTTTTTGCTGTACAGTTTATGTTTTTGATTTATAGTTTCCATTTTTGTTGTAAAGTTTCAGTTTTTTTATGTGTAGTTTTTGTTTTTGCTCCATTTTTGTTGTGTAAAATATGTTCTTAATTTAATAAATACAATTTTACCTACATATTGTTTATTATTTTTAATATAGAACCTATATCCCACGAGGTACTGATACTTATAAATGTCTTACAGAATGGTGAAATGTAATTATACACAAACATTAAAATATCTGCTTCCATGCAGCTTTTAAAACACGAGTACGCAAACATGAACTTGTTTATAAAAGTGAAATTGAACGCAGACATTACAAATATCTGCTTCCGTGCAGCTTTAAAACACGAGTACGCAAACATGAACTTGTTTATAAAAGTGAAATTGAACGCAGACATTAAAAATATCTGCTTCCATGCAGCTTTTAAACACATGTACGCAAACATGAACTTGTTTATAAAAGTGAAATTGAACGCAGACATTAAAAATATCTGCTTCCATGCAGCTTTAAAACACGTGTACGCAAACATGAGAAGAGATTATTACTTGTGAGTTAGGACTCTGAAAATTTTTTGGCCAGCTAAGATGGAGTAATAAATGTTTTTTTTAAATTATCATTACTTTAACTAACGCATCCACAACGATAGTATTGATAACATATATTTTAGTTAAAACCTATAAGTGATAAGACTTTAAGAAAAAACTGTCGGTTACAACAACAAAATGACTGTGGATTTTGTGGATTTTGTGGATTCTGTGGATTTTGGTCTATAAGGTTCATAACAATGTTGGTAGAGAATTGTAACTCGACCTTACATACACTAACATACTTTATAAACCTACAGCCGATGACGACATCCATCAGATGAAATCAAGATGGCAGTCTCCACTAAATAAGATGGTCCCTCCAGCAGACAACGATGGTATATATTTTTTTCCCTGATTTTCTAAGTTAATAATTATGATTTTCCAAGATGGTGGATGTAATGAAAAATTGTAACATGAATGAGTGGGGTGTTCGATGACGATGCCATTGTAACAGAGGGGTGGGGGTGCTAGATGATGTACTTGTAATTTAGAGGAGTGGGGTGTTCGATACGTAGGTTTTTAATTAAAATTTTATTAAATAATATTTTTTTAATTTTATTTTAAAATTTTGATTATTTAATTTTTTAAAATTTAAATTTTTTTTCATTAAAATCGGATAATAAATAAAGATTTTCAAGATGGTGGACGAAACTCAAAATAGAGGAATGTTGTAGAAAACAAAATGGCCACCGGACTTGATGTAATCCAAGATGGTCGCCGGAAGTGACGTAATCCAAGATGGTCGCAGGAAGGGACGCAATCTAAGATGGCCGCCGGAAGTGACGCAATCTAAGATGGCCGCCGGAAGTGAAGTAATCCAAGATGGCCGCCGGAAGTGACGTCATCCAAGATGGCCGCTGGAAGTGACGTCATCCAAGATGGCCGCCTTGAATCCCCGAATCCCCCTCCCCCCTCCCCTGTCCTCATATGAACCAAATACACCTACTCACACACCTAATAAAACTGCAGCGGATTCAGAATAGGTGCATTCAAATCGCCACAGACGCCCCACGATACTGCCCTGTAGAAGCATTGCATCGTGAAACCGAGTCGGAGACTTTGCAAGACTTTTACACTCGTACAACACAAACCTTTTTACGATAAATGCGTAAATAATTTAAATCCGCATATTTCCTCACTCGGAAATTATGATCCCGACGAAACACAAAAATACAAACGCCCGAAGTCCATCCTGGCGCACCGACCACCGTAGTGGCCCGTGATTGGCTGGAAGCTCCGGCCAATCACAGCGCACCTGCGCTCAGCCGAGGCCCGACCCCAACAGCGAGGTTGCGGACTGGCGAGAAAATTCTGCTTAAGAATCGCGCAGTTTTTACACTCGTATTTCTGGCAGCTCCAGACTTAGTATTAAGTATTTTATTTTTTAAGACATAACTTTAAGTCCTAATATTAGCATTAAGTAATAGAATTCTGAACATGTGCCTGACCACGTCCTGCAGTGCAAATACGCAACATTGGACTAGCCAATGATTGACATGCTCAGGCTGGCAGCACATTGTGACAGAATTAAATCCTCCCGCACCACCCAGACACACCAGCAATTTGGCCCAGCGGGGCTCTAATTAACTTTTGGCCCAGCGGGGCTCTAATGAATCTAGTCGCGCTTTTGGCCCAGCGGGGCTCTAATAAATACACCAACACACAAATTCCCCATTCTTATAGGAATGTTTATTTCTTAATTATTAAGTGAGCAGACTCACTATCGATGAATAGGTGTCCGACCATGTGCCTAACCACGTCCTGCGGTGCAAATAATCAACATTGGACTAGCCAATGATTGACATGCCCAGGCTGGCAGCACAATGTGTCGGGCATACATGGCCGTGGTAACTGGGGCAACCTGGGTTCTGCGGCCATATAACTTATAGTTGTAAGATGTACCTTTTCTTTTCTTTCAGCTCACCTGGCTGGCTGGCAGCCTGGCGGGAAACGACGAAAGTCGCCCCCTAAAAACCAGTCATGCCCAAACCCCCAAATGCGGACAAAAATGTCCAAGTGCCCGCCCTTGCTTAGTAGATATTTTCTACTCTTCCAACTCTTCTTCCTGAGCCATCCTTCTATTCCCGTAGCCAACCCGCATGTAATTAATGCATGAAATTTTGCATCCCGCATGTAAGTGGGATTTCCCTGTGTCTATGCAGGTTTTACCTGGGCCCAACTTATCTAGTTTTAGTTTAGAATAGTCAGTGAGGGGAGTTAGTCATGGCACCAATCGCTGCCATGGCTGGCCAATCCTCCTCCTAGCACACGATGCATGCACCCTCTCCCGCGTGGCTAACCCCTGCATGATTAGAGCGTATAGGCTTCGGCCTGAGACGCACTTTGAGTCTGTCCCTAATCCAGACCCCTCCCAAACACACTTAGTTTTAATTTAGGTTAGGAAAATAAAATAAAAAATCGGAAGGTCATGAGTCTGGGCGGAGCGTACTGCGCATGCGCAGCTCAGAGAACAGAGAGCCAGCCGGCGGTAACGCCGCGCCGTAACAGCTGAACGCTGCACGGTGCGACTGTATTTTAATTACCTATCTTTAACGTTCTTACAATTTTTCATATTCATTTTTTTTTTCGAAAATCTGTACGTACGACCGAGGTGTACGTACGAACCGGGGGCCGTACGAGCGAGGTTTTACTGTAATGCTGATTTGAACACGTTTTTAAATGCTAAAATAACGTTTTAACCTTTTAACCAGTGGCGAAGGGTGAATTTCAAAGTGGGGGAAATAAGTATGTTTACTGTCACCTCCTATTAAGGTGGGGGGTCCGGGGGTCCTCCCACAGAAAAATTTGATTTTAAGGTGCAAATTGGTGCTATTTAAGCGGTTTAACGTATCTCTTTTGTAGGAAACTTTATGCTCTTTAATTTTGTATCAAAATGGTTTTTTTTTTTTTTGCTAAAACCCATAGTTTGGAAAATATTTAAGCAAAAGCAATGAATTGTACCTTTAAACAGCCCTCCCACCTCCCATTCACCACCGACCAATGGGTCTATTAGTATGTTTTTCATCTATTTTTCTTTTGTTGCCTCGACTAATAAGGCGGCTTCCGCAGCAAAACAATTTTAAGTGTCGATGAAAGCTAGTCCAAAGAGTTTCTCTTCAAAATGTTAAGTCAACATTTCCTATATAGGAAATAATATATATTATAATAAAATTAAAAAGCTGGTATGACTAAAACTTGAGCAATCGTCGTTACACGAAGCAAGATATTTTAATCAGTAAAACAGTGAAAGATACGCTCGGAAACACATCACCAGCATACCTATATAAAAATTCACGAAATTATGATTTTGGTAGTCAATGCAATACATGTTAAAGTCACACAGAATTTAATAATCTGAACTCTCACTTTCAAGCATGAGCATGTATGGTCATTTTGTTAGGCTATTTCGCTTATTAGATTTGAAGTGTCTTTTGCACTGCACACCGCTTGATTTAGCATTTGTTACCATACATGATATGTCTGGCGTGGGTCTACCTTTCAAAATTAAAACTCGTTTTTGTTCGAAACTTTTAGCACCAAAAGATGAAACAAGTAAATTTTCTAGAACTGTAGCAAACCGTATGTATTTGGTACTGAGTAACGGGTGCGCCATCTAGTACCGAGTAATGAAACGTTACTCGCATTTTTCGTATGTTTTACGCATGCGCGCGCAAATTCGATGAATTTACGTTACAAAGAACGATGTTTGTTATTTAAGTAAAGTATAATTTGGAAATTCGTCGTTCAAGTTTTTTATACTGTTTATTAATGGTATCGTGTGTGTAGACAAAGTTTGAGATTGGAACAGGAACAACGTAAGAAAGTATTTTTTACAAATGAGAAATATGTACGGTTTTTGTTTTTTATTATCGCGTATTTTCATGTATTTTGTTTTTATCTTAAAAGAGATAATATAATAAAGCCGCTCTAATGAGATTTAATTGTTTCTTGGTTAACAAAAACTGTTAATTATCAAATATTGTTAATTGTATATATTCTATTTATTATTATTTACGCGACGTCATACTGTACGCGTACGCAATACGACTCGATTCGTTGCTGCAACATAACATAGTATGTTATGCGGTATCAGAAGTAACGAGTAACGTAACGATACGATAGTAAAGATTACTAATTGCTATAGTAACGAATACATACGAATACGCTTTTTTTCGTCTACTTTTACACCTCTAAAATTTTCTACCACGCAGTCACAAGCGCGTCTGTTTCCTGCCGCTCCCTCCCCTACTGCGCCAGCTTCGTCCCTCCGCACTCCCCTTAAAATCCCCTCCATGGCCAGGGCCCGCAGAATAGACTGTTGGTTCCCTTGGCCAAGCCTACCGCAATGAGCGAGTTCAACAATGCTGTAGCTATGTGGCCACTTTTGAATTTGACGAAACTCTTCACCAAAAACTTAGAACGTAATTAAGTATTATAAATGACGTATTCTTAATGTAGTAAATCTGCTTTTAGGCTGTCAGGCGAGTTATTTTACGCAACGCGAAGCACACAATTTCTCTAGAGAATACGACACGCGGCACGCGATGGAACTAGGGATGGACGATATACATCGATGTATTTAAACACTCGATGTATAGTAACGATGCATCGTATCGAACCGATGTATTGTTAACACTTCAGCATGGAATATAAATCGATGTTTCTCATTCGATGCATCGAATACGCAAATTAAAACCAAAACAACAATAACCGAGTTTCTGCTGTGTAATAATGGTCCACGTTGTGAACCGTACCTTAATGTTTTTTTTTTTTTTTTTAACTTTCAGTTATAATAGGGACCTAAGAAAAAAAGTTCAGTTTGGCAGTTCTTTAATAAAATTGATCATAAGAAATCGAAATGCAAACTATATCAAAAGGATATCAAGTCTGCCGGAAATACTACGAACTTAATTGGGCATATTCGTAATGTTCATAAGGCTGCTTATCTCGAAATTCAGCCGAAACAAAATACATTGAATTCAGTTAATAAAACAGAAGAAATATCGAATCCTCCAAATGCAAAGGATGCACCTAATAATAAAATTGATGATGGTGTACTTAAATCTAAACCGATTCCTTCTACAAGTGGCAGTGGCAGTCAAAGATCCTGTAAGCCGTTAAAGGAAACCTTAAATGAAACTATTGATTCGGACTGAGACGAAAACGTCATCCCTTTCAAACGCCAAAAAACAATATAGGCCGCCTTTAAGTATAATTCCTCTTACTCCGAATCTGGAGCGAAGATAAGGAAACTGAATAACTGTTTATTATTCAAGATTTGCAATTATTGAAAACGAAGGCTTCAGAACTCTAATGAAAACAGTTGCTCCTCAAAATAAACTCCCGAGTTGAACAACTCTAAGATGCTGGCTGGACGAAAAATATTAAGCAATTTCAGAAACAATTTAAAAAATGTTGTCCTCTATAGAAGACATAACCTTAACGGATATTTGGACGGATATCTTAAACATGAAAAGTTTTTTGGGAATCACAGCGCATTTCGGAATAGACATTGAACTATATTCGGACACTTTAGGCGTGTACGAATTGGATGAAAGACATACATCAGATTATCTTGCTGAAATTCTGTTAAAGGCTTGCCAAGACTGGAAAATAGATCAAGAGAATGTGACAGCTGTGGTTACTGGCAACGCAGCGAATATAGTTAAGGCGGTCTACTTAGCATTCGGCAGAAGGAAACACATCCTATGTTTCGCCCATACTTTGAATTTGGTGGCTGAGAGCACAATGATATGTACTGAGTGGAGAAACATTGTTTCTAAAGTAAAAACAATAGTAACTTGGTTCAAACAGAGTTGCATGCTAGTGATGAGTTGCGTAAAGTTACTGCTGCGACTGCAGAGTCTCCTGCTGGGACAAAATTAATACAAAGCGTGGACACTCGTTTGAACAGTACATATTACATGTTACAAAGATTTTTAGAACTCCGTAGTGTCATAAATGATATTCTCTTCCGCGACCCTAGAGCACCTGCAATGCTCAGTGCATCAGAAATATCTACTGTATCATCAGTCATGGTGGTACTACGACCCTTGGAGGCGGCTACAAAAGAAATTTCGGGTGATAAATACTGCAAAAGTAGTAACATTATTCCCTTAGTTCGCTGCATGTTCTCTAAAATAACTTCAGCCGTTATAAAATATCCCGTAGCGAAAGAGGTGCAGAAACTTGCTATTAATGAAATAAATAAAAGAATGGGCCCAATAGAACATGTGACTGCTCTTGCTATCGCAAGTATTTTAGATCCACGGTTTAAAAAGATGCACTTCAATAATGCAATAGCTTGTTTGAGTGCTGTATCGAAAATTAAAGATTTAATGAAAAAGAATTTGCAAAGCAGTGAAGAAACTGAATCCGATTCTGACAAGTCCGATAAAAATTAACAGACCTTTTCATTATGGAGTGATCACCATAAGTTAGTGCATCATAACTGGAAAGTTAACAAATCTGAAGATGTTTTGTCTGACGAACTTTCAGTTTATCTCAGAACTCATGTTGGAAGACTGAACGAAAATCCGTTAGAAATCTGGAGGGATTATAAAATACAATTCTCAAAGCTGTACAAAATAGCTTTTAAGTATTTAACAATTGTTGGCACATCTGTCCCTTCAGAAAGACTCTTTTCACAGGCAGGGCTAGTTTTGACTGAGCAAAGAAACCGATTAAAGGGAAAAAATATTAAGTAAACTTTTGTTTTTACATAGCATTGAAAAAAAAAATTAGAATATGTTAAGAAAATAAAGCTGTGTTGGCTGTGTGATTATGAATTTTAATACAGATTTTTCCTTGTACTTACCTAGTTTTCTTTAATGCCTAAACTTGTCATTGAGAAAACAATCGATGTTTTATAAACATAGATGTATGTATTTCTCAATACATCGTATTAACATCGATGCAACTGATCGATGCATTACATCGGAAAAAACATCGATGTATATTTTAAATGTCCATCCCTAGATGGAACCAGCCCTCTGGCTTGGTTCCCCAGGTCGGAAGCCGAAGCCGAGTGCTCACGGAAACACCCGAAGGCGAAGGCGGAGAGATCCGATGAGTCAGCCACCAATGAAGGCGCAGAAAGCAATGGTAGAACCTGAGGGGGGGGGGGGGGGAGCAGGGAAGGCAGAGAGAGAAAGAGAGGCGTGAGAGAGATAAAGCGATAGCTGAAGAGGTTCAACGCGCGAACGCGCCTACACAAAGTGTTAAGGCGAGCTGTTCAAAAAATAGGAGTTGAATTATTTACGACAGTAGACAAGTAGTAATATATTTATTTTATTTATTTGTCAGCAGTAGGGAACCAATGGTTCCCTTGGTTCCATGGAATATTCGCCCCTGCTTTTAACTACAATAAGCCGCCGTTTTCCAAGCATCGCCAAAACAGCAAATCATTATTTGGGAATACCTGCCACAGAAGTATCCAATGAGTGTGTGTTCTCAAGTGCTAGCAATGTTGTGACACACAGGCGAGAACGGCTGTCAGCAGAACATGTAGAAGAACTGGGTTTTTTGCATCAAAATCTAAAATTAGGCTAAGTAAAAACTGTTTGATAGGGTTGTTTTTATGTGAATTGCATAAAAAAAATTTATGTTGAGGAATGCTTATTTTGTAATTTGATATATTGTTTTAACTTATATGTATGTATTTATTAATTTTTTAAAGTGTATTTAAGATACAGTAAAAACATTTTGCAATAACAATGTTGTCAATCAAGTTTCATCAGGCATGTTAGAAAGAAAATACCCGACCCGACCCGACCACGAAAGTTTTGTGCAATTATCCGACCCGACCCGGCTTAAAAATCCACTACCCGAAGACCTCTAATGTTATGTTGAGAAAATTTGTTGATGAACATTTAAGAGTGCTATCATGATGAATTAAAGGAAAAACCACCAACAAGTACACTAGAGTCCCGTTATAGCGAGGTGTCACGGTTCCGGGTTTGATCCTCGCTATAACCGAATTGGACGAATTTTGGCCCCCAAAAATTAAAATTAACCGAAAATAGCATAAAAATTGTGTTTAAACCTGTATAATTGGAAAATAACAGTTTATATTAACGAAATCTTAATTTCTGTGAGCAGATGTGTGAATTCTCTTTAAAACGATACCCCATTAGTACGGATTCGATCACCGATTGTGTCAAAATAACCAGAATACCCTACCACGCCACGTAAGTATAGCATCTCAGCCCGCGGCCGACGCAGCATTGTCCTGCTATCTATCGTCGACGCGGGCTGTCTGCTGGCGGCCATGTTGGTTCGGGATGTTGGTAACAGGTGGTGCTAGTGTAGCGCGACGATTTAATTCCTTACAAAAAAGCAGGAGTGCGAATGCGGCAACGCACGTACGCCTCAAACGAAATAGTCGCTGGAAAACTATACTTTTTTTCATTTAAAGAAACCTGTCAACTTTTTTTGAAAATAAATTTGGGATTAAACTCAAACCATCACCACCCCTTTCCCGGACAGATACCGCAACAACTGACCGAAACAAAAGTTACAGGAAAACTGCCCTAGCGATTCGAAAATAAATACGGTAGGTAGTGCCTACTAGAGGTGTAAAAGTAACGAAAAAAATGTGTACCCGTATGTATTCGTTACTATAATTAGTACTATCGTTACGTTACTCGTTACTTCTGATACCGCATAACATGCTGTTATGTTGCAGCAACGAATCCAGTCGTATTGCGTACGCGTACAGTATGCCGTCGCGTAAATAATAATAAATAGAATATAAACAATTAACAATATTTGATAATTAATAGTTTTTGTTAACCAAAAAACAATTAAATCACATTAGAGCGGCTTTTAAATATTATCTCTTTTAAGATAACAATAAAAAAACGTGAAAATACGCGATTATAAAAACAAAAACATATTTCTAATTTGTAAAAAATACTTTCTTGCGTTGTTTCTGTTCCAATCTCAAACTTTGTCTACACACGGCAGACGGCACAGATAACTAACGGAAGTTAGATAAAAGAAAGAAAGGATGGGATTCTATTTTTAAAGCCACGCACTTAGGTGGCAACTGCACGGCTGAAGAATGTGACAGGCGTCAACGGCAAGATGTCTAGTGGCGAGCGAGAGGGGTGGAGATAAAGCAGACAAATAACAAAAGCGCGCTTCAAGCGCTCACGCCGTAAATTCCTCAAAAATACCTCGTTATAGCCGTGTTCTCGCTATTACCGTGCTCGCTATAACGAGATTCTACTGTAGTAATAACCAGAAAAGGAAACAACCCACCTTGAGTGTAAAACCGTGCCTTGAGATGGTTTGTGAAAGCGTAAACATGCATTATACATTATAAGCTTTTATACACTTACAATACAAACTGACAAACTGTGTGTGATTCCACATTTACTTGATTATGACAACTCCAGAACTTATAGAAACCCCTTCTTGGCTTTTAAATAGACCTGTGTGAATATTCAAATCTTCAAATACAAATATGAATAATAAACAATTCACATTTGATTCAACCTTGAATACTAACAAATCGAAGTCCAATGTTCTCTGCTGAGATTAATTTAAGCGGTATAAAGAACCTTTTTTGATGTTTTAAATATACAAGTATAATTATTGTAGCTGACTTAACTTAAGAGCGCGTGGGAGAAAATATTTTCTCGCGCGCGGTCAGTTGAAGTGGTTCATTTTTTCCTCGTAGGATAGCGCTGCGTTCGGCCACGGGTGTATGGAGCGTATCCAAGTGGAGACCCCGCGAACTGGTAGGAAAACGGAATGTCACCCGGGTGAGTGCGAGGGGGGGGGGTGAGTGCGAGGGGGGGGGGGGGGGTGAGTGCGAGGGGGGGGGGGGTGGGGGGGGGGGAGTGAGATACAAAGACGAATGAAGGACGGCTGATAGGGATGGGATGAGTCAGCTGTAGCAGCCAACGCAACGGCTTTGTGATGTGCTGAGAAGCACAAGACGACACTGGACTATCACGCCCGTTTCATACATAACCAGACAGAGCGGATAGAACATTTTTTTTTGTTTAAAGGAACACCGTTTTTATGCTTAACTGTTTCGGCGCCCGTGGATGTTACTGTGTGATACAACACCACTTCGTTTAAATAAAAACCATACAACAGTTCTAGTACATAAAATATTACAAAGTAAATTTATCACTCATGTTTATTTTACATTTTACTGCAAGCGAAACAAAAAAGAATAGAATTTTAGATACAAGGTTACACTACATACCTAATAGTTTAGTATTGTCATCTGCCTGACAACTTCAGAACGAAACTTCTTATTTATACCTATTTTAATACACTTGATGTTTCTGACTCGTGTTTTATAACAAATGTACCGTTGATTTGTAGAGAATAAAACACAACATAATTTGTTAATAGTTTGAGAAGATAACAGCATATTTAACTCAAATCGCCGATCTCTGCACTTTCCGCATTACAAAATATCGGCTTGACCTCAACTTTTTCTGCTCTTATCGCGCGAGGTTGCGTAAATACCAATGGCGCGTCCTGATAGGCTGGAACAGTTTTCCGCTCTGTCTGGTCAGTGTTGTCTGGCTGACCCGAATTACTAAGCACTGGCTCAGGCAACTGAAGCTGAACTACTCCAGGAAATATTATTCTAATCAGTTTGCTAGTGTACTATTTTCTACATGAACATTTTCTAATTGTTTCTCCAAATTTCGTTTCGAAGTTTAAAAAAAACATGAAGTCCGTGTAGTCTACGTTTTTGATTGAAAAGTCAAACAAGAATTTGTCTTTTTACTTTAATTTTAACTTTAATTTAACTTTTTTAAATGTTTGTTGTGTATAATTAAGATTACCTTTTTTTATCGATCAACATAATATTTGCTCCGTAACCAATTAGGTGAACCTAAAAGTGAATGTTACTGGCATTACAGTATATTACACATAAATTATTATTATTGTAATCATAACTGGTAATCATAATTTAAACAGAACTACTATAATCTATTTCATTGTCCGAATTTTGACGTTTAGCTTGTGAGAAAGGTCTCTGTAAACAGGATTGCAAAGATCTTATTTTACCAGAAAACTATTGGACTGCCAGAAACTTTCTAAAAAAGTGAACGTCAAAATTCTGACAACATGGACTTCATCTCAATGGAAGTTATATCGGTTTTTCGAAATTGAATGACAGTTCACTATATAATTATTGTGTTATGTTGAAATTGAGCCAACTTCTCGCTACAGAAAGAAAACTTATATCTCTTCTCATAACGAACCAAATCTATTGAATTTCAGGAAAACCTAATTAGTTCACATTTTGATATTATTTGTTTAACATAAACATGGTTTAATGAAAATAATATAAACCCTCACTATTTTACAGACCGTTATTTAGTTTTTAAAGACGATAGAAACTCACAAGTGCCAATGAAGAATAGAGGCGGAGGTGTCTTATCTGCCATCAATAAGCATAAATTCTTATCAGTGCATCCTTTGTATGATTACGTCTTCCCCGGCATCGAAGCTGTCTGGTTAAAAATAAAACTAACGCCTACGAAATCAATAATCCTTGGTACTATCTACTTACCTCCAGATATCACACCTAATGTTTACCGGAATTATTTTGAAGCCTTGGAAGATAAACTGCTAGTTTGTTGTGATGATATATTGATTCTTGGTGATTTTAATGTGCCTGGCATTGACTGGTCTAATTCTCATCGTGACAACATTATACACTCACATGTCAAATCTAAAGCCAGTTACCTACTTAACTTCACAACCAGCCTTGGTTTATCACAAATTAATTGTACCCAACCAGCTATAAATCGCTTAGATCTGTGTCTTTCTAATCTTCCTCATTGTTTGGTTATCACATTCTGCTGATATCCTTATCAAAGAAGATATATTCCATCCCGCTTTAAATATTAACATCACATTAGAAACATGTTATAATAATATTAATCCCTCTACTGTGTTTAGAAATTACAAAAAAGGGGATTATCTTGGTCTTTACAACTCTATCAATGACTGTGACTGGTCACACTTTTATAGTTCTACTGATGTTAATCAGGGTGTCTACTGAGTTACAATTTCCACTGAAGTGTGACCACGAAACTTGTCAAAATGGTATAATTGTTAAATGTTATAAAATTAAGTGTAGCCAATACCTTACATCAATCATAAAATAAAAAATTGAACGTTTACTTTTCTTCATCAAAATATACAGGCCTAAGTGCTGGAAAAAAAGACATAAGTTAAGCCTACAAATGAAGGTTAGTTTAAAACTTAATTGAATAAGATTAATTACATCTGCTTTCCTGCATGCCAATTTTTCGTCGCACTTTAAGCGCTAAAACACGTTAACATTTGTTGGCAAACATTTTCAGAACATTATATCATAGAAAATATTACAATTGCATTCCGTAGCACTTTAACCTCTTCGACAATGATTTCAGTTGGAAAATAAAATGGGGCGGCAATTTAGGGATTTTGTTGTTTTGTAATTTGTAAACATAGTCGTTAACAAAACCAAAACACGAAAATACATCACACATTTTGTGCACAAATTTTTGGCTTTCTTTTATCCTAGCCAAACATAAATTTACGTTTCGTACACACAAGCAAGCAGTAAACAAACGAACTCAACGCTAATAGTTTGATTATGAACGCTCACCATTTGGCCAACAACTTATCGATATGGATGCGAGTCGCGCGCATTGACGCCTTGACAGCTGCAATCAATTATGTGCGATCGTTGTGCGCTCTGTAGAGTAAGAAGGAAACTGACTACGCCATGACCGCCACGGAACGAATACCATCCTTTTTTTAAGCGTGTAAGGTATGAGAATTGAATAAATTACGTTTTCACAGCATTCGAATGGACTTTTTTTTTTAAATAAAGAGCAACTCGCAATTATTAAAATTTTCTCTGCATTCTATGTGAAAATTATGACATTGCACGTAGGAGAATAGAAGCTGTAAGCAACATTTTGAACAGGAATTTAAAGTAAACGTCTTATGGCAAAAATGGCGGGACTGGCCTAGTTAAACACGGGAAAATGTGTGGGAACATCTTAAGCGATGATGTTCCTGAAAATGCAAGCTGCCAAAAGCACAACAAATATGGTATATACAAGATCACTGCACAAGAAATACACATTAGCCTTGTAATTAATTTTTTCGTGACTTTTACCAAAATATACTTCAAATTGGTGACTTTTTCGGGACTTTCGTGACCTTTTACAACATTCGTGACTTTCGTGACCTAGTAGACACCCTGTAATGATCTCGTGGATCAACTAACAACTTGTATTTCTGAAAAAATTGATACTTATATACCTGTATCTAGTAAAAAAAAATCAAAATATCCTCTTTGGTTTTCCAGAGATTTAATATGTGCTCTTAAATCTAAAAAACATTTCCACAAGCTGTACAAAAGAAACAATAATCTACTCTACTATGCGCAGTTCTCTCATTTTAGAAAATCTGTGAAATCTCTAATTAAGCGCGACAAAATCCATTGCACTCAATCGACTAACAACAATATCAAGAAAAACCCTCAAAGTTTCTGGAGATATGTTAAATTAATGAAAGATGGTTATTACGAACAACTTTCTCTTAAAGTAAATGGTGATATATCAAATGATCCGAACGTGGTAACGAATGTGTTTGCTCAGTATTTCTCTAGTGTATATGTAACACCAAATACTTCTCCCCCAATAACTACATCGGTCATGTCTTTTGAGACTATAGCTGTGCCTGAAATTTCTGAAAGTCTTATACTTTGGGCAATTAAGGACTTAAAATCAACTAAATCCACAGGTCCTGATGGCATTCCTAATTTTATTCTTAAAGGCTGTGCCCAACATTTAGTACCTCTACTTTATCACATTTTTAACACCAGTCTGAAAACGAATATATTTCCCAATAATTGGAAAATAGCAAAAATGATTCCTATTCATAAAAATGGTTCAAAATTAGATGTCTCAAACTACAGGCCAATATCATTACTTAATGGGTTCTCCAAAATTTTTGAAAAAATTATAGCTAAATTCTTAAATTTTCAACTTTTTAATATTCTCACCAATAATCAACATGGTTTCAGGTCTGGTATGTCTACTACCACTAATCTTCTTACTTTTCTTAATCCTGTATATAATATAGTTACTAATAGGGGTCAGGCCGATGCCTGTTACTTCGACTTAGCTAAAGCCTTTGATACTGTAAACCATTCCTTACTTCTTATTAAATTATCCCATTTAGGTCTTTGTGGAAACTATATCAATTGGTCCTCAAGCTACCTATCCAACAGAAGTTTTTTTGTATTGATCAACAATCATAGATCTTCTCAGTATAATGCGTGTTCTGGTGTTCCCCAGGGAGGTACTCTTTCACCTCTTCTCTTCAATATATTTATTAATGACATTACACAAGTACTTTCCTACTCTACTGGCATTCTTTTTGCTGATGACCTAAAAATCTATAAAATTATTTATTCCTTAGAGAATTGTGAATTATTACAAGAAGATATTATTAAAGATAATAATTGGTGTCTAAGAAACTTGGTCAAACTTAACAAAGATAAAACCAAGGTCATATCTTTCACTAGGAAATACCATCCAATTAAATATTCATACAAATTAGCGAATTCTATTATCTCTCAAGCCCACTACACAAAGGATCTCGGTATCATTCTTGATTCAAAATTATATTTCCATAAACATGTAGATTACATATATTCCTATGCACGAAGAACTCTAGCGCTTATAAAATTTATTACTTCTTATGCAACCAACTCAGACTCACTTATCTCTCTTTACATGGCACTTATAAGATCAAAATTAGAATATGGTTCTGTTATCTGGAATGGCATCAACTTAACAGATACTGAAAAAATTGAAAGTATTCAAAATAAAGTTATAGATTTAATTGTTACGAGGAACCTCCCACGCCCCACTTGGACACCCCTGGTAGACCGTAGGGCCTATCATGATGCCCTTTTTGTTCATAATTGTTACATTCATAAATTCAGATGTCCTTATTTTCTTGACAATACTGCCTTAAGAATTCCTCAATTCAATTCCCGCTTACGCTCTACTCTGTATACTCTTCATACTAATAATGATATTATTTATAGACTTATAACAAACTACAATAATCTATATTTGAATTCCAACAGTGTTTAATTATAAATTCTGAGTTATGTCTGTCATATCTATATTATTTTCCTTCAATTGTTATCTTAACACTTAATGATATGATTTTACCTTCATTTATGTTTTATGTGTTATGTGTTATGGTTCTTTAACCATTGTTAGTGTTTTGTCTGTATTGTTATTACCACTGCTAGTGTGTGGTACTCTTGCTCTCGTTTGCTGGCCATCTGTAGATGTTTTCCTCCTATGGTACCGACGGAGGTGGGAGTCCATACACTGGTAGTGATAACTGTGCTCTTGTTATTACATGTAGTGCCCACCACTAAAGTCTACGACTGTTGGTGGGCATGTGACAAATTCCAAATAATATATATATATATATATATATATATATATATATATATATATATATATATATATATATATATATATATAACGTAGTAACGTAGAACATGGTCCTATGTATATACTACCTCTGAAGGTTCAATTACTGAACTCGCATTCGCGTTGGCCTTAGTTTCAATCCTTTTCCAGCGAGTCTTGTTATATTTTAAGTAGTGTATCTATATTGAGGCAAATTTTAGACTAAATTATATGAGTTGTTAAGAGCGTCTATGGTGGAAGGACGCGGCCTAAGGTGTGGGAGGGCTTGCTGCCAGTTGCTCAGTGGCTATTCTGTAATTGAAGCTACGGTATATCTAAATATGATACAGAGACTATAACAGCTAATGAGCGACAGCCATCAACCCTAGCACACCGCGGCTTTCCAATAAAGATGCCCACGAAAGAGCCCATCGAAAATTAATGTTGAAACATGTAATTAATTTAAATGAAAAATTATGTATTACTTTAGATTTTTTTTTCGTTCATGTTACGTAGCATTTTCTTTCCATAGGCTAGTCATAGGTTCAGCAACTTAACCAAAGTAAGTACATAGGATAAACATGATATTTGTTTGTTTGTTGCAGACTGACAAATAGAAGATGGGTTTGGGCAAAGAGGAACGTATTCAGATCATCTTCTTGTGCGGGGGAAGAAGTTTTAGGGACGTAGCTGTAGAATTTAACAGACTGAACCCCGAACGACCACCGATCAAATTCTCGTGCATGCAGAAATTAGTGACAAAATTTAAGGAAACAGGTTCCATACAAGATAAACCTCGCAGTGGTGCCCCACGACGATCGACTGACGAAACAACATCAATAGCAATTCTTGGCAACTTCGTAAGAAGTCCCAAGAAATCTCTGCGGCGAATGGCTACCGAAACGAATGTTTCCAAAAGCAGCATCCACAGAATTTTACAAGCGCATAAATGGCACCTGTACAAACTTCAACTTCTGCAGAAGTTAAGCGAAGATGATCCAGATCGTCGAATTGAATTCTGTGAGTGGGCCGTGGATAAATGTGCTGTGGATCCCGTCTTCCCAAGCACAATTCTGTTCAGTGACGAGGCGAATTTTTATGTCTCTGGTGAAGTTAATTGGCAAAACACACATTACTGGTCTGACAAAAACCCTCATTGGATGGACCCAGCAAAAGAACAGGGCACTGAACGCATCATGGTATGGTGCGGGCTATGGAAGGATCGGATCATTGGCCCTTTCTTCTTCCAGACGACCGTGACAGGTGTCGCATACCTGGTCATGCTTCGTGATAAAGAGGGGGAATTTCTGACATGGTTCCAACAGGACCGGGCTCCTGCCCATTACAGCACTGGCTTGATGAGCAATTTCCTGAACATTGGCTGGGACATCAGGGAGCAGTGGAATGGCCAGCACGAAGCCCAGACCTTACGCCTTTAGACTTTTTTCTGTGGGGCCACCTGAAATCCTTGGTTTACGCAGAGAAGATTTGATCCTGTGCACATCTGCGCGAGCGGATAATTGCAGCCTGTTCACAGATCACGCCAGATACCATTTGCCATGTTATCCACGACTGTGTGAAAAGACTGCGCCTTTGCATTGAACAGAATGGTCAACATTTCGAACACATTTTGTACATTTTGTATTTTCCCTATGTACCTTGACTTATGGGACATCCTGTAGAATACATATAAAGTTGACATATATACACAAGTATTTAAAACATACGTACAAACTTCGGCAGGCTGTTTCTGGAAAGAATACAGACAAAAGCCTAATAACCACTTTACTCATAAATTGAGTTACGAACATCTGAAAATGGAATTTTCTATATCTTGAAATTATCAACATCAATAAGTAAACTATGGCATATGATTTTTTAAGAAGAAAACTTTACACCTTGCAAACGTGCTTTCTAATGCCTGCCCTGGTTTATTTTTTATTTTTTATTAGCTTTTCAGGTGATAAAATTTGCTAAAACAGAAATGCAGTTATATTCATTGAAGGATGTTCATTACAACCCACGTATCTCGTGGTGAACAATTCGCGTTCTATAAAATCATCAGACGCAGTGCAAGTTATTCAAGAATAGGAAAATTTTATTTTTGGGGGTTCAAAACTCCAAATCCATTTACGAGAAAAGTATGGTACACAGGTTTTCGTCTTGTATTTTCGCCAGGAATATTCTGCCAGAATTTGTCAGTATGTTTTAGATACACGTTGTACATATATAGAATGCATTAGAAAGGTTACACACACACAAACACACACATATATATAAAAATAGAATACAGTAAAAAAATTGGTTGTCTGTAAAGTCGGTTTACGGATGATAGTTTAACGTGATAACGTCATAACAAAACATTGATGAAATGACTGCATACTTTTATGAATAAAATTGAATCATTTTTATTGAATTATCACTATTTTGTATGGATACAAAGGAGTGAAATGAAATCTACAATTTAATTGATAAATTTACTTTTATTTGCAGTCATTAATTCAATTATGTTTATTACTTCAACGAAGAGATTATTTTAACTATAACTTTTATACATGTTTGCTATTTAACTTCTTCCAATCTGTGTTATTCTGTTAAGGATATGACGATGATAGGAAAAGTAGAAAACGAATGGGAGTGTTTTAAGGATGATGTGAAGGAAAATGGCTTACCCAACACCAAGATGCTGTCAAAAATAATATATTTGCGCCACGGACTCTGCAGCAATGCTAGGAGGAACGGGTTAGCAAAGAGCAATGAAAATGTTACATTGAAATGCATGAAAACATAATTACGCCACGGACTCGGTCGCAATGCTAGGAGGTTCAGGTTAGCAAAGAGCAATATAAAATGAGCGTAACGGGACACAGAGAAACGGGACAATGTGCGTAACAGGACACTTTTTTGTGCGTGCAGCCGGCGTTCATTGATTTATTAGACGTGGTCACGTCAAAAATTTTACACATATAATATATAGAATACATTACTAACTTAAAAAATGTATATAGAATACATTAGAAAGTTGACATTCCGTGTTCGGCCCTTGCAAGAATCGAAGTTTACAATTCGCATCCACAAAATAATAAGTAATGTGTGCAGAAAAGATAAAAGATTATGGAGTATATATTAAGTTAACGATATGAAATGAATTTACAGTAGGATAGGTCTTACAGTAAAGCACATAAAAACACATTTACTATGTACTTCTTGCATCAGAAAATAGCTTTGGCGAAACCTTGTATTCATTCAAACCTTCTTTTGAAAGTTACCCTATCTCGTGTACATGCATCGTAGTCAAAACAAATTTTTGTTTCAATTTATACAGTTAAAAATAGTAAGGAACATATTCACACATCATTATAATTTAGGTAACTATTCTATATGTAAATTAATCATGAACATACCTTACAAAATGGCGGGTTTTAAAGCATGCTTACTTATAATAGGCCTACTTATACATTTTTATATTAAACCCTAGAATACCGCACATAACATATATTTTGGGTTAAAGTTACAAGAACAGCGAGATACTTAATTACTAACAATATGTAGGCTACAATGATACAATTATGATTGCTACAATGAATATTTCAAACAACATAAAAGAAAACATCTGTTGTTTGAGTTAATATGCACACAACTGGCACTTGCCAAAGCTCAACTAACCAAAAAATGTTTTCATAAATCGTACGCATCTAGGTACATAAATACATAACGAAGTAGCCGTTTTATTACATTATTCTACTATAACTGGGAAGTTACTCCACCTGGCTCCACTTGCATTCAAACATGCTAAATGTTACTAAGATTACTTTCTTGTGTAACTAGAGAATTTGACTTGAAATAAATTAATGTTGTAGATAAATTTAAACCTATAATGTCGGTTTTTAAATAAATTAAATTGAATTATACAGATGCTTTGAATAATAATAGACTAATTAGCTTCATGTTGAATACAAATAGTGAACGAACGGTGCGCGATTGTTAAAGTCGCTAGTAGCTAAAGTATTGGCGCCTACGGAGCTGTATTTGATGTTCTGAAACATTGTTAGATAGTGTTATAAAGATAAGTATTAGTAACGTTTGTTCTTAAATTTCATTAAGATCTTCGGGGTATCGATTTGCTTCGAAGCTGTAGGTTCCAACAAGTCTTTGAGCGATAAAATACATAAACTTTCAAGTTATTTTCCACCAATAAGTATTTTAAATTTACTATATAAAGTACGCAAAAATTTATTTTGAAATGAAGCATAATCTTAGTAGAAAACCACATATGATACCACAAATTAATGATTAATTGTTAAAGAAGCTGGAATAGTACTTTAGTAGTCATTGCAATTTGTTTTCTATTCATCTATTCATGCGTATTTATGAAATTTTTAGACACGTGAGATTTTTTACAATGTTCTCCAGTATCAGTCGCGGTGAAAATTACAATTATTGTAATGTAATCGCACAAAACAGAACAAGGGTACAAAAAGGCTTCACCACCAAAAGTAGTACACATTAAATAATTGAAGCTATAGCATCTCGTAAGATTCGTTTACCATGCCCAAAAGTTTGAAATACTCCTCACTTACAAATAAGTGTAACTATGTTACACTGCGTACTGATACAAACATTTCGGGACCAATAACATTTTACGATGTAATTATAATATTCTATTAAACTGTACTCCTCCCCCGTGTATCCGGCATCCAGTTATCCGGAACTACAGTTATGAGTAGGGACATGAAATTTTCGGTGTGTAAAAAATTTGAAAAGCTGTGTTAAAAAAAACCAAAAGCGGTGAAAAGAATAGCCAAAAGCGGTGAAACATATTTTTGACCATTCAGCAAGAGAAAAATATTACATCAAGTAATATAACTAATAATGTAATAATCAAGTCTTCTGATGCATTTAATAACATAATACAATGAATCTAAAGTAGAACAACATAAAATAAGAAGCAGAATTCACATTTGTTCACTAACAAAATTTTGCAACTACCGTATTTACTCGCGTAAAGGCCCCGCCCGCGTATAAGCCCCCCTCCTTGTTTTGTAAACATTTTGAGAAAAAAAATTTAAAAACATGTTTTTCTGGGTTTATCTGAGGGCAGGGCAGTGATACAGAGACTGGTATTATAGTTTGTCCGTTCTCAGTAGGACCGTCGTGAGGCATGCCAGACGTAAGCAGTTAGTCCTATCTCAAACGACATAAAGATAAAGAAAGCTGGACTCGCGCGCTGCCGCTGTGTTGATGTGGAGTGTTGTCGGAGAAGAAGAGGGGAAATGAAGGAGGAAGGGAAAAGGGTCAAGGATTCTAACACTCCTTTGTCTGGTTGGCTGGCTAGCTGGCAGGAGGGAGGTTAAGCCACGCCTCTGCCTCTGCCTCTGCCTCTGCCTCTGCCTCTCTCCACTCCATTCTAAGCGCTGCCTCTGCCTCTCTCCCCCCTGTCATAGCGCTGCCTCTCCCCCCTGCGGAGTCGTTGCCTCTCTCTCCCTCCTGCCGCGTCGCTGCCTCCAAGACGCACAACTTGAAAAGAAAAATCTATTTTTTCCTCCAAATTCACGTATAGGCCCCCTCCCCTTTTTTGGAGCCTTTACGCGAGTAAATACGGTATATAATATAAACTGCAAATTATCAGTATATATAAAACCAATAATTAAGACAATAACTTACAAAATGGAATTTTTTCCGCAAGAAACAGTTGCTACAAAAAAACAGAGAAATGCAACTTTTTAACAATTCATTCATCATTCATGTTGCTCAAATGCCAGTGTCGTCATTAGTTCTGCATTTTTGTCCAACAGATTATGCCTCCTGTCTGTAACAACTGTATTGTATGATGAAAAAAATCTCTCGCTATCTACATTGGAGCATGGAATCCAGATACATTTTAGAGAAGCAGATGCGAACTCGGGGAAGTCATGTGTTTTTCTCGTGATTTTCTTTAACCAAGTCTTTCATTCGTGTGTAACTTCGAGCAATGTCCATACACGTTGTCGTAAGCACCTAGTTATTTTAGTTATTTTGGGTTAGTATTAGAAATATAAAAATACTATAACTATAATTCTGGTATTAAATTGTATTATAAGCATAAGGTGAATAATGAGTAATGTTTCAATAGAGTGTTTCATGTCTTGTATATCGAACGATGAGTATGCCTGTCGAAGGTTTACAAACATTCTACGTCAGTTGGCTAACCGAATGTTAGTTATGTGTGGTGGTTCAAACAGACTGTTTACTGCAGAGGAAACTACGCATCACAAGGTTCAACAATGACCGAATCCTTGGACTGAACATGAAACGAGTGTGTAAATGAAAACGACGAATCACGAGAAAGGGTGGGGAGAGAGTGCGCTCTGCCCCGGCAGAAGGAAGCGGACGGAAGAGAGAGTGTGTCAGGAGACTCCCGAGGAGGAGGTCCTAGGATGGGGACTGAGAGCTTTGTCAGAAGGAACAGATTTGTAGAATCTTAAGTTTGTACTTGTAATTTCTATGTATCAAGAAGTGGATGTAAAAGCTTTGTAGAGTTTAATACTTGTAACGAGCCAAGAATGAAGAATAATAATAAGAGTTGTCCTGTCTGCAGTAGTAAGTTATTGCTTTTGATCGCTCCGCTGCCCCACATAGCCTCACCTATAAGGAACCAGCCGCTCGGTCACGACATTATGGTGTCAGATGTGGGGTTTCTGTGAGTGAATACTGCGTAAGGACAGCCAGATACAAATCTACGAAAGAATAAGAGAGAAGGGAAAATCGTCCGTCACTGGTATTAGAGCACCGCATCCCAGGAGCGACGGCGAGTCAGAGTGTTTGAAGAAGATATCAACTTCCGCGAGGCAGCGACTGGACTACTGATAATCAGCGAGGAAAAGCCAAGAACGTATCCAAACAACATCAACAACGAAGATGACGTAAAGCCCCACTCGTCATACTCCAAGAGTCCAAGAGGATGTTGACATAGAAGATAGGAACAGCGGACGCCGCCAGCCGAAGATAGCCCCGCAGTAGGGAAGAGGCGACAGCTGCAGACGGCAGCGCGAGGGACGACCAACCGGAGCTACGTGTGAAGTGCTGAGGGCCATGGGTACCCTCACGAAATTTATTATAATAAGGTCAGTACGGCTAATACGTTAAGCATGATACCTACAGTTTGGTATTAATAGGAGGGTTACGTTTACTCCACAATTATGGCTGACAGTAACGAGGAAAGTGAAACTGGGGAAGTTTTTATTTCCGTAACAGAGGCGTTAAAGTAATAAATAAACCATTTGATGGTACAAAAAACAAACTCAAAGAATTTTGCGATAATGTTGACACGGCTGTTGAACTAGTGAACCCAGAACATCATAGAGTGCTGTTAAAGTTCGTAAAATCAAAAATAGTTGGGGACGCGAAAGCCAAAATTTTAGTCCGCGAAAACACTGATACTTGGGAAGAGGTAAAAGAAATTTTAGAGGAGAATTATGCGGTTCGCAGAACTTTAGATTTCTACGCTTGTCGGTTATTTAATGCTCGACAGGGATCACATGAGCCTGTTGTAAACTGGGGTAGCCGAGTCGATACAATGGTAACTGAACTTAAAGAGGCAGCCTTAAAGGTATGCACCCGCCCGCAAGAAAACAGGGCAATGGCCTAAATACAACATTTGGCTAGAGCCTGCTTCGTACAAGGGTTATCTGATGAAAGAATTCAAACAGTTATTCGGAGCAAGGGCGCTCAAATTGAGACTCTAGGGTTAGCTGTAGAATCGGCACTAGAGGAGGAGTCGAATATTTTGTCTCTTAAGGAGAGAATTAGACCCCCAATGTTAAAAGTAGGAGATACGGTAACAAGAAGGCCCAGTTATTCGAATTGCGGAAAAGGCGGACACACACTAGAAAAATGTTTCTTACGAAAACCCGATAAAAATAAAGGATGGAAAAAATATGTACACGTAGGAGAGCTATTTTGTAAAAATTGTAACACTACAGGACACACAGACGTGAATTGTCGACGTAAACAAAGAGATGACAGAAAGACTTTTCATCCCCACAAAGAGGAGAGAAACAGGGGAAACTCCACATGCTTTGAGTGCGGTAAACCGGGACATTATGCCCGAAACTGCTTTAACAAACACGGAAAATACAACAATACCAATTTTGCCAAAGGAAATGATTACCCAAATCAGTACAGGTATGACCAAAGAAATCACAAGGAATTAGGATATATTAATAAAGGAGGGCCAGAGGATAGACCTTCCTATACCGAATCGCGATTATGGAAACATAGGGAAAACACGGGAAACTAAAAGGGGGGGCATTACGAGCAGCGGTATATGCACCCTAAGGAGCCGAACACAGACAGCTGCATTAGAAAATCTAGAATAGAGTATGAACAAAGTAATGATGATGCTATCTGTACCAAGAGTAGTTTAGTTTCTTTACAGCTAGACGAAATACGTGAAGCAGTAGACTGCCTTATAGACACAGGGTCCGACATAACACTAATCAGAGAGAATGTTCTAAATAAGAGTATCCTATCGGTCAGTGATAAAAAGGAGAAGACTAAGATTCGCGGTTTAGCCACCAATGTAATGGCTACAAAAGGGACTGTTAATTTAAATTTTTGTTTACCATCTTCCACAGTAAGAAATAAATGTCACATTACAAAATCCTGTCCTCATGCATGTATTTTGGGCAAAGATTTTCTAAGTTTTACTAAATCTGTTGTTGATTTCAAATATAATAGACTGATAATCAACAAGGAGCAAATCCCCTTTTGTGAAGAAGATCATGCTGTCAAAAATATGAGAATTCATGTAACAGCTAGGTGCGAAAAAATAGTGCAATTAAATGCTAGCAACGAAGGATTAGGACTAGTAGAAAAACGAGAAATAGAAAAGGGAGTTTATCTAGGAGATGGATTGACGGAAGTGATAAATGGCAAATGTTTATGTTCTATATTAAATACTAACGGACACGAAGAAGAAGTAGATATGCCCGTCGTTGAATTAGAGGAAATACCCTCTACAGCGAAATTGTTGAGTATTCAAAATTCCGATAGGGAAAGGAAAGAGAAATTGGCATCGATGTTAAGGGTAGACCATCTACACGACACAGAAAAAAAGCAATTGATAAAATTATGCAAAGAGTTTGTAGACATTTTTCACTTGCCCGGTGATACACTCACATGTACTCCAACCATTGAACATAGTATCCCTACAGGTGCTGAGACGAGGCCCATTAATGTAAAACCATATCGTATTCCGGAAATTCACAAGGAGGAAATTAAAAAACAAGAGACACAGATGTTAGAACAGGGTATTATCAAACCCAGTCTGAGCCCTTCGAACTCGCCTATATTAGTGATTCCAAAAAAACGAGACGCTTCCAATCAACAGAAATGGAGGGTCGTTGTAGATTTTAGAAAACTGAATCTTGTGTCAGTGGACTCGGTGTATCAGATGCCGAATATTACAGAAATATTAGATCAATTAGGATAAGCAAAATATTTCTTGACCCTAGATTTGGCTAGTGGTTATTTGCTGGTAAGGATGAAACAGGAAGATCAACCCAAAACCGCATTTAGTACCCCGACGGGTCACTATGAGATGTGCAGAATGATGTTTGGGTTAAAGGGAGCTCCTGCGACCTTTACGAGATTAATGAACACTGTTTTGTCAGGACTAAATGGAATTAAATGTCTTGTTTACTTAGATGATATCATAATACATGGCCAATCAGTAGAGATACATAACGACCGGTTAAGAGAGGTTTTCACTAGAATGAGAGAGCATAACCTTAAGCTACAACCTGATAAATGCGAGTTTTTACGCACGGAGGTAACGTTTTTAGGACACATGATTAGCGACGATGGCGTGAAACCAGATCCGGAGAAAGTGATCAAAGTACAGGGATACCCTAGACCAAAGAACGCTAAAGACATCAAAATGTTTTGCGGATTAGCCTCGTATTACCGAAGATTTATACCGAACTTCAGCAAAATTGCAAATCCCCTCTACAACCTTGTAAAAAGTGACGTTCCCTTTATCTGGGGAGATGAACAGGAAACTGCATTTAACACCCTAAAAGAAATCCTGACCTCAGAACCAATTTTACAGTATCCGGATTTTAATAAACCGTTTATCGTGACGACAGACGCTAGCAAACTAGCTATAGGAGCCATTTTGTCCCAAGGAGAAGTAGGTAAGGACAAGACCGTCGCCTATGCCAGCCGTACGTTGAATAAGGCGGAGGTCAATTACTCGACGACTGAGCGCAAAATGTTAGCGATAGTGTGGGCTGTAAAATATTTCAGGCCCTATCTATTAGGTCGCCATTTCATGGTGATAACCGACCATAAACCTCTACAATATGTTTTTAACGTAAAAGACCCTAGTTCCAGGTTGTTAAGATGGCGGTTAAAATTGGAAGAATATTCATATGAGATTAAACACAGAGCCGGTAAAACTATCATGCATGCCGATGCGCTGAGTAGGCTTTGCGAAGTAAAAGAAATGGAGGAATTGACAACAGACGAATCTCACTCTGTAGAGGATAACACTGAGAAGCGAGAGGGTGAATTATCCACGGAAAGGAAACGGGAAATTATTAAGGAAATTCACAACACACAGATAGGAGGCCATCAAGGGATCGCCCGAACATACGACCGAATAAAAAAATATTATAAGTGGAACGGGATGAAAACAGACATAGAAACCTATATTAGAAGGTGTGACTCTTGCCAAAGGAATAAATTAACGCGACCTTACATAAAAATGCCGCTTGAAATTACGGACACGCCTAATGTAGTATGGGAAAAATGTGCTCTCGACATTGTGGGACCACTAGTTGAGACTGCCAATAATCATAAATATTTACTAACGTTTCAAGATCTATTATCCAAGTATACGGTAGCCATACCCCTTTGCGACCAAACAGCCGAATCGGTGGCGCGAGCTTTTGTGAACGAAATAATACTAAGATTTGGTATACCACAAGTGATAATCTCAGATCAAGGAAGCAATTTTACAAGTGATCTGTTTAAGAAGGTGTGTAAATTGTTAAAAATTGCCAAAATCAAAACAACTGCCTATCACCCTCAATCTAATGGGAGTCTAGAGAGATGGCACCGTTCCCTCACTGAATTTTTAAGACACTTCATCGCCACCAACCAACTTCATTGGGACGAATGGATAAATTATGCCACTTTTGTCCATAACACTATGCCTCATAGGTCCACGGGATTTACACCCCATGAATTATTATTTGGTACATTACCTAATATTCCTGGCATCCTACAGAAGGACTTTATAGAAAAGAATTATAATTATGAGAATTATGTCAAAACCTTAAAAACAAATTTGCAAGAGACTTTCAAATTAGCAAAAAAACATTTAATCATCTCTAAAGAAATAAATAAAAGGAATTATGATCAACATGTGAACCAGCACATTTTTCATATTGGTGATCAAGTCCTTCTGTATGATGAGACTGTCAGAAGGGGTAGGTCCAAGAAACTGTCCAGCCAATATGTAGGCCCCTATAATGTTGTAAAAGTAGAAGGAGTAAATATAACCATCCTTACCAAACGTAAGAAGCTTGTAAAGGTACATGCAAACAGGTTAAAGCCGTACTTTTAATTGGTATGTTACAGTCAACTCATTTTTACCCTGTTGCTGAACCCTGAACATGTGAGTGGAGTGTCATCAAGACTAGACATTCAAATCACTAAAATTGAAAAAACTTCGGGACTGTACTACGAACATAACGGCAATGGACGATTGTATAATACTGAATGGAGATTAATCTCCTATTTAAATTTAAGTCAGCCTGAAAATAATTATAATACGATAAGACGATATGTAAGTGTTGTAAATGAATTATGTAATAAGGAAATTCCGGTGTATAAGGGTAAAACTCTATGTTTTAATACTATAACAAAATTATCAAACAGGTTAGACGCCACTGCGCGCACCATAGAAATAATAGGAGGTATAACCAAAGACCATGTTAGTCCTAGAGTAAAAAGAAGTTTCTTTCCATTTAACCTAATAGGGCAATTGAGTAAAGTGATTTTTGGTACGCTAGACGAAGAAGATGCAGAATTTTATAATAATAAAATTACGAAACTTGAGAGCGAACAATTAGACTTTCTTAAGCTGAGTAAGAAACAAATTTTTATTGTAAAATCGACCTTGCAAACCATGAACCGAACTGTTAAAGACTTAAATGAGAATCAGCAAATGTTAGCTGACCAACTAGTAAAACTTACAGATGAGATAAACCGCATAAACTCGAATGTAATCGACGCTTTATCTCATCATAACCTACGAATACGAGTAAACGAGCATTTGACTCTATTAAATCAAGAAATTGAAACCCTTTCATTTCAATGTGAATCTATTTTGAATTCCATAATAAATGCATTTAAAGGGATTTTAAACCCCCATATTATAACACCACAAAAAATCGTTGAATATTTCAATGCATTTCAATCTACTCATTCTCGAGAATTTAATCTCCCATTACCAGAAGGAACAATCAAAGATAGTTCCCTTCTTAACCTGATGGAGCTGGAAGTGTTTAGCAAAAGGAACATTTTATGTTATGTAATTAGACTACCAGTAACTGATCATTTAATTTTTGATATATATAGAATCATTCCATTGCCTGTAAAAATGAAAACTGCCACAAACAAATATGTTTTCATAGATCCGGAAACGGATTATATTATGATGGAACACTCAAAACAGTACTACGCAAAAATAAGCAAGTATGAATTGAGTAAGTGTAAAGTAATAACTAAAACTCTTAGAGTGTGTAGACAAACCTTTCCATTGATCAATACTTATGAACGGGAAGATTGTGCAGCCAAATTATTGTATACTACAGGTCCTATACCTAGCAATTGTGTTAAGAAAATAGTAGAGCTAAAGCAGACCCTTTGGATTCAGCTACAGCACAATGAATGGATATATATTGCGCCAGATAAAAAAAAAATTACTATAGTTTGCGATCAAACTGGACCTTTTGACGCAACAGTTGAAGACACTGGCAAACTTAAGTTTATAAGTGCATGTAAAGGTTACAGTACCAACATCTTTATATCCTCCCAACTGGAGTTAACTACTAACACTAGCACAAAAGATGTTATTCCCAAAATATTGACATAGATTGTTGTGATGAAACAAACTATAAAGTAACACTTGAGAAATTAAAAACAAATTTACATTTGAAACCTACAATAACTCGGTTAGACGATTTGAAGATTGCCGGTCACAAAATAGAGGAAGTAGAGCATATGATAAATGAAGAGGAATGGAAAATAAAACACACAAACGTGATTTCACGAGTATCTGTAATGTCCTATATCATTATCATATCATTAAGTTGTATTTTATGTATATATTGTTGTATAAAATGTGGATGTTGTAAAACTATTGTCGGTAATTGCTACAAGAGGTGAAGGACGGTGATTGCTGTAATTGTAAAACCATATGTTTTAAACCAACAATTGTAAACACATATAGACCTAGGGAAAGCAATGAGCTGGTCCATTCCGTTAACGAAAGCCAGCTAGAGGAAAAGATCAAATTGAGAGGAAACAGTTTACGGAGAACTCAGACTAGTCGTTGATGGCTAAGTACCATTTCAAACTAAGAGAGGTGTAAAGAAACAATTGTATTTTCTTTAATTGTTTCTTTTTCCCCCGCAAGGGAGGTGTCGTAAGCACCTAGTTATTTTAGTTATTTTGGGTTAGTATTAGAAATATAAAAATACTATAACTATAATTTTGGTATTAAATTGTATTATAAGCATAAGGTGAATAATGAGTAGTGTTTCAATAGAGTGTTTCATGTCTTGTGTATCGAACGATGAGTATGCCTGTCGAAGGTTTACAAGCATTCTACGTCAGTTGGCTAACCAAATGTTAGTTATGTGTGGTGGTTCAAACAGACTGTTTACTGCAGAGGAAACTACGCATCACAAGGTTCAACAATGACTGAATTCTTGGACTGAACATGAAACGAGTGTGTAAATGAAAACGACGAATCACGAGAAAGGGTGGGGAGAGAGTGCGCTCTGCCCCGGCAGAAGGAAGCGGACGGAAGAGAGAGTGTGTCAGTGTGTTGACCAGTGTGTGACTTGTGGCATATGTGGATGCTTCCAAGTGCTCAATCATTTTGATCAAACTTTGAAGATGCTCTTTCACAAAATTAGCTTGCACTATAATTTTTTTTGTATCCACTTGTGACAAAGAATTGAAATATTCAATCCCTGCGTTTGGCAAATCTTGAATATATTCGGAAGTAAAAAACTCAATCATGTCTGTAATATACTCAGAAGAGTATATCACAGATTGAAACCAACTGTTCCACTGAGTCAAGATTAGATGGGCAGGGGAAACTGAGTGACATTTTTCTCTCCGTTTGGATACTTCTCCATCAAAAAATTTGAATAGAGATGTTTCCTCTTCCTAGTGTTGAGGAATGCTGACTTAATCTTGCTGATTGCAGAGTTTAGTTCAGTCAACACTTTAGGGCAGATGCTGCCAACAATGTTCAATTTGTGTGCCCAGCACTGAATATGCAGCATCTGATCACCCAAAACTACTTGCAAAGAAGTACTGCACTTTGTCATATACCGAGCACTGTCACTTACAAATTCCACTACCGAATCATAATGTACATCATACTCTTTCATGGAGTCCAACACTGCTCGAGCACAGTGTGTTGCATTAGCTTGCTCAAGAAAATGTACCCCGGCCACAAAGGTCTTCTGTGTGTCTGTAGGCTCCAACAGACGAAACAGTACAACAAACACACACTTTCCTCTTCTGTCTGTAGTTTCGTCTGCTTAAATGCAAATGGACTTCCCATGAACTTCTCTTTTCAAACAAATTTGGGTTCAAGTTCGTTTTTTGTGACAACACTAGAACTTGTTAGTTTCCACATTTTAATAATACTAGAACCATGATTTTATTTATGCTCACGGCAAGGGCGCCCATATGGCAGTTTGTAGGGGGGCCAGACTATAAAATAGTTTGTAAGGGGAGGGGGCAGACCTTAAAAAATTGACAATAAGTGTCAAAAATTACAATTTGCCAAAAATCCTCAAAAACCCACACATTTTTTCCTCTTCCTGAAAGCTGGGGGAGGCAGCCACAGCACTACCCTGCTCATGGGTATGGGCGCCCTTGGCTCACGGTTCCAAGGATGGCATTCGTAAAATCGCTGCCTTTGTAAAATCGGGGCTGGCCCATTTGCCCCCCCCCCCCCCTAAAACCATTTTATTTCTTTAACTTTTTGAACTAAATATATTTGGTATTACTTGTGTGTATTTTGTCGTTATAAACAACTTATAATTAAATATTAACGACTATTACTGCAAAGAGGGGGGAAAAAACCTCTGGCCGTAGCGTGTGAACTAGAGCTGTAGCAAACCGTATGTATTCGTTACTGAGTAACGGGTGCGCTGTCTATATACGAGTAACGAAACGTTACACACGGCTGCATTTCGTTACTCACATTATTCGTGTTTCACGCATGTGCGCGCATATTCGATGAATTTACGTTACAAAGAACTATGTTTGTTTATTAAGTAAAGTATAATTTGGAAATTCGTCGTCTAAGTTTTTTTACTGTTTATTAAAGGTATTGTGTGTGTAGACAAAGTTTGAGATTGGAACAGAAACAACGTAAGAAAGTATTTTTTACAAATTAGAAATATGTATGTTTTTGTTTTTTATTATCGCGTATTTTCACGTTTTTATTATTATCTTAAAAGCGATAATATAATAAAGCCGCTCTAATGAGTTTTAATTGTTTCTTGGTTAACAAAAACTGTTAATTATCAAATATTGTTAATTGTATATATTCTGTTTATTAATATTTACACGACGTCATACTGTACGCGTACGCAATACTTGATTCGTTGTATGTTATGCGGTATCAGAAGTAACAAGTAACGATTCGATAGTAACGAGTACTGATTGTTATAGTAACGAATACATACGGGTACACTTTTTTTCGTTACTTTTACACCTCTAGTGTGAACGTGGAATGCGCATTGGCCCGCCCCGCCAGCCCGACGCCGCGCCGCCCGCCCTTTCCCGCGCTATCTTCCCACGCTGCGGCCGGTTTCGGATGCTACAGTCTCTGCGCTGCTGTTATTTTAAATATTCAGATACATGGAAAGTGTTATACAATCGTTTTAAAGATTTTGCAATCAAAAACAAACTAATATCATCAATTTAAAAATAAGTTACCTAACTTTTATTTTTCCGCCTTGCAGAAAGAAGCAGGTTTCCTTTGTCACTATTCTTTTTAAAACGCGTCTTATTGCCACCAATTGCAGCGTTTCCCACCTATTTCAATTTAAAAATGTGGCTTCGTGGTAGCGCGATACAACAAAACAAGTAGTGACGACCTCAGACATGTGTGACATCTGTTATGTGTTACTGCAATGAACCTCTGCGTGCGGAGTGCCCGACATCTGTGTGTGGACGCGTGAACTACGATGTGTAAAATTCGTTCTTCGTCTACCGATTACAAAGGTTACGGCGGAACAGATTTTTCAGCTGGTATTGCTTCTAAATGCATCCAGCTGTTTCTAACTCATGCACACATGTGTTGTAAAATATTATTATTTTGTTTCCAATTTCCAATCAAATTATACTAGCATTCGTCCACTAAACTTCGCAGTTTTTAGGAATAATTAGTTAATAAAATAAGAAGCGTACCGAAATTTTGAGTAATAACATTTTTAAGATCCATCCTTACTCTGTAAATAATATTTTACCAAAATCCATTTTATGTCATGACATTTACAGAATCTGCTCCGCCGCGAACGTTGATTTTGCTGCTCGCGCACTCTTAACCAACCTTTCACTTCAGTATTATTTGTGTAATTTTTCAGATGATATTTTTTTTAATTTTTTTTGGTGGGATTCCAAATATTATTCTTACTATTCAAATTGAATATTTGTATTTGCAAATAATTTGAAATTTGTATTCAATTTTAACTAAAAAAACTGACATTCACACTAACTCATGGAGCCATCTCATGAACATTGCCACACACCCTTATTTGAAATAAAAAAAGACCAACTAAAAACACAGCAAAAACAAAATAAAAAAAGAATCTAGCTTAAATTTGTTTTGCAATTTTGTTAATAACTATGCCCGTCACCTTAAAATGCATTAAATTGGTAAATTACTTTAATAAATAAATAAATATTGATAGCACTGGGTAAAATAATTTCGTAAGTGTTAATAAAACTTACAAAGTTCTGAGAAACAATAAAAATCAATTTTAATATACTTTAATCTGATTTGCAAAGTGCCAGAAAAATTTGTGTCTTGCTAGTTGATGCTCATTTACACTTTAGAAGCTTTTTTTTTTTTGTTTCTAATTTGCCAGTTTTTTTTTTGTTGCTAAATTCCAATTTAAATGCTATTATAGCTTATTTAATAAATAAATGTTAATTTTCAGGTTAATTATTTTAAAATTTTATTTATTTATAAAAATAATGTCTGTATAATGCCCTATAATGCTACAAAGTTTTTAACAGTTTACAAAATTGTTGTATAATATATATTGTTTCACAATTAGAACCCAGTATCGTAAACTTTCACCTAATATTTAAACTTTGCAGTTTTTCTGGGACACATGCGTTTATATAATTAATTTTTTTTTATATCATTACCTCAGTTAATACACATACACAACCCGGTACGCAAACCAGTTGCCACAGATTTTCTCATTTCAGAGCAAAGGTGTTTGAATGGCTAATAAGATAAAAACAAAAAAAGGCTGCATTATTTTGCATTTAGCTTTAGCATGATTGTGAAGTAAATCACAGCAGGACTAGAGGAGATCTCCAAATGTTACTCTTGAAACATGTGGTGATATTGTGGTAATTGTTCTCTACACAAGTTTTCATGAGCAGCATTTTTCGTGATATTGCCATGTCTCTATGTACACATGTATCCTAAATAAGTTCAAAATAAGCCCTTTACAAAATCCACATGTTTTGTGCATTATTGTAAGATATCAAACCTGCAAATTTATATATGCTAGCATATTGCACTACCAATTTTTGTTTGAAACTGAAACAGTGGGTAATCTGTGGGTATTTGTACATAAAAAGATTTAGTTTCCAAACAATTAGAAAGTAAATAATTAGTTTTAAATAAGTAGCATTAAAAAAAGCTAATTTCACAATGGATGGTATTTAGCCATGTGACTGACCTGCTTGTACTTGTGAGGGAAGGTGCAGCGCTCAATGGTGTCGTGCGATGCCCCGCGTGTCAACTGCGCAAGGCGTCGCTGCTCCACGACACGCATGTAGTCCTCGAGGCGCGCGCTCATGTGTTGCGCCAGGAAGGGGAAGGGCACCAGGTCGTGGGGCAGCATCTGGGGGAACGCTCGTGGGCCGGGCGCAATGCTGATGTGGAAGTGATGCATGCGGCCGGGCTGGTGGTAGTGGTATAGGTGGTGGTGGATGTGCTGGTGCGCGCTCTCCCTGCAGTGACACAGCCAGCAGTGAGCACAGGACTCCGGCGAAACGCTCTCTGCACGGTCGCAACGTAATGAGACACAACCCTGCTCCTGACCTGGTCCGCTCTCAGCGCCAGACACGCTAACACGGTTGTTACACCATAGGATCTCAAGGCATCCCACCTGCCTGGTATCACCCATCAAGGTTAATTGTTTGCAAAAAGCAGAAAGAAACATCTTGCAGATAATACAGTTTATTACTTGGCTTTCACGTCTCTTGTACAGTTCTTTAGATAATGGGTATAAAGCCTCAAATCAGTCACTCCATGGCCGACACTTCACACATGTAGACTTCAAACCCCCAAACATAATAAAAATAATTATGTGAAACAACTGCTGGCCAAGGTAAGCCCCGGAGATATATAAGAAAATGGTATAGATGATTAGAAATGGAAACGGAATTAATTAGCCAGTGATGGCAAATGAATTCTCCGGGTACATGCTGCCTGTCTCATTGAGTGATGAACTGGCTGTATACTGGACAATGGTGACTCATTAGCGACCTCTCACGATAACCATTACAAGTACAGTAAACTTCCAAAAGTCCAGCATACTACAGTCTTGAATGCCAGATGGTCCAACATCTGCAACGATTCTAAAGACTTTAGCTAACTAAGCGTACTTGAGCTGAAAACCTATAATTTTTAGTTAAGGTCGAAAATGCTTTTATAGTACGCACATAAGTTGCAGCCGTACCTGCTTGAACGGCTTGAGATTAGTCTAAAGTGTTCAGCGCGATAAGGGATCGCTTGGAAATGATCAGCGTGCTGCTTGTTTCTGTATCTCATTTCATATCTCATTTCTTCAGTATACTAGGAAGTCGTTGGCCTGTGTTTGTTGAAAAATTTATCCTCAAGTTTCTGCTGGACAATATTTGCAACCAAACATTATCTTACAGATGCATTAGCTCTACAACTTAGCAGGAGATACTGCCTGATAATTCTGCAGCTGCAAGTCCCGAATTACTAGATTATCGGAGTCTGCTGTATTCAAATTCGTGCCACTTGCGTTTGAGAATAATAAAAACAAAATTCAGCAAAATTAATACACATGCAATACATAAAAATAACTCTTAATAATAACACCAGTTATTAATATATGTCAAAATGTTTAGGAAATGGCCTCATTGCAAAACGATTTGATACAAATAAAAGCAATTCTGTGGAAAGAAACAAATCACAGAGTCTAAATGCCATCGTTCACTCCCTCTTCCGGGCACAGGCACTCCCTCTTCTGGCAACAGGCACTCCCTCTTCCGGGCATAAGCACAGACTATGTTCATCACACTAACAGCGCGGAAAGAATGAGTCTCAGGAAAAGAAAGGGGAAGTGAAGACAGATCAGGTTCAAGGGTGCAGCCCCGGTTGATGTCAATACAAAGTCTTCTGGACTTACCAACTCAAAGTCTTGAGTCTTGTTCTTCCTCTTGTATGAACAATTTAACACCATATTTTGTAAATTATAACAATTTATACAATATGTAGAGGAGAAAAATAAATTATATCTAGACAGTCTCTGAAGTCCATGAAATATTTTTTTCTTTCTTATCAAAATGTATTCAACAAACTGCAAAGAAAATTTTCATAATTTTGGAAAAACAAAACATAAATATATTTTCTTTGTAAAGAAATATTCATAGTTACTGCCTTGCAAAAACAAATTAAAAGAATAAGTTTATATATAAGTTTATCTGGCATCTAATAAATACAATGAATAAAATTATAATTACATCTGTAAACACCCTAACACTGTGACGTCGACCGACGTGGTGGCCGGACAGCCCATAAACCGATCGCGCCGCAAGGCTCAACAGTTTCAACCTATTTTATAGTTTTTTATGTAACGCGCTAAAGCGGGAATTGTATCGTGTAGCCTACAATAAATTACAACGTTATAGAACTTGTCTTTTTTCGTTGGACCACGTGTGAACTCCAGGTTGGCGTGTGGGATGCCATAAGAGCCCACAACGTTACTACATAGCGTGCCCGTCGTTGAGAGCGGGTGCAGGTCAATTATTCTGTAGGCAGTGCACGAGGTTTGAGTCATGTCCTCACACGGGCTACGTCACGCCCAGAGTCTCATTCGGGTCCATGCCCCCTTAGACACGGTGGCGCCCTTCTTATTTAACGTCTCTCTAACGCCCCTACAACCCCCCGGCGACATCAACTGCAAGAGTTTAACATGTAAAAATGTGGTGTACACAATATTAACAACATTTGAGCCTTTTATGCACATAACACCAATTTCTTAAAAATTTTTTTGGAATCCTTCACTTCAAACATGGTAGGTGTAAGCACAAGCCCTAATGCAAGAAGTTCAGTGTTGACCCACGATTGTGTTATATTTCTGCTACTTCTATAGTTTATACATAGATAATTTAAACTTTTTTTTTGTGTAGTTTGTACACCAGACCAAATTATTAATTTAAGATTAGTTCTTTAACATGCCTAGTGAATGGTGTTAAATAACGTTTATTAGGTTATTTAAAGTGAAAACATTGCAAAACCTGGAAAGTAAATCAAATACCTTAAAGTATACCTTTTGTGAGATTAGGTCACCTACACTAAGAATACGGCCAAGTGCTTGAACCGGACGGATATGTTTGCGGTTTGCGTGCATGCTCATTGCCCTCTAGGTAAACGTAATCGAGGCCATCACAAGTTTTGTGAATTCATCATAATTAATTCATGTTTGATCGACCAACACAATTTTTTAAGGTTTTCAATACTCCTAAATGATGCATCTACTTCAGTATCAGAACAAGATGTGCATCCGAAACTGTTTAAATTGCCACCAAAGAAAACAGTTCATAAATCTATTTCTTTAACATCAAAACAATCTGACTATCTGGATTTAATTTTGCCCCACACCTAGAACAAGCCGACCATATGAACTTGTTTACTATGTCTACCAACAAAATGGGATCCAGTCCAGCTGGAGGCCAGTAAAAACCGAAGATGGAAGTCAAGTTGAGCTCTATAATTATAAGACTTAAATAGAAAGGTTGAATCGCTTTATATCAAGGTCAAGGACTTAAAAAGTGAAAATATGTTTCTTTAAAATCTGCTTATAAATTCACACTCCGAAGCGGCTGAAATTAAACAAGAACTCTTTTATATTAGGCAAAGTTTATTATCTAATAATGAAATCTTATAGTCAAGCCTTATTGATACCATCGAGTGGCAAGAAGGCTAAATTGCAATTCCGAGCATCTCGGGTAACAGTAGTACGACCTGTGACCTACATCCGCTGTAGTGGATAAGCACCACCCAACATGCCGATGAAGATGGATTCACTGCTGTACAATGTGCAAATAAACCTAAAAACAATGTGAACGTTAAAGCTAAACTGGAACAGGATTGCAAAAAAGCGCCCATGCAAGCGGGCATAAGGAACATTCTCTTAAAACAGTCAGCCCACCAATTATTAAAAAAACAAAAGAACTGTTTGTTACTCGTTTTAATCTGTTGGTCCAGGAACATGAGCTTGTAGATTATAATTCCAATGAGCTCAAGCTATCTCACGTGAAAGTAGCAAAACCTTGAACAAAATTAAATTTGTATTTATTCTTCTACATTTCCATTCTAGAAGAGGATTTCAATAGAATTAACATACCGTATTTAATCGCATAATGTCCGCCATCGCATAAAGTCCGCACTTTTCTTTTTAAATACTTGAAATGGAATATTTTTTAAATCCGCACCAGACAAAGCAACCTTGGCCACCCCTGAAAGGCACAGTAACGGGATGGAAAATTACCGACGCTGTCAACAATGCTTTGACCTTGAGTTGTTCATTTCTCCGGAGCAGTCGCTGAGAGGGTTTTGTAGCGTGATGAAACCGTCCGGACTCAGAAACTCGCATTCCACTGCGCAGCTGCCTGCGACGTCACGCGAGTTGCAAGGGGATGGGCTATATATAGCACAAGCCAGTACACGTCAACTCACACTACGTCACAAAGTAGGGGAGGTAGCGGAGAAGTGGTGGGGGTACATGCGCACGGTTTGTTTATACACACAGTGGACAAGGGACAGGGAGGGAGGCTCGCCGGCGCAGACTAATGCAGACATTAGACATCTGCCCCGTGCCGTCAGTGGCCATCTCAATGAAAGATTAAAAAAAATATCTTTTCACGTAGAAGCATTTATTTTGTGTAGGCTGGCTGTGGCTTCTGAACGTAGGAGCGAGTTAGAGAAGAAAAAAAAAGAGTGGCGTCTTCCACTAATCGCCGGCAACCAATTATCTTGTCACCTGTCACATTTCTCACGCCCGCTGCGGAGGGTCGCCAGTCACCAGCGCTCTGTTAGTAAACTAATTATGAGAGAACAATTTTTTTATTCTACACAAAACATAAAATTTTGAGGAAAAAATTTTTTTTTTCTGACTTCACCTCATAATGTTTGCACCCCATTTTTTTGTCAAAAATGTAGCCTAATTACTGCGGACATTATGCGAGTAAATACGGTAAGTGTTTTGGTCTAGCAGGTGCTTAATTAAACAGTTTTACAGGAAATTACATCTAGAACAATTTTTCGGTAACGAGTCTACGTCTGAAGATCTCAGTGATACCACTAGGGGTAGTCTCAAACCTGTCCCAGCTTGTGTAAACGCTTTCATCTCATCCTAGGTATCTGAAGGAGCATCATAAATTACCTCTGAGATTTCTAATCCTAAGGAGTGGGAATTACTTTATCAAATGTCAGAGGTCTAAGAACTATATCTATTGAATGCTTTCAAAATTTTATCAATTCTCATCATGATATAATCTGCCTTATTGAAACCAAGTTTAACTAATTTTTTTAAAAACTCACACTACTTTACTGACCAATATATAATTTATGGAAATGATACAAACAAATTTCATACATCGTAAAAAAGGTGGTGGCTGTGTCTTAACAGCAGTCAAATAATCTGTTTTGGTTTCAGCTTCACAAAGACCTGCTCCAGAATGCTGGCTCCTGAGGGAGGAGTTTGACTTGCTGGCTTCTGAAGCACAAACACAATTCGCAACTACAACGAATCTCTGCAGTCAGAACTTGGACGTGTACCAGAGTAAACCTGTTTCAGAAATAACGGATCCTCGTTGTTGGTGTAGAAAAATAAAAAAATAAAAAAACTCAATTTACAGCACTCAAAACCATTGTCATGATGTAACTTGGAATACCAGCTACTGAAGTAGTCAGTGAATATGTTTTCTTTAGAGCTGGCAATATTGTCAATAACTAAAGAGAAAAATTAAAACGTGAACATGTTGAAAAATTACTGCTTCTTCATAAAAATTTGAAGTACAATAAGGCATAAGATGCTTCTTTTTATTTCCAATTTGAGTTACTTATTACTAGGGGTATACACTTTTCGTGTTTATTTGTTCACAGAATTTGAGGTTATTTTTCTGGAAAATCGGTGTTATTTTTCTCTGAAAGGGAGGTTATTTTGACTACCAAAATGGAAAACAGTAATACGAATTTCATATCTCAAGTGTCGTGAAACTTGTTTTAACACTTAATACACACCAAATACTAACTACTTAATATTAAAAAAGATAACATTAAAAAGGTATAATTGAAATTGAATGTCCAGTATTTGGAGAAGTATGAAGTCATTTCTCAATTCTTATTTAAATACTTACGGTACTCACTGAATTGTTCACTTCAAACCATTGTCAAACTGGGACCTTACTGCTTCAAAATTATTACAACACTTAATCAACACAGCAAATACTATTTAAAATGAAAGTTAACTTAAAATAAATGAATATCAATTAAAAACAACACAGTAAGTAGGCTACGCTCACTAAGTTATTCACAGCTCAAATCTTCAAAAGAAAATATGGCCATTGTTGCAAGTTTTGACTCTGTGAGTGTTGTTCTTCTATTCGTCAACAATGTATTGTACGAAGACAAGAACCGTTCACAGTCAACATTGGTACAAGGGAACCAAATCGCTTTGAAACACTTGGTCGCAAAATCTGGCGTCGTTAATTTCACAACTCTCAAAGCTGTGAGAATGTCTGGGCGATTACTTTCTGAAACCTGCTGGTTCAGTGCCGCTTGCAACTGACAGAAACCTGAAGTTATTTCTTGAGTATCCAGTGAAGAAAATCCAAAAATATTTCTAATATTTTCAACCAGGCTTGGGTTTACTGTTGCTAGGATGATATATTTTGGATCCAATACTTTAAGGTGTTCAAACATTTTTTTGCTGGGATCCTGTGCCATTAAAGAAGTCAACTTTGCTTGGGCTTGTGAAACTATTCTTTGAAGTGACAGTTTTGCTTCTGCTGCCTTAGTTGGGGCAAGAGATTCTAGTGCACTTTGGGTTTTATCAAAGTAAACACCATTTGAAACAGCTGTGTAGCATTCTTTGAGATGCTCCAGTTCACCATGTAGCAAATGTGAAGTTGGATATGATGAACCCTCCAACTTTAGCATCAAATCCACCAATTCCTTGGCATGCTCCTTTACGAAAATTGCTTGTACATGAACAGCTGCCAGATGCTGTTTGCTGATGGCACTGAAGTATTCTACACCAGCATTCTGAAGCGCTTTGATCTCGTCTTTTTGGCAGAAGTCAGCAATATCAAGCAAATAATCTGCAAGGTAAAACACAGATGTGAACCAAGAGTTCCACCTAGTAATTACAGGAATGGGGAACAAAGGTCGTTTCTCTCCGTACTTCTCTTCTAGGAAACTTGCGTACAGGTGTCGCCTCTTCCAAGTATTCAAAAAAATGTTCTTTACCTTAACAACTGTAAGATTCAGCTCGGACAGTTCTTTGATCCACACCCCACCAACAAGATTGAGTTTATGTGGCCAGCACTGCACATACTGTAAATGATCGCCAACAATGATTTCCAAAGCTTTGCTGCACTTGACCATGTACCTTGCAGAGTCTGTAACTAAGGATCTCACATTGTCATATTTGATGTCGTACTTATGCAAGGAATCAACAATTGCTCTTGTGCATGTAGTTGCATTAGCTGCAGCTAAAAAATGTAAACCACCCACAACAATTTGTGGCTTATCAAATTCATCAACAAAAAAAAACGAAATAAAACAACAAACACACATCTTCCCATACAATCTGTCGTTTTATCACAAAACACATCCACTCGTTTCTCTTTCAGGACTCTCTTTAGGTCTTCTACTCGCTGGTGTGCCAAGTCTTCCACGCATTTTTCTCTCAAAGTACGTGCATTCGGCAAATCACCAGCTCCTTCAATGTACTTATCGAGCCATTTCTTAATGTTGGGATTATCAAGTTTTTGTAAAGGTATATTTGCTTTAATGAAAGCCTCTGTGGTGTCCTTGATGAAGTTAGTCTTGAAATCTGTCTTCTTTGCGATGTTACTGATAGATGCCGATATCGAACACTGCCGTTTTACACTTTGCTCAGCAACACTTTCTGTTGCCCGTTTCTTATGTTTTTCACTGCCAATATGCTTCGCACACGAGTCTTTGCGGTCCCATGTCACAGACACATTACAAAAACGACAGAAAAAGGTTTTTTCATCGCTTGCATACAAACCGTGTTGTGAAAACTCTCCGGCCCGTTGTTTGGCAGTCACTGCAGGTCTCTGCATTTTTGTCAACAAAAGTAATTACGGTAAATTAACGCATTTTTGTTAAAAATATTTATTAGTTCGGATAAGTATGTAGGCCTACGCCTCGTAAGTATTAGACCACAACTACCACGCCATGCAAGTTCAATTCATACCGTTTACAAGTTTGTCGTATTCAAACACGCGCGGGCACGGCCGTAAACCGCTTTGTTTTGTTGTGACTTCGTGTTAGTGTGCGTGAGCGTGACTGCGCGCGCAGCCTACCGGCTGCCAGCTGCACTACTGCTGATTGCATCATTGTGTGAGCTCAGCGAGTAACGACGTGTTGTGTAGGTACTGCGTATTTGTTTGATGTTTTGTGTACAAGTGTATCAAACTATACTCACGTCTTTGCTTACATCGTTCAAGTTATTCAAAACATTCAATTTCGCCTCTATACATGTTTACACCATTTTTATTACCATAAATACTAAAAACATCGTCACATGTTCACGTGTGAGAGGAAGCAGTGCATCGTTTTCTAGTTGAATTATGGCGGCCGTGTTGTGTTTACTAATTCTGCACCAGGTTAGGCCTACGTTACGGACTTCGTCAGAAGTACGTATTTTTAGCATAGTTTAATCTAATATTTATGGATATCGGGTTTATTTGTTTTCAAACGTTAAGATTCGCGTAAAAATAGTATCCTATAAAGTGGATATCGGGTTTATTCGTTTTAAAATGTTAAAATTCACGTAAAAATGATTTTATTGCAAAATCGTGATTATTCGCTTTAAAATGTCAAAATTCGCGTAAAAAATTGTTTTATCGCAAATGCAAATTTTGCATACCCCTACTTATTACTTGTCTTAATGTGTAATATTTTTGGTGAACTTGAAATTATTTGGACTGTAAATGTGGATGGTTTATGTAAAAATATGCACATTTAAGTAGAAAATATTATTTTATGTATTTAAAGTTAAGAAATCATTTAAATGTTAATTTCCAGATCCTAAAAATCCAACATTTTCCCGACAGAATCCCGTCCCAAAGTATATATGCCATTTCAGTCCACCTCTAATAACAATAATAATACAATTTCTATTGAAACAAGGCTCCCATTAAAATTAATTTCCAGTCAGGGGCGACTCCAGAAAGACTTCTCTGGAGAGGCTGTCCGGCTAGGCAAGGACTAAGTTGCAAGACATGATATCAAGTAAGTCAGATGTAAGCTTCAAATATTTACAACTTTATAGTTTCCAATACAGAACTTTGAATAGTTTGTACAACTTTTGATGAAAGAAAATTTTAACACAAGCATATAAGTATTGAAGTTAACATAAATAATTACAATTTAATGTGAGTCATGTACTTTCATTATTTATACCACCGAGACAAAAATTTATTTTTTTAGTGCAGTCAGCTCGAGTAGTTTTCCAGGTTTGTCTAGGTGTAGAGTGTTATTAATTAGTACTAATGGAATAAATATTATCGGTATCTATGTTTGAAACATAGTTTTTTTATTATTAAAAAAATTATTAATTATTTGTACATACATACTGCAAGAGAGACAAAAAATTTATTCGCATCAAATTGTTTACTGATGCTGTGTACATATGCTTTTAACAAAAAACAAGCAAAATTCATGACTGTTTAAAAATTTGTACAACCACATGTTTTTCAAACATTTGAAAAAAGAATTAAACTTTTCAAATTAATTTGCAAATGTTAAACCAATTCCTAATTTCATCGATAGCTACCAATTTTACTTTAATAATCGATAATCGAGAATCAGTGATAAAAGTCAATTCCCGCATGTAGCCAAAAAAAATCATTTCACAACATTGCAAATCTGTCAGATACAATTATTTAACGACTCGTTGAGTGGGGTTATGACTGACTAGACGCATATATAACACAGTCATATTTCCCTAAATAATCAATATCTAAAACTTGGGTCGATGTTATACACAAGTCAAAGTACAAAAATTATTTATAAAAAAATTATCACTGCATATTAGTAGGGGCCTGTTCTTTTCGCGATCGCAATTAAACAACGATAAACGCGAAATCACCGTAAAATACAGTTTTTACGCGAAATCGCCACAACACAGCGTTTTTACACGATATTTAGTATTAAAACACGAAATTGCAGTGTTTTAACGCGAAATTTAAATACTGGGTAAAAGACTTGTCTCGGCACTGGTAAACAAACACCGCAACATGGCCGCCACTGAACATTAATCATAAATGCACTAAAGCAAACAAAAGCTTACACACGCTCACGTTATAATGTTAAAACGAAAAATATACTGCAAAAATACGCAAAACTACGGCGTTTATTTTCCTTTCCGGCATAATGTTTGGATAGATAAGACAAATAGGCGAAGTTTTAAAGCCTACGCACACCGCTCGGGGCACTGAAGTCAGCTTGAAACAGCGACACCGGATAAATATAAAAGCAAGCAGATGATTGGGCGAATGGTGGCAAACGGTGTTTGGAACAGACTTACGTGAGTGGCCATACCACGTCAGCTGGGGGCGATGGCATATAGTTGGAACAGCGTCGTAGTATCAAGCAGATTATCGGGCAAACCAGGTACCAGGCTCTGGAAACTCTTAAAGGGGACCTTGGGAACTATCGTTACTTCGTCACCCAGCCATACAGGGCAGCACAAGCATTTTAAATCGTGCCAAAAAGCGGAAAAATGTAAACAAACATTCATTTGCGAATGGTGTGACAACGATAATTAGTTGGTCAACAGTGTTTTAAAGATTTTGTTGGGTCGTTACCACAACGCCGAAATACCATAACACCGAATGTCAAAATTGACCACAAAGCCGAAATAACGAATGAATTTGTGTGTGTTTCTTAAAAATGTAACTTAAGAGTGAGCAACAGGCCGGAGACGGAAGGAGGAAATGACAAAATCGAGGAGGAGCCGCGGATGTCACGGAATAGCCTTGCAAACAGTTCCAGAATATTTTCATAGAGTAGCTGGGTAGCTGCTGTCAATCAAGCAGGATTAGCTGCTGTCACTGTGTCTGGCTAGACCGGTTGGGGTTGGGTTGGCCCGGAAGGGGGGGAGGGGGAGGGAGGTGGGGCGATCTCGTCCTGTGATGTAGCTGGGATGCGTAAGGCGCAAGGAGTGTGTATGCGTGTCCGCTATTTTTGATCGTAAGTTGCTAGCGCGTGCAGTACATGCTCACACGCATCAAAAAATCTGTCAAACTCAACTCGCCATAATTCAAAAACCATTTAGTCAAACGACGTCCAAATTGGTCAGTATAATTGTGAACTGTTTTGCCAACAATAAAATCCGTTAATCTTCTTAATGTAAATAATTTCATTTAAATATATATAATAAACCTATGAGGCCTTAAAAAACCTAACCATGACTTGATGTATCTGATTTTTCATTGCGAAATATTTTAAATAAAGATAATTTTTTCTGCATGCATAATATTGCTAAATTTAAGAAATAAAAATTGTATAAGTTTCAACATGTTCCAAAATGCTGTAATTTAAAACAAAATATTGTTGACCACATTTTATAGTTAGGTCTTTTGTTGCAGCCGATTTGGATAGAATTTCAAAGAAAATATACATGTTATATGGCACGTCATCTGCAAAACGAAGATGCAAATTTTGTAATTTGGTTTCTACTTTATGCATTAACTTTTTCAAAGTGAATTTACTAATTTTCCAATTAAATTTGTTTTTATTGTGTTTATCATTATGCATTAGAAAACATCTATTTAAAAAAAAGTCAAAAGATATATTTCGAAGATAATATATTAAAAGTTTGTATTGATATTACCTTTTGAAACATATTAATTTGGAATTGGTAACTTGTTGACACTGGATGGTTCATTTATGTTACTATCTCGTGTGCATTTGTAAATAGATATAAAAAATCTATTTCAACAAAGCCTACAGGTGTACGTAGATTTAAAAGTGGAAGTGATTTGAAGATTTTTACAAACTCCTGGAACATTTTAAAAACTTAATGTACATAACATCCTATTATAGATATTTTACCAAATATTAAAAAATGTCAGACTAAACATTTTCTTGCATTCCAGACAGCGAAACTATTTTTAATGTTTTTTTCTCAACTCAATGCATTCAGCATTTAATGTCTGAACGAATTTAATATTGTACCTACTAAGTAGTTATGTAATTGTTTTCAACCTTCAAACACTACTTTTCATCCTTGCCACTATTACGTGGTCGTACAAAAATATCCTTTGGACAAAGGTTTAAGGTAATATTAAAAAAAGGTAATAAAAATAAAATTTGATTAAATTGATACTTATTAAGGTTAGGTATTGTTTTTTATAATCCCAACTTCGGTTTTTATTGTTCTTTTTATCAACAATTACATCAGCTTAATGTTTTAGGAAAAGTTTTTAAAGTTTTATAAAAATATTTGTTAAAAAGTAATAACATTTTTAGATTTCTATCGTTTTTATTCCCACCCCACGCAGTAATGGTTTGTTACATAAAATTTACTTAGGAAAATATTTGCAACACTAAAAATGTAAACAAAAACAAAAATTAATTCCATAGAGTACATGATAATGAGCTTTTATTTATTCTCATATTCCATACCAAAGTTTTCAAAATCCCTTGCAGTAATGGTTTGTATTATCAAGAATGTTCTTAGACAAAATGTTTTAGATGAATATTATAAGATTTAAGCACAGTTTGAACGGATTTTATGGTATGCCTAAGAAGGGAACTGTAATTTTTTTTAATTATACCACTATTTTTTCAGTCCCTTGCAACAATTTTTGTGTAATCAAAAATTATTCTACACATAAGTTTAAGATTAGAATTATTCAATTAATACAAAAATCGTACGGATCCGAAGTTGTGTATAAAAAAATAGCTAAGACCAAAATTCATTGCAATACTTGTACAAATTTTAATACGTTCAAACGAATATGACATTTCACATACTATGGGAGTTAAAGCTGTTTTTCGGGTTTTCGAAAAACCTTCCCCAATTCTACCACTTTGGTCAGATATGTCTATTAACAAACTTGATCGAGATTTTCCACTTTCAGAATTTATTTATCAGTTTAGAAGCGATTGGTAAAAAATTGTGGCAGTTATCGTGTCCACAAATTGTATTTGAGGTCTATGGACCATGAAACGAAAAACTATATAAAAATTTCCCATAATTCGCACCGTGGGTTCGGCTACAAAAGGAAGTATTTACTTGAAATTTACCTAATAACAATCAGTGTAAATCGTGTCAGTAGTAATAAATATGCTGTGAAAGAAATTTCGTGAAAAGTTGCATATAGAATTAGGATTACAAGTAATGCGTACTACATAAAATACAAAAATTCATTCTAAAGGTAAAATTGTTTATTCGTCTAGCTCTGCAAATTGTGTGTAAACAGTTTTTGGGGAGCATTGTTTAAATTTTATTTTAAATAATAATATTACTCAAAATAAATTATTAAAATTTTATGTTTCTTTCGTTTTCCATGAAATCTTAAAACATCGACAAATGTGCATTTGAAAAAAGAAGGGGAGGAAAGTATTTTCAGTACATAGTTGTAAGTTTGTATTGTAAAGTAAATACGCAAGGAAGACATTTTAACTGGATCTGTTTGTAAACACCAAACTGAATTTTCCTTATGTGTGGTTGGCCTGAAATTGGTGAAGAAACATGTTAAGCAAAGATGTAACTCGTTGGATGACATTTTGTAAATCCAAATGTATTGTTATCATTAGTTTTGCATGGATTTAACACAAAATTACATAAATTAAATAGATGTATTTGTTAAGTAACATAAAAAGTATGCTGACAATATTTTAGTGTTCTAGTCGTATTGTTTTAAATGGAAAATGACCATGTTAGGTTTAGCCATTGTTTTCATTTAAAATCGTAATTTTTCAGAGTACACCATCGTGCCAGTTATCAATTGTAATATATTAACATAGTTTGACATAGTCTGTAGTCTTGTTGTAAACGAAATACGTTAAACAAATTTTCTGGGCATAAAATTTCATAAATTGTAATTCAATTTCTGTGTTATAATAAGCACATGATAAAGAAAGATAAAAAAAAATGCAAAGGTCTCGTTGCGACTTCAGCTTATCATCCTTAATTAAAGTAGTAAAGTAACATACCAAAATTCGGTGTGTAAATAAATGCATTTTTGTTGCCAATTCCATTTGATTTTTTCTAGTGCTTTAGTTGCAGAGCAAATCGAAAACAAAACATCATTATTTCAATAGTCAGTCTGCTAGCAAAAACATCCCAATTGTAAATATATGTGGTAAAATTATGATATTGTATTAACAAAAATAATAAAAATAATTTGTAACAAAACGTAGAATTAATGATGTGGTAGTTAAAATTGCGTGAATGAGCCTACGGTGAACCTAGCATCCAATCAAATAGTGGTCAGTACACACTTCGAACTTTCTTGTACGAAAATGTGTACCCTTAAATATTTCGAATGCATATTTGGAAGTTGTGTTTGAACCAGCTGGAGTTTATTCGCTCAATATTAATTGTTTAGGCATTAGGGAAAATAATGAAGGCAAAAATGGAAATATAGTTGTTAAGAGGACTACGTCATTATTTTAGCGACATGATGCAAAACAGGCAATATTTCTTCGAAAGGCGATCCGAGATTTTTTGCATTTGGACGTTGCCGGGATCTCCCGTTTCCCCCGCCCTTCTCATTCTGTCGCTTCTGCATCCTTCAGGGCATGCAGATGACAACGGGCACCCAGTTACAAGTCTGCCCTCGGGGTATGAGACTCGTGTACCCTACTCATAAAAATGTTATTTATTCATCCACTTAGACATCATTATTTTCAAATTACTTTGTTCTCCGAAAGTTATTTCGTATAACAACATTTGCGTGTATTCGTAAACTGTTCGTTTACATTCGACTTGTATAAGAAATATAAGAAAAAATATAACTTTCACTATCCTGCACTAGCTAGTAAACAAGTCTTTGTATGTTAGACACCAATATGCTCTGTGATCACTCGCACAACAAACGCTCCCTACAAGCCCAAGTGAATAAGCAGGTATTATACAAGAAAGATGCCTGTGTGAACTACGCTGTGTACTTTTGCTGTTTACATCGTTTCACCTTTAATCGTCCCTGTGGCAAGTTATATCATAGATTTGAGAATATAAAATAGGTACTACGTTTAGTTTTTAAAATTACTTTTACGAGATGTAAAGAAGTAGGCCTACACTCGTTCATGGGATAGACTATACACCATTTGAAGCCAAAAGCTTGTAACGGCATGAGTTTGTGTGTGTGTATATATATATATAATTACGAACATTCCGTTGATATTGTAATGCAAAGGTAGAACTAACATAAATAAACCAAAGAAATACTACTGCTTACGCAAGTTAATTAAACAATAAATTCAACTCTAATTTTTATGAGTGCTGTTGATAACGTTCCAACGATCACAATATGTGATAACCTGTGATCACGTTAACAGTGTCTCTTCTCTTACACACATTTATATATTGTCTTCGCAAACCCAACGTCTTTCAGAAATGATAAAAACTTTACGTCCATTATAGAACGCACAGTGCGGCATATTAACGAGGAGTGATAACGGACAAAATCTAATCTGCCATGTTCCTGGCAGTGTAGTGGCTCTAGATTGTTACGTATTCAACTACCGTATATACTCGTGTATAGCGCGCCCTTTTTTCCCTCAAGTAAAGGAAAAAAATCAAGGATGCGCGCTATACACGGAAAAAAAAAGTTGTGGGGGAGAGGCCGGGAGGAGGAGTGTTAGTCGTTAAGAGTCTTCTGTACCACCATGCGAACATACTTTATTATTGTTCTTGAAAAAAAGTGTTTTTAAAAACACTGGGGAGAGATAGGAGACTGAGATTTTAAGGGAGTATAAAGGAAGAAGTCCAAATGTCCGTATGAAATCAAAATATAAAAAATGTTCATAAAATTTAACAGAAAAAATATTTTATTTGCCATAATTCACTACATTACTGCGTTCAGAGCATTGCTCCGAGTAAGGATATATTTACACCAAAACATAGAGAATTTTTTGCTTAATAAAATGGTATATTAAAAACATACTGTCGCCGCTCAAAATCACACGGGATTCTCTTGCAAAGAAACGCTGTTTTTCACTTTTCTGGCCCTGCAGAGTGGCCCTCCCTGGCGGGGCTCGGTGCGTAGTCAAGTCGCGCGCAGCAGGCCTGCTTCCTGGGCTGGATAGATGGGGGAACATTCCTGCGGAGGGGTGGCAGCAAAGGCTGGGTCGGTGGGCTGGGGGTTGGGGGGAGGAAGCGACAGGTAGCGGGATGTGCGAAGGAAGAAGTGGAAGGAGCCTATTTCCCTGACCAGCCGAGTTACAATACTTCATGTTGATAGTGTTTGGTTTGTGATACAGTAACCCGCAAGTGGCGGGAAACGTCTGATATTCACGTATTTTTTAAAAAATTTTATTTAATCCTCTCCAAGCATGGAAGGCAAACCCTACTGGAGAAGAGGTAAAAAGGCGCGTCTTCGCCTGTGTGCATCTCGGAAAAAAAGAAAAGCTCTTTCCTTGGTGCATACAGAAGTAAAAGGTAAGCTAAAAGTTGACTGAGATGTAAAACCAATAATTTTTCTAAGTTGGCTATCTGTTATGAGTCTACAAATGTCGAAGTCAGTGTCAAGGTAACAGTATCTTATAACAATTTTTTATGTCATAAATATTTTCCTAAAGGCCGGGATACATTTGTAACAGCACACGTACAACAAACACAAATGGAATTTTAAACAAATAACATCTGTTACATTGGTAAAAACGTGCAAGCACAGAAATACAGCATGCAAACGGCGCACAGAAAGTTGTAGGACTACTAAATTTTCTCCATGTTGTGCACCGAATTTCGGTACGCCATCAATCAGCATACGATACACAAATAATCACTAAGTCGAACAACCAATACAAGAGTAGCTAGCGATTTTTTATATGTGCGTTTTAAAGATAACATGAAAAACATAATTTTAATGTATTTATTTGCGAAGCAATCTTAGTAGTTAATTATTCTTAGTCTTTCAAAACTAAAAAACAAAATCAAGTGTTCGAACTTAAGAAATCAACTGTTTCATAAAACAAAAGATTAAAAAATTCAAAACATATGAAATAAAATTAACGAAGAAAAAATATGATAGTTTTCGAACCGCTGTGTTGTGTGCAAATGTAGCTTCTTGTTTGGTTTTAGACAAAAGTTCTTTATAATACTCACAATGTTAATTAACACTGTAAAAAGGGACTTTGTCTTTTGGGTGGACGAGCGGATCCTTATTCTTGCCATAACGCATTACCTTGGCAACTGCATCGTTAAATGTAATTTATCCATTCAATAAATTTTATCTATAATGTGCCACACACAACTAAATAATGCTTTTGTGACTCATTTATTATATTCAGAGGAAAAGACTGAAGCTTCAAGCAACATTGTGCAGAAATAAAGAAACTTGCGAAGAAGAATATCAGGTTACATCAAAAAAGCCTCAGGAAGAAGAATTTATTTATAGGTCTACTGATGCCCAATTTTCAAACAGAGATGAAATTTGGGGCGACTGAATTGCGCCCCATTGGAAAGGGCGCCTTTCAGGTTTTTTCAAGCACATACACAATTCTTTAAATCCTGATAGGCTGCCTTTCCACAACGAGTTATTAACTGAATTTTAAACCGAAAAGAATCCTGAAATGTGCCCCATTGGAAAGGGTGCCTATCAGGTTTTTCTACATAAGCGAAAGAATTTGTAAAATCCTGATAGGCTGCCTTTCCAGAACGTGTTATAGACTTCCTTTTAAGACAAAAAATATCCTGAAATATGCCCCATTGGAAAGGGCGCCTTTCATGTTTTTCTTCATATGCAAAACAATTTACAAAATTCTGATAGGCTACCTTTCCAGGGCTTGATTTTTGCTTTGTTGTTTGCAGGAAAATATCCTGAATTGTGCCCCATTGGAAAGGGTGCCTTTCAGAAATTTTTAGTTTTCGTTAGATCGTTGTGGGCACTGAATTGTGCCCCATCGGCAAGGCCGCCTTTCAGGTTTTTTCCTTGGGCGCATACAGTTCATAAAATCCTGATGGGCTGCCTTTCCAGAGTTGGCTGTTCGCTTTGTTTTAAGTGAAAGAAAACCCTGAATTGTGCCCCATCGGAAAGGCCGCCTTTCAGGTTTTTTCCTTGTACGCATACAGTACGTAAAATCCTGATGGGCTGCTTTTCCAGAGTTGGCTGTTCGCTTTGTTTTAAGCGAAAGAAAACCCTGAATTGTGCACCATCAGAAAAGCCGCCATTCAGGTTTTTTCCTTGTGCGCATACAGTTCGTAAAATCCTGAGGGGCTGCCTTTCCAGAGTTGGCTGTTCGCTTTGTTTGAAGTGAAAGAAAACCCTGAATTGTGCCCAATCGGAAAGGCCGCCTTTCAGGTTTTTTCCTTGTACGCATACAGTTCGTATAATCCTGATGGGCTGCCTTTCCAGAGTTGTCTGTTCGCTTTGTTTAAAGCGAAAGAAAACCCTGAATTGTGCCCCATCGGAAAGGCCGCCTTTCAGGTTGTTTCCTTGTACGCATACAGTTCGTAAAATCCTGATGGGCTGCCTTCCCAGATTTTTTGGTAATTTTGCGTTAAGCCAAATCAGTCCTGAACTAAATTATACAAATACAATTAAACATTAGATATTACCAGTGGGTGAAATTAATTTTCGGAATAGTATAGACCTCCATTCCTTACAGAATTTTAATACGCCTGCGCGTAATTGTTACTTTTAGAATTGAGTGCTTCTCTAGTATTGAAGACCAGTAACATATTACTAACTCATTGTTCCGGAAACAACTACAGATGGCTCTAAAAGCAATGCAAAGGTTTTCCATCAATGTAAGTTGATCGTGTGGGATGAATGCACGATGGCACATAAAAAGTCTTTGAAGGCGTTAGACAGAACTATGAAAGATCTGCGAAACAAAAAAAAACATATTTCGTGGAGCGATGATTTTGTTAGCAGGAGATTTTCGTTAAACATTACCAGTGATTCCACGGTCAACGCCAGCGGATGAACTCAGTCTATGTTTAAAGTCCTCCATTTTGTGGAAATACGTTAAGATACTAAATTTAAGCAATAATGTGCATGTGGAATTACAAAATGATTGATCTGGAGAAATATTTTCTAAACAACTAATTGGCATTGGTAATGGCAAAATCCCTGTAGATATTTTGACTGGCTGCATTTCATTTTCTGTCAATTTTTGTCAGTTTACTGAAACAAAAACCGAGCTCATACAAAAGGTGTTCCCAAACGTCGCTCAAAATTACAAAGATAATTTTTTGTTGAGCGAACGTGCTATATCAGCTGCCAAAAACACGGATGTAAATGAAATAAACTTAAAAATTCAAAATGAAATTGCCTGTAAATTAAAGACATACTACAAATCAGTTGATTGCGCAACTAATCAAGATGATGTCAACTATCCCCCAGAATTTTTGAACTCATTGGATTTGTCAAGATTGCCACCCTATAATCTTCAATTGAAAGTAGGATCAGTAGTAATAATGTTAAGAAATATTAACCCTCCGCGTCTTTGTAACAGTACACGTCTAGAAGTGAAAAATTGACTTAACAATGTGATCCAAGCAACAATTCTAAAAGGAAAATGTAAGGGAGAAGAAGTGTTGATGACTCGCATCCCAATGGTAACAACTGACACACCATTTGAAATTAAACGACTAAAATTTCCAAGGCGGCGTGTTTTTCTATGATTGTAAATAAATCCCAGGGTCAGGCGTTGAGTGTTTGCGGTGTTAATCTTGAAAACCCATGTTTCTCTCATGGACAGTTTTATGTCGCCTGCTCCCGCGTTGGGAAACAGTCAGCTTTATAGCTTTATTTGTTTACGCGCCAGGCAACCAAACAAAAAATATCGTATACCATAAAGCATTAGAATGAATATCAACACATTTATAAAGTATTGGAGTGTACAAAATAAAAAATTATTTTTGTAAGTAATTGTCGTTTATTGATGAGAAAATAATTAACGTGATCACTCAGAAATACATTTTATTTATTTAATTTTTTTTTTCCATCTTTTGCCAGAACGTGAATCCCTATTTCCCTTTGTCACGGCAGCACGAGTGAACGTCTGGCCCGATTTCGCTACTTCCTTTTTTTTTTTTTTTTTTTTTGTTGTATGTTATTGTAAGGGGAAGGTTCTTATGAAGTTGCATGGAAAATTAGAAAATTTAACAAAATAAAACTTTGCATGATTGATCGAGCTGCCTCACGTGCTAACGTACTAGGTGCGCTGTTACCACTACCAGATATGCGAATAATCAGTCAGTCTTTCAAGGTAGGGAGGTAGCTATGTCAGAGTAGGTTCGTAGATAAGTAATATTGAAAAAATTCTAAGGACAGGACAACATCTGTCGGGTCAGCTAGTATACGAATAGAATTTGAATAAGTATTGCTCACATTGCCACAACTTTTCAAAATGATTGCAATTTATTATGATCGATTTAGAATGATCGAGAAAGTTCTAGAATTTTTCCGAATGATCTGGAAAGTTCCAAAAATAGTGCAATTGATTATGATAGATTTAGAATGTTCGAGAAAGTTCTAGAAAATTCTAAAATGGATGCAATTTATTATAAGCAATTTCAAATGTTCGAGAAAGTTCTAGAAATGTCTTGAATGATCTAGAAAATTCTAAAATGAGTGCAATTTATTATAAGCGATTTAAAATGTTCGAGAAAGTTCTAAATTTTTTTGGATTGGTCTGTAAAGTTGCAAAATGTGTACTAGTGTTATTATTGATCTAAAAGAACGAAATTGAAGTGATGCACATCTAAATATTCTAGAGTGATCTGGTACTGGAAATGTCGGTGTCTGATGGTATATAAACCGAAATTCAGTGACTTTTTGTCAATTCAATCGTGTTTGCAGTCGAGTGAAGATCAATTGGAATCAAGAGTAAACAGTTACAGAAAAAAATCAAGTGATTTTCACAAGTGAAAAAGAACAAACTATTTGAATGTTCTGGACTGTTCTAAAACTAGAAATTTCGGTCGCTAATGGTATATAAACCGAAATGCAGTGACCATTCGTCAGTGTTATCATTGTAACAATCAAGAGATTTATTTTGTGTAACTTTTTTACATCGTTGTTATATACAGTAAACTCTCGCAAATCCGTGGGTGTCGGGGATTTATGACCTTCGGATTTTTGAAAACTTCGGATTTTTGAAAAATTTTCATTAAAATACAAAAAAAAATTCTAAAAGATAAGATGGTAGTCAATGAACATGTAATACTACCACAGGACGTCATAATAAACAAGACACTTGAGAAGTTAACAGAATGGTACGTAAGCAATACCAGTATAGTCCATTCATAGTAAATGAAGCACCCGAGAATTTTTTTTTCCTGAAAATTTACAGCCTGGCCTGATTAAATTTAACACACCCATTTGTTCAAGTTGGTAGTAAATTGTGTAAAAAGTAATTTAAAGTCATCTTAAATTAAATTAATGGCACCCGAAGTCGCACTTTGATGTGAAAGAGCTAGGCGTAGCAATGTGGCGTGCGCTGAAACGGGAAGCCCCATGATAAGGGGAAGTGAATTTAGGAGGGGCGGGAGAGAGAAGCGATACGTAGCTGGCAAGAGACTCAAGGCCACTCCCTCACAGACACACGGCCAGTCCAGTTAAACTAAAGAGAAACGGGAGAAATAAAAAAAAATCATTAGTTAATTGTACACTAGAACCATCAAAAAATCTGAAATTTTGGCACAAAACAAAAATAATCGGGGAAAAAATTGTAAAACTCACAATAAAAGCTTATACAAAGCTATTATTTAACATGCAGCATATATTTTGTGTTGGTTTATAGTGCACTTACTAATGTTCGTATAAGAAGAGAAAAAAAATTGGACAGTCCGTTTAAAAACACGGCAGCAGTAGCTTGTGCGACGTAAGTGGGAGTGCGAGAATCTCGTCTAGACAGGCTGGCGGCTGCAAAGGCAGCGGATGCATGACGTCATACGGCTTACCTCTCCCTCCCAGACAACAAACCATCTCTCTCCCTCTCTCCAGCCCTCTAGCCATTTTCTGCGTGTGAAACTGTCAACATCCTTCCTCCCCTACTCCACACTGCATGCGACGAAAGCCAGGTTGTATAGTCCATTCCCGGTAAAATGAACATTTTTTTAAGGCCCCCCACGGCAGCCATTTACCGTTAATTTTTTGATACAATTTGTTTGTTAGTTACAGAACATTATTTCTGCTGGAAAATCTCTGAAACTTCAAAATTTCTTTAATGGAAAAATTTAGCAGGGCGGTTAGAGTATTTATTTTTACCGCAAATGAACTATACTCACCTTCCCTCCGGCCAGCATTCCCGGCGTGTGACGCATGACAACTACAGTCGTGTGCCGCGCACAGCTAGGAAACTTGTCACTGGCAACATGTTTCACACACTGACACACGGTGCCCAGAGCTTCAGGAAAACCTACGCGATTTCCAACCTACTCTAAATATCCGACTGGAGTCTGTTTACGAAAAGCATTTAAGAATTTGCTAATGCCCAACTGTTTTTTTTATATCGGATTAAGAGGAGTTAAAATGGCTAAAAGGCATGGTTTTGAAGTTTTAAGTGTAAAAAACCGTTAAAAAATTTCTTGAAAGCACCAGAGGAAAAGGCATTACACCTTTATCTTTATTTTCCCGCCATATAATGTTACGGTCACCGCTCAAATTTCACAGTTATCTGACGGGAACGAGATGACTGCGCGCCAGTTCAGAGCCTTTTACCGCGCTATAAATATCAGTGAGCGTCGCTCTTATCATCCACTGAGAATAGTGATACATACATCTAAACAGTAACGATCATGTCACTTCGGAAATACCCCGGATTTCTGAGAACTTCGGATTCTCGGGCCACGGACTGGCGAGAGTTTACTGTATATACAAAATGCCAAAGCGGAAAAAAGTATTTACCAAATCTAAAGTGGATTCACAAAGAAGAAAAGTAACACGTCAAAATGAAACAGAAGAACAAAGGGAAAAAAAGCTTTCAAATATTCGTCAAGGCGTGAAAAGACTTATAGAAAAACAAACTGAAGAAGAAAGAGCACGCACTAACAAAGAAACCTGATCCCGAGTCAAATTGATTCAAAATCATCAGTCTGCTGACCAACGTGAATTGGAAAAGAGAAAAAGTAAAGCAACAATGGGCACTCTACGCCAACAAGCTGCTACACATGAGAGTTTAGAACGTCAGGCATTATATTATGATTGCCAAAAAAAATATTTTGACCATCCAAATATTGTCATTGGAAAAATGGATACGATATGCGAGTATTGCCATGCATGGAAATTCAAGGGAGAAACTGCTGGTATGTGCTGCTCAAGTGGTAAAGTCAATTTACCAGCATTAAATGTACCACCACCAGAATTACTCGCATATATGAATGGAGAATCACCAGATTCCAATCATTTTCTACAAATTATACGTCGGTACAACTGTTGTTTTCAAATGACTTCATTTGGAGCTACTTTAATATGCCAGGAAGAAAATTTCAGTCCAGTTTTCAAGGTTCAAGGTAAAATTTATCAACGAGTAGGGTCACTCATGCCGATGTCTAATGAGACTCCAAAGTTTCTTCAAGTATACTTTATTGGTAACGAAGACCTTGAAATAGATCAACATTGCTCTCACATTAAGGGAATACAACGAGACATTATTCAAAAATTATGTCTACTTCATAATCATAATCACCTAATCAATGTGTTTAAAACTTCTTTAGACCAAATGGTTGCAGACAATAATAAGACTGTCATTCGCGCAGATAAACGACCAGCCGGTCAACACGAACAAAGGTTCAATGCACCTCAAACGAACGAAGTTGCTGTAGTAATTGTTGATAACAAATATAGTCGTTGTGATATTATTATCCAACGCCGAAGTAATCAATTGCAACGTATTGCTGAAACACATCGTAGTTATGCACTACAGTAGCCGCTAATTTTTTGGCAAGGTGAGGATGGTTATCACTTTAATATTCAACAAATTGATCCAGCTACAAATGTCGAAACTAACAAAAAGTATCAGGTATGCAATTTTATGCTTATGGAGTTATGATGAGAAATGGTGAATATAACCATATTTTACATTGTCAGCAATTATTTCAGCAGTTTATTGTGGATATGTATGCTAAAATTGTGATGGAAAGATTAGAATTTATTCGCCATAATCAACGTAAGTTGCGTTCGGATGAATAGGCTACATTCATTTGAACGATGCTATGATGAATGATGGAAACGTCGATAACATGGGAAAATTGGTCAACTTACCATCTACGTTTACTGGAAGTCCACATCATATGCATGAATATGCTCAAGATGCGTTAACTTTGTCAGAAAACAAGGCCGACCAGATTTATTTATAACATTTACATGCAATTCTTCATGGGTGGAAATAAAAGACGAATTACAATATGGACAGGCGGCCAGTGATCGACATGATTTTGTTGCCCGAGTTTTTTGTCAAAAATAAATTAAATTTATTGACGCCATCGTAAAAAATCAAATATTCTGTGCTGTTACCTGCTGGATGTTTTCAATTGAATGGCAGAAACGAGGATTGCCACATTCTCACAACTTAATTTGATTCAAAATAGAATTCAACCGAATCAAATAAATTATATCATTGAGGCTGAGTTTCCAAACCCGGAAGAAGATCCTGATCTTTATAATATAATAGTGATAAACAAGGTTCATGGCCCATGTGGTGAACTAAATAGAATATCTCCGTGCATGAAAGATGAAAAATGTACGAAACGTTATCAGAAGCCACTTTTGAACAAAACAATCACCGGCGAAGACGGATATCCAAAATACAGACGTCGACCACCAGAATAAGGCGGATTTACAGCTGAAATTAAAGTACGAGGCAATGAAGAAATTCAAATTAACAATCAATGGGTAGTTCCATACAATCAACTTTTATCCAAAATGTTTAGGAATGCCCATATCAATGTTGAATACTGTAGTTCTGTCAAAAAGATTAAATATGTGTGCAAATATATTAATAAAGGCAGTTTTTACGGTAACCAAGAAAACCAACTTGATGAGATAATACAGTATCAAATTGGTCGTTACATCAATACCAACGAAGAGATTTGGCGAATTTTAAGTTTTCCCATTCACGATCGAGATCCGCTGGTTCTCCATTTATCCGTCCACTTAGAAAATAGACAACGTTTGTTTTTCAGTACAGAAAAGGCACAAAAAGTTGCGACAGAACCACCAACACGAACAACTTTAACAGCATTTTTCGAATTATGCCAGAAAGATCAATTTGCTAAGACTTTACTTTATTCAGAAGTACCAAGTTATTATACATGGAATACAACAAGTAAACAATATAATTCTCGAAAATGTGGAATGCCAGTAAAAGGACATGATGGAGTATTCAAGAGTAACACAATAGGACGAGTCTACACAGTGCATCCAAGAATCTCGGAATGTTTCTATCTACCTTTATTACTACACACTATTCGTGGCCCAACGTGATTTGAAGACCTAAAAACCATCAATGGTTACATTTGTGAAACATATCAAGAGGAATGTCAAAGATTAGGCCTACTAGAAAACGATAATCATTGGGAGTTAGCTATGAACGAAGCAGTCCAAATGGCAACAGCAAAACCAATTCGTGAGCTATTTGCAATTAAATTAACTACATGTAATCCTTCTAATCCAAATCGACAATGGCTTAAATATCGAGAATATATGAGCGATGACGTCTTGGCTGAAATACGACGACAAAACCCGGACTTAGAAATTGATTTCAATGCAGAAATTTTTAACAAAGCTTTGATTTTGATAGAAGATAAATGTTTAACAATATCTAACCAAATGTTAGTACAACTAGGTGTTCAATCTCCTAAACGAAGTCATTTGGATGCTATGAACAGTGAATTTTTAAAAGAAACAAATTATAAAATCGACGAATTGGGGCTTTACATCCAACACAACAAACCCTTAATAATTTAGAGTCAAAAATAGGCATATGATATAATAATGTACTATTATAGAAAACAGCAAGGTGGCATAATATTTTTAGAGGCACCTGCGGCACCAGGAAAACATTTTTGATCAATTTAATTCTAGCTGAAATCTGTGCAAATAAAGAAATTGTTCTCGCCCTAGCATCATCGGGGATAGCAGCTACACTCATGGATGGTGGACAAACAGCGCATTCTGGTTTGAAATTACCATTAAATGTAGCTGACTATGAATTTCCGGTATGTAACATCACAAAATCATCAGCACGTGGACAAATATTGAAACATAGTCCAGGAAAAATATGAAAAAAACATGGACAAATTGCAAGAAAAGGTTTTTTACATCGAAATTCGCAGAAAAATTCGTAGAATAACATATCCAAAATCCCCCGAAATCCACTATTTTTGGTACCTTTTTTCCGGGGTTTTGTCCCGGAAAAACGCGAAAAAAAAAACAACTCAAAAACGGTGCATCTGACAACAAAACCTGTAGAGACAAAAATTAAAGAACATTAACTTTTCCATAACATATCCAAAGTTCAAACAAATCCGCTTATAAATTCTGCTTGGTTTGCCGGGATTAGTCCCTGAAAAAAATATTAAAAATGAAATAAATCGAAAATTGTGCACTTTACAGCATAATGGTTTAGGAAAAAGATAAAGTAAACAATGTTTTTCATAATATATTAGAATTTCACACAGATCAACAGTTTTTATTTGTTTTCCAGGAAATGTCCCGGAAAAAGGTTATCAAAAGAGAGAGAAAAAAAAAAACGGAAACCGTGCACCGAACTTCAAAATGAATTGTAAATTAAATTAAGGGCAAAAAAATTGCATTATATAATTGCCCTTTTTTCACAATTATGGATTAGCAACTACTGTATTTGATGGATATGGGAAAACTCACAGTACTAAAGACACAGCACATATGAGAAGAATAAGAGGTAATGCATCACCTGTAGTTGAATTCACAGGAGAAATGCAACTATCACTCCGTAAAGATATGTTTCTTTTGAAGGAGCGAAATAAAGGACAATTTTTAAGGTTATTAGCAATACATGTACGCGAAGCAGAATCTCCTGTTGTCAAAGCACAAGGTTATGCAGATATTTACATTGTCCAAGAAGATCTAAAATGTGCAAAAGAACAGTTGACAACAGTTATAGGAACAGACACAAATTTACTTGTCCTTTTACTCTACTACTTTGACCCACAATCACATAACAGCTTGTGTTTAAAAAGTGAACAAAGGCAGAAGAAAACATATCACATTAAGGAGCTAAAGCTGAAGCTCGGTGATGAAATTTGTAGTAATAATCTTTTCTGCCATGCATTCATGGTATAGGAAAAGGGAAAATAATGGATCTGATCCAGAATGACAGTGCCTTCAGGCAACTTGCGAAAGTATTTTCAGATAGTATTCCCAGTGTGTCAAAAGAAGACATTGTAAAATCGGAAGACATTGTAAAATCGGGAGAACAGCTGCTAGTACGCCTGTACAATGGGTCGAGAAGTGACACACTCGACACTTTGCGTTTTAAAGTGTTTAGTGAGAAAGCAGCTACTAGTTCCAAATGTGTACAACCAGAACAGTTACCTCCAACTAGTGCTTCAGCTCGTTTCCATTTCTTAAGGGTTTTCTATCAGATACAAGAATGGAAGGGAATTAAGATGAATCCAGAAGAATGGGGATGGAGAAAATGTGGCCACCTTCTCTTGCCAATTTCGACAGACAAGCCAACAGCTCCGGAATGCCTTTTGAAGGTAATCAGGTGCACTTGCAATGAAGATGGTTGCGGTGCATCCAACTGCAGTTGTAGGAAACACGGCATCTCATGTTCTTCGGTTTATGGAAACTGTCATGGATCAACCTGTAAAAACCGGCATGAATTACCTCCCGAGGAATGCAATTACTGTGACGGCTTTTAAGGTAGGGTGTTCCAACATATCCATGCATGTTTATTTAGTATTGTGTGTTGCAGAGTGCATCCCAATGTGTGTAATTTTTCTATTTCTTCTCTAAACAGGTCACTGGAAATCTTGTGTAAATTTAATTGTATGGTATGTTTTGTGAGAATGGACGTGTCAAAATTTTCTTTCAAACGATAAGCAGTTGAAATGAGCCTGTTTTTTTTTATGGAAAATAATTTTGGTAGATATCAAAAACATTTTAACACATCACTAACTGAAAAAGGAATGTAATTTAAGTGACTTTAAAATATATTATGGAAAATGAATATAGTTCGGATCTGACATAATTTGACATGGGATACAGTGCTTTCTGTTAATTAGCCTACATATTCAATACTTTTTCCGTGTCCGATCACAAAATAAGATCTATTTACCAGATTTCACTGAATTAAGGATCTAGTATAGTAAATCTTGTGTGCTTCTGTTTGACCCACCAAAACTTTTTCAATACGATGTTCCGTTTTCGTTTTATTGAATTTTTAAAGATTTTCCAGGACGAGTCACAAAAAAAAAACTATATACATATGTAAATATATATATTTATATATATAAGCAGATTTTGGTGAATTTAAATTATATTTAATACAAAAAAATTGTCTTTAATTTTAGTCACGACTTTCTTTGACGTACGATACGTTTTAGTTTTGTCTTTTTTTTTGTCAGGAAATTTTCTGGAAAACCAAAAACCTATTTTGTGTAGATTTTTGTGAATTTTGAATATATTATGAAAATCATTGTGTACTTTAACTTTATCCTGAAACATTTTGCTGTAAAATGCGCCATTTTTAATTTATTTCAATATTTTAGGTTTTTCCGTGACGAATTCCAGAAAACAAAACAGTAGTTATTAGTGGATTTCTGTACATTTTTGATATGTTATGATAAATTTTTCTCTCTTTAATTTTAGTGTCTATACCTTTAGTAGAATGCACCATTTTCCAGTTATTAATTTATTCCGCATTTTTCCGGGACAAATCCCGAAAAAAACTTTACCAAAATAAAGTGGATTTCGGTGGATTTTGGATATTTTATTCTACGAATTTTTCTGCAAATTTTGATATAATAAACCCTTTTCTTACAATTTGTCCATAAATCGACCCCTTTTTCTCATAAAATGCCTGGACTAACAGTGCAAAGCCATTATATGGGATGAAAGCACAATGGCCCATAGAAAATCACTAGAAGCACTCAATAGAACACTTCAAGATTTACGCTACAACACGAATATAATGGGAGGTGTGTTGTTAATACTATCAGGTTGACGCCAACCGTTAATGCTCCTCGAATCCGCACAGACCGCTATGGCGCGTCGCCGCCTCGCCCCGAGCGTGTGCGACGTGAACGCACCTGGGTGCAGGGTGGTGCAACGCCTCGAACATAAGCTGCCCCGCCTAATCGACTGTCGCACGCGCGATAGTCGACCACGGGGGTACTGTGAGGTGACCTGATTATCTGGACTTTGTAATTAACTTTCAGCGCACTTGAAAACGATCTTAATTGAGTAACAGCTATGGTTAAATGTTATTTGTAATTCTGGACTTTAGCGCAATCAGGCGGCGTGCATGGCCCGGGATTACTTTTGCACACGACAGGTTGTGATGGTTCCGTCTCCTCTTGCACCCCTCTCGCACCGAACCCTCTTGACAGAGAGCCAGGTATCGGGTGGAGGAGGTCAAACTGCTGATCTTGCCCCACGTTGGGCGCCAGAATGTTGTGGTGGTGCAGTCACCTCTTCTTCTCTCACCGATGTCTCTCTTGGGTGAGAGCCAGGTATCTGGGTGGAGAAGGTCCAAGCTGCTGATCTTGCGGCAGGATTCACACTCGGCTGGTATGCAGGCGAATAGCTAGTGGGGGTGAGGGATGGGACTAGGCTATTCATTAAAAAAATGTCTGTATTTTACACGGAACTTTTATTGACCTGTATGTCCAAACAGTTCAATTTGTCGCCTGCGTCGGCTTTTACAACATACACTGAATTGATACACGGTACACCCTATCGTCCAGAAAGGGGGGGGGGGGGGGGGGGAAGGGAGACAAATTCCCTAGGCCGAGATAGGTCCTCAGATGGTCTAACTCGCGAAGGAGGGGTGCGAGCAGCAGAATACGGATAGCCAGTCGTTCTGCTGCTCCCCCTATGATCGTCCTATGGCCAGTGGGCGGAATCCAGCCTCACTAGCCGTCGGGCCGATCAACTGCTTTCAGGTGGATGACCTCGCCTTTATATAGGGAGAAATGCGCGGGAACAAAGAAATGAAGGGAGGGGCGAACTAACTCCTCTTTGGAAGGGATGAGATGCGCGCGCATGAATCTCGCCAAAATTTCCCTGCCCTGGTGGTGGAAATATAAACTAGATATTAATAATTAGAAAGAAAAGATAAACTTGACATAAATAATTATATGTACATACATATATATTCAATCCTATTAAAAAGTATTTAAACTTGCTTTCACAACTTAATTAGTTAAATTTATACTATTATAAAATATAAATACAGTTGGTAGATCGCCGTTCACAAGATGGCATCCCAATGTACATGTTTAGCTGTGGCAAGAGAAAAATATACATTTGTATACATAACTCGTTCATATTTACTATTATATTCTGAAGTGCATTAATATGTGTGGTTATAGCGACGTAAAAAATAAAGGACGAAGATGGTTGGTTGCTTTAATGAATTATTCTATTGTTCGTCGCTTTGTTTATAACCTACGACGTCGCACAGATTCGTCGCCGCATATTACGTGAGTAGGCCTATTGCCGAAACATTTTTCCCTGAATTGCTTCTGAACTTATTAAAACTCGTTTTTGAGTTTAATTATAACGTAAAGTAACGTGATATTTAATATAGGGAGGGCGGGCACGCGTCAATTTCCCCCCTAGTGGCGAGCGTTACTTTACGGGAGAAGAAGCTAGGACATCTTGGAGGAACACTTTACACATAGATAACTGTTAGTCTCTGTTTTGTACGAGTCTCTGGGTTATCACTTCGGATATGGCATCTTCAGCTTTCTGGAAGTCCTGATTGGGGACAGCTGCCGGTGGTCTCCTGGGAACGCCTATTGGGACAGCTGCCGGTGGTCTCCTGGGAACGCCTATTGGGACTGCTGCCGGTGGTTGCAGGATTCGGCCATTGGTAAGGCCGTTGGTTTGGTGTCTGCCAAACCGTCTCTCAGTACCGTCCTGGTAGGTCCTTGGGGTCTCCTTTGCAGCTCCGTCACGGCATCTGGCGACGCTGTGGAGGCTGGTAGAGGCCTGGTAGAGGCCTGGTCGGGTCCTTCCCACTTTGGTGCGAATCCGGCGCAGAAGTGGTTAGGCTTATTGCTGAGTGGATGGGTCCTGACTAGTACCCTTTGTCCTTCAGCAATCTGGTGGTTGGGCAGATTCTTCGGTGTAGGATACTTGCGGGCTAGGTACCCTAGTTGAGCCTTTCGTGCGCATCTACTCTGGTGGCAGCTCGTAGACAGATCTTTTCGCTGAAGGGCGGTATGTGGGGTTGGAACTCCACTTCATTCTCCAGGTTGCTGGATCAGTCGTCTCAAGTTTAATTCGCTGGTGCTGGTTCCGATTGCTTCATTGTGCCTACGCCGCAGTGTGAAGAGGATTTCTCCCAGGTAGCGATCCCAGTGGCGATGATTGCCCGCGGTACGCAACCTGAGCCCTTTCTTCAATTCCTGATTACGGCGCTCTGTAGGGGTTGCCTGGGGATGGTAAACTGGAGTGGCCCAGGTTTCTAGTTCCCATTTGGCGCAAGTGTCGGCCCATAGTTTGCTAGTGAATTGCACCCCATTGTCTGTAAGTATGCTTTTGGGGTATCCCCATCCAGGAAACACTTCATCTTGGAGTAGAAAATGAATCAGCTTTAGCGAGGGGAAAGGCTTCGACCCAAGGTGAGAAAAGGTCTGTGATGACGAGTAGGCAGCACTTACCCGTCGTGCTTCTGGGGTAAGGTCCCATCAGGTCTAGAGCTAATTGGTTCCATGATGCAGCAGGATTGTCACTGCTGGCATGCAAGGCATCAATATTCTAGTCCGGCGTGCTCTCGGGGCTCGTCTGGCCAAGAGTGATGGAACAGGAGTCCACAGTGAGCACAGCTGATCTGGTGGATTCCGGTGCCAGGGCAGACTTCTACAGCGCAGAGTCGATGGACTGCGTCCGCCGTCGTTGGGTATGTACAGGTAGGTGAGTTGTTGGGCGCCAGGAGACGAGGCTGTTCCCCTCCGCTGTCTGGGTCTGCTTCTCGAGAATCTCTGGTGGTAGGAAGGTCAGGAGCACTTGACTGCTTGCTGCTGTTCCTGGTGTGGGCCATGGTGTGCCTGCTGCTGTTGGTTAAGTCTTCTATGAGCTGCAAGTGGTGGCAGGGGTCCATTCCAGTGGTTGCTGGCTAGTCCGTCTGGTAGAGCTTGCAATGGGTCTTCACGGGTATTGTAGAACAATCAACGAGCCCCGCATTGGTGCGCCAGCTAATTTGTGGTGCGTCTCCTCCTATCGCACCCAGCCCTCTTGACAGAAAGCCAGGTATCGGGTGGAGGAGGTCGAACTGCTGATCTGGCCCCACGTTGGGCGCCAACTAAATTGTGGTGATCCCGTCTCCTCTCGCACCGAGCCCTCTTGACAGAGAGCCAGCAGGGGTGGAGGAGTTTGAGCTGCTGATATTGCGGCAGGATCCGTAGTTGGCTGGTGAAGGTGAATAGCTAGTGGGGTGAGGGATGGGACTAGGCTATTCATTAAAAAAATGTCTGTATTTTACACGGAACTTTTATTGACCTGTATGTCCAAACAGTTCAATTTGTCGCCTGCGTCGGCTTTTACAACATACACTGAATTGATACACAGTACACCCTATCGTCCAGAAAGGGGGGGGGGGGGGGGAAGGGAGACAAATTCCCTAGGCCGAGATAGGTCCTCGGATGGCCTAACTCGCGAAGGAGGGGTGCGAGCAGCAGAAAACGGATAGCCAGTCGTTCTGCTGCTCCCCCTATGATCGTCCTATGGCCAGTGGGCGGAATCCAGCCTCACTGGCCGTCGGGCCGATCAACTGGCTTTCAGGTGGATGACCTTGCCTTTATATAGGGAGAAATGCGCGGGAACGAAGAAATGAAGGGAGGGGCGAACTAACTCCTCTTTGGAAGGGATGAGATGCGCGCGCATGAATCTCGCCGAAATTTCCCTGCCCTGGTGGTGGAAATATAAACTAGATATTAATAAATAGAAAGAAAAGATAAACTTGACATAAATAATTATATGTACATACATATATATTCAATCCTATTAAAAAGTATTTAAACTTGCTTTCACAACTTAATTAGTTAAATTTATACTATTATAAAATATAAATACAGTTGGTAGATCGCCGTTCACAAGATGGCATCCCAATGTACATGTTTAGCTGTGGCAAGAGAAAAATATACATTTGTATACATAACTCGTTCATATTTACTATTATATTCTGAAGTGCATTAATATGTGTGGTTATAGCGACGTAAAAAATAAAGGACGAAGATGGTTGGTTGCTTTAATGAATTATTCTATTGTTCGTCGCTTTGTTTATAACCTACGACGTCGCACAGATTCGTCGCCGCATATTACGTGAGTAGGCCTATTGCCGAAACATTTTTCCCTGAATTGCTTCTGAACTTATTAAAACTCGTTTTTGAGTTTAATTATAACGTAAAGTAACGTGATATTTAATATAGGGAGGGCGGGCACGCATCAAGGTTTTCGCGGGAGTGAGGCTGGGGAGTCGTGCGGACGCCACAGCCATCGCCACTTGATCACCGCCCTCCAAGGAGACTAGTCACGGGTCGCCCGCGGAGCCTCTCTACCTCCGCCCTTGCCGTCCCTACCGGAATTATGTGAGTTTTTAAACCCGTCAGCTCCGAGCCTCACGGACAGCCCGGCTAGTCAACCTGAGTTCACCGATAGCCTTACTTAATTTGAGCTCATCACCGGAACTCCCCGTGTTACGTGGATCCTTGAACTGTGTGTATAAATTCCGGAGCTGTTTAAGATTAGTGTAGTGTGAAGTGTGCACGGAACATTAGGGTAGCACGGCACAAGTTTATCAGAAACGTGGCCTGGAGAGCCCCGCTCCCAGTAAGCGGGCCATGCACAACGCAGTGCATGTATAGCGTGCCTTGTAATAAAACACTCTAAATTGAGCCTCCGCGTATATGTTACAACGCCCGTAGCATAGCGTCCCTAGTGGCTAAAACAGCCGGGGGTAACTCTGACGGTACAACCCCTACTGCCTGCCGGCCACGTGGCGACGTCACGCCCTGAGCCAAGAGTCTCGGCTACGCACTAGCACGTAGTTAATATTGCTAGTTGGCTCCCAAAAGCAACACCACACCCTTAATATCACCTCGGCAGAAGGCAGAAGGCGTCAAGGTGATTTTCGTCAAAAGCTTCCTGTCATTCCCAAATCGACGCTGGCAGATGAAATTAATGCTTGCTTAAAGAAGTCGCCCATATGGGAACACGCAAAAATAATCAAATTAACAACGAACATGAGGGCGCACATTTCAGGCGATGAAAAGGCACAAGAATTTCCTGAAAAACGTTTACAAATAGGAGAAGGCGAAAATACTGGCCAAATAACATTAACTAATGAGTTATGTAATGTTGTTGAAACACCTGAACAACTTATTAATGAAGTATATCCAAATATTGTTGGAAATTATACCAATTCAGAATGGTTACGCGACCGAATTATTCTAGCCACGAAGAACGACATTGTCAACGATTCCGGCGGAAGAGAAAATTTACATGTCAATTGATACAATGATTGATGAGCTAGAAAGCATCAATTTCCTACTGAATTTTTAAATCCATTAAATGTTTCAGGAATGCCATTACACTGTCTTAAATTAAAAATTGGTTCACCAGTTATTTTATTACGAAATCTGAACTCGCCGAAACTGTGTAATGGTACGAGACTCTGCATCAAACAGCTACAAAATAACGTCATCGAAGCCAGTATAATGACTGGTAAAGAAGAAGGAAAGATAGTATTTATACCACGGATACCTTTAATATCAAATGGATTGCCCTTTACTTTTAAACGCTTAGAGTTCCCGGTGAAGTTGGCTTACAGCATGACCATTAACAAAGCACAGGGCCAAACATTCCAGTACTGTGGAGTTGACTTAAGAAAACCATGCTTTGCACACGGCCAACTATACGTCGCATGCTTAAGAGTAGGATCACCTCGAGATTTGTTTATTTATTGTCCGAACAATAAAATTATAAATGTAGTGTATAAGCAAGTGTTGTAAAAATAAATTTAAAAATAAAATAATACTAAAATAAAAAAAGTATATGTCAATATATAATATAACATGTAATATGTAGGCTATATGAATAATATAATATGTAAATATGTAAGAAAAACATGAATTTTTCACTTACTTATCTTTTTCTTAAAATTATTTTTATTCGTTAATTAGTTTACTCTATTAGATATACTCTATATACACCACATTTTTAATGGCCGAATAAGGGCCGATATTATGACCTCCGGCTAAATCCACAGGTTAGCTAGCCTCCAGGTAAGGCTAGCCTCCGGTTAACGAAAGAGGGGTGTATTATGACCCATACTTAGCCTGCGGTTGGCTAACCGGAACCTGACGAAGCGTGTGGTGTAATAAAGGTTGTGTTGGTAATGAAATAAAACAGAATTTGGTCACTTTTGTTGCAAGACTGTTATTTTTTCTGGTAGAATGTTAGTCAGCTGTTTGTTTGTATTGTGATTCGGAATGTTTACAGCTGCAGTAAGAAATATGCCGCGAACTTTATCTTGCAACAGATATAATTAAATTAACCAAAAATTACTTTGACGTCAAACCTGCTTTGTATTAAACCATAAAATTACAATTTACGATTCAAAACCGTGTGTTTTCAACTTTACTCTTGTATTGAAACACATGATTTTGTTAGGTTATATATTAAGCCAAAACTAACGAAGTAATTCTATACCAACAAATAAATAGGGATGACATTTTTGCTAGAGAACACTTATTTCTTTCATAAATTTATTTCATAATCAAATAATAGAGACCCCGTTTCGGGAAAATACTTGTCGATTTTCAATTCACTGGTGTAGCTTTCATTTTTGTACTAATAGTTTCGTATCACGTATCCAAATTAATCCGATCCTGATGGAATTAGTTTGTGGTATAGGATGCTTGCTGTTTTAATTTAGTAGGTCGAGAGATCCTAGATATATTCACTGGGGAAATAATTATGATTGTAAAATGTATACGAAAGAAATATATTTTTACAAGACCTGACATAATTTGTTTGCATCGTGATATGTTAGGTATTTTGTGTTATGTACAGGATTTTTCAACATTCTTAATTAAAACAGCAAGTATAATGTAAAACAAGACCAACATATAAAGGGTCATGCCGATAAGATCAAGGGATAAACTTGGATACGGTAAACAGAATAATTCCAGTGCTGTTTTCGTTTTGCACTTGCGTGGCAGGTAGATAATAAGAACCTAATGGTTTGTAAGATAGACAGGGATAATTGGGTAACATTTATTTTCACATTCAATTGTATTCATTGAATTAGAACCACATCTGAAGTCGTATGAAGTGCATTTCATTCCCGGCATATGTCCACTGTATTACGAATAAAAATTCACAGATACAACTTCCACGAAAACACACATTTTATAGGTAATAATAACCCTCGTTTTGCATTTTAAAATTCACTTATTTACACATATTCTTAAGCAGGAACATTTAAGTTTATATACATAGCATACGTTTATGTACTTCGTGATCAATTAAAGTCAAATAATAATACACGACTCGACGAGAATAGAAAAGCGTGACCACACTTTCATGCCATGTAATTTTTAATAAAACTTTGACGAATACGGCGAAGCATTTTACATTTAGTAATAAATTATTCCATCGCATCCTGCAAATATTCAATAGAATTCCTCAAATAGTCATCATCACTATCAACAACTAACCTCGCCTGATACATCGCCATTTTATTTTCTGTTGCTTAGCCTCCGGTTAAGCAGCTAGCGGCCGGTTCATCCACCCGCTAGGTTAGCCGGAACTTTAGCTGGGAGGTAGACGTTAACAGGGAGTCATATAACCGAAATAAGAGCTAGCCTGAGGTTAAATTTTAGCCGGAACTTTAGCCTGAGGTCATAAAACCGGCCCTAAGTCTCTCAATATCGAAAATAGAAATCAATAATATCTATGTTAAAAAACGTATTCTTATATATTTTTTAAACCATTAAACATGCAATGTACCTAAACCCGAGCAAGGCCGGGTATCGCTGCTAGTGCTTAAATATAATATTACAAGGAAACTAAATTTTGTTCGTTTTGTCGCACACCATGAGTTGAATAATAATTTGTACAGACATACATTGATTGCATTTTGTGTGCATTTTGTTTGCGCAGATCATTCAACAATAGGGGACAATTCAAAATTGTCTTGGAATAAAATAAAGAGTATAAACTGTCTGAGTAGCCCATCAGGATTTTACGAACTGATTGCGCACAAGGAAAAAACCTGAAAGGCGGCCTTTCCGATGGGGCACAATTCAGGGTTTTCTTTTACATAAAACAAAGCGAACAGCCAACTCTGGAAAGGCAGCCCATCAGGATTTTACGAACTGTATGCGTACAAGGAAAAAACCTGAAAGGCAGCCTTTCCGATGGGGCACAATTAAGGGTTTTCTTTCGCTTAAAAAAAAAGTGAACAACCAACTCTGGAAAGGCAGCCTATCAGGATTTTACGAACTGTATGCGCACAAGGAAAAAACCTGAAAGGCAGCCTTTCCGATTGGGCACAATTCAGTGCCCACAACGATCTAACGAAAACTAAAAATTTCTGAAAGGCACCCTTTCCAATGGGGCACAATTCAGGATATTTTCCCGCAAACAACAAAGCAAAAATCAAGCCCTGGAAAGGCAGCCTATCAGAATTTTGTAAATTGTTTTGCATATGAAGAAAAACATGAAAGGCGCCCTTTCCAATAGGGCATATTTCAGGATATTTTTTGTCTTAAAAGGAAGTCTATAACACGTTCTGGAAAGGCAGCCTATCAGGATTTTACAAATTCTTTTGCTTATGTACAAAAACCTGAAAGGCACCCTTTCCAATAGGGCACATTTCAGGATTCTTTTCGGTTTAAAATTCAGTTAATAACTCGTTGTGGAAAGGCAGGCTATCAGGATTTAAAGAATTGTGTGTGTGCTTGAAAAAACCTGAAAGGCGCCCTTTCCAGTGGGGCGCAATTCAGCGTCCCCCGAAATTCAACATGTCGTAGATCAAGACAACGGACAAAAAAAAAAAGAGTAATCTTTGAAAAAAATTTTGTAGTTGTAGTAATAATAGTTATCAGAAAAATATTAAAACATTTAAGTTATGTGTTCTTAAAATTATAGGTATGTTAAAAAAAAATCTACAGCCTGTGCTGGTGTTCCCACTACCGTTATTACAAATCTGCTTTTTTTTTTAAATTTTATTTGTAAATCCTGAATAATGCTTACGTAAATTGTTGTCTAACTGCTCCAGCTAAAAAGAAAACGTTACGTTAAGTATTTAAAATTAATACCTGTAAAAATAATTTCTGTCTCGCTTACACTTCCCAGTCTCACTCAAACTAGAATTTTAAAGTTTGGGCTTTGAGGAAAGACTTGGGTACACTAGAATAATTTTAAGTAGGTAAGAAAACGTAAAAAAACTGTGTTTCTTTACTAAAAAAAAACAGTTTCCAAGAAATACCATGTTATAACCATTATTAAATGCACCAACTTTTACAGTTAACTGCCAAACTAGCGTAGAACTCATTTTTTTCAGTACAGTCAGCTGAAATTGGGTAAAGTATTAGTTGGATGAAAAGTGACATATTCTTTCAAGCTGGAGCAGTTGGCTTTAAATTTTAGGTGAAAATTCACGGAACATTACTCACATGATTTCATCCAGCTTTTTTTACTGAACCTACACAGTTCTCAAACAGATGCCACCAGATGATCCAACCTATTCGTCTGGGCCCGAGAACAACCAATGCGTGGCCGAATCTTCATTACAACTCAACTGCCTAATCACCAGTTCTCCTATTGTTCACGAACATGAGGTATGTTGCATAGTGAACCAATATAAAAGTGAATAGCTTTTTAAAGTTTAGTGCTGATACAGTTGTTTAATTTTTTTTTTCAAATAGTGACGTTTAAAAACATTTCTTGATTCAGTAGAGTATTAATTATGTTCTAAAAAAATATGAACGCGTTATTTGAATGGTTCTTGCAATGGAAAAGATTTATTCAAAATGTTTTTTAGGGTACACATAATTGCTGGTTGCCCTGTGTGTAGGGGTGTGCGAATATTCGTAAACACGAATAGTTGCGAATAGTAACTGACGAACTATTCGCATTCGTAATTCGAATAGCAAAATTTAAAATTGTGAATACCGTATGCCCGAATATAAGGCGACCTGCAGTTTCAGGAGGCCAAACAAATATAAAAATAATTTTGGTAGAAATCAATGTGAAAATTCATTAGACATACATTTTGTGTTGATAAATCCTTTTTGCATTTATGTATACCGCATTTAACTTTCCGTTTCACAGCTACGTATTACTATTTAGTAGTGTGTTAAACGTAACAAAGCAAATAAAGAATGCAGCTTGCCGGAACAAAACAAGTGGCTAGCTGCCATGGTAAAGCATACGGCCATGAATAACTTCGGTGACGTGACCGCGAATATTTTTCCATATTACTCTCTGACAGAGAGTCTCTGTCCTATGAATTTTAAAGAATAATCTAAGATAATTATGTTGTTTGAGAGGTTTTTACATAAATAAAGAGTGGATTACTGTGAAATTATTAAAATAGCTTTTGAAGCAACGTACCAAATTCCTGTAAATATGGCGTCTTCGTGCGTGTTCGGCAATGTTCGTTTTACAACAAAGAAATATTGTGGAAAGACAGTTGGCAGCCATGAATTTCCAAACATTACTTCCGAAATGTTTTGTAAACGTAAACAATCGTTCTGAAAATAGCTGTGATATTTTAGTACAAATTTTCCGTTAAAAATCTGAAATTAAATTAACGTAAATGTTAACACGCGATTGTACACAAAGTACAAATATGATATGTGTAATAAAATGTTTCCATTTTGAGATGCTTCAACATTCACATTGTTACTTAAGAACAAATATTTTAATTTTCAACGTTAAACAATTGTGAATTACTGCAATATTGGGTGGATTTATCGTTTTCCCGTGTGAGCTAACGAAGTTTTTGTTAATATAAAAATCGTGAACATTTTGTTTAAAAATGTTTCTACTGTAGCTTTCAGCTTGGAACTAATGTTTGCGGTGGTGACGTCTTGGGTGCGAAAATAAGGAGACTTCCAATTTTCTCATTTCTCGTTTATGTAAAAATGGTCGCCTTATATTTGGACCAATATTCACATCAAATATAAAATAGATAACAATTATTAAATATTATTATATATGAAATAAAAATTCATGTCCTCAATAACTCTTAAAAATACTAAGTGAACTTTTTTTTTGTGGTTTCATTCACAGAAAATATCTTGTATAAACTAAATATATAAAAACCCGCCATTCTTCAGTGTAGTAACATTATATATATATATATATATATATATATATATATATATATATATATATATATATATATATATATATATATATATATATATATATATTACAACTATTCGACTTCGAAACTATTCGCATTCTATTCGAAAATTTTACTATTCGATTCGAAATTATTCGACCATCAAAATCCACTATTCGCACACCCCTACCTGTGTGCCATAAAAAATCTCAATAAAGGACAAGTCGTTGTCAGCCCACTGTGTTCGTTTGCGCTGTGAGGTTTTTCTGACTATTCCCTCCACAGAATTCTCTCTGCGGTATTTGCATTTAACCTCTGATATAGGCTGATTTTGGCTTGTTTTCTTTGTGTTGGTTATATTAATCTGTTTTTTTTTTTTCCATTTGTGGGTTCCTTTTGACATACAGTTTAACAAGAATTGCAAATGTAAAAAAAAAAAAACATTCCTAGACTTTCATGATTGGTGCATGAATTAGAAAAACAATTGCTCAAAATATATAAATTTGTAACACATAAATAAAAAGTGTGTAATGAATGGTTTTTATATTTCAAAATATATTTTTTACAATTAACAATGTATATTTCTATATGCTTTGTAAAATTTTTGGAACAAAAATTAAAAGTTCTTTGCCCTACATAAAGGTTTACTTAGAACAAAAATTGAAACGATCTTTGATCAAAATATTGATTTATGAAAATGAAATTATAAATAATATTTTCTTGTATTTGCAGAACACACACAGAGAAAAGTATTTTTTGGTTCAGTTAATCATAATTCAAAATACTGTCATATTAAAATAATAGCAATATCATGTCATTATTTACATCTCAGTTTACAAAACAGCTAAAATAATTTGAAAAGTAGTATTGTATAAATTTAAAGTAGTACTACTTAAAAATTACCCATTTAGTTATCTTAAATAAACTTAGATTTTTTATACCTAACTCTCAAAGAATATGTTTGAATAAAACCAACAGTTTTATTTCCAAAGTAAATCCTTACTTATATTAATTATTAATATTATTAATAATATTATAAATGCAAAAGTAAGTCTGTATGTCTGTCTGTCTGGCTTTCACGCCAAAACTACTGAACCGATTTAAATATACGATCGATCCTAAATGCCATCAAGCAAAAGCCACATTAAGCGCCCTAAAATTGTCAGGTTTGGCAAAAAGAATTGATATTTCCAAGCAACGTTTACAAACATTTTCTTCACAAAAATACATAAAATAGATTTAACAAATTTAACTTGTTTCAATATCATAACATTGTGTTAATTACTAGTTTTTAAGTTCACAAACCTTGAGACACATGCCTTAAGTACACCTTCAATTAAAATCAATTAATAAATTTAAAAAAAAAATTTGTTCTTAAACTACGGAAAAATAATGCTTACTTGTTTTGGATATAACTACTAAAGGCATTCGTATTAAATAAATTGAAATTATTAGTTTCAAATTTTTTAAATGATGATATACTGTTACATCATAAAACTTGAACTCAAAGTCCCATAAATATAACTCTTTGTTGATTAAACACTAGCCGAACCTGCCCGCTTCGCTGGACGTGAAATAAGGTAACAGCATTGAAGGCAAATAATTATGTAATGACTGTTATACGCAAGACCCCAATAAAATTCGTATAGTAGTTGTGTAGAACACCGCGTACAAACAGACAGACTGAAAAAGAACTACTGTTTTATTATAGTAATATAGATAGATTATTCTTACATGTTCACATCCATGCAGTATTTGAAAAATCAGCATGCATAGCCCTATACCTATAACTATACGTAGCTGCTGCCCACGACTTTTTCCACATGGAATTTTATATTATCTTGCACCATTTAGAAATTTAAACTTTATAACATAACAGTTGATACAGTTGTAGTAGTTTTCTTATGTTCACAAATGATAATTTTTCTCACCTCTATTTCAGTCTTTGCAATAAAAATATGTTACTATCTAAATTTTGGGTAAATATGTTTCTACTTTCAAATGTAATGTCTGGAAGACACTTCATAAAATTTCTTTGTAAACCACATGTACTGTTTTCCTGTTTTGAGCTAGAATGTAAAGATTGTCTGCATTACTGACCCGCGAGCAAGCCACATACATCTGGCCGTGGGAAAAACAATCAGACTTTAAGTCGACACCAGCTGCCTTAAGGCTCTGACCCTGAGACTTATTTATTGTCATCGCGAAACAAACTGCTATTGGAAACTGTGTGCGCTTGAACCCGAACGGGAAGTTATTCGGGATGATCGGTATATGTGGTATGAAAACAGTTTCACCTGAGCCACATCCAGTAAGAATCTCAGCTTCGATTATATTTCGTTGTAGAGCAGTTACTTTAAGTCGGGTTCCATTGCACAATTTTGGGGGAGTAAGGTTCCTCAGAAGCATTATTGGAACACCGACTTTGAGAACAATTTTGTGAACAGGAAGACCACTTGCAGTGAGAGAACTCAAAAACTCAACTGGATAATTAGTGGCGTCGTCCTGATTAAGGACGCTGTTAAACGATGTGTAATCCACTTCAGCCCCATTCAGTTCGTTTAAAAATTTTTAATTGATTGCAGCAGCTTGGTCATTTCTTGGAGTGAGTATGACACGTTCACATAACCACGTATGTTCCTAATGTTGTATGTTTGACAGATCCCCGAATACCGAACGTATGAGTTCGTCTTCCGAAGATACTACTCTGCCAAGTATTTCTGGAAGCGTCACCTGACCGTGTTGCTCAGGGAGGGCACTTTCTCCAACTTTTAATAGAACACCAGAAAATTCTTGCACATGAGAATTACCACCCAGCTGTGCTCTTATGTTAATTGTTAATTGCAGTTTTTTTATTTGAGGCCAGAGATAAGAATTATTAAGTGAAGCTGTGATTTCATCGTCTCTAGTCCCACGACTTACAACTGGTAGAATTTGCCGAAAATATCCAGTAAAGAGTAGTGTGACATTCCCCATTGGCCTTTCATCGCGCCTTATGTCCCGTAGTGTCCTGTCCACAGCTTCAACTGCTTTTTTATTCGCCATCGTGCATTCATCCCAAACGATTAGAAAGCAATCTTGTAACACTTTTGCCATATCACAATTTCTTGTTATCGAAAATGTTGGGGTTTCATTAGTGTCTAAATCGTTTAGAATTTTTAACATAGCATGAGCTGTTTTTCCACCAGGGAGTAAAGTAGCTGCAATTCCTGATGAAGCCACTGCCAGGGCAATCTTACCTAGTCGCCTGATCTCAGCGAGAATTGCTGTTGTCACGAAGGTTTTTGCAGTACCACCGGGGGCGTCCAAGAAAAATAGCTTTCCTTCATTATGAAGCACGCTTCGTATGACTGTTTGAAATATATCAATTTGTTCTAGATTGAAACGACCACACTGGTCATTTACTGTGGTGGTCAATGCTGCAGTATTAAACAATGAAACCTACTTAACGTACTCATTCCTTTCAGCTATTATTTATCTTTACTGGTAGCTTGAAGAAATGGAAACCAACCCGATAGTAAAACAACAATAATAAAACACAAACTTGCAACCAAACACAACCTTACTTATTGTAACAATTACCAGAAAAACACGATACCACAACAAACAAAGATCCTAATATGAATAAAGGAAATAAATTTGTACAGATTCATAGATTGATTTTGAGAGAGAGAGAGAGAGAGTGAGAGAGAGAGAAAGAGAGAGATACAGAGATAGAGACACCTATTGAATGTCTATAAAACTAACTTTTTTATGAGAGCAGATTTTCATGAAATAAATCATGAAATCATTCAACGATAAAAGCTGTTTATTTAATTAAGCGGACGGGTTCGCCCCAAGGAGAGAATTGACGCGGAGAGACCTCGTGGACATAGAGAAATGACACACACTCACTATTTATGTGTCTATGAAACATTATTTTTTTCTGCAATTTCAATTGTTATATACAAAAAGGGTATTGAAAATTGAAACAAATATGGCGACACTACAAACTGTCAGAATTTTTATTTTTTTCTTACTCTCTACTTAGTTCCTTACAAAAGCAAAATGTAATGGCTTCTTATAATGATTATATTGTATGTCATAAAATTAAGATTTCTTTTCTTTCCTTGAGCCAATTTTGATGAAATTTCTCTGCTACGCTCAAGTTAACTTGAAAACCCCATTAAAATTCGTATAGTAGTTTTGTAGAACACCGCGTACAGACAGACAGACAGAAAAAAACTACTGTTTTATTATAGTACAGATTATGAGGCTACTGTCTTTAAAAATGTATAAATACCGTAGTTATTCATGCAATAGATAAATTTTATAGCTTGTAGTGACCTGTTAAAAACAACACACATTTTAAAATGTCATATATCAGCCTGATTGGTTTGTTTTGTGCAATAAATTATGTTTAATTACTTAGAAAAAAATGAAAATACATTTGTATTTCATTTTTCGCTAAACTATTATCCAAACAAACTTAATAGTACAAACGATTATAAAGTTTTCAATTTATGTAAAATTATTTACAAATGTTTTAGTTTTTGTATTTTCTATTTGCAGTGGCCTTGCATTGGCACTGAAGATTATGAGCGATGTGGCAGTTCGAGTTATTATGCCGCAGAAGAACATGATAGCAAGACTTCCAGCTCCAAAGAAGACCTAACGGAAACAAGTAACAGTTTTGAGCCTCCACGTGAACAGACACTTGAAGGAGATCGTATTGTAGACATACAGTAGGTATATTCTAAGAAAGATGACAGAACTTGGACACAGAATCCTGCTTTCGGATGCTCACTTAACAATTTACAGCTCATTAAAATACATCATGGTCTTCAGTAAGTTTGTTTTTTGAGTGCAACATGTGCAATGGAAAATTTTCAATGCCTACCCATGATCCAATAATTGCATCAACACATATGGATGTAAATTTCAGAGCTGTTGCTGGAATAATGGGTGTGGGAGGAGGATTTTTGAATTTAGAAGAAATATGTGCTAGTATAGGTATTCCGTGTATGTCTTCAAAAATATATATTCAAAGATACATAACAGAGTTTGTGATGGGTGGGAGAAAGCTGCCATGGATAACATGAAGGATGCAGTGAAGGAAGAATCTGAACTAGCTGTAAAAAGAGGACATGTTGATGAAAAGGGTATTCCTCTTTTGACTGATGTTGCTGATGGCTGTTGGTCAAAACGATCCTACCGAACTCAATATAATGCTCTTTCCGGCGTTGCAGCAATAGTAGGATTCCATACAAGAAAAGTTTTGTTTATGTCTGTAAGAAACAAATTTTGTTTCGTTTGTGCTCGAGTTTCGAATCAAAACGAAATTCCTGTGCATACTTGTTATAAAAATTGGACTGGAAGCTCTAGCAGCATGGAGGCTAATATTATTGTTGAAGGTTTTCAACACGGTTAAGCAGTTTACAATGTAAAATATAGCAAAATTATTGCTAATTGTGACAGTAGCTGTTATAAGAAAATCTTGGAAGCACGACCATACAAGGATACAACAGTTGAAAAGATTGAGTGCCGAAATCATCTTTTACGTAACTACTGTACTAAACTAAGAAATCTTTCAGAACAAAGCCGAATAGGGTCTCCAGCTCTAAGGAAACTGCTATCTCAAAAAATATTTAAATTGCGAAGGGCTGTAACAGAGGCTGTCAAACATCGAAAGAAAGAAGAAGTACTCATTGCCAGAAAAATAGCATCTCTTCATGATGATATTTTGAATGGACTCAGCCATGTATTCGGAGAGCACAAAAAATGTTCGGACCTGCAGTATTTTTGTTCCGGTCCTAAGGATGAAGAAAGAAATCTTGTGCCGGAACTTATACAAGTTGTGGGTTATACGATCTCATACTGAAAGTTGTTCGATATTTGGCCCAGTATTCACGAAGCTTAATACACGACGTTGACAGCAATGTTGTAGAACAGTTCTACTCAATCATTGCAAAATTCGTTGGTGGCAAACGGATGAACTATGCTCTAAAGAGATCTTACCAAGCACGATGCTCTGCCGCAGTTGTTTCACACAACACCAGGAAACCTCGCTCTGTACTCCATAAGACATTGTGTAATGGCTTCAGTCCAAACAAATTTGTGAAGAAACTAGAAATTTCTCAGTCAAAAAAAAAAAGAGACAAAGCAGCAGCAAAACAAAAGCGCGCCAAGCGAGCTCTTATTTCAAGAAAAAGCATACATCAAAAACATTCCAGTCTAGGAGATACTGACTATAGCCCAAAATGCGAAAAACCTGATATGACTACTGAAGAGTTTCTTTTACAAAAAAAAATCTGTTTAAGTCATTAGAAAAAACAGATGAGGAGCACAAAGAAATAGAGAGAGGGACACTTCTTCAGGCCAGCAGCGGCGAATGGCTGGAACGTAGGCGCAAAATGCTCACAGCTTCCAAATTTGGCAGAATATGCCGTCGGCGAGTTAGTACAAGCTGCAAAAATTTGGTCAAAAGTATTATATACTCACCCGATATTCTCAATATCCCAGAAATTGCATACGGCAGAAGTAATGAATCAGTTGCTATTAAGAAACTCGAACAAGAGAATATTATCATACAACCCTGTGGTTTCTTGATAGACAAGCATTTACCATATCTTGAAGCAACTCCAGATGGCTGCGTCGGGGAACATGGTCCGGTTGAAATAAAATGTCCTTTATCTGCGGCAGGCATTGAAATAAACAAAGCAGTGTTGGATGGTAAACTTCGTTATCTTACATGTAACAGCGACAAAAGTAAAATTACTGGCCTGAATAAAAATCATGAATATTATTATCAAATCCAGGGGCAACTACATATAACCAACCGAGAATTTTGTCTACTGGCTATCTGGACTTCTAAAGAACACCCCATCAAGGTTATACAAATTCAAAGAGACTACACTTTCTGGAAAGATAAAATGGAGAATAAACTAGTACAGTTTTATAATGACTGCATGGTACCTGAACTTGTTGACCCTCGCTACACCAGAAGTATGGAGATAAGATGTAAATTAAGTAAAACGAAGAAGTACCTAATAATCACCAATGTAAAGATAAATTGTAAGTACAACTGTAACTTTTTAACATGTTATAAACAATATACGAGTGAGTGTACATAATGTTAAAACAAATTGATGTTATTTTTATATAGGCTAAATGTTATTTTTACTATTATTCTTGAAAGTGAAGCATATGTAGTAGCAATAATTGATTACTATATAGATGTATGAGAATCTATTGAACATTCAAGCATATAAAATTGTTTTCAGTAATTAAGTTTTACTTTGAGATTGTGTAAGTGGGTTGTTTAAGACCTAGCTCATTAAGTCGTACCCTATTTTCAAACTTTGTTAACACTTGTCATTAATCTTGCTATTTCATATAGGTCTATTAAGTAGAAGTAACGTGTTAGAGATAGTAGGTTGGAAAGGTAATACATTACATGGAGAACAGTTGTCTGCGTAGTGTATTAGATATTAATTTATCATATAATAACATTGCCACATTTGATCCAACATAGTTTTCGTGGCTAATAAATTAGAGGTTTTTTTTAATGTTGAAGTGGGAAAACACAATTTATATACCTATATTTATAATGTTTGGCATTATCTTAAAGAATTATTTTTAATTTCGTGTCAGAGTTGAGTATTATAAATTTATTTGCCCATTACCGAGGTTAGATATTTACACACCTCTGGAGAGTACTGAAAGATTCGCTTTCATTTTTTAAAATTTTAAATAGGTATTTTTACATTCATGTAGAGAGAATTTCACAAGTTAATTCTATCATATGTGCCGGAAATTAGGAAATTCGGCACTTTTTTTTTTTCTAATTTTATATAATTTAAATTTTTTATTATAATTTTAAATTAGTTTTGGAAATTTTATTTGCTCTATAATTTGGTTACTAAAGGGCGATTTACACTTTGTTAGTCTGGTGTACTCCCCTGGATGCTTGTTCCCAGCGTCATTTCGTTTTCTTCCCCCCCCCCCCCCCCCCTTACTCCTCCACTCTTCCCAAGCAGTTCTAAGAATTCGCCTAAGGCCAATGACCGGTCATACACCACAGCAGGCAGCAACCATCTCCAAGGACGCCTCGCATAAAAAATGTGTGTGCCAAGATGGACCACCCCGCGACACCTAGCGGCAAACTCGCTAACCGCCCAACCAACTTACCCTGTAGGCCGCCAGAGTGTAGCACTAGACTGTCCCTTTAACCCTTTGTTTAAGCAGATGCCTTGGGCGAGTGGATTCTATTTTTATTTCAGACTCCTCTCGACAGGTAGCGCTAAAGTCGGCCAGTGTTACCAACTTCGAGACTTCAGTCGGAGTTTTTTTATGATGCCCACTCAGGGAACTTCGGGACCTTTCGGTCCGGACTCCCAGTCACCCCCTCCACTTTTGATAGAAGACTTACTTTTAATTACGAGACGCGGTTCTCCGCGAGACACTTCGCGTCGCGACTGCAGACGGACCGTTTCGCGATTATCGGCGAGTTGACGAGACACTGCAAGACTTCCATCCGACCGCAACCGACTATGTAGTCGCCTAAATAAGGGATGCTATCCCTATAATCTTTTTCAAGTAGTTTAGTCCGTCTGCGTAGTACAAGTGTAATTGTTATTTTTCTTTTACATTTATTTTTTTTGAAATGATAAAAACGACCGTGCCCAGCCGCGTATTCGCGGGATCCAGTTCCTGGCTGGCGACGCATCTGTAAACAGAAGCCAACTCCCCTGTCTGGTGAGTGACGATCCGCGACTTTCCCCAACCTCCCCTTAACTTTTCCGGGCATTTTCTGCCCCGTATACTGTCTGTGTTCAAGTTCTGATCAGTTTTGATTCGGACTGTTCCAGACAGGGTCCGAGAGCCGGACGCCGAATTGGCATTTTCATCTCCCTTCCACAACAGGACACAAGCGCCCTGGCATCATGTACCCGCGTGATCTCCGGGAAACGAAGCCCCGATCTCCGGTGCTTCTGTATCTTTTGACCCTTTTCTGAACTTTCTTTAAATTACGTCGTAAGATGCAGTTAATTAGATAAATATTATTTCTGGACTTTAAGTACTTACCTCAACTGGGATTATTTAGACATATTTGTATTTTTTATTGGTTTATGTATTTTTAGTAAATGAAACTTTTGATAATTCCATGTACGGCCGGCCAATAATTTTTTTTTAAATATACCTAACAGCTGTTTAAGAATGTAATTAATATTGTACGTTAATATTTTCTTGTATCTGTTATAAGTTTCCTCAGTATGGAGTAATTATATTTCAGACGGAATCACACCTTGTTTTTGTTCTTTTCTAATAAACTGGTGAAACCTAAAGATCCACCTAGCAAGGCAAAGATAGTAATCAGACCGTGGTTTGCTGCTACAAAAATAATAGCAGTTAGCATGGTTTGAACCTTGCTACAAAAATGGTAGCAGAGCTGGGGTTTATAGTTTATTAGTGTGATTTCGTCTCTAAACAATCCCAATAAAAATAACGTAAAGTAAATTAAATTTTTATAAATTTTTTTTAATATAAATATTTGAGCGGGAATCTTGTTATTTTTTTTTTAGCACGAATATAAGTAACTTTAATTTTAATTCCTTATAAGTAATATTAATCTAACTTTCACGCAAGACGTCTTCCAGCGGCCCACAGCTGTCCTCTTACCCGCCCACCTCTCAGCGAACGAACCTCATTGGCAATAGAAAACAACCTAACCTTTGATCAGTACCATGCTGACATATTAGATTTTTTTATTCCAGCGGCATGCTCACAAACCTGCGACTTGATTGGTACAACAGACTTCAACAGGACGACAAGCCATTAAGTAAATACATTCCTGACATTAAGGAAGCCGCTCGAGTCCTTCGATTAGGCGCCTCAGAGTGTGAAATTGTTTCTAATATCCTAGATGGAATTAGACCTGCAGAAAGATCGCGAGCAGTTTTTCAGAGCAGACCACATACATTTGCGGAGCTGGACCGTTTGTGTATACATGCCACTAATGTAGAATTCGCAGACTACCAAAGGAACCGTTACCCGAGCTCCCTTGATCGACACCCCATTCTGTCAGTATCCCAACCTCAACCGAGAAAAGAGAACATGAACACAATTCACAAAACAAAACAAAATGATTACAGTCACCATCAGAGTGGATATAATCATAACCAGCAACAGATGCCATTTTGTAAATTCTGTAAAAGAACCCGGCATGTGATTGAACAATGCCGCACAAAGTACAGACAGAAAACTTATTACCACAATAACAACAACAACAACAACCAAAAAAAACGAGTAACGAGGTGGCCAGAAAGCAATCCTTCTGTGCCACCTAAACAAAAATCATCTTCAGATAATTTCTGCAATACAGTCACTACTCCACATGCACCGAGTAGATACAATAACAGATTTAATTACCACCCAAAGAGTAATCACGACATACAACAACAAAAATACACAAAAAATTCAAACAGGTCACAAAAGTCAAACAAGTCTCGTAGAAGGAAAAAACGAAAAATGTACACAAATTCAAATAAGGTAAAAAATTCTACCGACCCTAGGACACATTGTGAAAATTGCATAAATCCTAAAAATTCAGGCAAGAGGACATGTCATAATATATTCGCAGGTATACCAACAGTATTACCTTATGCGAGCACTTTAATTGGCAAACACAAAATCCCAGGACTGATTGATACAGGCTCAGTCCGAAGTTTTATTTCAGCAAATCTTTTTCATGTTTTACAAAAGGAGAAATTGGTTCAGGAAATTAAACCAATAAAAATACAATGTTTCACCGCATCAGAGCAACCACTAAAGGTTAACCAAGTAGTCGTCATTAAAGTTACAATTGATTTATTTACCTGGATGTTTCCATTTTTAGTTGCACAGGATTTAGCTACTGATCTAATTTTTGGATCAGATTTCATTTCTAAAACAGGCTTAGTTATTGATCTGCGAGCAAGAAATTTCAAGTTCAAATTTAATAAATCTGTTGTTATCCCATTTCTTTCATCTAAAATCCAGCATCAGATTAATGTAAATGCAACACATACCGAAGCTGAGGATGAATGTGAGTTATCCCTGACACACCTCGACACATCGCAAAGAAAAGCAGTGGAACATCTATGTCATAACTTCCCAGATGTCTTGACAAAAAAAACTAGGTCGCACTCACTTAGTACAATATGATATAAAACTGATGGATAAATCCCCAGTCAGATGTCACCCATATCAATTATTGGGTCCCAAAATGGAAATCATGCGAGAACACATACAAGACCTATTAGACAAGGATGTTATTGAACCATCGACTTCCAGTTTTTCCTCTCCAGCATTTTTGGTCCCCAAAGGTCAAGGTCACCGCTTAGTTGTGGATTTTCGAAAAATTAACAAACAGATAGACATAGAAATGGTACCATTACCTGATTTGAATTCAGCTTGCCATTGGTTTAGCAAAGTCAAATATTTCAGCATTTTTGATCTTAATTCGGCTTACCATCAAATACCATTAACACCAAAATCAAAACACATCACCGGCTTTTGCGTGCCCTGGAATTTGTATCAATATAAAGTAGTTCCATTTGGACTAGCCACAGGCGCACAGGTACTGACTCGCCTCCTAGACCAAGTTTTTGGCGATTTAAAATTTAAATTTGTATTTAAATACCTGGATGACGTTGTGTATTCCGAATCTTTTGAAGACCACCTAGCTCATTTGTCTGAAGTTCTCACGCGGCTGCGTTAAGCAGGACTGACAGTAAACACAAAAAAGGTTAAATTCGCAGTTTCTGAAATTTCTTTCCTAGGACACATAATTTCCAGTAGAGGAGTAACAATTGACCCAAGCCGCACTCAAGCCATCGCAGATTTCCAACCTCCAAAAGATTCAAAAGGAATTTCTAGATTTATTGGAATGGCTAATTTCTATGCCAAATTCATCCCAAATTTTGCAGAACATGCAGCCCCTTTAAATGCTCTTCGGAAGAAAAACACATCATTCAATTGGGGTCCTGAACAAGACAAAGCTTTTAGTTATTTGAAACAAGCTATAGCCAGCCCACCTGTTCTTCGAATGGCGGATTTCACTAAACCATTCATACTACAGACAGATGCATAGAGTGTCGCAATTGGTGCAGTACTATCACAAGAGTTCGATGGCCACAGGCAACCAATAGCTTTCAACTCTCGTACCCTAACTCATCAAGAGAAAAAATCGTTCTCAGTTTATGAACTCGAGTGCCTAGTAGTAGTATTCGGAATCGACAAGTTTCGGCAATACCTTGAACACAGGGAATTTTTATTAGAGACTGACAATCAGGCCCTTGCTTGGCTTTTGGCTCACCCCAAGCAACTAGGAAAACTAGGCAGGTGGATAGCAAAAATATCCTCACTTAAATTCACTATTCAACATATCAGAGGTACGCAGAATATTGTAGCAGATGCTCTTTCTCGAATGTTCGAGAATCCCTCCAAATATAATCTTCAGGAGGAACCCCCAGTTTCATGTATTGCTCTACTCACGGATTATCCTTTAGCGTTTTCAGACTTGCAGTGCCACCAAAATTCAGATCCTTACATTTCAGATATTATTCAGCAAATAAAATCAGGTACACCGCCAAAATATTGCAAGATTTCAAAAGGTCTCCTGTATCGACGAACAGCACAATGCAAAATTTACAGAATAGCCCTTCCTCAGAATTTAAGAGACATGGTTTTTAAATATTAACACAGCTCACCCATTGGAGCACACCTGGGCACATACAAAACAATTGACGGCACACGCCGCCATTTTATTTGAGATGGAATGCATAAAGACATTGCTGAGAAAGTAAAATTATGTAAATTATGCGCCCTGAGTAAACCAGCACAGAAAACACAATTTGGATTTCTAACATCAGATGTGGCTGAAAGGCCTATGCAAAAATTATTTATAGATTTTGTTGGCCCCTTCCCCCGTTCTAAAACTGGACACACCATGCTTCTCGTAGCTATTGATGCATTTTCTAAATTTGTATGGCTCATTCCCCTCCGGCGAGCCACCGCAGAAACCACAGAACGAGCATTGCAAAATAATATTTTTAAAATATCAGGCTTACCTTCAATAATTGTGTCAGATAACGCATCATTATTTACATCCAGACTTTTCAAGAATATGTGCTTTTCCCATGGCATACAGCATGTAACCACTTCTCCCTATTATCCACAGCCTTCACATGTGGAGCGTTTCAATAGGAACCTCCGATCCGCTTTAATAGCATATCATGCGAACTCGCAGGATAAATGGGACACTAATTTGGTCTGGTTACAAATGGCATTCAACTATGCCCGACATGAGGGACACAATACCACACCATTTGAAATCATGTTCACGTATAAACCCAATAATCCACTTTCTAATCTCTGGTCACTACAAGAGCTTCTCCCAGATAATCCTCGCAACATAAAAGAGGTCTGGAGAAGAGCTTAGCATAACCTGAACTTAGCCCATGCGGCAAGCAGGCAGAGATACAATAAGAAACGTTCGCCTAATCCATACAGGGTAGGTGATATGGTGTTGTGCAGATCACACCCACAAAGTAAGGCGATCGACAAGCGATCAGCCAGAATTGCTTATCGTTGGAATGGCCCGTGGCAAATCCAACGCTTTTTAACCCCAGTAACGGTCGCCCTAGCCGACCCAAGTTCTGGTGCGTACATAACGCGCGCGCACATTTCGCATCTAAAGAAGGTGCACCCCAACTTAAATTAGGTGCAGCCCTCTACTCCTATTCGAGGAGTCTTAAACAAAGCTTCGGCATGCCATCTGCAACACGCAGTGTTGACAGATACAAAAATCCTAGGTTCTATTTATAAGTAATAAAAATCAATGGTACTAGTTTGTAAGAGTGTTTACATTTAAGAGGTTTAGTATTAAGAATGTTTTAGGATAAGTAATTATTTTAAAGGTGCCACTTAGTACATAAGAGCACTTAATACATAAGAACACTTAGTCCATAAGGTACACTTAGCATGTAAAATCCACTTAACATATAAGAGAGATGTAAATTAGTACATAATAAAAATATGTAACTTAGTTCGTAAGAGAATGATGATACCTAGTTCATTAAGTTATGTGTAAACAATGAATAATCATGTCACTTAGTTTTTAAAGTTGTTTTGTATGACCATGTTACCTCGTAAGTTCATCACGTATTGTAAGTAGTTTATCTAAGTCGATCCTGGTACAGGGTAAGTATGCCCGATTTCAATCATTTTATGCTCAGTGTTGGTTGCTTACCCTGGCTCCGCCTTTCAGTGGGGGAGTATGTGTCGAAATTAGGAATTTCAACACGTTTTTTTTTTCTAATTTTATGTAATTTAAATTTTTTATTATAATTTTAAATTAGTTTTGGAAATTTTATTTGCTCTATAATTTGGTTACTAAAGGGCGATTTACACTTTGTTAGTCTGGTGTACTCCCCTGGAAGCACGTCATGGATGCTTGTTCCCAGCGTCGTTGCGTTTTCTCCCCCCCCCCCCCCTTACACCACCCCTCTTCCCACGCAGTTCTAAGAATTCGCCTAAGGCCAATGACCGGTCATACACCACAGCAGGCAGCGACCGTCTCCAAGGACGCCTCGCATAAAAAATGTGTGTGCCAAGATGGACCACCCCGCGACACCTAGTGGCAAACTCGTTAACCGCCCAGTCAACTTACCCTGTAGGCCGCCAGAGTGTAGCACTAGACTGTCCCTTTAACCCTTTGTTTAAGCAGACGCCTTGGGCGAGTGGATTCTTTTTATATTTCAGACTCCTCTCGACAGGTAGCGCTAAAGTCGGCCAGTGTTACCAACTTCGAGACTTCAGTCAGAGTTTTTTTTATGATGCCCACTCAGGGAACTTCGGGACCTTTCGGTCCGGACTCCCAGTCACCCCCTCCACTTTTGATAGAAGACTTACTTTTAATTACGAGACGCGGTTCTCCGCGAGACACTTCGCGTCGCGACTGCAGACGGACCGTTTCGCGATTATGGGCGAGTTGACGAGACACTGCAAGACTTCCATCCGGCCGCAACCGACTATGTAGTCGCCTAAATAAGGGATGCTATCCCTATAATCTTTTTCAAGTAGTTTAGTCCGTCTGCGTAGTACAAGTGTAATTGTTATTTTTCTTTTAAATTTTTTTTTTTTGAAAAGATAAAACCGATTGCGCCCAGCCGCGTATTCGCGGGATCCAGTTCCTGGCTGGCGACGCATCTGTAAACAGAAGCCAACTCTCCTGTCTGGTGAGTGACGATCCGCGACTTTCCCCAACCTCCCCTTAACTTTTCCGGGCATTTTCTGCCCCGTATACTGTCTGTGTTTAAGTTCTGATCAGTTTTGATTCGGACTGTTCCAGACAGGGTCCGAGAGCCGGACGCCGAATTGGCATTTTCATCTCCCTTCCACAACAGGACACAAGCGCCCTGGCATCATGTACCCGCGTGATCTCCGGGAAACGAAGCCCCGATTTCCGGTGCTTCTGTATCTTTTGACCCTTTTCTGAACTTTCTTTAAATTACGTCGTAAGATGCAGTTAATTAGATAAATATTAGGGATGGGTCGATTCGATTCTCCGATTCCTCGATACCACCGATTATTAAAAAATTTGGGTACTCAGTATCGGGTACTAAAAAAGGGCAAGGTAGGTTAGGAATCGGTTAAGTTAAGAAAATACAGTAGTAATATATTTTCGTCTGAACTTTACTTACTTATTTTAATATATCTTACCTGCCGTATGCGCATAAAATTCCTAATAATGCTCATTATTATTAAATATTAATTTTATACGAATAAAAATAAATAAAAACAATGTTACCGGGCATGTTTAACCTCTAATTAAAACTCCACGATCGAAGAACATTATTCCTCACTCATGTATTAGACGTAAATAAATTGTAAAAAGAGTTATTAATTTTATTTGCAGTTAAGAAAAGTCCATTGTTTTTTGTGAAGAAAGTGACGGTTATGAAACGAGATCACATCACGTGTCGTCACCAGTTTAGTTGTGAGCCATTCAAGGATGATGGCCTCCACAAAATCTCTGGTGGCCATAAAATATAAAGTCAAGTCGAAACGTATCGATTCGTTGCGTACGGGACAAATTGTATAATGAAAGCAACAATCGATAATAAAGAATTCTTTGGCCATACCGCCAACAGAGGCTCGTGTTTATTTCTTGCAAAGGAAAACCGTAATAATTACTAGAAAAACACTTGAAAATAGTTTTAGCAAAACAATATTTGTGCCAAATAAATAGCATAAATGCGAAACAATTCACAGTAACCTCAATAGCAAGACGGTGAATTATGCCGTAATTCACCGTCGTGCTATTGAGGTTACTGTGAATTGTTTCGCATTTATGCTATTTATTTGGCACAAATATTGTTTTGCTAAAACTATTTTCAAGTGTTTTGCTAGTTTGTTAGTAAAAAAATGTTCACCGACTGTCGTTTCAAATTACGATGCGAATGTTCTGATATTGTATTAACATGTCTAAAGTTTGGGAACATTTTCGCATCAATAGTGAAAATGACAAATATGCAATTTGTAATAATGGTAGTGCGCAAATTTCACGGAGCGGTACTTATAAATCTACAACCAATTTAATGAAGCATTTGAAATCCCGGCACACATTACTACCAGAAAAAATAGTCTTTGAAGAAAAACAAACTTTTGTTTACAGCACTGTCACCAACTAAGTCAAAAGGTACCACAGAAAAAAGTAGTGCTACCTTTGAACCCATTTTGAACAAAGATGTTATGTTATCGGCGTTATCGCCTGTTAAAGAACCTTGTCTAAATGTTGAACTTCTTTGTGCACAGCCTAGTACTTACTAGCAAACAAACTTTATGTGAAAATGCTTCTTCACTGGTAATTGAAAAAAAAAAAAAAAACCTCAACATTTAATCCTAAGTCTATAATTATCCTTTATACATGTTATTATCATTATGTAATGCATTCAATTCTTAAGTAGTTTTAATTATGTGACCAGAATTACCAGGAATCGAAAACTGGAATGACTCGGAATCGAGAATCGAAATTTAGGAATCGGTACTGGTATCGGAATCGATAAAAATGTGTACTCAACCCATCCCTAATAAATATTATTTCTGGACTTTAAGTACATACCTCAACTGGGATTATTTAGACATATTTGTATTTTTTATTGGTTTATGTATTTTTAGTAAATGAAACTTTTGATAGTTCCATGTACGGCCGGCCAATAATTTTTTTTTAAATATACCTAACAGCTGTTTAAGAATGTAATTAATATTGTACGTTAATATTTTCTTGTATCTGTTATAAGTTTCCTCAGTATGGAGTAATTATATTTCAGACGGAATCACACCTTGTTTTTGTTCTTTTCTAATAAACTGGTGAAACCTAAAGATCCACCTAGCAAGGAAAAGATGGTAATCAGACCGTGGTTTGCTGTTACAAAAATAATAGCAGTTAGCATGGTTTGAACCTTGCTACACATATATTTTCCAAAGTTCTAAATATGTTGTTATAAGTGAATATGAGTATTATAGGTATATATTCTTAACTCATACATTAATTTTGTGTGTCTTTGATGGAATTTTACATCATGATATGTGTATTTAGAAAATTAGAATGATCATATAGCCTTTATATAATGTATTCATTTACAGTTGTGTTTAAATATAATTTAACTATTTCATTATTTTTTAAAAAAATAATGCAACACTTTGTTCAGCTTGTATAGTATTAATTTAAAAACGCAAATATATACAAAAATGTAAGATTTTCATACAATATTATTGAAGATATCCTTCGCTATTTTTAGTTTTGGTAAATAGAAATATTTAAACAAATTTAAATGTTTTTTATCTTTGTTTGTGTTAACTACGCCACCTACAAGAAAAAATCCGTAGCTAGTTGGACTCATGCCGACTTCGATTGCGAGGGTGTAGGTTTCAGAATACTCTGACACCACGCAAACTACCTCTCAAGGGAGGGGGGGGGGGGGGGGGATACTAAGATTCAGGTATACAATAAAAACAGATATAAAATGGTTTAAAAATATGTGTAAGTCAATGACCTTGCATTCCGAAGAACTCGAAATCGAATCCGGTCTCGTAATTCTAATTTAGGTTTTGTTGACGGCCCTAAAAATATGGTTATGGTATATGTTTGTAAAATTTAGCGAGTTTGAATTCTTTCTGAAAAACTTTTTTGAACAAGTATTATAAAAACATAATACAGCTTATAGATAACATTGTATGAAAATAACAATAAATAATTAAATTTATGAATATGTTATACTTCCCATTCTTTGCCTAGGAACATATTATATTGCAGGCATTATTCTGGGCGTGATGCTTTCAAAGACATAAACTTCCATATAAGAGTTATTCAGACAGGTAAGAGCCGCCTGCAAGCGAGTGTCGCCGAGACCTGTGGACAAGCGCTCCCAGTGCAGCGCACAAGATCATTCCTCCACGGCTAAGAAATGCACAGTGAAGGAAAGGAGGGGTGGAAACCCTGAGACTGACTCTCCCCACCCCGGCAGCCGGCCGCACGTACGTCACGGTCACGTCTGCCCGTCTTACTCCACCCCCGGCTGTAAACCACGCCTCCTGGAGGGCAGAAACACGTGGCCGGCCCGGCTCATCGCTGTGAGGGCTCCGCTCCATAAGTCTTAACTGCCGGGTGATGGGTGACCCCACACATACGCACAAGCAACAAGGCCTCTCTTTCACACACACACACACAACCTGGTCTCACGTACACACACACACACACGTGTGCGGGCGAGGTGAGTCATCTAGTCCTCCGCGCCAGCTTAGCAAGGTGACGGGAGTGGTGGTGTTTAGTCCTGTCAACTGTCAAAGTTACTTGATGGCATAGTCCGGTTCCTGCCTGCCTGCCTGCCTGCCTGCCTCCCTCCCGTTCTCGTACCAGTTGTGACGATACAGCGCTTCATTATCTTCCGTCTACACAGCAGAGTTTTGCTTGCGCGGTCGTTTCAGATGGTACAGTCTGCCACAAAAGTTTTGCTTTCAGGTGGAAGAGTACTTAATTTAAGTATTTTCCTGACACAACACCACACATCAATGTAAATAATCATTTGTTTCATAAGTAATTACTTAACAGGTACCACAAAATGTTAGTAAAATTTATTTTTTGGGAAAAAAATTATATATTTTTTTTTTTTTTGGAATTTGTTGCAAAAATCATGGTGCGCGCTAAACACGAGGGCGCGCTATACACGAGTAAATACGGTATATGCCCTCACCACTGACCTACACAGTATACCTACCCACTCTTTGTACAATGGCTCTTACCCTGATGATGGAGATTACAATTTCTGGCGAAAGAGTAGGAAGATTAACAACATTAACACTGCTTTAAGGCGATTGGTGCACGGTAAAAAACGGTCACAGGCCCGAAAACAATGAATTTTGTATCATGTGACCACTAAAGAGTCCAGATGCCTATGTGGGTGACTGTTACTATGTAGGGAGGTCAGGAGCTTAGTTCCAGCTCGTCAGTGGCGAGATGGCCTTTATACGGGAAGGGTGTTGTTGGTGGTCGCTCTGCGGCCTGCCATCTAGTGGTAACTAACAAAACCTCGAAATTGTATCTCGCTCTCCCTCTAACACACAGCCGATAGCCTGCCAACCTTACAGAAAAGCAATTAGTACAATTTACAAAAGAAAATAGTACAATTATAGTACAATCATTAAAAGGCAATTTTTATACGTAATACAGGCGCGGCAAAAATTATTTTGTTTTGCATATATAATGTTCACGAAAAAAACTGTAAAAAACAATATGGTAATAATTTGGTTTTGGAAACATACCTTTTTTTTAATGATTCTAAGTGCATGTCACTGGATACATATCATGGTGCTTGAATACGTTATTTATTTTTTCTGCAGCAGGGATACATGTGTGGCAGATTTAGCTTTCTTGAGAAAAGTTTCATCGAAGTTTTGTTCATAACAAATGCTGTTAGTACGTTTTGCCAACAATATATTGTTTAAAACTTTGTCTGACATTGAAGCTCTGAAAGTGGTCCTATTTTTTTTAATGCTGCTAAAAACCCTCTCACACTCAGCATTGCTATGTGGAATAACCAACACTGATAGCATTGCATGAGCAACTCTGTCATACTTAAGACCACCAACACCACTACCTATTTTCCCTATGTAAGACCACAACTTGTCTATTCTCTCCACTGAATCCAGTGGGATGTCATTGTCCACCTGCAAAGAATAAAACTGTTGTTGAAGAATGTCTAGTGCCTCTTCACGTGTCTCCCCATCCTTGACAAGTAGAACAGCAGGAAACATGTCCACAAAATACTTCACTGAAGAAAATGATGAGCTCTCAATATTTTTCACATTAACCACTTCAGCATGCTTTAAAATTTCATTTTTCAAGGGAAATTTCAAAATAATGTAATCACATGAGAGTTTAAAGAAATTCCTAACTGATGTGTAAAACTTAGATTTGTCAGACTGTGTCAATGTAGCCACTACTTTTGATGCATTGCAACCCACAACTAGGTCTTCATCGGACTTCTGGTTTGTAGCACTATTGTACAGAACATCAAGTACTGGTGTTGTCTTGATGACATGAGGTTTTACAAACTTCACAAGCAATTCTTTTAACACGTCTGTCAACAATCCCCTAAGAAGATGTATGTGAGGTGTTTGAGATTGCAGGATAACATTTGTCTTATCAAAAACAGGAATAACATGCCACAAAAAATAACAAACTGCTTTATTTAGGTCATCAGTGAGAAACATGAAAACTCTCTCTTGACGTGATAAAATTGGAATGGTTTTTTGCTCTTCTGGTTCACATGACTGCTTGATCTTCTTGCCATAACAAAAGTTATCTGAAGTTGAAGTTCTTTTTAAGGAACTTTCACCTGAACGCAAGCCTGCATTTCTGTTTTCATCTGAAGCTCTGCAAGAACTTTCTTCGACTTTACCTGGCAACTTCTTAGGGATTTTGTAGAAATGTAAAGAACCTTTTGGACATTCAAGCTTACTATCTACTTCTTCTTTATAAAACCACATTAAGGGTTGCCACAAATCTATTAACCTACCGATACACTCTCCCAGGGATAGCCACCTAGTGGAGACATGTTTCAAGAATTTCTTTGATTTTTTGTCACAGAGGATTTGCAAATTCTTGAGCTGCTCTTTACGTTTAGCACTTTTATGCAAATAGTAGTAAATATCAACAAGGATTTCATCTACACGAACATGAAGCCCTGTGGAACCCTTTTCTGCTGCTAAGTGCAGTAAATGGCATGCACATCCCAAAACAATAATATTTTCATTATGTTGCTGAAGTTCTGCGGCTACACCATTTTTGTGGCCAATCATGACCGATGCATTATCGGAACCTAGGGCAATGCAATTTCTAACAGGAATGGAATGCTTTTCTAAACTGTTGAGTAACATTTTCCCGATGTTTTTCCCAGTTGCAGCACCCTCTAACGGTACAATTTCAAGCAAATCCATTTTGATTTGAGAATCTTTCTCACTAAAATAGGTCACTACAACTGGGTAAAGCTCGTTGCTCCCATCTGTAGCAATTGAAAATGGAAATTTTTTCAACATACCTGCTGTAACATTTTGACGCTCACTTGCCATTTATGCAATTATTGCAGTGGTTTTGGTGCGTCCACAACTGTAGTTCTTAGATTCTTCGCTCCTGGGAAACATTTTTCTCAACAAAGGTCCAGCATGATCTGCTACTGACACCGGCAGGTTATGTTCCAGAATAAATGATGTGAAATAACATTCTGCTCCAATAACACTAAAATCGTCACTATGAACACTAAAAAAATTACTAATGTTGGTTGAACTTCCAAGTGAAGCATTCCTTGTGTGTTTCACTGTTCCTTCGTGAACTTTCAAGTCATTTCTACCCCCGTGCGAAATATTTATTTCACACGAGCAATAAGCACAGAAAGCATAATTGACGCCAGTTTTTGAACGCCTAACCCACGGAATTTCTTTACTATAACAATCTAAAAATACTTGGTTATAAGATTTCTTTTTCTGTTTACTCGCCATTTTTACCGCGAATTTCCGTGCAAGCTTGAAAACAAACAATTCCCATACGTGTAGGTGTAGCGTCTCCCTGTAGCAAACACTGTAATTTTCCACTGCCAATGGCGTTCAAGGTTACGTCCGTACAATGAGTGAATATTACGGTACGATATAGTGAAAATATGGCATAACTACTACAAATGGAGTATGCTAGTTCCGAAAATACAGTATTACGAGCTTTCTTTATTATCTACTAAACGTCTTCTGTTGTGTACAATCTTGATACCGCATGTCGCATGTTCGATACCGTAATTGTATTACATCAGTATAGATTTAATGTTACGAATCACCCAAATGAGACAAAAATTGGAAAAAGCTTGGAAATCGTACAATTATTTACACCAATAGTACAATCGTACATTAGGGCGCAAAATCTTACATTGTACGGGAAAATCGTATAAGTTGGCAGCTATGCGATACGGTTCTATCGTGCCCGGAGGAGGGGAAGGTTTAGCAGGTTTCTTTTTCACTCATCCTTCGCCATGGGGAGGTGGAATGGATTATTTTTTTGTCTGCAACTGCGCACATGTGGCTGAGAGCTAACCTCTGCCACTCCCGCACATCTCACTCAACTCGCTAGTTCTCTCACACTATTTCAATAAATCTTTTCAAATCTTCAAAATCAATACTTTAAACCATTGCGCTTCCTACGGATTAATTATATTTCATGCACGTGCCCGAATTCAGCTGCAAAAAAATAAAACGGGTAGTCAATTTTTTTCTTCAAAAACCTTCCGAAACACTGTGTGTTAAAAAACATTCTGAAAGCGCATTTTTCTAGATATGTGGAGATTCTAAATCACCTACGCCACAAGGAAACATTGTGCTTTAATATTATGTAAAGAAAACACCTCTTAGTTTAATAGTTATGTAAAGGTGGTGTAATATGTTTTAGATGTCGCACCATCTTATCATACATGTAGAAGAGTTACCCGAAAAGCTAACAAGACTATTGCCATGGAAATGGAAATATAGTTAAGGAAATATTTTGCAAATGTTTGTAAACAGTAAACAACAAATAAAAAACCTTATAACTGTAAAATTAAAATACAAACAACCCTATAGCAAATTTAATTTCAATATGAAAAAGTCTACAATAATGTTTACAAGAAACTAAATTGCAATAGCAATACAAAAATATCGCAATTTTGTTACATTGTTAACATATATATTATTTTGAATAAAGGTAATAAAAATGACATACTCAATATTTGGAATACAATAAATACCTTAAGCCCTACATAATTGCTGTGATATTCACAATAAATGCTTTTCTTAAATATAGTAGTTAAAAAACATTGTAAATAAATTATGAACATCCATATTATGGCGAAGGAAAGTGGACACTATCACACTGAAAAATCTTAGAGGGTAGTTTTCCTCATCTTATTTCTTTCTTTGCGTTTTTGGTCTTGTTCGTTAAAATATTTCCTGTTCAAATACTTGATACGCATATACATTCTTGTCCTGACAAAACAGTATATAACTTCTTTTGGATATTTATTTTCAGTAGTTCCGCAAATAATTTTAGTCAGTGATTAAAAAATCCGCTCTTTTTTGCACAAATTGTTGCCATTAACATTATCAAAACACATTTCAGCGATCTTTATTAATTCAAAAAATTCATTAGTGGGACATTTTAAGTTACCCTTTGATTATACATGCATCCAGCTATCGTCCTCCGAATTGAAATCCGTAGTGCCAAGGTCAGGATATTTATTTCTGAAACGGTGAGCTATATAGCCAGAAACATATTTCAGCCCTTCAAGAAAAATTTCGTCATTTGAAAGGGGTCTGGCCTCTAAATCTAAGTCTATTTCTTCCATGTCAGCAAGATCTATTTCATTTAAAGGTGATTTCTCTTGAAATGTCTTTGTAAAATGCATTTCCTTGCACAAAAGTAGTTCTGTACTTTCATTCTGATAAGCACTGCCCTGTTCCATTTCATTTAACGAAAAATCACTTACCAAACACATTTTGTCTGTCTTCTCATCCGTGTTTTTCCGTTCAGCAAAAACTACTGCAGAATGTTTTCACAATATGTAGTTTATAATTCTGTATTTAAAGTAAATGGGCGACAGATGCGTATTTTGATGTCCCATACCTCTAATATACTGGAAAAAAACCACTCTAACACATCTTGGTTCAGTTTAACTGTTAACAAATATTAAGGTTAACAGGTCCTATACATATTTTCGAGTGTTTTACTGACTGAGTTATACTGGACATTAATTAAATAGATTGCTGATATTTATACTTTTAAACGAAATTTTGGATTTATCATTTTATGTGAACTCCGATGCGTTAAAAAGTGTAACGCAACACTACACACAGATAATGATGTCTAGTGCACTGCCCTATGCACATTAGTTAACAAAAAATAAAGTAAAATATTAATTACTGATAAATAATACCTATATGTCGTGATACTATTAACACATGCTTATCTGATATTTATCTCAATTAGAATACGAAAGAGGAAGACAAAATAATTAACTGATTTTAAGACTGATTTATTACTTACAGACGAATAAACAAATACCACGTATCCCTCAATACAGTAATTCCATTTGACCAAAATATCACTCCGATTTTTTTTAACTATCGTTGCCAGGTACATGGGCACGACTTCGCAAATGTTAATGTTTCACGTAGAGTTCAAAAATGGATTTACGGTTCGAAAAATTCACTAACTCATAAATTACATCAATTGTCCGATAAAACATAAGACCTATAGACTCAAGACCACTAAGATGCATTGTATGTTCAAATGATCGTGTCATTAATAATACTGAGAGACTAATTAATTTAGTAAATATAATATTTAATAGCAGCTGGTTTTAGTTCATCCCAGAAACATTATCAAAGTCATAATATCAATCGCACAATCGGCAATGTTAAAAGGTTGCAGGGCGTCAGTACAGCGTTAGTAATAGAGTAATAACAAAATGGCCATACCTGGACTAATGATATCTTCTGACGTTAATAACTTTAAAATCGCGTATTCCCGTTCGCAACTTAACATACCATCAGCAGTCTGATGATAACCTTTTTATACATACTATTTTTACTGCACACGTAACATAACTTATGGTAGGCCCGCGTCAGGAACGTCCTGACGCGGAGCTGCACTCACCAAAACGGCCAAAACCAAGCTTCTTTTTAGTAGCCTAACTTTTACAACAATAGGCTCGAGGCACTTTTTGAAAGTTCCGCCGAAACCTCTGGCAATTTCTGGCCGTGAAAAACGTAATTCCAAAAGCCGCAATTACTTAATAATTATATAGAGGAAAGCCCAAACGTCTATAACAATGCCAGAAATATAGTTCAAAACCAAAAATAAATTAAAAATAAAAATTTAAATAACGTAGCACAGAATAATAAAACTGTAAACAAACATTTGAAGTGTTAAGGTTTCAGTGTTCTGTGCAATGTAATATTATAAAAGGACATTTGTAATTAGTGTGCCCGACATTCTGGCATCGCTAGCTAACATTTCAATTATTTTTTTTTTTTTTTCATATAACTGGAATAGCCTAGTGTCGATTTGATGTTCTAAATAAATATTAATACATATAAAATCTATTTTTTTGGTTAAATTTATATCTGTCATTCTAGTGTGCATATAGCATACCCTATCTAACCGAAATACACAACTGATGTTCTATGCTGTCAAAACATATTAATCTGGAGGGTAAAAATTTATTCATAGGTGTAAACAACCACCACAAAGAATAATCACCGTGTCAGTATTCAACTTCAAGTCGAAACATAACCGCTAAAAAGAATTTCGCTGTACGAATTTTTATGTATAGAGACAGTTTCCTTGCTTGAGCAAAGATAGACTCCACTATGAAGCGTGACCTTGACAGACCCTTCGTTTCTTCGGCCTCCTCTCTCGTCCTCCCTCTACACCCCATTCTTCCCCCTCCCCTCCCGCAGGCAGCGCTAGCCGGCGGGAGCTCCGCCGGACCACCTGGTTCCGACAAGCGCCGCCCTCAGCGCCACGTCACGAGGACATTCTTCCCGGCGGCGAGAGTTTTACACGCAGCACTAGAACGGCCACTCCAGAGGGCGTGTTTTGAGTCGTATTGTATCAAAAACAAAAGGATATGAAATTCTATACATAACTCAATAGTGTTCTGCCAATTATGTTTTCATTTTCATTTAAATTTATTCTTTAAATCGTTTCTGAAGTAGTCCAGCAATGATCAATGGAAATTGTCAAAATTAAACTGTAATTTTGACGATGAAAAAAAAATTTCTTACTTTTATAGGTGCAGAAACCTATTTGTACACTCGCTTCTTGAACTATACTTAAGTTTAACATAATTATGTGTTTTCTAAATAATTCTGGCTTGGAATAAAAATAAATGCATTTAAAATGACATAACTCAGTAAAAAAAGTTTATTAAGAAAGATCCTAGGTATATTAGGTCATAAAAAGAAGCATCAAAAATAAATATGTACAGTGAAATTAGTTTTGTCGTAATATTTTCCATGCACCAATCGCCTTAATCTTTAAGTTGAGTCACTTCAATACATTACGTAAACATCATTGTAATAATATAACCATATCATGTCACGAAGATTAAAAAATATAAGAACTAGTGGAACGCTAGCTTTTTTGAACTGAAATAACATTGTTAAGCAAGCATTTTAAGAACTTTTGTCTTTAACTTCCGTTACGTAATTCTCCATGATGCTTTCAAATGCTTGTTTCAGAAAAGTTTTAATTTACAATACAGTACTGTGCAGACTTAAATTCAGTCAGACATCTCGGTCTGTTTTAATTTGAACACTACCGTTATCATTAATATGATAACGGTAGTGTTCAGAACTACGAACAGAACAGACAGAACTATGAAAGCATCCTTTGCAGTCAGTGCTGCAAGTGATTGGTCAAGTAGCCTGTGAGTTCTGCATATGTATTTAAATCTAATTTTGTCAACTTACTGAAGGGAGGTGAATTATTTTATTGTGACAGTGAATAAGTGCAACGCTGCAAGAATAAGTTCAAGGCAAAGAAATGGTAAACACTGCATCAAAACACAATCATAACACAAAATGGTTCATCGGGACACGACTAAGCTTCGAGGCGGGGCTAATAGTACAATATCGACCAACTTAGTAGCTTGGTACGCTGCTGATCATATGTAACATTGATAATACTTACTCAGTCACTGAACTGTTTATTAGTGCTACATTCGTTTAGTCTTTGAATATATATTCAAAGGTATAGTCACGAACTATTTATTGGTTGCCGCAAAAAAAAAATCTGTTCCCACAAAATGTATTTTCCTCAATATATTAACTGTAATGCAAAGGGGCCAATTTATAATTATGCTGCTTTTCAAAAATGTTCTGTGGTTATATCATTTCTTGAAAACTCTTGCCTGTTTTGCGCATCTGGCGAGACAGCTACAGGAATACGGAATTGTATGATCGATGCTATAGGACTTATTATAACAAAGCGTGGGCGAACCGAGCATTCAGACTAATACTATGGACAACACAACGACAGCACTAACAAACACAGAAGTTTTTCAATGACAGTAGTTGCGACGTTTCGGGAACTGACATCTGTTCCCGCCATCAAGCACAAACAGACTATTTGTGCCTGATCTCATTGAAAAACTTCTGTGTTCGTTAGTGCTTTCGTTGTTGTGTTGTTCACGTAATTTTTTATTTTCATCGTTGTGTTTATGTGTTTGCTGCGTTGTCCAGTTTTACTGTCTGCTTGCATCCAATCTGTCTCACTGTATGTCCACTGTGTTTGTCTGTGTTTAATACATTTTTTTTACTAAGTTAGTTTCATGGAATTCTTGTGCTGTCTAGTTTTTTTGAGGTTAAATATTTGGTCTGTGATGTTTTCGTTGTATTGTCCATATTTATTTTTATTTTCCTTGCTGGTTCAGACTGTGTTCGAATACATATGACTCGGTCTTGTTTCTCTTTGGAAATTATTTTTTCTGTTTTTAATATTTTATTTATTTATTTATTTGGTTTTCGGAGGATTTTACATGACTAACAGTTCAAAACATAAATGGTGTATGTCCAAAATAATTCACTAAATCGTGGTTGTTATAGTAGTATCACAACCAGGCACTATAAGACACTCACATCAGCGCTTATTGTATATTGTAATTTTTATGCTATTGTAAAAAAAAGTTTTTATTTTGTACATTTTATGCTAATTCTTTTAATATTTTCGTTTTGGTGCTTACTGTTCATTTGTTCTGGGGTATGTTTAGTTAGCAGTGTATAGATTAATATAGAAAAAAGTGTTTTGTGGTTCGAATCTTCATTAACAATAGAGACTTCATTAACATGTGCATTACAACTATGCCATAACAACAACTTCCGTGACATCACGTGTGTGGTATTAATTTTACGAAAATAAGTGTTGTGCGAAATCTCGAACCTCGAGAAAATTTTTGAAATTATTGCATTCTCGAACAGCGAGCGAGAAAAATAATTACTCGAAAAAAAAAAAAACGAGAATTTTTTTTGGTACCCGTAACAACTGAATTTGGTATGGAAAATAAATTTGATATTGATAGTTGTATTTTTATATGTTGAACATTACACACACACTGCCATTATTTTAGTTTAAATGTTTTAAAAATACCAAACGCGTCTGCCTGTTTGGACGAATAGTGATTTGGCGTAACACAAAGCAAACATGATGCAATCATTAAGAGATATTAGACTAGCCGATAGTCAACCATCCAAAACCTTCATCAATAACCGAAACTGTGAATAAAAACTGTCATATGAAATTCCAATTTATCCTGAAAGAAAAACTGCTGTATTTAATTTTTAAATTACATAAGCGTAATACATAATAAAATACGTTCAAACTTAACCTACAAAATTGGTTTTGTTTACATACACGTTATTACGGTAAAGTTATTAAAAGCATTACCTTTAATTTAGTCATAATATTTTGTTCGGTAATGTTTAATAGCATACTGAAATGTTGATTATTACGGCAAAATACAAAATTTACTTTTTAACGAACAAAAGGGAATGGTGGTCATGCTGCCAGACCGAGTCTGCTTCGCTGTTCAGTTTCTTATATCATTCCAATAAAAGACTGCGCAAGTCATGTGATTGTTAAATGGACTGGAATGTAAAGGAATGGATTGAACACGCAGAACAATTCACACCCTTGTATTATGTAAAATTACGTGAATGTGTGTGTTCAAACCCGTTGAAAAGGCAGAATAAATAGTATGTTCATCCCATTCCCTTTTCCACCTTTGTTTGATTCAGTCGTAAGACGTCACGAATAATGAATCCCGCCAAAGCATCCCTAGTATCAATTTCTTTGTTTTCATTACAGTACCAGAGTTTCCCGTTTACGCGAGCTACTCTGCGGGTAGGAATATGAGAATAATTTCCTAATACTGCTTTATCTCTAACTGCGGCGTAACCAAGTGGAAAAAAAAGTGTTGCGGGAATATAACAGTTTAACAGAAGTAAACTTTATTGTCAAATTAAACTTTGATTTTACGGTAAAATGGAAGATGTAGAGGTGGGTTGTTACAGCAATTTTCGGTATCTGTTCCAACCTGTTACTGATACAATAATTTACTAGTTACAAGTATCGGATACTTCTGTTTCAGTTTTAGCAGTAGCGGTCACAGGCCGTGCAACCGGAAGGAGAATCTGATACATTATTTATCACGCCCGGTAATTCTCTACCTCTGTTACTCTCATGCCCGCCTGATACAGCCAGTATCAATTAGTTCAACATTCACTGCAGTTCGTCCTGGCCGTGTATTACCATGTACATTGTTGCGGGCTGTCATGCTTTGTAGTTAGTATCTTTATAGTGAAATAAGGAAGGGATAAGTGCAAGAAAAAGAATTCATTTGTGTGGAATTTTTTCACGGAAAATAATGAGTTTGCTAAGTGTAATTTGTGTAAACAGAACTGAGTTATAATGCAATACTATTTGTTAAATAGTGACTGAACTTGCAAAGTGTTTGTTTTTTTATCGATATTGGCACTGCTATCTGCCTGATGTACCTAACTCAAATGTCTATTGATATAGTATGCTCACTAATGTACCTATCTGTTTTTTTTATTTTTAATTTTTGATAAAATCGTAATTTTTTAATGTATGAAAACACTAGTTACTAATTGTTTTCGAAAAAAGAAAGTCCATATGTTGATTACATCTGTTATTAGTGTCAACTGAGAATTTATTTGCATTTTCATAGCTGTTAGGTGCACAAATATAAATATTATATCTTGTATTAATGTACTTTTTAATATTAAAATTTCATTAGTTTTATTATTGAACGAGACGGTGCACGCACTGCACACTGAGCATTGTTTGATGTGGGACAATAAACAAATCGACTCGTAACAATTTCGCTCTGCGCCTCTCCTTCAACGCCTTCCCCTGCGCTTCCTCCCCTACTTTCTTTCCCTTTATCCCTTATTCGTCGTGCCGCTCCCTCCCCTTTCACAAGCTCCGCCCAAGTGACCGTCATCTGCGATCGGGTTCTGCGCACGCGCACATTGGCCGTAGTGTTGTTCCAGGCGTATTCTAAACTGATACTAAAGTACTTGATACTTTTCAAGTGTACTCGTTTGCAATACCTGATACAGGCATGTATCAGTTACAAAATATCAGGTTGATACTTTTCTACCCACCTATAGGAAGATGTGGAGATATCAGTGCGGCAGTATTACACAAAAAGTGGCGATAAGTCAACGGGAACCACAATTAACATGTTAGCTACTAGACTTTTACCTAAGTGAATGAATGGTTATTTATAATTTTGTGTAGGCTTACGTAACGTGTGGTGCATGTCAGTTGTGCACAGGCAACTAAATTGACATTCTATATGATAAACAACAGTTTTATGTACAGAACAATATATTTTGAAAGTGATATCTACAGTAAATCTTGATTTTTTAAAAATTTCTCATTCTCGTCTCATTTCTCGCGAGAAAAATATTTTCTTTCTCGAAAATTTCTCAGGGCCTAAATCTCATTCTCGCACAACCCTAACGAAAATACAGCAGTACGCATTCAGAAATGTTAATAAATTTAACTAAAATACACGTTGTATACTAAAATATTTGCAGCAAAGTCTTAGCATCGTTAACGAAGTGCCTATTTAGTTACGAGCAGTTTTCTGGGCAGAGTTATACATTTAATTTCAAGTATGTACCTACTTATTTATGAAACGGCTATGCAAGTAATGATTAGGTCCGTTTGACCGTGACACGTCTAGTTTGGTGTACACCTCTCTTTCAGGAATATCAGCTTTGAACGGCTAAAAAAGACTGGGTAACGACGATGGCTCAAGTAAAAAAAAAATTGGCAATAAACAAACAGAAGTATATTTGCGGCACAGTTTTAACGAATGGAAATATTTAGTTTTAGAGCTAGATTAAGCGCGAAATTCAAACAAGTAATGCCTCAGGCATGTCGGTTAATTTACATACATCGTGACTTTAAAACCGGTGGATCTAGCAATGATTTTATGAAATCTAGGTTGTTTACCTTATTTGTTATGTGCATATTCACACAATTTTATGTTTTTATACAGTATGATATATAAAACTTATTTCTTTAAAACCAAAAGTGACATTTCAGTACATTGATAAATTTACAGTGAAATACAGACAAGCTAATTGTTTAAGATTTATCAAAACGAAGCAGAATGTGTTGTGTATAAATGAATTCCGACATGTAAAAATTACAGTAAGTGATTAATCATACATTAGCGTACGTGTGGTACGATATTTGACATATTTTTTTTAAGTGCCCAGACGTGCGAGAGTAACAAGCACCCAATCAGTTACGTGAATATGAGATGCAGTGATATGCAATACAACCAGTCACGAAATCTATTTGCGAAATTCAGGCGTCTCTAATTATAAGCCGGTTGACTAGTTAAATACATCAAACAGAAGTCATCATGCACAATTCAACATAAACTAAACATAAAAACCGATGCATGTTTAAAATTTCACGTTTCAGCTTGTTTACAATGATGTTGCGTGACGTCAGTATTTTTTACGCTTATTGGCGCAAGTTTTGTTATGTTTCCGTGAAATCCGTACACTGTAGAACGAGCTGACGGAGTACCGTAAATGGTCATCTTGCGTTTACGAGATGTGTTTCCGTTTGATTACGTTTCCGTGTCATTACATAACGGGCCTTAATGATAGCAAGGTTTACTGTTACTGGCCATGAAGGTGTACTGAGAGTAGGGAGGCAGATGTGTGAGAGAAACCAAATTGTAAGTGGACAGAGAAAAATACGGTAACGTTAAAAAAAATTATGTTAAAGAATTCAATATGATTACTAATTACATCTTTGAACATAGAAGCTGTTGATGCAAGTTTCTTTCGGCTGGCAAAAGGAAATTGAACGACAGCACTGATATACTCTGCACTTCCATGGTTCAGTGGTCAGAAAAAGGCAGGTAACAATGCACTGCCCCCTTTCCTGATCTTGAAGAGAGATAAGCGGCTTAGCGCGGTCTCGCCAGTCCCCACTACGAGCAGGTAGTACCTGGTTCAGGGAAGTTCCCGCTGCTCAATTCTTAGCAGCACTGTTCAGCGCTATTCAGCGCTGATTATTTTTAAACGGCTGCATGTAAAATTCCAAAAACAACGCGAAATTGGACTTTCAACTAACCTTCGATTAGAGTTTCCTGGCAGTGCACAGACATATGTTAGGTATCAAACGATGCAGTATTCTTTCTACTGTATAATAGTTTAACTTCCATTTTGATTCGTCGAATACGAACTTAGGTGGAAATAGTTTCACAGACGTCTGCACTCGCTATGTGTGGAAAATTGGTAATATTAGCTGATCATCGTTTGGCTTTCCCAGATATAGCTCTGACATATTTTAGCCTTAGCAAATATCCATGGTGCTTTGTCTCTATAAGGGCTTCATCCCATCTCCCTACAATATGTTAGTAACGTGTAAAATGCATTTTCATAAAAGACTGCACTTCTGCATTATGCATAGATTTATAATTTAATTATTTTATGATAGAATTATTGCACCTATTAACACGAAATTTTATTTTAGTAAACAAAGTTACATGCATACATAGTTAACGCGTCAGACACGAGACTTTTTAAAATTCTGTATAAAACTGCTTTAAATTATTAAAACTTAAGAATATCTCAATTAAAATGTTATGAAAAATTTTGAAACTACATACAGACAACAACAGTAGCTAAATAAAACTTTTGACAAAATTTTATTCCAATCTGCAGCAAAAAATTTAACTAACGCTCATTCTTAATGCCAAAATACCACAATCAAGTACAACACTTTCATTTGCTAGTTCTCTAGTTGTTGCTTAATTTTGTTTCTGTTTCATTTCACAATTTTTTTAATTAATTTGTACCCTTCTCTAAGTTAGGCAAGTTGTATGAACGAAAATAATTTATACTGCTCAAGGAAAACCTAAAATATTTTTTTATAGTTTATTCTGTATTACAAAACAATTTTAGATTAGTTTGACCCCTTTGACATATGAGCAGACTTGCCAACTTTTAAAATTCTCAAATAGTACAATAAGCAAAAATGTTTAAAAAGTGCGTAAAATGCTCGCGGGAGTTTTGGAACAAGTATCTGTAAAAACTGATGTCCTTATAGAGATGTTATCAAAACTTTTATTGCATCATGACCTGTTGAGCACCGTCTTAATGGCATACAAAATATGTGCATTCAAATAAATAAATATTCTGGAAGAAAAAAAAAAGAGGAACTGTGACAAGTTAAAACTTAAACATACTAAGATATACAACTCAAGTCACACTTACCTTAATTTCCCAGTAGTGTTAAAACTTATAATGGTGTTTGGTTGAATATTAAGTGGATTCTTAGTTAAAGTCAAAGAATTTTAAACACATGTTTAGAGTTTTAAATTTCCTAGCAGTCCATAAAAGTAGCACACACTCACAATACCACTTTAAAAAACTGGATAAAATCACTGCTTCTTCAGAGAAGCTGCAGTAGCTTTCTTCGCTTTCTGTAAAAAGTCATCAGAAAATTTATGTTCATAACAAACACCTGATTTGTTGCATTTCATAACCAGCAAACTTTTCTAGAGATTTGTCTGAAAGCTGAGGTCTGAACTTAGTTCTGTTCTTGGTCACGAGACTGAATACCCGCTCACACTCAGCATTGCTGTGAGGAACACTCAACACTGAGAGCATTACTTTTGCTAATCTGTCATATTTTGGCAGTCCATCAGCACCCACAACAGAACTTAATTTAACCCACTTTGCATCAATTCTGTCTTCCTTGTTTATGATGGAAGATACATCTTCTAGCTGAAGTGAAATAAATTGTTTTTGTAGCTCGTCAATTGCACAGTCATTACTCTCATTTCCTTTTACAGGCAATATAAAGAAAAATTTTTCCAGGAAAAATTTTATGTCAGAAAATGAAGCCCTTTCAATCCTGTCAACATCTACAACTTCTGCTTTTTGCAACACTTCTTCGTTTAGAGGAAACTTATGTAACATATAGTCACAGGCAATTATCAAATACTTTTTAACTGAAGTGAAAAAAACAATTTTGTCAGCTTCACTCAACATGTCAACAACCCTTGAAGTTTGACAACCAACTACTATTTCTGAATTTTCTAGCTGGTTTCCAGGCAAGTGATAATTCACTTCATGAAATTGTTTGTTCTTGATTGCTACTGGTTTGACAAATTTGGATAAGAGTTCCTGAAGAAGTCCACAAAGTAATTTCCTGACAACATGTATTTGAGGAGTCGCTGACTGCAAAATGACATTTACTTTATCAAAAGAAGGTGTCACATGAAGCAAAAAAATAACATATGGCTTTGTTCAATGGTGAGGATAAAAACATAAATGTTTTTTCTTCCCTTGTGATATTTGAATTTATGTTTTTTAAGCTCTGCTTAGCATTACCTGGTGAAGAATGAGTCAAACTTTCCTTGTCTGAATCCAACTTTCTTTTCTTTCCAAATGAAGTCGAAATGTCTTGTGTTTTTTTGCACACAGGCCAGATTTTGATCTTGAAGCTTCAGTTGATTTGGACTAAATTTCCTTCTCATTATCAGGCTTCCTTACATCAGAACTGCATAGACCTACTGTTTGCTGGAAGTGGCAACTAGAAATGGCGAAACTTGTGTTGAAGACGTGGGGATTTTGGGTGCAGCACTAGTACTTTGTTTAGGAATTTTATATGAAGAGATGAATCACTCTTCTGAACAGTAACCTCATCTTTAAAAACACTTAATAAAGGATCCCACTGATCCATAAAAGGAAGAAGACCTTTTTAAGAATCTTTCGTGCTTCTATGTTATGCAACGTCTGAAATTTCTGCAGTTTTTCTTTTCTTTTTGAACTTTTTTCAAGATAGTAGTAGACATCTATCAAAATGTCATGGACATTATAAGGGAGGCCAGCAGCTGCCTTCTCCGCTGCCAAATTAATCAGATGACAGGGACACCCAACTACAATAAGCGCTTCTTGTTTTTCCCTTAACACAGAAGCTGCACCATTTTTGCTTCCCAGCATAACTGGAGCATTATCTGCAGAAAATGCAAGTAAGTGTGTTAAAGGGACATTCAAATGATCCAATTCTGAAATTACTAGGTTGGCAATATTTCGGCCAGTGGCATCCCCCTTTAAAACTTGTAACGAAAGCAATTTGGACACTACAGACTTCAAATGTTCATCGTTAAATGTAATTACCAAAGTATATTATTTAGAATTTGAATCATTACTGCCGTCTGTTGCTATCGAAAATGGTACAGACTGCAACAAAGAAATAATATCCTCGGTGGCAGATGCAGCCATTTCTTGCATAATAGCTGTCGACTTAGTTCTACCACAACCGTATCTCTTGGCAGTCTCAGAATTTGGGAACATTTTCCTTAAGAGTGGGCCGGCATGGTCAGAAACACTTAACAGAATGTTATGTTCCACAAGAAAACTTGTGAAAAGACATTCAGCATTTATCACAGCACTGTCAGATTTTTCATTCCTAGCAAAGTAGTCAAGAAATTTTGAACTCGTCCCTTACACATAATATTCTAAACATGTTTTGCACATTTTAAGTGAGCATTTATATCACTTCTGCCACCATGTCCGATATTTATGTCACACCTACAAATCGAACAAAACGTGAAGTTTATTCCTTTTCCAGATTTAATCATACACGGAAAATCTTTCGCGTAAACGTCAAGGAAAACTTGCATATACTGTTTTTTCAACTTTGGAGGTATTTTCCACCTGAAGCGTCGTCAACTATCAACAATATTATTACATGAAGGAAATTAAATCTTCGCGGGCGGAGAGCGAAAGTGTGAGCACAAAAATGTAAACCAGATTTAAATCCACTGCACAAAAGAACTTTCTACGTGAGTTGGCAAAGAATATATGCATATAAAACCTTAACGATCAACAAAGGCACGCGCTGCAAGACGCCATGTTGTTTACACTGACCTGTGCACGCGCAACTGTCGCTGCATACAGCTATCTAAACAAAAGACGGCCACACAAACGTATTCGTAGTACGTTAATTGTCCAAAACTTACCAGTATATTTTCTATTTGTGAAAATATTTGTATTGGTTGGCGGCTAAAAGGGTACGGCGTGACTAACAGTAAATCACAAAAAAAAAAAAAAATTGCCAGTAAGCCTAAACATGACACATGAGCACGAGCAACTAACGTTTCACTTTTCACCAACATACACTACAAAATGCAAAAAATCCGGAAGATTTCCATACGCCCCGTAAACCGTACAAGTAAGTCGTTTTCCGTACATTGTACGGGAAAATCGTACAAGTTGGCAAGTCTGTATGAGCCATTAACTTCTAATGATGTAAACATTTATATGAGTTAATTTTAATAACTTAGATGTGTACTCAAATTTGATAAATATGAATTTATGATGTATGCTACATCATATATGTATTGAAAGCAAAAAAAAAAATTTTGCAAATAGAATTTTAATTATTTAATATTAAGTTAACTAGGCGAGTATCGAGTATTGATAGGGGCCGGAAAAATTCGCAATTTGCGATAGATGCGATTTTTTTGCGAATTTTGAGGTTAGATGCGATTTTTTACTAATTGTTGTTATAAATGCTATATTTGCGAAATCGCGGTAAAATTGCCATTATCGGGCGAAAAACCACTATAGAATGCAACAAAATGGCTTGAACACACATTCCTCAAAGTATTTTTTTTGAAAATAGCCACCATAACACAATTACCGTAAACAATAGCTTCTGACAAGGCTTGTTGAAGGAATAAAATCCGAATCCTAACCTTTATTTATAAAACATTCCTTAACCAAATATCACGCATGATAGTATAGAATAAGTAATTTTGTAAATTTATTCTTTACGATTTACTCAAGATACCGTTGAATGTTGTTTAGAAAAGAATGATCACACTACTTATCGACGCAGTTATTTTGTTTTGTTAGATCACATCACGTTCGCCTACGTTCGCCATTGCATCGTGTGTTGCCTGTTCATGAAGAGTATCTAACCTAACAAAACAAAATTTCCCGGGAAGCGCATCACGGAAACCAACAACCTAGAAAATATCTAGGTCGTTGACGGGATCGTAGTGAACTTGCAAAGATAAAAATGAAAATATTTTAAATGCTGAAAACTACTACAAATATTTTAGTACGCGGTTTTTTACATTCGTTGATAATCACTTTAGTCTTCAAATTTTTTTTCTGATCAATATTTTACATAGGGACAAATCATACATTTTGTGGTGCACATTTAGCGTACTGAAGTTGGTCAACTCGAATCGTCAGTTTGTTTCCATCTGAAATTACTAGTGGTCAAACGTTTGTTTACAAATACCGTTTAATGATTTTGGTTTGTGTTAAAATTCGTCATAATGGGTATAAACACTATTACAACTTCTTGTATTGTTATGTAACTTTAATATCTTATGCAAATTTCTCAAAAATAGATGCTAATTTCTGGAAAATAGATGCTAATTTTCAACATCATAAATGCTAATTATGTAATAAATAGATGCTAATTTTTCCAGGCCCTAAGTATTGAGAATCGAAGGATTTTTTAAGGAATCGCTAATTGGGTATCGGAATCGAAAATTTTGGAATTGTCCCATCCCTAGTATGTCCCAATAGATGTATCAATGCAATGTAAGTTGGTATTTGACCTAGTGTTTCAGCATGCAGGACTACTCACATGGGAGTGGTGGGTGGCGCACTCTGTAGCACGAGGTCCGCCGGCAGGTCGGGCGCCACCGAGGCAGGCGGAGCCACCACCGACGCCTGTGCCAGCAGCTCCATGTCACCCTGTTGCAGTCACACACAGTGCCACCAACCTACCAAATGTATTTACAAGTTTTATACAATTATTTTGTCTTAATTAATTACTGTCACTCAATTTTTTTGAGGGGTACATAATTTTTTTTTTTGTTAATTTTCTGCTTAGTTTGTAATTTAGGGATAGGCCAGTGAAATCCCATCGAATCTCTAGTATCTGAAAGATTCAAGTTTTGAGAAAAAGATGTAAGGGGGGGGGGGGGAATAAGAATAATGTAATAAATTTGAAAATTCAAAACTAGCAACTCTTAAGTTTAATAGTTAATTTATGTTTATTTATGATTATGTTTATCTTCCCCAATATATTTTTCTGTAATATTTAATTATGCAAATAAAATAATTTAAACCACCACAGTATAATTAAAGTTTTTTTTAAAGTTTTATTAATTTTTTTAAAATAGTATATCTTGATAAATTTTAATGAAAGGCCTAATTCCACTCGAATAACAATAGTTTGCTCATTAATGTTTCTTGTGATTTACGGGAACAATAGTTACATATTAATCAAGATCTTATCATGTAAAGTATCTGAATAAGTGGTAAATTATAGCCATTTAAATATTACTCTAAAATTAGATTAATTAGTAAACGGTAGTCAAAAGGGTAAAAAAAAAAAAAATTAACAAATACATTATTTTAAAAAAAATTCTATTTTCTGGGAAATCTCTGACTGTAGCGTAAATCCCAATTCTATGGGAAACACCCATTCTATAGAGAATCCTTCTCCTGTGGGTAATACCCTTTCTGTGGTTAAGTCCCAGTCAGATGTGCAGATTTTCTGGACTTCAGTTCTTGATGTTATAACTTTTCTGGTTCAACATGAACGGTATAAAGCGGGATGTTGTATGGCTTTCATTTGAACTTACTGTAATAAAAAAAACCTGGTTTAAATCAAAACAACCAGGATGTTTGGTTTTTTTTGAACCCTGAAAATATTATATACATACTGATCTGGAAAACTTATTAATGAAACAAATATAGGATATAGCAACCACAGTGCCTAGGTGAAAAGCAAAATTGGCTACAAATTACAAAAATCTGCAGTTTTTAGAAGTTTCACAAAATTTAATTTTGTGGAAAACAGTTTGGAAAGAAATTCAAATATTTCTACGAGTTTATTGGTGCCATTTCAAAAAAAGTAATGTGTTACATCATAGGTTTGTAACACACAATTCTCAATAAGAAAGAATTTTGATATCTCAAATGCAGTATTTTTTATACTTCAGTGCCCAATAAATTATATTTATTACTGCCACAAACACAATATATATGTTGCTCTTTGTGCTATGTATAACAAAAAAAATTTTATTCATTTTGTATCACTTTATATTATGCTTATTAAAAGAAAAGAATACATTTATTTACAAGAAAAGTTACCACACAATTTATAATCATACATGGTTTTACACATTTCTTCTAATATTACTTAACAAAAAAAATTATGTCAATGTTGCCACAAGCTTGAAATTACAAACTTCCCTGACTTTGTAACAAGTTTTCCAAACTTGAATTAACAAATTTCCCTGACCTTTCAGACAAAAACAATTCTGCGGCATCTAAGTATGTTAAAACTTTTCTGCAGGAAACGAAGGTTGTATACGTGCTGTTAAAATGGCCCATTTTCTTTTTCATATAAAAATACGTATAAGCATACCAAAATAAATTAATAATTACATGATAAAACCTAATTTCTCACACTAGCAAAGGACTTCAACTGCATTTATATGTTTTTACTCAGTAGGACTTACACTAATGAAATTAATTATTGGTAATTCAAAAGGAAAGTTGCTTTTCTGAAAATATTATAAGTTGCATTTATACTGTCTGACACAATTACCAATCATTCAAGTTGTTTACCTGTAGTTTACCACTCTTGTGTGGCTAGGTTAACTCTTATATATTACAATTACTAATTAGTGTGATATTTTAATAATCAGAATAGGTTGGCTGCATTAAAAATAATTTAACATAGTGAAGACAAACGGTTAGGCTAGGTTAGCTACATTAAAAATACTCTGAATGCCTTTGAAAGATTGGTTATGAATTACCTATTACAGTTAACTTACCTAAAATTTGATGTCAAAATGAAAAATAAATAGTACATACTGAGTAGAAACCACTTAATAGAATAACTAGTATAACCAAATTTATAAAGCAATTTAAATTACAAATAATATAAACTAAAATTATTTATTTTTGTTTACTTGATGCTGCTAATTTCACAAGTTGGGGTTACCTGATTTTGAAAGCTAGTTTTATGAGTCACTCACTTCATACCAACGCCACTTCATAGCACATTGTGCTGTTTTTTATCAAACTTTTTTAGTTTTGAATTTATAAATGATTCTCGATGCCATTTGTTTTCCCAATCAGCATTAAAATATGTATGGTCTGGTTTACAGTTTCAAATATTTTGTTTAATATTAACACACAAGCCCTACCTACACATCCAGTCTATATAAACATGGCAGAAATCACAAATATATTCTCCTTAAAAACACTTTGGTCTTGACATCCTTAACACAACAAAAATTATGAATTTTAATTTTATCTTAAATATTAAATTATTGATATTTTTATAATAACGCTTCGTAACAGAATCTCCAAAATTAATGTAAATAAATTCAGTGTTGGATTATTTATTGACGATACACGTCCATCATAATAAATGGCTGCTTAGTAAAATTAACGCAGTTTGAGATCGAAATACGAGAGAAATATGTTATTGTAAATGATACTATAGATTCTCCTGAAACTATTGAGTAAAGGCTATTAAAATTGTAAACATGCATAAATACTGTTTTTTTTTTTGTAAAAATGTGTTTACAGGAAGAAAAAAAAGCATTAGAATACATGAAAAAAGGATAATCAAACAAAACTCGAGATATTAAACATTTCCAAACTTTTTTATGTATCTAAACTTCAACAAAAGCGGTATTTTAAGTTTTACTTTTGATGGCACATGAAGAAATTCCAGAAATATGCTGTGATTTCCCTGAATTTTCCCGGAATTCTAGTCCTGTAGCAACCATTATGTATGTATGTGTATGTGTGTGTGTATATATTTTTTTTTGTGTGTTTGTATGTATGTATATATGTATGAATATGTATACACACACACACAGTTTGACAAATCCCATTCTCAAAGAGAGTAAAAGTGGCATTCTATTCTTTTCTTGTCAGTTCATTTCAATGTATGTTACAGCAAGAAACTTGTGCGGCGTTGAAGGAACAAAAATGTAGCTGGAGATGTGGTCCCTGGTACTTTCTACCTTCAGCATTTTGTCAGATTCTATAACACTTTTAGGTTTTCCAGCACCATAGATGATTACGACCGCAAAACTTTCTCGAGAAACACACACTCACAAACCATGTACAAGAAGTGAGTCGTCCGATAATTTAACAGTAAGTTAACCAACCATATAGTTTGATGGAACTCGCACTATGAATCAATGGCATTTGGTATTGTCAATTTTTGAATGAGCTTTTCCAACATATATTTTATGAAACATTGTGCATGGTTTATTAGGGTGAATTAGTATATTTATCTTCATTAATGTTTTCCTCTCACTGACTTTTCAAAATTTCATTCACAAAAATTACAAAACTGGAATGGCATGGGAATCAAGGAAATTCTTGTTAACAGAAACAAAGAAAGTGGCACTGACCACCCCCAAGCAACATGTGGATATTTTGAACTGCGTTAGTAATGTTTGAGATACCCTCATATACCATTACGTTTAACTATTGAGATCATCTCAATCATCTCATATTCAAAGACATGCTATACCTAAGGTGGTTCTTTATTTCATGTTAAAAGAAAATCAAAAGTATAAACTTGGAATTTATAGTATGTGGATTCTTTCATTCTCTGGGCTGCAAATGCCATTATGATTTATTGATCTAATTATGTGGCATGATATGGCACAACAGTTGGTAACTCACGAGGGGTTGGGGGATGAGCGGCGCAGCGGGCGTGGTGACCACCTCGGGGCGACTGTACACGGCCGGCTGCTGCGGCGTGGGCAGCGGTGGCTGGGCGTGCTGGTGTGCGTGCCCATACATGTAGGCGTGCTGTTGTGCGTACAGCCCCTCCATCGCGTCCGGGGGTCGCCTGTTGCAACAAACTTGCTCACATCTACACACTTCACCACTCCCACACTTGCTCACATATACACACTTCACCACTCCCACACTTTAGGCTGAGAAAAAAACATATTTCAGGTAAAAAGGGGTGGAAGTTTAAAACCCATTCAGAAATTTCAGCAGATTGTAGATCCAAGTCTATATAAACAACATCGGTCAAGACTTTGGTACTACTACCATTGTGGTAGTAAGCTGACTGTTCTGAATCATTCACTAAGTAAACAGGAGAACCAGTGTAATATAAACTGTAAATTTACATTTCTTTATAGTAGCAATGTTTATTTTAAAACTTAATCGTATGTTATTCTTTGGCGTGCACAATTCGTTTAGTCAAGTATTCATTTGTCATGCATTTTTATTGCAAGTATATATATATATATATATATATATATATCCATGACAATAAATTAAAAATCTTGTATTATCAATATGAAACATTGTAGTTAACCTAAATGAAATTAAGTGTTTTTACATTTAAAAGCAAGTGTTAACCACTATTTTTTATACATCTTGGTGTAAATCAATTATATTAAATTTGCATTTGATGTTAAAAACATTCAGAAATGTGTGGTGTTAACTCGCGTATCGAAATTGTGAAATAGACACAAATTAGTAAGGTTTGCTGTAATTAGTCCTCTGCAAAACATTAGCTAGGCACCAGCAGTTCCATCATATGTTTCAAAAAGAGAAATCAAGGTCTTCGACGATCAACTAATGAAAAATGTTCTGGAACAAAAATGAGTATCAGTTCTGATCTGACTGGTGACGGACATATTATATCTAGTGCCGAAGACTAATCGAGTGATAGTTTGAATTTGACCTAGAAAATCTGTTGAAAGTCACAGGAGATATTATTAATCGTAGTTGTCTACAAGAACAGAAGATAACACGAGACTGCAAGAAGTTAGTTGCCAAATTAGCTATTGAGTCGCTGAAGCTAGAAGTTGTTTTTGAATCCGTCCCAACCACATGGAGGAAGGATGAACAACAATACGTATTTTCGTGACTGTCGTACCAGGAGGTAGTCCGCTGATATGGTAATCACCTTGTCGTACAAAGGACAAACCCAGCTACCGAACGTTTTCGCTGAAGTACCAGAAAGCTGACTACCCGTGTACAGACTCATCTCATCACTGAAGGAACGATGTCTACAGCCGTTGAACTACATTACGGGTGCTACATAGGTCTTTTTCACCAGTGGAGGTGAATTTAAGCCATACAGTACAGAAACCTTCCAGGACTCTATCAACTGTAAGTTATTGTCCATCGTCTTTGTAGTCGAGTCTCTACTGATGCTTGTCCAGTTTCTAATTTTAATCGTTAATTGACTTAATTTAGTCATCTTTTCGGAAAAACTCTGTAAATGAAATAATTTTATTTATCCTTACTGGAACTTATCACAGTATTTCTTTCACTAGTTTGCATTGAATAAAAATAAATTAATTTCTTTTAATGACAGTTGTACTGTTTTGATGTAATTTAGTTTTGTATAATAATGATGAATCTCAGTCGTGACATTAACTTTCTCTTTATTACTTTAAGTAATATTTATTTCTTTGGGTTAAATTTGAATTATTAAGAATAAGAAAGAGGCATTTGATTTTGCTGATAATTTTCATTTATATAACTAGCCAACCAGACAGATTCATTTTTATGTTACACAATTACTTGGAAAAATGAACTTACCTGCAAGTTTTTATTTTATTTGTAATCTACTTATGATGGTCTTGTGCAGCAGAGATTCGTAAAAAAAAAAATACATGGAATCATTACAGTTAAACTTACATTAATCATTCTTGAGTGAAAGTGGTGCACTAGGCAGTTAAGTGGTTGTGAGTAGTATTCTTTACATTTTTTAAATTAGCTAAGGAATTTACATAATATAATACCAACTGCTTGAACTGCAAAGAAATGTTCGTAATATCATGAAGGAGAGATTTTTAAATTAACTTACGTAAAGTTTATAAAATTAAATTTAAAAAATAATAACCAAATAATATGAGACCTCATATAACGTAAATTACTTTTACTGTATCTCGTGCGAAGCGACCACATGAAATGCATTTCCCTGTAAATGTTTGGTACCATAAATATTTGCCACCACACATGTTAAGGCTCGGTCTCATAGCAGAAATGCAATGGGAAAAAGTGTTCATTTTGCTGCACTCTTAGCACAGCTTAGAAACATCAGAAAGCATAAAATTAATTATCTACAGCAAGTAGACATGGTTGACATTGGCTGCATAGTAAAAGTTAGCGGCTTAACTGTTTTTAATAAGTTTTAAAAAATATTATATTTGTTCAATTTTTAATTATCAAAAATTGGTTTTATTTTACAATACAGCTATAGGAAATTTTACGAGGATATTGAATATATATACATTTGTGTACATTCGATAGATGGTTTGCTTATAAAGAGTATTTCAAATATTTATATTTAGTTCCGGCGTTTGCCTGAAGAATGCGCGACCCTGAGATCTGTTCCCCCACCACCGGCAATATCCTTCCCCTCCGCGCTCCGGCAGAGAGAGAGCTTGGAATTTCGCAAGGGAGGTTTAGGGGGTGGGGTACCACCCGCTGTGGCCACAACTTACCTGCGACCCTCTTTTTCTTTTTGCTTCCGACAATACACGAAGATGCACGAAGTGGTCGGTTGGGCGGATGTTGTCTTTCCCGCGTTCCAGGTATTTGTTTTATTGTTTTAGCTTCGTCGGCGCGGGAGCGGACCCTGTTTAGCTCGAGACGACAAAGCACCACCGAGTTTCATTCTATACAAAGTACCAGTTTGTCCCATTATCCTGATCAGGATCTTCAGGATTAGAGTTTTTTATACCCGGAGACACAGTAGTGTCTTGCACCATGTACTCGTATGAAATAAAGTTTCCAGAGGGAGCTTAATAAATTATCGTTTAAAATTAAAAACCACACATTAATGATACATTGATATAAAAAGTAAAAATAAATAATAGGTTAAAAAACAAAAAAAAAACACGCTTTAATAGAAAACCAAACTAAAAAGTAAAAAATAAATAATATTTTAAAAACTAAAAAAAAAGTTTTGATAGAAAACCAAACTATAAATTAAAAAATAAATAGTTGAAAAAACTAAAAAACAAGCTTTAATAGAAAACCAAACTAAAAAGTAGAAAAAAAATTTCAATAAATTTAATTTATGAATAGTGTGATAAACAAAAAAAATTATTGTAAAAAATGTGGGGTGCTTGATGTCAATTGTTATATTTTATTGACAGAGTAGAGTCATTATGGAAATATCTTAAAAAGCACCCCACGCATTTTTACAATAAAATAATGTTTTTGGTTAGTCACACTATTATTAATTTAAACTTATTAATAATTATTTTATACTTTTTATTTTAGTTTGGTTTTCTATTAAAGCGTGTATTTGTAGTTTTTTAAACTATTTATTTTTACTTTTTAGTCTGTTTTTCTATCAAAGCGTGTTTTTTAGTTTCTTAAACTATTATTTATTTTAACAGAAGTACCATAATACAAACTAATGTAATTACATAAATTAGATAATTTACACTTATCTATAACTGTATTATTAGCTACTTAAAAAAATGTATAAAATTACACATATAGATTTTTGCGAACTTACAAATAAATTATAGCCAAATATTTTAAAAAAAATTATTTTAACTCAACAATTCGAGAAGATATGTGATACTGGTAGACCACACACAAATTACTTGTAAAATTTATTGTAAGTGATGTGTATTTTTACCATAAAATTCTTGCCAGCTAGTTTCGATTTTTTTTATAAAAAGTATAAAACATTTTGTACTGTATGTAATGTTTTACAGTGTAGGCTGTACACGGTAAGTTTAGGTCTTTTGAAATCAACATATGAAAATTATCCCTACCTGACTCTGTATGTCCCTGAAATTAAACGTATTCGCCGACTGTTATAAACTGCGTTGTATTCGTATTGACGAGGGGAAACTAGTTGCACTGTGTTGTGCATACTTTGGTAGACACACACAATTTAGAATTTAAGCAATGCCTTACAAAAGTTGTATATTTGAACAGCCTCTCATAGTCCTTACCACTTTATTTTCCATTGTGCACTTGCCTTAGGATCTAAATATTATTTTACTGGAACTTAGCCGTTTTACGCATAGAAAAAAAAACTATTCCGGTTTCAGTTAAGTTAAACTGTCCTTAAACTTGTGAAGTATATGAAGATTTACAAATTGTACCAGCGTACTATTTAATTTTTTTTTTAGGTATTTAATAACAACCATATAAATAAACTATTTTCTATTGCACTTCGCAGTACGCATTTACCATTGCCCGTTTATAGTGACCTTTGTTTTTTTCCAGAAACATCAATGATGTTGATACGAGTGCATAGAAAAGTGCATATTACTTTAAAGGTAGACGTATTGTTGATATCGGCTTCCTTTTCCAACTGTTAAAAGACTTAGATGATCACATTCCCTTTCATTGTTCATTGAAAAATATGATTCCCATTTCTGAGAAAAGAGAAGGCCTGAATTCGGGAAGAGTACTGAAATGCCAAATGTGCGATTTGAAATCCACCGTTTGGACGAATATAAAACGGAGCTCTACATCCATGGATGTAAACACTGCTGCTATGTCAGCATCAATAAATACTGGCGGAGGACAGTCTCAGCTAGAATAAATGAATATCCCATGAATGGCACCTAACACATTTAAAAATTATCATGACAATTTGGAGGAACATTGGGCGAAGGCTACGCAAGCTGAAATTTAAAAAGCTGTGAAGGAAGAAATTGAAGAGGCCAAGAAACGTGGTCACATAGAACATGATGGCATTCCATTACACACAGTTGTAGCTGTTGCTGCCGGGGGAAGAGATCTTACAGAAACAACTATAGTTCACTTTCTGGTGTAGTAAGTACCAAATCTGTACGATTTTATTTCTTTATATTTGTGTATATATATATATATCTTATATATCTTATATATATATTTTATATATATATTATAAATATATATAAAATTCTCGTGTCACAGTGTTAGTTACAATACTCCTCCGAAACGGCTTAACCGATTTTTATTAAATTTTGTATGCATATTCAGTAGGTCTGAGAATCGGCTACTATCTATTTTTCATACCCCTAAGTGATAAGGGTTGTCAACCCCTAACATTTTTTTTTAAATTTTTTGGACAATTTTATATTTTTTATTTTTTTATAATGTGCCATTAAAAAATACATACAATCATAAATTTTCACCCTTCTATCACCTACCACTAATTTTTAATAGAATTTTATATGTTTCAACCCCGGTCGATAGCTGATCAATTAACACTTGATCAATCTTCCCCGCCAGGGGTCTACCCGTGTCACTTCTCACCCCGTAAACAGCACGGAGTAGGGATGAGACCGAAGCCGGTCTCCTGTTTCTCTCACACAAGAAGCCTTCTCTCACTCCCTCCACAGTTTTCGGCCATTATTATTGTTTATGCATCAATATTAGTAGTAACGTTTACAATTATAATTTTACTATCTCAGTGTAACTCTCATATTAACTATATTCTCAAGTAAATTTATTATTAATTTGATTGACTATAATTATTTATTCCTATTTTATTAATGATTAATAAAATTATTAATTTTGAGTGTAGTTCGCACCATTAGTTAATTAAGTGATTTACATAACCTCAAAAGTACTGAACACGTGTCACGAGCTCCCGCCAACAACTGTTTTTGTGTAGTAAGTATAAATTATTCTTATACATTTACTATAAAATAAATATTTTTTTTATTTATATTGAAAATATATTGTTGGTCAAAAAAATTAGGTGAAAGTTAGATTTGAATTATAATTGGGTAATTTTTTTTATTCATTTATAAGAGCTGTAATTTCCACATATTTTCTTTTTCACCATTTCTAACAATATATTTTCGATATAATTAAGAAAAGTAACATTTTTCCCTTTCGTAAAACAGTCTAATATTTACATGTATATGTATATCTATGTGTGTACAATCAAAGATTAAATACATTATTACTATAATGTTTTTCTTCATTAAGTAATTCAATTAGTTTTATTTATGTGTGTTTTGTACAGTGAACAATGCCAACAAAAACAACGCAAATGGGCTAATTTGAGCCGTGATACAAGTATATCTAGAAGCATGCGAAATAGACGAGATCAAAGAACCGAAGAAGAAATCCAGCAACAAAATACTGATGCGCGTGTGAGCATGGCGCAATTGCGTCAAGAACTATCAGAAGATACTCGAGCTGAACGCAATGAATAAAGAAGATTAGAACAACGACAATCACGCCGTTTCACAGTCAATAGACGCAGAACAAATGACCAACAACGCCAACAGGTACATCGAGCATTTACATCTGATTTATTCCTGCGTCCAGCATTCCAGTATGAGCCCGATATTGAATATTATGCTCATTCAAAAGCAGTAATTGGTGCTATGGACAAGGAATGCCCGCATTGTCATGCTCTGAAATTCAAAAATGAGCCAGCCGGGATGTGTTGCGCGTCAGGAAAGGTGCAACTACCTGAAATTGAAACACCACCATTGAACGGTTTACTTATCGGCACGGATCCAGATTCTAACGTGTTCCTGAAGTCAATTCAAACATTCAGTTCATGCTTTCAAATGACATTGTTTGGAGCAACAGAAATAGTTCGAAATACTAATGCAAATGGTCAACAATACAATTTTACATTCAAAATCAGAGGCCAAGTATCATAAAATGGGCTCATTGCTGCCAATGCCATTGATTGTTATTGTTACTATCATATTTAATTAATGATATATAATTTTAAATAATAAATTAAAATAAATTATAAAAATTAATTTTTGGTGTTTTGCTTATTTTTATATTCCCTCATCGTTCACAGCGCTCCATGCCTCTTTCACCACATCCTCATATACCACATTCTTACACACTTACAATAAGTTAGTTTTTTTCTACACTAGAAATTCCCTAGAAATAATTTATACCTATGGCAAAACAACGTTTGCCGGGTCAGCTAGTGTGTGTGTAGGTGTAGGTGTAGGTGAGGTGTGTGTGTGTGTAGGTGTAGGTGTGTAGGTGTGTGTAGGTGTGTGTAGGTGTGTGTAGGTGTAGGTGTAGGTGTGTGTAGGTGTGTGTAGGTGTAGGTGTGTGTAGGTGTGTGTAGGTGTGTGTAGGTGTGTGTAGCTGTGTGTAGTTTTTTTTTTTTTTTTTTTTTTTTTTTTTTAAAAGGTGTGAAAAAATACTGTTACGCACGCACTAGGACCCGGGTTGAAGATACCCGTAGTGCAGTGCCGGGACTTGGTCTGGTCTTAGATGATCTTGACCATGAGCCACCATGGAGGTGGCTCAGCAATTTGCAACCCGTACCGACTAAAAAAATATCCTCTATCACCTGCCTCCTATTCCCTGTGGGATCGCCGTTAGGCATTACTTCACGGGGGAGGGCTGAGCCGCAGCTTTTCCTCCATAGATTTGAAGTCCTTGCTTTCTTCCTTTCGGTTGTTGTTCATCTTCCCCTAATCCTTATTTCTCTCTTGTTCGGCTTGCCGTAATTCCTTTAGTATTTCCACCGCGAAGGTGCTGGTTGCTTCCCAGGCTGACTCTGACCGTAGCATAGCTTCCACCAGGTTTTTAGGCTGTATCCTCTGTCTGTGTTTGGCGCCCTATACGAGGACCTGCACATGAATTTTCAGCGTGGATGTGAGGACCTGTGGCGATTCGAGGATCTTACACAGGTCCTCGGATTAAAATTCCTCGGATTCGCGTTCTACGATCAACCTGGTGTGTGAAAACAAGATTGGAAGGATTTTCGCCGGGTCCTCGGATAAAACGTGAAGGGTCAACCATGTAGTTCGCGTGTGTATCCACCACGTTGTGCTACTGTCGCCCGTCTTTACACACGCTGTGTATTGTTTGGCGTTGCTCATCTTATAGAAGGACCCTTACACAGCTATCCACACACTATCAAAAACACACACTTAGGTAGTGAGCGCGATATCCGAGGACGCAGTCACGACACACTTGTGCTTAGCAGCCGACTCTGAGGACGTGATATTTTTTTACACACTATATCTCAAAAGCAGAATACGAGGACTTCGCTAGATGCAGGTTACATCATATTTATGAAAAACTTTAATCGTTTAAGCGGTGGTATTTTCTCTGCTTTATTAATGCAGCTTTTCATTAGGCTCCATATGTAATAATCCCGCTTACTTAATTTAGATATTTTCTCATCTCACAAGCTCGTGCGTCTAAAAGCTGCTTCGTTAAAATTATGCTATTCAATTAATTCTAGATTAAAAGCTATTATTCGTTATCGGTGCCTCAACCACCACCTAACCAAGCGTTTATTATAAATGATCAAATCTTTAATGTACTGCGAAAAGAGTCAAGTTTGTGTGTAATTTTTTCTTATTTGTACTATTATTAATTTATATTTAATACAAATTTTCACACTATTCTTAATTAAAACTTATTAAAATTTATTTTTATTTTTTTGTTATAATTTATATATATATTAGTTTGGTTTTTTATACAAAGCTTTTTTTTTTTTAGTTTTTTGAACTATTAATTATTTTCTACTATTTAGTTTAGTTTATTTATAAAAGCGTATTTTTAATTTTTTTTAACTATTATTTTTATTAGAACAAAATTATTAGGTAACGCAATCACCTTTCATTACAACAGCAAACAAGGCTCTTTACTCAAGAAATTGTAAACTTAAATTCCTGCTTATTTTGTTGAATTGAAAATTCTCTCTGGTATTCGGAAATTTGTTAATATTAGAGAAATCGGCTAAAGATAATGGTTGGAAATTAATTTTGACATAAATTCCTGCCTTATCGACTATAGATGAAAATTATATAAATTGACAAAAATCTTATTTTGCAAATTGAATAATGGAATAATCTTATTAAATTAGTGTATTGTCATCGGTCCTCGATAAATATACAAAGTTTGAATGAAATCAGGCCGTTTAAAGTGGGTCAAACTCGCACCCAAAGGAGTCGGTTACAAACATACAAACATACAGGTGAAGCTAATATAAGGCGTGGTTGAGGTTTTCTCTGGGAATAACTGCCTGAATCCTAGAATTTCTTACCAATGGCGGCTCCAGGAAGACCTCTCGGACAGGGCTCTTACACACAGGAGGATGCAGTTAATAATCATGACATTGGCCTTGGGATATTCACAAAATATATGGTCTCAAATACTGAAATGTAGTATTTTCGTACAAATTTTGATTGAAAGAAGAGTTTAGCACATTTACGAAAGTACTTAAGTTAACATTAATATTCCCTACAAAGAAATAAGAAGTAAAATTTGGGCTCAGGAGAGGCTATCGCCCCCTGCGCCCTTCCTCTGGAGCCGGGCTTCTTTATTACTTCCCGACCAGGCGGCCTCAGCGGTAGACACTTTTCCTGCGAACACATGTGCTTATCGCGATATCCGATACCCCGACGCGCTGATAAGACGACCGAGCAGCTGTCAGACTGTCTTCACAGCACCGCTAGCCCCACTCCTCGGCCCCAGTCGCCGGCTGAAGAATACGCCGCGCGAGGAAGACACTTCCCGGCAGAATAAATGTGCTGAAATGCATTTCGTCGTAGAAGAAATCTGGGAGATTTTCAGTGGTGACCTATGTATTTTTTTACACCTTTTTAATCAACAATTAATATTCTATCGTTGTGTTTGTCTACTTTTTTGTATGCATTACGCACGATACATAAAACAGCTGCGTAAAACCACACATTCGGAAATATTTTTACTTATGTTACAATTTTTAAAAATCATTAAAATTATAGATCAAACCATTCATCCTTTCCCTCTATACACACAAAAAAACCTTACAGTTATATCTGTAATGGGAAGCAGCAAATTCTTCCAAACAAAAGGCCCTACAATCACGCCCTGAAGACTGTCTGTATAGGCCTCTTAATGGTCGGCCATGACGGCCATGAATGACATAACACAGACGAAACCTTTTCTTTTAAGATAAAGGTGGAAAGTTTATATCAGTGGCGAAATTAAAAATTTGGATTTTCTGAAGATATTGATTATTCAATTCATTTTACAAAATTTACAAAATGTCAGTTTACGTTATTTTTGAAGCCACGACTAAACTCGGTTTACAAGACGTCAGATAATTAGTAGATGCCTCAAACAGAAACTAGGAAATTAAAACATGAAACTGCACGCGGTACACAGACCCACGGCGAAAAACTTTACGAAGTGGGGTACGAGGCTAGGGCCTCCCTCACCCACCTCAAAAGAGGTGCAAGTCACAAGCCCCACCCCCCCCCCCTCCAACAAAACGACCGATCACGATTAAATTTTGTCAGTGGTTTGTGCTCAGTTTGTGCTAGTTTGTGCCGCAAATTAAAGTGCTTTTGCTAGTCTGGTTTGATGAGCTATCAATATAGAATTTTTTCAGCAATTTTTGCTCAGTTTGTGCCCCAAATTTCACAGTTAGTCCCTGTCTGGAAGACTTGTAATCATACGTTGATTGCAGATATTCTAATGTATGAAAATGGGTTAAAGGGATTATAATAATAAATCATTTGTTTATGATAGCTAAAAAAATATGATATTAACTCTATTGGAAATGTCTATACATACTGTCACAATTTTAATGTTAATACTGACCCAGCTTAGGAGTTGCGAAATTATGTGAAAGAAGACAAAAGTTTGCATACATATGAGTAAGTATGTAATCGTTTACAAAAGTATTTTAAATTATATGCCATCAAGGCACGTTGATGGTAACCCTTTATTGGCTATTGGTAAACTTAAATATTCAGCCGAGTATCACAGCAGTATAGTGGAAATTTCATGTTTATTACTGTACACCAGCACACCTTTTTGTATACCAAGAGTACTGCAAAATTAAGTCGAACCCATCAATTATGATAGATGCAACAGGAGGGTTAGTTAGTTAACTTCAGTGCCCGTTTGGAAATGTTTCAGGTGTAGTGTACCTGTATTAAATTTGCAGTTCATGACCCTACACCTGGTTTGCAGTATACAGTTGTAAACATCCTTTCAGAAAGTCATCACAATTTGAGAGTTCAACATTTCCTACAAACTTGGCTACGAAGTGGTGCTCCGACTCCAAAAGAAACTATCACTGATCACTCACTAGCCCTACTGTCTGGACTAGTAAAAAGCTTCACTCCATTCGGTTCTCTTGCAAAATACTTGGAAAACTGTTTTAACAGCATTTTTTTTGTTCTGACTCTTATGAAATTCTTGACTGTTTAGTACGTTGTGATGTAGCGCACACATGAAAATTAATAGCAAATGTACCTCCCCTTCACGGCAAGCCAAAAAGGGTTAGGCATTTCTACATACGATGTTTAGCTCTGATGGTTCAAAGCGAGAACAATAATGATGTTAAAATTTTACTGGAGAATATTTTTACAGTAGCACTTAGCGAAACAGACGAAACGAGTGCAATCACCGGCGAAAAGATGCACAGTGAAAAAGCAAAAGATGGTTTAAAAGATATTGTAAGGTCTTGTGTGCATCCAGTGGGTCGTTCGTGTAGTCCCACCCGGTAGCTCCCTGCACGCCATTGGCTAGTGGTCGCCGCGTGACGCAAAACTGTGGTGTCGGCGAGGTGCCGGGAGAGTCGGGAGGAGGCAGCCACTGGGAGAGGACGGACTTGCGCTGATGACGCCTCGCTCGCAGGTGGACCCACAGTCGCGCGACACGCAGTGTTTATGTTTAGGAGCAATCCTAATAAATGGGTTCAAAAGTACGTAATGCGCGTTATTATTAACTCGCCTTAGGTTCCCGATAAACGGCACACCCCCCTCCCCTTGTCTGTTGGGGGCGGGCGGTACACCAGGGGCTGTAGCACTGTACCGAGGCACGGTGACCAGGACCCGTCAACAGCAGCGAAGATCAGCCGTTACAATTTGGTGTCAGAAGTGGGATTCCACCGCCTCGTGCTATCGTTTATCGGGTTGCAGTAAGTTGTGTCACGCGCATCCGCGCCGCGCTGTGTAAGGAAGATGTCCGTGTTTCGGTTCGGGTACTAGTGAATGCAATTACTGTATACGGGCGTGGACGTGGCCGTGCAATAGCCTGCGTTACCGTGCCGCGAGACAGCCGTCGCCGGCCGTACCCTGCTGTCGCGCCGCGCATGCATCCGTCCGGCCGCCGTGCAAGCTGGCTTACGCGCGCGCGCTCGGGTTGCATCCTGCCGCGCTACGCGAGACTCGCCGCGCTGCAGAGCTAGAGTCCAACCGCGCCCGGCTTCACCACGTGCGGTGCATCCGCGAACACCATGACCAGTTCATGCAGTCTGGATTTCGGCATCGCTGGAATGAGGTGAGGTATTCTTTCCTGATGTACTCTACACTCTAGTTACCATGGCATCAACAGTGCAGCTGGAAGGCCGTGAGCTTGATCTACAAGTCGCCCTGAATCTGTTAACGTCCCGCCTTGAACACCTAGAGCGCGAAAATTCGGAACTGAGGAGTCATGCCACAAGTACACCCGTGACTGTAAGTGAAAATAATCAGGAAATGTGTCAGTCTGTTTCTTCACCTGTTCGGAACTTCACTCTATTGCCCACGATCCCAATATTCAGTGGTAGGCCGGAAGATAATGTTAAAATATTTTCATTAAAATCGAGCAAGCTGCCAAGGTGTGTGGCTGGTCTGAAAGTGAGATGCTCGCCTTCGTGAAGCTCCGGCTCGCAGGTGAAGCTTTAGATTTTGTTCTTGCTGACAGTGCATGTCAAGAAGCTGCCGCTTTTGAAGAGCTTAAAAAACACCTTTTGGAACGTTTTGGCAGGAAGCACACGACTCGTTTCTATCGCGAACAATTGAGCCGTCTCAAAATCTTCGACCATGAATCAATTGAACAGTTTGCTGACCGGATACGCAAAATAAATGCTAACACATATGAATTAGGTCCTAATGACGAAAGAAATGAAGCCATTAAACACGAGGCTGACCAGAGAGCTCTGGATGCTTTCCTGAATGGTTTAAAGGGTGAGGTAGGCAAGTTTACACGTATTTCTCGCCCACAAACATTTAAAGAGGCCGTTGAGTCCGCGATTAATGTGGTTGAAGCCGATAAACGCCCTGGTAAAGAGCCCGAGAACACCGGTAAGTCGGTATTTGCCTTGAACCGAGTAGGGGGGAAATGCTTCTTCTGCAACAAGGTAGGTCACAAGCTGAAAGATTGCCGCAAGAGGGCGAAAGCATGCTTTGGTTGCGGGAAGTCAGGACACCTGGTGAGGGAGTGTCCTAACAAGGGGATGATGGCCCCTAAGCCAAACTCTCCTGTGCATGAAAAGGGTAAGTTAAACACTTACAGGACTGGACTAGCCACGAGTCCCAGTCCTCAGTGAAGTGTATACCCGCGACAGTGTCTGGCAATGACTTAGAGGATTTGACAGTAGTTGTGAGTTATGGAGGTAGACCACTCAAGTTGTTAATAGATACTGGCGCTCAAGTATCACTTATGTGGCAACATGTCGTTGGAGATGCAGCTTTGACGAATCTTGGGAAGCCTAAATTTTGTATTTCAGGCCTTTCGGGCCACAAGCTAAAGAACTTGGGAGTCACGACTGTTACTGTACAGTTAGGTGAAATAGCCTATGATATGATTGTACAAGTCGTCCAGAACAACTGCAAACGTTATGATGGGATTATCGGGCTAGATTTCTTGACACTTCACCGAGCAACTATAGATGTAGCAAAACAGAGTCTGACGCTGGGAAACAAATTGTACTCCCTGGGTCAGCGTGCTGATGGGCAGACAGTACGTGTAAAGGACTGTTACTTGGGAGTGATCAACCCATCTGGTCCAGAACTACTTACACCGTCCCCAGTACATCTAGCAGCTGCCGAGAAATTACCGCCAGGTACAGGAAAACTTGTCCGTGTTATGGTCCCGCTCCCTAATGTTCGTAAAGGAGATAACTGTACCCTGTTATCAGAACCTGTTAAGGGTTGCGATGTGTTGAATAATCAGCATTGCTATGTGGCTAGAAGCATTACTACAGTTAATGCTCAGGAAGGAAAAGTAGAAGCGCTAGTGAACATGGTGAACATGAGTCGTGCTGAGGTAGAAATTCCTCGAGGTACCCAGGTAGCAGTAGTAGAGCTGCTGAATAAAGAAACTGTCCTGTCTTGTTCGTGTGATGAGGACAAGTCAGTCGTCAGAGAAGTCATAAGTCAGGCGAAGTTTTCGCAAGATTTGAAATTATGTGGTCGAGTTAAGGCTCACGAAGCAGAAATAGATTTTTCCAGTAAGTTAAGTCATTTGTCAGGTGAAGATGCACAGATGCTACAGCCATTATTACAGAAGTACCAACATATTTTTAGAGAGAGAGAGAATCTGCCAGTAACAACTTTGGTACAACATCGTATTAATACAGGGAACCACAAGCCTATTTCCTTGAAACCTTACCGTGTGCCTTTTCAACAGCAACAGTTAGTGCAGAACATGGTGGAAGAACAGCTGCAGTCTGGATTTATAGTACCACGAGAGTCCGGAGATCCTCCTTGGGCTTTTCCTATTGTCATTGTTAAGAAGAAATCGGAAACTGGCGAGCCTAAATTTAGGTTTTGTGTCGACTATCGTTCCCTGAACTCACTGACTATCCCAGATGTATATCCATTGCCCAACATTGTGGAGACCCTAGATAATTTAGGACAGTGCAAAATTTTCTCAGTTGTGGATCTCACCAGCGGATACCACCAGATAGGGGTGCATCCTGATGATCAAGCCAAGACCTCTTTCATTACGACAACAGGTGTGTACAAATACACCCGGTTGCCATATGGGTTGATTAATGGCCCTGCTACATTCCAGAAGCTCATGGACAGTGTTTTACGAGGCTTGACACCTTCACAGTGTATGGTGTACATTGACGATGTGATAATTTTCAGCAAAGACATGAAGCAACACACAGAACGCCTGGACTCAGTTTTTGAAAGATTAGACCGAGCCAATTTGTCACTATCATTAGGAATTGCCAATTTGCAGTAAAGGAAGTTAGATACTTAGGTCATGTGATAAGTTCCTCAGGAGTGAGACCTGACCCGAAACTTGTAGAAGCAGTACAGAGTTACCCCTGTCCCACCAATGTGAAGGAGCTACAGAGTTTCCTAGGTTCATGTAATTATTACCGGCGATTTATGAAGAATTTTGCTGTCATAGCGAAACCTCTGACCTGTTTACTCAAAAAGGGTATGAAGTTTACCTGGACACAAGAGTGTGAAGAATCTTTTCTAGCCCTGAAGCAGATGCTCATATCATCCCCAGTTCTTACTTACCCTGATTTTAGTAAGCCTTTCATATTGGCCACCGACGCAAGTCAATTCGCCATTGGTAGTGTTTTGTCACAGATGATAGATGGGGAGGAACACCCAGTAGCCTATGCATCTCGACAGCTAAATAGAGCTGAGATGAACTACTCAGTCACTGAGAAAGAGCTGTTAGCGGTTGTCTGGAGTGTTAAGCATTTTCGCTGTTATTTGGTTGGAAGCGAATTCACAATAGTCACAGACCATGCTGCACTTACTTGGATGTTAGGTCTTAAGGATCCTAGTGGCAGACTAATGAGGTGGTCTCTTCAGCTAAGTGAGTATAACTACAAGGTACAGCATCGCCCAGGTAGAAAACATGGTAATGCAGACTGTATGAGCCGGCGAGTGCGCAATGTAGATGCAAGTGCTAAAGAAAGTATGGCAGTTGAACAACTACAAGATGAGGAGTGCCAGGGATACAGGCAGCAGCCAAAGTTTGTCGAACGAAATGGTCTACTATTTAGAGAGACTCGTTTGGGGTTAAGGTTAGTTGTCCCAAAGTCCCAACAAAACAAGATCTTAAAAGAGTGTCATGACTCCGTGTATGCTGGTCATCGAGGTAAGAAAGCTACCAACCGAAAAGTTGCTGAACGATATTGGTGGAAAGATAGAAAACAAATGGTAGACAATTATGTAACATCCTGTATACCTTGTAATCGCCGTACTAACCAAGGAAAAACCCGTGCTAATCTTGTGGAACTTCCGGAAACTGGAAGACCTTTCCAGAGGTTAGGTCTAGATATTGTGGGACCAATGCCCAAAACCGCCAATGGTAACCGCTACATTTTGACAATACTTGATCACTTTTCCAGATATTTGGTAATGCGAGCTATTCCTGACGAAACAGCAGAAACCATAGCAAAAACTTTTGTGTTTGACTGGATTTTGAAATTTGGTGTGCCAGATGCCATTATCACGGATCAAGGAACTAATTTCCTTTCAGAACTAATGACACAATTATGCCAGTTGCTGCATGTAAAGAAGTTGAGAACCACTCCAGGGCATCCGCAAGGAAATGGGAGAACAGAACGTGTACATAGGACCATTGCTAAAATGATTAGCCATTATGTCAGTAACCGTCATGATGACTGGGATGTCTACTTGCCATATGTGTGTGCTGCGTACAACAGCCAAGTGCACACCAGCACTCAGTTAAGCCCATACGAGGTAGTCCATGGAATGAAGATGTCCACTCCTTATGAGCACCTGACTGTACCTCCGTCAGTTGGCAACAGCCATGTCGCCGAGTTCGCAAGAAAACTGCGCGACGTGTGGAAAGCAGTGAAGCAGCGCAACCACACCGCATTCTTACAGCAAGCTACGCAGTACAACAAGAAGGCCGTGCCAGTGAAGTACAGGATTGGCAATCTCGTGTTCCTGAGCAACCCAGTATTAAAGAAGAACCAGGTGAAGAAATTTCAGCAAGCGTGGAAAGGCCCATATCCAGTCATTGAGGTGTGTTTGCCAGTGACCCTCAAGCTGCAGCTGCCTTTCCGCTCTATCACCGTTCACGTTAATCGAGTGAAGCCGTACACGGGTACAGCCATTCCACCTTCTGTGTCTGTCGACCACGACCGTCCGAGAGGAAGACCTCGGAAACAACCACCAGCAGCACCTGCAGTCAAGAAGTTGCAACCTCCTGCTGCAGATGCCGTTGCTTTGCCAAGGCAACGCCAAGCAACATCGAAGGTGCCCTCCCGTAAGCCACCACCGTCATCGGTGAGACCACCCATCCCCTACAACCTGCGAAGACGTCCGTGATATGATATCTGTGTGTGCTGTGCTGTGTAACATCTTTATCTTTTGTTTTGTCTTAGCAGTGGAAATCCAAGTGCGTCAGTCTAATGTAGGTATTGTGTTTGAGCGTCATAGTGATGTAATCGTGTCAGACAGTGAGTACCTAGTTGTAGTTAATTTTAATATTTCTGCCTTATCTCAAGAATGTAAGCTGTTAGGTGACATGTTAGACCTAGTTTATAGTATACACCAAAATGAGTCGCGGAATAATGATAGTAGTTATGACAATAATTTTTATCTTGCATTGTCCCAGCTGCGTGGTGCCTATGATTATTTCAAAGCAGAAGTTAATAGCTTCACCTATTTGCTTCCAGAGAACAATATTCAAGTCAGGAAGAAAAGAGGATTGTTTAACCTAGGTGGTAAAGCTTTAAAGGCTATGTTCGGCACTGCAACTTCTGCTGATATTGAGCATTTGAGTAAGCTCCTCGATAATGTTGATTCGAATTCTAAGAGTCTAGCTTCTGATGTCTCTAATAATGTAATTCTTCTGAAACATCTAGAAAAGCGCATTGTAGATAACACCCAGATTGTTAGAAAAATCGCGACAGATTATGTTAGTCACTATGAGAATTGGTACCAGAATATTAGTAGTAATGTAGAAAAATTGTTGCAAAATGCATTTGTCATGCATTCTAGGATAGATTTGCAGGGTATATTGTTGCGTGCTAACGAAGCACTTACTACTAATGCACGTTTTGAGTCTAGCAATTTACATCAAGCTATTGAGAACAGTGTTAATCATAAGCTTAGTAGTGCGCTCATTAAGCCAAGTATGTTTATAGATATTTTGACCTTGATAAGTGATAGCCTAACTCTACCTATTCACGTGATCGCAACCGTGGAAGCAGCTAATTTGCATATTTATTATGGGTTGTCAACAGTTCAAGCAGTAGTTCATGATGATTTGTTGAGACTTGTAATATCAGTACCGCTTGGAAATGAAGTAACAAATTTTGAATTATATGAGTTACACCCTTATCCTGTATTTGTTCGTAATTTAAGGCAACATGCTGAATTCGTCACACATGATTTTTTGTTATTAAGCTCTGATAGAAATTACTACAGTTTGCTCAACCGTCATAGCCTTCAAAACTGCCGAACACATGGTGTTACCTTATGTAAAAGTGACTTTGTGTTGTACGACCGGAGTGAGCCATCCTGTGAAACTAGTTTGTTCCTAGGCAAGAATGTAACTAACTTGTGCCCTGTCAACATTGTGAAATTGTCAAAACCATTCTTTAAAAGAGCTCACTCTACTTGGTTATTTGCAGTAACTGATCCAGTTGATATTACTTTTGTATGTAAAAGTGCTAAGTTGACCTGGCCTCCCATAAGTAAAACCATATTCGGTAATGGAATGATAGAGAATGCTACTCACTGTGATTTGATGTCAAACCGTTTTAAAGCTCTTGCCACGATAACTGATGTGATGCATTGGAATGTCCTGTTTTGCATATACCAGACCTTAGGCTAGAGGTCACACCAGAAAAACTATTTGGTTGGTTACCAATAGATACTTCAGAAGGCAAAAACCTGCTGTCAGAAATTTACGAGTATTTACAAAGTAATGAATATAGTGTACCGTATAGTCGAATCATGCATCTAGTACGTAAGCCTGAGTCTAGTGTAGCTGGTACCCTCAGTATTGTCAGTGTATGTTTAGTGGGTTTAATTAGTATTACGGTAGTTATCCTGTTTGTAGTGTTTAAAAGGTACTACTTGGCTAAACTAGTGAAAGATTGTTCCACAGACTTAAAAGAAGTGACTGCTTCAGAAGTAAAGGTTGTATGGCCCCATGCCAGAGAGCAAAGTGTGGCAGACCAATAGAACCATTGTTCATATGTGGTACTTGTACTGTATGTCGTGTATTGTATGTTGACGTGAGTGTCGCTGTGGGCTCCACTCTTCGAAGGGGAGAGTGATTGTAAGGTCTTGTGTGCATCCAGTGGGTCGTTCGTGTAGTCCCACCCGGTAGCTCCCTGCACGCCATTGGCTAGTGGTCGCCGCGCGACGCAAAACTGTGGTGTTGGCGAGGTGCCGGGAGAGTCGGGAGGAGGCAGCCACTGGGAGAGGACGGACTTGCGCTGATGACGCCTCGCTCGCAGGTGGACCCACAGTCGCGCGACACGCGGTGTTTATGTTTAGGAGCAATCCTAATAAATGGGTTCAAAAGTACGTAATGCACGTTATTATTAACTCGCCTTCGGTTCCCGATAAACGGCACACCCCCCTCCCCTTGTCTGTTGGGGGCGGGCGGTACACCAGGGGCGGTAGCACTGTGCCGAGGCACGGTGACCAGGACCCGTCAACAGCAGCGAAGACGAGGCGTTACAATATTTTTCTAAAAGGAACAAACCCAGCATTACAAGCAACAAAAGAAATGATTTTATTTGACGAAAGTGTTTCAAATACACAAGGAATTACCACTTATTTCACCAAATGGCCACTTAAAATTGCGGCAGAAATTCAAGATAAGGTTTATGATGAAGGTGACCATGACAATTTATATTTCTTACCAGAAATTGTAACAGTCATTATAAAAATGTTAAACTTAATGGTGAGTAGTATGTAAATGGTACTCCTGAAACCGGTGCTGGCGTGTGGTGCCGGTGCCGGGGCAATAACAGATTGCTCTGACGTCACGCCGGCCATATTGGATGTCCGTGACATTGACCTTTACCCCGGCGGCCATATTGGACCCGCAATATTTGATCCCCCATTTTTAAATCGAGCGCCCCACTCATGATGAAATTTTCGTCTGTCGCCATATTGATTTTTTTTCTGTTCCACTGGAGGCCGCCATCTTAGATGTCCGTGACCTTGACCCTTGACCTTGACCCCGGCGGCCATATTGGAACAGCCATATTTGATCCGCCATTTTTAAATCGAGCGCACCACTCATTAGATGAAATTTTCGTCTCTGTCGCTAAATTGATTTTTTCTGTTCCAATGGAGGCCGCCATCTTGGATACCGTCGAATTAGTTTCTGTTCTTGTTCCTAGATAGCGCCAGCGTCGGTCTTGATTTTTTTCTGTTCCACTGGAGGCCGCCATCTTGGATACCATCGACTTTGTTTCTGCTGTTTGTTGCTAGAGAGCGCCAGCGTCGCTCTGTCTCATCACATAAGGTCGATGTTATATTACCTACCATAGCTATTATGGTCCTTATCGACGTATTAAATTTAATTTTTTTATGCAAAATACATTGGAAGCACTGTGATTCGAACCATCGCATCTCTGATCTCTAGGTTGGAAAACATACACCTTTAACTGCACGGCCATCGAGACATTTACCAGACTGAATTAAATAAGGTATATATAAACATAACATGCATATTGGGATTTATAATTACTTTTAATTTTAAATAATAATAACACTACCTATTCAACACAGCACTAACATCTTGTATTGACGTAACTGTTGCAATTATCGTTACGTACGTCATCTTGAAAATCCGTAATTTTTATGTTAAAAAATCGGAAAAATTTTAAAATAAAAAAAATTTAATCCACCGATTTAAATAATAAAATTCTTAAAAACACCGTAGCACTTCTTGTTACGGCAACATCTTGAATATCTGTATTTTCAATGCTAGATTTTCGGGAACAATTCGAAAATTCATCTAACAATTAACTTATTAGAATTCTGATTGATTAGATCGATTTCCGTCCTTGGTTAGAAACCTCTAAGAGCAAAAAAAAAAAAAACAGATCCTTCCTCTACAGAAGCCACCTACAGACTGACCTACCACCACTAATACCAAGATATATATCGTCAGCTGGTATGATGTCATGTGCGCCATCAGGACTTCATCCGCTGGAGACCGCCATCTTGTTTTCTAGAGTGTGCTGGTAACATTTTAGTATAATTTTATGTTCACCATACCTTTAACCTTGACTGTCGGCATTGACCTTGACCTTGAAATTTGACCATGACCTTGATCTTTGACTTTGACCTTGACGACCATCATGGATCCGACATTTTATGTTCAGTACATGCTACCAGGAGCTACAGCCTGCTAGTGGTCATTGCCACCATCTTGTTTTCGTCTGCTGGAGGACACCATCATGTGTGTGTACTCGTCTTACTATCATTACCATCATGATAGTTTTATTCTAACCTGCTAGAGTGCAGTAATCATTTATTATTACTGAGGTGCCCGCCATCTTGAAATTTGGGCACCATCTTGGAATCGTGTAATTATTTAGCTAGAAATTCGTAAAAAATACAAAATTCATTAAATAAATCACTTATTAATTTACATAATGATTCGATGGATTCCTGTCCTCGGTTTGATTCTTGACCAGTGACAGATGTAAATAAATATTAAATATATTTACTATTTTGTTTTCCATTACTTTTCGTGGAATTTAATAATCATTCACTCAAAGAAAAACAATTCCAGACAATATTGTCGCGGTTCGAAATTTTGCAGGGTTGTTGAAATCAAATTTAGGGACTTTACTGACGGGACTCTGGGCTGGCTGCTCTGTTCACTCGTCAGCGCAAGTGGCGTGACCATGTAATTGGGGCACGGGGCCGGCGCGGCGCGCTGCGGGCTTGCAAATTTTTGTTTGTTTGTTCGACCGTGCGCCTGGCGCAGCCACGGGTCCGCAGTTACTGGGGCGCGCTGTCGTAACAAGCCGCGCGGTGTGGCCTGCACGTCGGGGTAGAGGGGGGTAGCCTTCCCAGATGTTCTAGTTAGTTGTTTAGTAAATTTGTCTTCAATAACGAGCATTTGTTATAGTAGGCGCGGCAGGGCGCGCGAATTTAAGCGCAAGTGAGTGGTTACTCGGGGCTCACTCTGGCGGAAGCTATGGCCGACGCCAGAGGCCACGAGTAGTTTAATTCGTAATGTAGTTTAAGTTAGGTCATAATGTAGTCGTCTTCAAGCTTTCGGGCGGAAGCTATGGCCCTCGTCACTAGTCGTTTAGTTCTAATTTTTAAAATGTAATGTTCGTTCGGGTTTTCAAGGGCAGGAGAGGCCCCTACGTAAGTTTTAAGTAATCGATCAAGAAAGGCTTTTCGGAAAATGTGAGTATGGACTTATCTTTGTTTTAATTTTAAGTATAAATTATGATTTAATGTATTCGGAAGGATTAGGGAAGAGTTTAGTGAAGTTCTCTCTTTCTCTCTTGTAAAGATCGTTCAATAGTTAAGGAAGTAATGAAGAGATTATTGTTTTAAATTGTAATCCCGCTATTTAAATAATCTTTAAAATGATGTTGATTATTTGACTTTAAGAATAAAATAATTTTTAATTTAGTATTATGTTATTTTGCAAAATCTCCTTAGTTCTGCTCTCACCAGACATCCTGTACGGGATGACGAACCTATGATCCTAGGTACAGTAAAGTATTTTATGAAGTTAAGACTAGTTGAAGACAGCAAGCGAGTTGTTTCTATGTAAAGAGCTACGATTCTCGCCCCCCCCACCCCCCTCTGAAAGGGACACGTGACAATACATCTGACCAACGAATTAAATACAGTGCCGCTATGCCTTACATGAAAGTCTAATTTTTCGATAATCTGAATAACATATAAATCGTTCATGTACAAAGCCACACATACAGGCCAAGTGTCTCCGGACCACGAGACCGAGTCATGACAATATCAGACGTATAGGCTAGTCATTTCCGGCCTCATGACCTTCTTCGTCGTTAGCTAATTACAGGCAATTAGACCATCGTGAAATTTTTTATACATACTAAAGGACTAAGTGATCTTGAAAAATACTTTATTATAACCAAGATGTTTTGATCTAGTAAATATTCAGTCACTACATATTTTACTATGAGCAATCAAAAAAAGGAAGCGTCATCAACGAAAAGGCAGCACATTTGGAAGCACAATCAAAAAAGGCAGCACATTTTGGAAGCAGCATGAACAAAAAGGCAGCACATTTGGAAGCACAATAAAAAAAGGCAGCTCATTTGGAAGCACAATAAAAAAGGCAGTTCATTTGGGAGCACCATCAACAAAAAGGCAGCATATTTTGGAAGAACCATCATCAAAAAGGCAGCACATTTGGAAGGACAATCAACGAAAAGGCAGCACATTTTGGAAGCACCATCAACGAAAAGACAGCACATTTTGGAAGCACCATCAATAAACAGGAAGCACAAGTTACGAGAACTAATTTGTAGTTAGAACTCAGAATACAAGAAATAAAAACATTAAATTTTTACTTTCAATATTTAATTAATTCTCAACATTATACACATGCAACTAAAACAAGCCATTATTGTATGTAGCCAGCTATCCTCAGGTCTTCGAGTATGAAGGATATTTCTTTGATGCACGAATAGTTTCCAGCACAAAGCGAGCCATGTAGAAGTCTTAGCCGGTCAACCAATATGTTTGGATCTTTTCATGATGTGTAATCAATCTCTTCTACCACCATTTTACTTGCTTGTTTATTATAAATATTTTTAATATCACAATCGTCCCAGTGATAATAATAAGCTTTATCAGATGTATTTATTATAACACGTCGTTTCCATCGTTTCGGTCTCAGGACACCACCACATTCTTCAATCTTGTCAGCTTTAGGTGCCTCATCACAGGCTATGCCTTTGTCAACAGCCTCAGAGTCACTGTAGAAGTCATCGTATTCACCCAGATTACCGTAAGAATTCGATATTGATGATGTCGAAGTGTCTTCATCGTCTTCATACTTCTTTTCTAGGAGTCCATCATTTTTACAAAGTAGAAAAGATCGACTTGAATTCGGTTGGAATGTATTCTCACTTTTCACTTTGATGATTCCTCCATTGTCTTCATTCTTCCATAAATCATCAACGTCCTTCAATTTAAGTTATTTTTCGAGATCGGAAGAGCCACGAACATAATCTCTCTCAAGACAAGGAAAATTATTGTAATGCAGATTACTCTTCCTTAGACTAGTAGATCAATCATTGTCCTCTAGCTTGTACGCAGGCTAGGCGTTACAAGTTCTGTCATGTCTTTTGTAACACCCCTCGTGCCTCAAAATAGAATTATTTGGAATTAATTAAAAGAGCCTTGGAAACAAGCTGGAAAAAAAAATAAGTTAAATGAAATGATTTACCAGAGGCGACACGAGGTGTGAACAAACACAATTTAGGAACTTCCAGTAACAAGCAAAGGGGAAGTTGTAGGATCGTTATAATCAATAAAATAAAAACTACACGATTAACTTGATCTATAGTTTCCCTGTTTTATTTGCCCTGATTCATTATCATGTTTCCATTATTTTAACATACACAAAAGGTTTTAACAATTTTCAAAGATTATTAAAAGGAAAACGAAAATAGGCTCGCCTGTGCTTACTGAGAACAATTTACATTCGTAGTTTGACATATAAACATTTGCATTATGACTTTCACACCCAAAGTTGGATGGATTTGATTATTACATTGATAATTAGTTCTTTTAGTTTTACATTTTCTTGAGAAAAACACTGGTCGCTGGTGGGTTGGTCATCCAGTTGAGATAGTTTGTCGCTAGGTAAAGGGGAAATGTTGAAATTACATTACCACCCGGGGTCTTCAAACAATCACGTCGGGTAGTAGAAGCGTTTCTTCGAATGTGACCCACGGAACAGAAAAGGGGGGGTGGTCACGAGATGAGACCAATCAATCTCTCCCCGTCATCGAACCCTGTCAAAACAGGGGAGTTGCCCAGCACGCTGCAGTCGTGGAGTCAGCCAGGCTCGGGAGCTCGCGAATTGCGCGGCAGGACGCGGATGATTTCTTCATAATAATAATAAATTTCAAAGAGAAAAATTTCTAAGGCAAATAACTAAACTATGCAGACAGACTAATCTACTAAAATGGACTTGAGGGATAGCATCCCTTATACAACGCGACTACATAGTCGTTAGCGGTCGGATGAAGTCTCGCCGATTCGCCGATACTCGATGGAGGCCTGTCTGCAGACGCGACGCGAGTTGGTCTGTGTCGCTGGAAGTTGCGTCCCGTAATTAAAAATGCCCACCGGCTCTAACAGGTGGAAGAGGGGGGTGTCTGGGCCGCCGAAAAATACCGAAGTTGCCCGAATGCGGGCGGAAAAAAAACTCTAGCAGGAGTCTTGAAGTTGGCCACACTGGGCGACCGTAGCGATCTCTGTCGGAGGTGTCTGAGTTGAAAACAATCGACTCGACCACGGTGTCCATATAACACAAGGCAAAGCAGGTGCTGCTCTCTGGCGCCCTAGCGAGCAGGCAAGCGGAGAAGTTCGCGACTTGGCCGCTAGGAAGCGCTAGTGATCAGTTTTGGCGCCTTCGTTTTTGCGTGGCAGACCTAGAGAACGGTCACCGGTCCCCAGGGGGTTACGACCGGTCATTGGTCTTACTTGGAACTGAGAAGGGGGGGAGGTGGGGGTAAAATGCAACGTTGGTGGGAAACTACGCCCCGTCGTGGCTACAGAGGGGCGAATATAACACTACGACGTGATGAAAAAGGCGGATCTCAGCTCGTCTCTGCGAACTGGTCGCCTGCAAGCTACAGCCTTGCCTATGCAGTTAGAGTCACGAAGGGAAATAATATAACTGGCTTGAGGCGTGACTGAAGGCGGGGGAAATGGTAAGCGGTCTGCCAGTCAGTGATTAGGCCAGCAGAATATCCGATACGCCGATGGGAAAGGGGCTCCAGAGCACTGAGACAAAGTTTAACTCAGAGGAGTACACCGGACTAACAAATTAAAATTACATTATAGTAGAGCAAATAAAATTTCCACACAAAAATTTAAAATCATAATAAAAATTTAAAATATCTCGTGTCGAATTTACTAATTAACGGCACATACTTCCCCCCTGAAAGACGGAGTCAGGGTGGCCCACTTGAGCCACCAAAAACCTGGGTTCCAGAAACTTACCCTGTACCAGGATCTACTGTAGTAAACTACTTACAATGGCTAACAATTCTTAAGGCTAAAACTTACAGATAACTTATTGAATTAGGGGCGCCCCTATAAACTAGACAACTTAACGTAACACTTCTTAACCTAAATTTCTTATAAACTAGTACCATGGATTTTTTATATTACCTATAATTATTACCTAGGTTTTTTGTTATATCAACACGTTGGTTGAGTATGGCATGCCGTAGTAGGAACGCTGTTCCTTGTAGAAAGAAACACAGTGAAGAGTGCCCTCATTTTAGGTTGGGGTGTACTTTCTTCAACTGAGAAATGTGCGCGCGCGCGCGATATTCGCCGGAACTGGGGTCGGCTAACGCGACCGTGACTGGCGTGAGGTATCGCTGGATCTGCCAGGGGCCATTCCAACGATATGAAAGCTTGGCTGACCTCTTGTCGATCGCCTTGCTGAGTGTGTGTGCTCTGCACAACACTAAATCTCCTACTCTGTAGGGATTGGGATAGCGTTTCTTGTTATATTTTTGCCTGCTTGCCTCGTGGGCCAAGTTCAGGTTTTTACGAGCTCTACTCCAGACTTCCTTAATGTTCCTGGGGTCGTCTGGTAGTAACTCTTTTAACGTCCATTGATTAGAGAGTGGGGTGTTGCGCTGGTACGTAAACATGAGTTCAAACGGTGTTGTTTTGTGACTCTCATGTCTGGCGGAATTGAAAGTCATTTGCAACCACACGAGATTGGAATCCCACCTATCCTGCGAGTTCGCATGGAATGCTATCAAGGCAGACCGGAGGTTTCGGTTGAAACGCTCCGCATGCGAAGGCTGGGGGTAGTAGGGAGTCGTGGTCACGTGCTGAATGCCGTGTGAAAAACACATGTTTTTGAACTGAGTCGATTTAAAGTTTGTGGCATTATCGGAAACAATAATGGAAGGTACCCCGGATATTTTGAAAATATAATTTTGGAGGGCTCGAATGGTGATTTCGGCCGTGGCTCTTCTAACAGGGATTAGCCACACAAATTTTGAGAATGCATCTACGCATACTAGAAGCATCGAATTTCCGTCTTTTGACCTTGGGAAGGGTCCCACAAAATCTATGAAAAGCTTTTGCATGGGCCTTTCGGCCACGTCAGAACTTAAATAGCCGAACTGGGTCTGCTGCGCAGGCTTACTCAATGCACATAATTTGCACAATTATATCCTTGTGCATTCCGTCCCAGATAAAATTCCTGCGAATGTTTTCAATTGTTTTGAAAATTCCTAAGTGTGCGCCCAAAGGTGACGAGTGGTAATATTGAAAAACCATGTCCCTGAGATTCTGAGGTAGGGCTATTCTGAAATTTTTTGCTTGTTGTGTCCTTCGGTAAAGTATGCCTTTTGAAAGTTTGTAATATTTTGGAGGTGAGCCTGATTTTATTTGGGTAATTATGTCGGACAATTGTGGGTCAGAATTTTGATTTGATTGTATGTCGGAAAATACTAGAGGAAAATCTGTTAAAAATGCGTGGCAGGACATAGGATTGTTTTCCTGAATCTCGGAGTTGGAAGGATTCTCGAACATTCGAGAAAGAGTATCTGCCACGATGTTCTGTGAACCACGAATATGTTGGATTTGAAATTTCAGAGAAGCTATCTTGACAATCCAGCGTCCTAATTTGCCTAATTGCTTGGGGTGAGCCAAAAGCCAAGCAAGGGCCTGATTATCGGTTTCCAGCAGAAATTCTTTGTGTTCCAAATAGGGCCGGAACTTATCTATGCCGAAAACTACGGCAAGGCACTAAAGTTCGTATACCGAGGAGGCTTTCCTCTCCTGGTGTGTGAGGGTGCGGGAGGCGAAAGCTATTGGTTGCCTGCAGCCATTGAATTCTTGTGACAACACGGCCCCAATGGCCACACTGGATGCATCGGTTTGCAAAATAAAAGGTTTACTGAAATCAGCCATTCTAAGTACTGGCGGGCTAGCTATTGCATGTTTTAGAAAATCAAAAGCTTTGTCCTGTTCTGGACCCCAATTGAAAACGGAATTTTTTTTACGTAGAGCATTCAGTGGTGCTGCATGCTCAGCAAAATTGGGTATGAATTTGGCGTAAAAATTTGCCATGCCAATAAACCTGGAAATGCCCTTAGCATCTTTAGGGGGTTGGAAATCCTTTATCGCTTGTGTGCGATTAGGGTCAATGGTTACTCCTCGACTTGAAATCAGGTGTCCGAGAAAAGAAATTTCCTGCACTGCAAATTTCACCTTCTTTGTATTAACAGTGAGTCCGGATTTACGTAGGCGCTTAAGGACTTCTTGCAAATGAGCCATATGCTCTTCAAAGGATTCTGAGTAAACAACGACGTCATCAAGATAATTAAAAACAAATTTGAATTTCAGGTCGCCGAAAATTTGGTCTAGAAGGCGTGTTAACACTTGGGCGCCTGTGGCTAGGCCAAAGGGTACTACCTTGTATTGATACAGATTCCACGGGACGCAGAAACTTGTGACGTGTTTTGACTCTGGTGTTAGTGGTATTTGATGATAGGCCGAATTTAGGTCAAAGACGCTGAAAAATTTGGCTTTACTGAACCAGTGACATGCCGAATTTAGGTCTGGTAATGGCGTCATCTCTACTTCAATTTGCCGATTTACGCGGCGGAAATCGACCACCATGCGGTGACCTTGGCCTTGGTCCTTGGGTACTAAAAATGCCGGGGAGGCGAAACTGGAAGTGGAAGGTTCGATAACATCTTTGTCCAATAAATTTTGTATGTGATCCCGCATTATCTGCATTTTAGGTCCTAATAATTGGTAAGGGTGACACCTAACTGGGGTTTTGTCCAAAAGCTTAATTTCATATTGGGTGAGATGGGTACGCCCTAATTTTTCACTCAAAACGTCGGGAAAGTTACTGCATAACTTCTCTATTTCTCGTTTCTGTTCAAAGTTAAGATGGGTTAGTGAAATGTTATTATCACCTTTAGCCTCTGTGTGAATGGCATTTACTTTGCTCTTACATTTTGCGTCCGGTGACACAAAAGAAACAAAAACTTGGTTGTTAAATTTAAAGTGAATTCTTCGTGATTTCAAATCAATTATCATGCCTGTTTTTGCAATAAAATCGGAACCAAAAATTAAATCTGTGGCCAAATCATCTGCTACTAAGAATGGGAAAGACCAAGAAAACAAATCGATTTTTACTTTAACAAAAAAATACGATTTACCTTCAAAGGCTGTTCAGCAGCTGTAAAACATTTTATTTTTATTGGCTCTACCTTTTGAATCAAACGGTCTTGTAATTTCCTGAATAGCTGACCTGACACAAATGATCGCACGGATCCAGTATCTATTAGGCCTGGAACTTCTTGTTTTCCAATTATTGTGTTGGCGTAGGGCAAAACTGTGGGTATATTAGCTAGAATATTATGACATGTTCTTTTGTCCGTGGTTCGCGGACAATTACATTGTCTGCACATAGGCCTAAACGTGTTACAGTTTTCCGTTTGCTTGTCTTGACGAGCTTTGTCTTTCTTAGCTCGCCTTTGTTTTTGTTTTCTTCTTTTATTTTTTCCTGTGTGTGAGGAAGCGGTGTTCTGTTGAAACTTTTGGTCGGGTTTGGCATTAGGTTCGGTGTGAAAGGAAAAATTTCTAACTGTTGTTTGGGCGGCTGGCTCAGAAAGAATTCTTTCTGGCCAGCGATTTACACGTTTTTTGAATCACGCGAATTTTGATAGTTTGGGCGATAGTTTTTTGCGCGACACTGTTCAATGAAGTGCCCGGGTCTTTTGCAGTACCTGCAGACAGGTATCCGTTCCTCTTTATTTTGAGGCTTAGCGACTTGTTCATTGCTGTTTTTGTGTTGCGAATTTTTGTTATAATACTGCTGTTTATTTTCTGTTACTCTGGTATTGTTGTGGGCGTAGACATTAGCTTCTCTATTTCGCTGGTGGTCTGCGTATTCTACATTCGTGTTGGAGATGCACGAGCGATCAAGCTCGGCAAAATTTTGTGGTCGGGCCTGAAAAACTGCTCGCGATCGTTCCTGCGGGTTAGTTCCATCTAGGATGTTTGAGACTATCTCACTCTCAGATACTCGCAACCGAAGAATTTTAGCGGCTAGTTTGATGTCTGCTATGTAATTAGGCAAGGCTTCATTTCTTTGTTGTAGCCTGTTGTACCATTCCAACCTGAAGTTGGTCATCAAACGGGCTGGAATAAAATAATTTAGAATGTCCTCATGAAATTGGTCAAAAGAATAATTTTGCTCAATGGCGAGCGTCACTCGCTCGCTCAAGGGTGGTTGTGTGAAGGGGAAAATAACTTCTAGGAGTTCCCTGTCTGGAAGGTTTGCCTTTTGTTTAATTTTGAACAAGTTCTTTAGGAAGTCGATTAGACTCTTGGGCTCCAACCCTGTGGTTTCCTGAAAATTAGCCAGCAGTCTTTCGACGGGATTAGGTATCTTGGCGTAAAAACTACCTCCAGTTGTTTGATTGAAGGTAGGAACCACAGGTACTGGGTTCGGTGCTAGATTAGAGGCGTGAGGTGTGACTGGCGGAGGTTGAGTTTGGTTTTGAAGGTGGTATACCTGCGGGCCCAATGTCAGGTATGTGGTGGCGGGGCTGGGGTAAGGAAGTTGTGATTCAATCCTGCCACCAGGGTGCACAGGAGCTGGTTGTGGTAGCGTAGCTGCCAGGGTGGAAGGAAAGGCTGTCAGTGGCGAAACTGACCTTCCACTGGCCGAGGAGGTGGGAAGGGCTTCCGGAGAGGTATGGAGGGAAGTGAAGGCTGACCGGAATTCATGATAGGGATTGAAAATGGCGGGTGAGGTGGAGGGTAGGTATATGGGTTGGGGCATGTAAACAGGATGAGCTGAGAGCGAATGCGTAGGATAGGCGAAGGTGACATTGGTGCTCGGGTGAGTACCCGTCGCCATGACAGTCGCAGATGGAAAATGAGATGGTGTGAATGTCGAAGTCAGTGCCCGGCGACGTGATGTCAAGGGGGGTGAGGGTGGTGGGGAGGGTGAAAGAGGTGGGGTAGGGACTGGGCTGCCTCCAGTGTGCATTTGTTTTAGGGGTTCCTGTACTTGACTGTCAGTTACTCCTCCTGCCACTGCCTCTACGGGTTCAAGTGTTCTTTGGTCGATTGTGGCTAGTTTGCTCCGCAATTGGAAATATAGACCAGGAATCTGTTGCCTACATTTCTTGATCTCCTTTTGGTAGATCCCATTTAATTTTTTGGTGGCTAGTATTGTGAGGTTGGTAAATCTCGTGCCAATATGACTCAAGCGAGTTAGCGCACGTAAGATGTTGTTTCTATTTGTCTCGTTTCGTACAGAATTAGTATAACTGTGGAGTTCCTGAAATTTACTACAAACACAGTTAAATTCCTCCAAAAAGTCCAAGTCAGCGAGATTAGTGACTTGTGGTTGAATTTCCTCGGCACACGCAGCTCGGAATCTTTTCCGGAGCGTGGCCACGTCACCGAGGCTTGACAATCCTCGAAATCGGAGTTCATACTCCAGCTCGTCACGGAGGAGATACTCCGGCGTGAGCATTGTGTCCCTTTCGTAGGTGGAGCTTGGTCCAGTCTTACGAGAACAGCAAAACATATACAAAAATTTACGTTGATTGGCCAACCAACAAACTATTGTTGAAACAAACTATGGTTGAAACAGTACATTAAATTCTACACAAGACACTCTTAATTTAACTTAGCTTAGTTTAATAATATCGTAGTTGCTCCGACGGGTCGGAAGTATGTGCCCAGAATACAGAAAGTTAACTATTTTTGGTACGCCTGTCGGCGTCGCTCTCGGAGGTAAGCGACCTCTGGGACCTGCGCGAACCAGAGGGGGGGGGGGGGGGGGGGGGGTGGTAGGCGACGTGCTATCACGCACGCGTGGCAAGATTACAGCTGTCAACAGACGCCACTGCCCTCGGCCGTCGGGCGAGGAGAAAAGGGGGGGAGGGGTGTCTGTGACCTTGTGCCTGTCACGTCCGGGGACGCGCGATGGGGGGGGGAAGGTCAGCTAGCTGGCTGAAAGACGTCTTGCGCGCTACGCGCTACCTAAGTCCGCACGGAAATTTAAAACTCAATATAAATTTTAAAAATTTAACGCATTATAACTAGGGGGTGTACCAGCGATCAGTTTACAATATTATTACAAAATTATTATTATCAAAAATAATTTAAAAAAATTTTTTTTTACTTTTAATTTTAGTTTAGGTATGCTTACGTTGTTCAGGTATGCCTATAGACCAAGGTAACCATGCTCTGCTACCAAGTTGTTACACCCCTCGTGCCTCAAAATAGAATTATTTGGAATTAATTAAAAGAGCCTTGGAAACAAGCTGGAAAAAAAAAATACGTTAAATCAAATGATTTACCAGAGGCGACACGAGGTGGGAACAAACACAATTTAGGAACTTCCAGTAACAAGCAAAGGGGAAGTTGTAGGATCGTTATAATCAATAAAATAAAACCTACACGATTAACTTGATCTATAGTTTCCCTGTTTTATTTGCCCTGATTCATTATCATGTTTCCATTATTTTAACATACACAAAAGGTTTTAACAATTTTCAAAGATTAACAAAAGGAAAACGAAAATAGGCTCGCCTGTGCTTACTGAGAACAATTTACATTCGTAGTTTGACATATAAACATTTGCATTATGACTTTCACACCCAAAGTTGGATGGATTTGATTATTACATTGATAATTAGTTCTATTAGTTTTACATTTTCTTGAGAAAAACACTGGTCGCTGGTGGGTTGGTCATCCGGTTGAGATAGTTCGTCGCTAGGTAAAGGGGAAATGTTGAAATTACATTACCACCCGGGGTCTTCAAACAATCACGTCGGGTAGTAGAAGCGTTTCTTCGAATGTGACCCACGGAACAGAAAAGGGGGGGTGGTCACGAGATGAGACCAATCAATCTCTCCCCGTCATCGAACCCTGTCAAAACAGGGGAGTTGCCCAGCACGCTGCAGTCGTGGAGTCAGCCAGGCTCGGGAGCTCGCGAATTGCGCGGCAGGACGCGGATGATTTCTTCATAATAATAATAAATTTCAAAGAGAAAAATTTCTAAGGCAAATAACTAAACTATGCAGACAGACTAATCTACTAAAATGGACTTGAGGGATAGCATCCCTTATACAACGCGACTACATAGTCGTTAGCGGTCGGATGAAGTCTCGCCGATTCGCCGATACTCTATGGAGGCCTGTCTGCAGACGCGACGCGAGTTGGTCTGTGTCGCTGGAAGTTGCGTCCCGTAATTAAAAATGCCCACCGGCTCTAACAGGTGGAAGAGGGGGGTGTCTGGGCCGCCGAAAAATACCGAAGTTGCCCGAATGCGGGCGGAAAAAAAACTCTAGCAGGAGTCTTGAAGTTGGCCACACTGGGCGACCGTAGCGATCTCTGTCGGAGGTGGTCTGAGTTGAAAACAATCGACTCGACCACGGTGTCCATATAACACAAGGCAAAGCAGGTGCTGCTCTCTGGCGCCCTAGCGGGCAGGCAAGCGGAGAAGTTCGCGACTTGGCCGCTAGGAAGCGCTAGTGATCAGTTTTGGTGCCTTCGTTTTTGCGTGGCAGACCTAGAGAACGGTCACCGGTCCCCAGGGGGTTACGACCGGTCATTGGTCTTACTTGGAACTGAGAAGGGGGGGAGGTGGGGGTAAAATGCAACGTTGGTGGGAAACTACGCCCCGTCGTGGCTACAGAGGGGCGAATATAACACTACGACGTGATGAAAAAGGCGGATCTCAGCTCGTCTCTGCGAACTGGTCGCCTGCAAGCTACAGCCTTGCCTATGCAGTTAGAGTCACGAAGGGAAATAATATAACTGGCTTGAGGCGTGACTGAAGGCGGGGGAAATGGTAAGCGGTCTGCCAGTCAGTGATAAGGCCAGCAGAATATCCGATACGCCGATGGGAAAGGGGCTCCAGAGCACTGAGACAAAGTTTAACTCAGGAGTACACCGGACTAACAAATTAAAATTACATTATAGTAGAGCAAATAAAATTTCCACACAAAAATTTAAAATCATAATAAAAATTTAAAATATCTCGTGTCGAATTTACTAATTAACGGCACATACTTCCCCCCTGAAAGACGGAGTCAGGGTGGCCCACTTGAGCCACCAAAAACCTGGGTTCCAGAAACTTACCCTGTACCAGGATCTACTGTAGTAAACTACTTACAATGGCTAACAATTCTTAAGGCTAAAACTTACAGATAACTTATTGAATTAGGGGCGCCCCTATAAACTAGACAACTTAACGTAACACTTCTTAACCTAAATTTCTTATAAACTAGTACCATGGATTTTTTATATTACCTATAATTATTACCTAGGTTTTTTGTTATATCAACACGTTGGTTGAGTATGGCATGCCGTAGTAGGAACGCTGTTCCTTGTAGAAAGAAACACAGTGAAGAGTGCCCTCATTTTAGGTTGGGGTGTACTTTCTTCAACTGAGAAATGTGCGCGCGCGCGCGATATTCGCCGGAACTGGGGTCGGCTAACGCGACCGTGACTGGCGTGAGGTATCGCTGGATCTGCCAGGGGCCATTCCAACGATATGAAAGCTTGGCTGACCTCTTGTCGATCGCCTTGCTGAGTGTGTGTGCTCTGCACAACACTAAATCTCCTACTCTGTAGGGATTGGGATAGCGTTTCTTGTTATATTTTTGCCTGCTTGCCTCGTGGGCCAAGTTCAGGTTTTTACGAGCTCTACTCCAGACTTCCTTAATGTTCCTGGGGTCGTCTGGTAGTAACTCTTTTAACGTCCATTGATTAGAGAGTGGGGTGTTGCGCTGGTACGTAAACATGAGTTCAAACGGTGTTGTTTTGTGACTCTCATGTCTGGCGGAATTGAAAGTCATTTGCAACCACACGAGATTGGAATCCCACCTATCCTGCGAGTTCGCATGGAATGCTATCAAGGCAGACCGGAGGTTTCGGTTGAAACGCTCCGCATGCGAAGGCTGGGGGTAGTAGGGAGTCGTGGTCACGTGCTGAATGCCGTGTGAAAAACACATGTTTTTGAACTGAGTCGATTTAAAGTTTGTGGCATTATCGGAAACAATAATGGAAGGTACCCCGGATATTTTGAAAATATAATTTTGGAGGGCTCGAATGGTGATTTCGGCCGTGGCTCTTCTAACAGGGATTAGCCACACAAATTTTGAGAATGCATCTACGCATACTAGAAGCATCGAATTTCCGTCTTTTGACCTTGGGAAGGGTCCCACAAAATCTATGAAAAGCTTTTGCATGGGCCTTTCGGCCACGTCAGAACTTAAATAGCCGAACTGGGTCTGCTGCGCAGGCTTACTCAATGCACATAATTTGCACAATTATATCCTTGTGCATTCCGTCCCAGATAAAATTCCTGCGAATGTTTTCAATTGTTTTGAAAATTCCTAAGTGTGCGCCCAAAGGTGACGAGTGGTAATATTGAAAAACCATGTCCCTGAGATTCTGAGGTAGGGCTATTCTGAAATTTTTTGCTTGTTGTGTCCTTCGGTAAAGTATGCCTTTTGAAAGTTTGTAATATTTTGGAGGTGAGCCTGATTTTATTTGGGTAATTATGTCGGACAATTGTGGGTCAGAATTTTGATTTGATTGTATGTCGGAAAATGCTAGAGGAAAATCTGTTAAAAATGCGTGGCAGGACATAGGATTGTTTTCCTGAATCTCGGAGTTGGAAGGATTCTCGAACATTCGAGAAAGAGTATCTGCCACGATGTTCTGTGAACCACGAATATGTTGGATTTGAAATTTCAGAGAAGCTATCTTGACAATCCAGCGTCCTAATTTGCCTAATTGCTTGGGGTGAGCCAAAAGCCAAGCAAGGGCCTGATTATCGGTTTCCAGCAGAAATTCTTTGTGTTCCAAATAGGGCCGGAACTTATCTATGCCGAAAACTACGGCAAGGCACTAAAGTTCGTATACCGAGGAGGCTTTCCTCTCCTGGTGTGTGAGGGTGCGGGAGGCGAAAGCTATTGGTTGCCTGCAGCCATTGAATTCTTGTGACAACACGGCCCCAATGGCCACACTGGATGCATCGGTTTGCAAAATAAAAGGTTTACTGAAATCAGCCATTCTAAGTACTGGCGGGCTAGCTATTGCATGTTTTAGAAAATCAAAAGCTTTGTCCTGTTCTGGACCCCAATTGAAAACGGAATTTTTTTTACGTAGAGCATTCAGTGGTGCTGCATGCTCAGCAAAATTGGGTATGAATTTGGCGTAAAAATTTGCCATGCCAATAAACCTGGAAATGCCCTTAGCATCTTTAGGGGGTTGGAAATCCTTTATCGCTTGTGTGCGATTAGGGTCAATGGTTACTCCTCGACTTGAAATCAGGTGTCCGAGAAAAGAAATTTCCTGCACTGCAAATTTCACCTTCTTTGTATTAACAGTGAGTCCGGATTTACGTAGGCGCTTAAGGACTTCTTGCAAATGAGCCATATGCTCTTCAAAGGATTCTGAGTAAACAACGACGTCATCAAGATAATTAAAAACAAATTTGAATTTCAGGTCGCCGAAAATTTGGTCTAGAAGGCGTGTTAACACTTGGGCGCCTGTGGCTAGGCCAAAGGGTACTACCTTGTATTGATACAGATTCCACGGGACGCAGAAACTTGTGACGTGTTTTGACTCTGGTGTTAGTGGTATTTGATGATAGGCCGAATTTAGGTCAAAGACGCTGAAAAATTTGGCTTTACTGAACCAGTGACATGCCGAATTTAGGTCTGGTAATGGCGTCATCTCTACTTCAATTTGCCGATTTACGCGGCGGAAATCGACCACCATGCGGTGACCTTGGCCTTGGTCCTTGGGTACTAAAAATGCCGGGGAGGCGAAACTGGAAGTGGAAGGTTCGATAACATCTTTGTCCAATAAATTTTGTATGTGATCCCGCATTATCTGCATTTTAGGTCCTAATAATTGGTAAGGGTGACACCTAACTGGGGTTTTGTCCAAAAGCTTAATTTCATATTGGGTGAGATGGGTACGCCCTAATTTTTCACTCAAAACGTCGGGAAAGTTACTGCATAACTTCTCTATTTCTCGTTTCTGTTCAAAGTTAAGATGGGTTAGTGAAATGTTATTATCACCTTTAGCCTCTGTGTGAATGGCATTTACTTTGCTCTTACATTTTGCGTCCGGTGACACAAAAGAAACAAAAACTTGGTTGTTAAATTTAAAGTGAATTCTTCGTGATTTCAAATCAATTATCATGCCTGTTTTTGCAATAAAATCGGAACCAAAAATTAAATCTGTGGCCAAATCATCTGCTACTAAGAATGGGAAAGACCAAGAAAACAAATCGATTTTTACTTTAACAAAAAAATACGATTTACCTTCAAAGGCTGTTCAGCAGCTGTAAAACATTTTATTTTTATTGGCTCTACCTTTTGAATCAAACGGTCTTGTAATTTCCTGAATAGCTGACCTGACACAAATGATCGCACGGATCCAGTATCTATTAGGCCTGGAACTTCTTGTTTTCCAATTATTGTGTTGGCGTAGGGCAAAACTGTGGGTATATTAGCTAGAATATTATGACATGTTCTTTTGTCCGTGGTTCGCGGACAATTACATTGTCTGCACATAGGCCTAAACGTGTTACAGTTTTCCGTTTGCTTGTCTTGACGAGCTTTGTCTTTCTTAGCTCGCCTTTGTTTTTGTTTTCTTCTTTTATTTTTTCCTGTGTGTGAGGAAGCGGTGTTCTGTTGAAACTTTTGGTCGGGTTTGGCATTAGGTTCGGTGTGAAAGGAAAAATTTCTAACTGTTGTTTGGGCGGCTGGCTCAGAAAGAATTCTTTCTGGCCAGCGATTTACACGTTTTTTGAATCACGCGAATTTTGATAGTTTGGGCGATAGTTTTTTGCGCGACACTGTTCAATGAAGTGCCCGGGTCTTTTGCAGTACCTGCAGACAGGTATCCGTTCCTCTTTATTTTGAGGCTTAGCGACTTGTTCATTGCTGTTTTTGTGTTGCGAATTTTTGTTATAATACTGCTGTTTATTTTCTGTTACTCTGGTATTGTTGTGGGCGTAGACATTAGCTTCTCTATTTCGCTGGTGGTCTGCGTATTCTACATTCGTGTTGGAGATGCACGAGCGATCAAGCTCGGCAAAATTTTGTGGTCGGGCCTGAAAAACTGCTCGCGATCGTTCCTGCGGGTTAGTTCCATCTAGGATGTTTGAGACTATCTCACTCTCAGATACTCGCAACCGAAGAATTTTAGCGGCTAGTTTGATGTCTGCTATGTAATTAGGCAAGGCTTCATTTCTTTGTTGTAGCCTGTTGTACCATTCCAACCTGAAGTTGGTCATCAAACGGGCTGGAATAAAATAATTTAGAATGTCCTCATGAAATTGGTCAAAAGAATAATTTTGCTCAATGGCGAGCGTCACTCGCTCGCTCAAGGGTGGTTGTGTGAAGGGGAAAATAACTTCTAGGAGTTCCCTGTCTGGAAGGTTTGCCTTTTGTTTAATTTTGAACAAGTTCTTTAGGAAGTCGATTAGACTCTTGGGCTCCAACCCTGTGGTTTCCTGAAAATTAGCCAGCAGTCTTTCGACGGGATTAGGTATCTTGGCGTAAAAACTACCTCCAGTTGTTTGATTGAAGGTAGGAACCACAGGTACTGGGTTCGGTGCTAGATTAGAGGCGTGAGGTGTGACTGGCGGAGGTTGAGTTTGGTTTTGAAGGTGGTATACCTGCGGGCCCAATGGCAGGTATGTGGTGGCGGGGCTGGGGTAAGGAAGTTGTGATTCAATCCTGCCACCAGGGTGCACAGGAGCTGGTTGTGGTAGCGTAGCTGCCAGGGTGGAAGGAAAGGCTGTCAGTGGCGAAACTGACCTTCCACTGGCCGAGGAGGTGGGAAGGGCTTCCGGAGAGGTATGGAGGGAAGTGAAGGCTGACCGGAATTCATGATAGGGATTGAAAATGGCGGGTGAGGTGGAGGGTAGGTATATGGGTTGGGGCATGTAAACAGGATGAGCTGAGAGCGAATGCGTAGGATAGGCGAAGGTGACATTGGTGCTCGGGTGAGTACCCGTCGCCATGACAGTCGCAGATGGAAAATGAGATGGTGTGAATGTCGAAGTCAGTGCCCGGCGACGTGATGTCAAGGGGGGTGAGGGTGGTGGGGAGGGTGAAAGAGGTGGGGTAGGGACTGGGCTGCCTCCAGTGTGCATTTGTTTTAGGGGTTCCTGTACTTGACTGTCAGTTACTCCTCCTGCCACTGCCTCTACGGGTTCAAGTGTTCTTTGGTCGATTGTGGCTAGTTTGCTCCGCAATTGGAAATTTAGACCAGGAATCTGTTGCCTACATTTCTTGATCTCCTTTTGGTAGATCCCATTTAATTTTTTGGTGGCTAGTATTGTGAGGTTGGTAAATCTCGTGCCAATATGACTCAAGCGAGTTAGCGCACGTAAGATGTTGTTTCTATTTGTCTCGTTTCGTACAGAATTAGTATAACTGTGGAGTTCCTGAAATTTACTACAAACACAGTTAAATTCCTCCAAAAAGTCCAAGTCAGCGAGATTAGTGACTTGTGGTTGAATTTCCTCGGCACACGCAGCTCGGAATCTTTTCCGGAGCGTGGCCACGTCACCGAGGCTTGACAATCCTCGAAATCGGAGTTCATACTCCAGCTCGTCACGGAGGAGATACTCCGGCGTGAGCATTGTGTCCCTTTCGTAGGTGGAGCTTGGTCCAGTCTTACGAGAACAGCAAAACATATACAAAAATTTACGTTGATTGGCCAACCAACAAACTATTGTTGAAACAAACTATGGTTGAAACAGTACATTAAATTCTACACAAGACACTCTTAATTTAACTTAGCTTAGTTTAATAATATCGTAGTTGCTCCGACGGGTCGGAAGTATGTGCCCAGAATACAGAAAGTTAACTATTTTTGGTACGCCTGTCGGCGTCGCTCTCGGAGGTAAGCGACCTCTGGGACCTGCGCGAACCAGAGGGGGGGGGGGGGGGGGGGGGGGTGGTAGGCGACGTGCTATCACGCACGCGTGGCAAGATTACAGCTGTCAACAGACGCCACTGCCCTCGGCCGTCGGGCGAGGAGAAAAGGGGGGGAGGGGTGTCTGTGACCTTGTGCCTGTCACGTCCGGGGACGCGCGATGGGGGGGGGGGAAGGTCAGCTAGCTGGCTGAAAGACGTCTTGCGCGCTACGCGCTACCTAAGTCCGCACGGAAATTTAAAACTCAATATAAATTTTAAAAATTTAACGCATTATAACTAGGGGGTGTACCAGCGATCAGTTTACAATATTATTACAAAATTATTATTATCAAAAATAATTTAAAAAAATTTTTTTTTACTTTTAATTTTAGTTTAGGTATGCTTACGTTGTTCAGGTATGCCTATAGACCAAGGTAACCATGCTCTGCTACCAAGTTGTTACACCCCTCGTGCCTCAAAATAGAATTATTTGGAATTAATTAAAAGAGCCTTGGAAACAAGCTGGAAAAAAAAAATACGTTAAATCAAATGATTTACCAGAGGCGACACGAGGTGGGAACAAACACAATTTAGGAACTTCCAGTAACAAGCAAAGGGGAAGTTGTAGGATCGTTATAATCAATAAAATAAAACCTACACGATTAACTTGATCTATAGTTTCCCTGTTTTATTTGCCCTGATTCATTATCATGTTTCCATTATTTTAACATACACAAAAGGTTTTAACAATTTTCAAAGATTAACAGAAGGAAAACGAAAATAGGCTCGCCTGTGCTTACTGAGAACAATTTACATTCGTAGTTTGACATATAAACATTTGCATTATGACTTTCACACCCAAAGTTGGATGGATTTGATTATTACATTGATAATTAGTTCTATTAGTTTTACATTTTCTTGAGAAAAACACTGGTCGCTGGTGGGTTGGTCATCCGGTTGAGATAGTTCGTCGCTAGGTAAAGGGGAAATGTTGAAATTACATTACCACCCGGGGTCTTCAAACAATCACGTCGGGTAGTAGAAGCGTTTCTTCGAATGTGACCCACGGAACAGAAAAGGGGGGGTGGTCACGAGATGAGACCAATCAATCTCTCCCCGTCATCGAACCCTGTCAAAACAGGGGAGTTGCCCAGCACGCTGCAGTCGTGGAGTCAGCCAGGCTCGGGAGCTCGCGAATTGCGCGGCAGGACGCGGATGATTTCTTCATAATAATAATAAATTTCAAAGAGAAAAATTTCTAAGGCAAATAACTAAACTATGCAGACAGACTAATCTACTAAAATGGACTTGAGGGATAGCATCCCTTATACAACGCGACTACATAGTCGTTAGCGGTCGGATGAAGTCTCGCCGATTCGCCGATACTCTATGGAGGCCTGTCTGCAGACGCGACGCGAGTTGGTCTGTGTCGCTGGAAGTTGCGTCCCGTAATTAAAAATGCCCACCGGCTCTAACAGGTGGAAGAGGGGGGTGTCTGGGCCGCCGAAAAATACCGAAGTTGCCCGAATGCGGGCGGAAAAAAAACTCTAGCAGGAGTCTTGAAGTTGGCCACACTGGGCGACCGTAGCGATCTCTGTCGGAGGTGGTCTGAGTTGAAAACAATCGACTCGACCACGGTGTCCATATAACACAAGGCAAAGCAGGTGCTGCTCTCTGGCGCCCTAGCGGGCAGGCAAGCGGAGAAGTTCGCGACTTGGCCGCTAGGAAGCGCTAGTGATCAGTTTTGGTGCCTTCGTTTTTGCGTGGCAGACCTAGAGAACGGTCACCGGTCCCCAGGGGGTTACGACCGGTCATTGGTCTTACTTGGAACTGAGAAGGGGGGGAGGTGGGGGTAAAATGCAACGTTGGTGGGAAACTACGCCCCGTCGTGGCTACAGAGGGGCGAATATAACACTACGACGTGATGAAAAAGGCGGATCTCAGCTCGTCTCTGCGAACTGGTCGCCTGCAAGCTACAGCCTTGCCTATGCAGTTAGAGTCACAAAAAGAAATAATATAACTGGCTTGAGGCGTGACTGAAGGCGGGGGAAATGGTAAGCGGTCTGCCAGTCAGTGATTAGGCCAGCAGAATATCCGATACGCCGATGGGAAAGGGGCTCCAGAGCACTGAGACATAGTTTAACTCAGAGGAGTACACCGGACTAACAAATTAAAATTAAATAAAATTTCCACACAAAAATTTAAAATCATAATAAAAATTTAAAATATCTCGTGTCGAATTTACTAATTAACGGCACACTTTTTAAGCTCTCTCTCCGCGTAAACGACTTGCTAAATCGAATACAACATATCATATTACGTAGTGGATTTTTAACACAGTCATTTTTCTTGTGCTGTCTTCCATTCTTTCTCAAGATAAATTCTTTGCTGCAAAACCAACACCTGTATCCTTTCGATACAGCAACAGACACCGAATCAGGATTAATATTAGTTACTGAGACTAATGCCAGATGCAAACTTAGTGTATTAAATTTGATACATTACTTAAATAGAATTATTTAATATTTTATCAGCAAGAATTAAGTTGCCTCATACAAAATAACTTGTTACATGTGGTCACAATTATTAGCATGAGATGTCGCCACGTGTTGTGTTGAGTCATAATTTATTTAGTTATTTTATGTAGGATGCTGGATGCTCACTAACGGTCGCAAAAGAAGGATGGCTTCGCTAGACACCAAGGAGAAGGAAGTTCGTCTTGCATGTTAGTGTTTCACTGATGTCTCATGGTATATTATTTGACTGAGTAATGGTTTTTTTATTTTTTTTATTTCCACCTGGTAAAAAAATGCAAGTTCTGATTTAGTAACAGAAATTCTCGAATTAAATGTAACTACAAATAAAATGACATGACTCATTAGGTAAAAAATTCATCATGCAGAGAGCGGTTTCTCAGAATAGACATAAGCACTTGAAGAAACCACAGAAATAATCAGGAGCACATGGACAAAACCATCATAATACTTGACAAGAATAATCGGGAGCACACAGAGAAAACCATCATAATATTGTCAAGAATAATCGAGAGCACACGGAGAAAACAATCTCACTTTTATTTGATATCATATCATATAAATACAGAAAAAAAAAAGAAAAAAAAATAATTAATAAAAAAATATTATTTGAAAAAAAAATTTACCAAAAATACATAAACTTCTGGCTTCTACTAGAACTCTATCTTTGATCAACAATTAGAAGTTCACAATCTAGCATAATCTGTTTAAAAAAAACCATTACTCAGTCAAATAATATACCATGAGACATCAGTGAAGCACTAACATGCAAGACGAACTTCCTTCTCCTTGGTGTCTAGCGAAGCCATCCTTCTTTTGCGACCGTTAGTGAGCATCCAGCATCCTACATAAAATAACTAAATAAATTATGACTCAACACAACACGTGGTGACATCTCATGTTAATAATTGAGACCACATGTAACAAGTTCTTTTGTATGAGGCAACTTAATTCTTGCTGATGAAACATTAAATAATTCTATTTAAGTAATGTATCAAATTTAATTCACTCAGTTTGCATCTGGCATTAGTCTCAGTAACTAATAATAATCCTGATTCGGTGTCTGTTGCTGTATCGAAAGGATACAGGTGTTGGTTTTGCAGCAAAGAATTTATCTTAAGAAATAATGGAAGACAACACAAGAAGAATGACTGTGTTAAAAATCCACTACATAAGATGATATGTTGTATTCGATTTAGCAAGTCGTTTACGCGGAGAGAGAGCTTAAAAAAACATGACAGAACTTGTAACGCCTAGCCTGCTGTGCCGTTAATTTGTAAATTCGACACGATATATTTTAAATTTTTATTATGATTTTAAATTTTTTGTGTGGAAATTTTATTTGCTCTACTAGAGTGTGAATTTAATTTGTTAGTCTGGTGTACTCCTCTGAGTTAAACTTTGTCTCAGTGCTCTGAAGCCCCTTTCCCATCGGCGTATCGGATATTTTGCTGGCCTAATCCCTGACTCGCAGACAGCTTACCATTTCCCCCGCCTTCAGTCACGCCTCAAGACTGTAATATTATTTCTCTTCGTGACCCTAACTGCATAGGCAAGCCTGTAGCTTGCAGGCGACCAGTTCGCAGAGACGAGCTGAGATTCGCCTTTTTCATCACGTTTTAGTGTTATGTTTCGCTCCCCTGCAGCCGCGGCGGGGCGGAGATTCCCAGCCGCGTTGCACGTTACCCCCCCCCCCCCCCTTCACAGTTCCAAGTAAGACCAATGACCGGATGTAACCCCCTGGGCACCAGTGACCGTTCTCAAGGTCCACCCGCAAAAACGAGTGCGCCAAAACTGATCGCAAGAGCCACCTAGCGACCAAGTCGCGAACTTCTCCGCTTGCCTACCCTCTAGGGCGCCAGAGAGCAGCACCTGCTTCCCCTGAGTTATATGGACGCCTTGGGCGAGTCGATTCTTTTTTATTTCAGACAGTCCCCAACAGGTAGCGCTAAAGTCGACGCAATGCTACCAGCTTCGAGACTTCAATCAGAGTTATTTTTATGGCCCTCTCTCGGGGAACTTCGGGACCTTTCGGTCCGGACTCCCAGTCCTCCCCTCCACTTTTGATTCAAGTTTTATTTTTAATTACGAGACGCGGCTTCCCGCGACACAGATCAACTCGCGTCGCGTCTGCAGACAGACCTCCATCGAGTATCAGCGAATCGGCAAGACTTAATCCGACCGCTAACGACTATGTAGTCGCTGCGTATAAGGGATGCTATCCCTCAAGTCAATTCTAGTAGATTAGTCTGTCTGCATAGTTTAGTTATTTGCCTTAGAAATTTTTCTCTTTTAAATTTTAATCATGAAGAAATCATCCGCGTCCTGCCGCGCAATTCGCGAGCTCCAGACCCTGGCTGACTCCACTACTGCAGCGTGCTGGGCAACTCCCCTGTTTTAATGAGTGATAATTCGCCCCCCCCCCCCTTTTTTTTCCTCTTAAATTTTTTTTTGGGCATTTTCTGCCCCATAGACTGCCTGTATACAAGTTCTAATCAGGTTTGATTTGGACTGTTGCAGACAGGGTTCGATGACAGGGAGAGATTGAGTGCTCCCATCTCGTGGCCCCTCCCCTTCCTGTTCCGTGGGTCACGTTAGAAGAAACGTTTCTACCACCCGACGTGATCGTTTGAAGACCTCGGGTGGTAATGTAAATTCAACATTCCCCCCTTACCTAGCTACGAACTATCTTAAGCGGAGGACCAACGCACCAGCGACCAGTGTTTCTCTCAAGAAAATGTAGAACGAATAGAACTAATTATCAATGTAATCATCGGATCCATCCAACTTTGGGTGTGAAACTCATAATGCAAATGTGTATATTTCAAACTAAGGATATAAATTGTGTTAACTAATCGCCGGCCGGCCCCCTTTTTGTTGTTCTTTTTTTTAATCTTTGAAACTTGTTAAAACCTTTTGTGTGTAAAATAATGGAAACAAGATAATTCATCAGGGCAAATAAAACAGGGAAACTATAGATCAAGTTAATCGTGTAGTTTTTATTTATTGATTTTATCGATCCACACCAACTTCCTCCTTGCTTGTTACAGGAAGTTCCTAAATTTTGTTTGTTCCCCAACTCGTGCCGCCTCTGGTAAATCCATTTATTTATTTAACTTATTTTTTTTGTATCCAGCAAGTTTCCAAGGCTCCTTTTAATTAATTCAACATAATTCAATATTGAGGCACGAGGGGTGTTACAACTTGGTAGCAGAGCATGGTTTCCTGTTTTATATGCATACCTGAATAATATAAGCATACCTAAACTAAAAATAAAAGTACAAAAAATTTTTTTAATTAATTTTTGATAATAACAATTTTTTAATGATATTGTAAACTGATCGCTGGTACACCCCCTAGTTATAATGAGTTAAATTTTTAAAATTTATCTTGAGTTAAATTCCCGTGTGGACTTAGGCTAGCGCGTAGCGCGCGAGACGTCCTTCAGCAAGCCACAGCGGTTGTCCCTGCCGCGGCGCAGCCACAGACACACACAAGGCCACAGACACCCCTCCCCCGTCCCTACGTGCTGGTTATCTCTCACGGCGCACGTCCGTGGCTTCATGTTCAGTTCAGCGCCCTGTGCGCTCTGTACGACCTTCGTAGGGGTGTCCAACTGTAATCTCACCTGGAACCTTACTTTCCCAGTAGCGCGAGACGAATGCCCGCGACGTATATTTTTTTTGTTTGTTTGTCCAATTAATCCTGGACCATAGCAAATTTTTACGTGAGCAACTGTTCCGCTCACATCCTTTCCCCGACAGCCACATGGGAGCTGTCATGTTTGTTTTCCTCCTCCCCCCCCCCCCCTCCTTCTTCGAGCGGCCTCTGCCGCCCGCTTATCTTCGAGGGGTGACCACAGCTGACGTCTTTGTCGTGACGCCGGGCTCTGTTTATCTCCGCCCGCCGTAGTTACTTTATGACTGAGCGTCAAATAAGTTTATAGTTTTCCACTGTTGTCCCGCAGTAGTCAGCTAAATGTGTTTGAATTTAATTATTAAGTTTACATATGAACAAATAACTATAAGTTAAGAGTACTTTTTTTAGGCTACTAACACCATTACTAATAAACACGCACATAATATTTAAATATAGATTTTAATTTACATATCAAGGGCTCCCCCCCATCATAATAATGATTTCAAACTATACTGAAAGACATTTGCCTTATAAGAATTTCACGTCTTACTTTATTAAAGTAATAATACTTGAAAACATAATATAGTGATAAAATAATAATATAATCAAGCATATTAAAATATGTATTTCCCGAAATTAAGTACCTACGAGGTGACTAGCCTCATTGTAATGTTTATAGTAATCACCGAGAGTGGTGAAATCCTTTCAACCTCCAACGAGAGGTCCACTAAATTAATTTGGGTACGTTTAAGCGTCCCGTCTCTAGGCTAGCACACTCTATGTAATTTAAGATACTTTAATTTTTAATTTTTCCATATGTAAGTTCAGTCTTGAACAAGCTGCTTGCCGTAAATTGTTTTATTTTTTTTAACTTAGTAATACTTCTCTGACAGTTTTTTTTAATCTTCATGAATTTTGTTCGACGATTTTATCTATTTAATTTTTGATTAAGTTCAATTTTTTTTAATAATCATAATTCGTAAATTAAGCAAGAATAATGTTTGTAGTTTGTTTTAAATTGATTTAGCGTTAAAACCTTTATGTGTTTATTTCTTTATTTTCCCTTGCACGTAAATGTGATGTACAGCGACGTACATAGATTCTGAGCACAGAAGCTGTCACATCTAGCCATTTTTTTTGTTTCCTTTGCATTCTACCCCAAGGTTGTATTTCTTTTACATCGCTATCGATGAGATTGTTTATTTAAGTAAGAGCTACGTGACTTCCAGACGGCAAACAGGTTTCTTTTATGTGTTTTTTTTAAAAAATAGGAGCTAGGTCAAGCTAGCCAACGAGCAGCGCAAAAGAAGGGTCCTACAAGCCAACGAGCCGAGACTCGGTCCTCTAGGTGAAAAATCCTATGACCATAGAGTGTTACTGGGTTAGATCCCCAGCACTCACCTTTGGACGGCCTATGTTCAAACCCCCTCTCAGGCAGTGTGAAACCTATCAGCAGTCATGGAAAATCTAACCGCTCCATTATAATTTATAACCCTTTTGATTGATAATTGTTGGTTTATTGCATTTTACCTTTCTTTAAATAATTTAAATTTGAGTGCGAAGAGTTGTTAATTTATTATTTTGTTTGCAGAAAACTTTTAAATAATAAATATTAGTTAGTTATATTGAACATCAGAGTTGCATGCGCTAACATTTCTAACTTTGTCGAATATTTAATTTTTTTTAAATTCATTCATTCATACGGATTGTTGATCTTTTAGGGTTCCAACCCCGATAATTTAAAAACCCGCCAAGGGAATCTTACCCTTAGGCCCTGTGTCACTCTGGGACTGAGGATCTGTTTTACCTTCGGGGAAGCAGCAAATTTGACCGTCTTCTCCATGGCCTGATTGTACAGGGCAAAGTCCCAATGCCTTCGGCCTTTTATGGAAAGACAATTGTACAGGGGTTCTATTCCCAAATATATTTTGTAAGTTACGGGTTACCATACCCATTTACAGGGGTTACAATCCCCATCAGTCACTGAGTGCTCAAGGACACATTTCCCCGGTTCCGGCCCAGTGTTTTCGGCCCGCCTCACAGCGCCCATCTTTAGAGTTTTGTCACGTGACACCATTCCCAACATCTGAGATCAACTTTCCTCATTACATCATTCATCGTTAAGTGTTAATTAATTAATTATAATATACCTTCGATTTGATCAAGATATTTTTTTATATGTAAGTAGTTTACTACAGTAGATCCTGGTACAGGGTAAGTTTCTGGAACCCAGGTTTTTGGTGGCTCAAGTGGGCCACCCTGACTCCGTCTTTCAGGGGGGAAGTATGTGCCGTTAATTTGTAAATTCGACACAATATATTTTAAATTTTTATTATGAATTTAAATTTTTTGTGTGGAAATTTTATTTGCTCTACTAGAGTGTGAATTTAATTTGTTAGTCTGGTGTACTCCTCTGAGTTAAACTTTGTCTCAGTGCTCTGAAGCCCCTTTCCCATCGGCGTATCGGATATTTTGCTGGCCTAATCCCTGACTCGCAGACAGCTTACCATTTCCCCCGCCTTCAGTCACGCCTCAAGACTGTAATATTATTTCTCTTCGTGACCCTAACTGCATAGGCAAGCCTGTAGCTTGCAGGCGACCAGTTCGCAGAGACGAGCTGAGATTCGCCTTTTTCATCACGTTTTAGTGTTATGTTTCGCTCCCCTGCAGCCGCGGCGGGGCGGAGATTCCCAGCCGCGTTGCACGTTACCCCCCCCCCCCCCCTCCACAGTTCCAAGTAAGACCAATGACCGGTCGTAACCCCCTGGGCACCAGTGACCGTTCTCAAGGTCTACCCGCAAAAATGAGTGCGCCAACTGATCGCAAGAGCCACCTAGCGACCAAGTCGCGAACTTCTCCGCTTGCCTACCCTCTAGGGCGCCAGAGAGCAGCACCTGCTTCCCCTGAGTTATATGGACGCCTTGGGCGAGTCGATTCTTTTTTATTTCAGACAGCCCCCAACAGGTAGCGCTAAAGTCGACGCAATGCTACCAGCTTCGAGACTTCAATCAGAGTTTTTTTTATGGCCCTCACTCGGGGAACTTCGGGACCTTTCGGTCCGGACTCCCAGTCCTCCCCTCCACTTTTGATTCAAGTTTTACTTTTAATTACGAGACGCGGCTTCCCGCGACACAGATCAACTCGCGTCGCGTCTGCAGACAGACCTCCATCGAGTATCAGCGAATCGGCAAGACTTAATCCGACCGCTAACGACTATGTAGTCGCTGCGTATAAGGGATGCTATCCCTCAAGTCAATTCTAGTAGATTAGTCTGTCTACATAGTTTAGTTATATGCCTTAGAAATTTTTCTCTTTTAAATTTTAATCATGAAGAAATCATCCGCGTCCTGCCGCGCAATTCGCGAGCTCCAGACCCTGGCTGACTCCACTACTGCAGCGTGCTGGGCAACTCCCCTGTTTTGGTGAGTGATAATTCGCCCCCCCCTTTTTTTTCCTCTTAAATTTTTTTTGGGCATTTTCTGCCCCATAGACTGCCTGTATACAAGTTCTAATCAGGTTTGATTTGGACTGTTGCAGACAGGGTTCGATGACAGGGAGAGATTGAGTGCTCCCATCTCGTGGCCCCTCCCCTTCCTGTTCCGTGGGTCACGTTAGAAGAAACGTTTCTACCACCCGACGTGATCGTTTGAAGACCTCGGGTGGTAATGTAAATTCAACATTCCCCCCTTACCTAGCTACGAACTATCTTAAGCGGAGGACCAACGCACCAGCGACCAGTGTTTCTCTCAAGAAAATGTAGAACGAATAGAACTAATTATCAATGTAATCATCGGATCCATCCAACTTTGGGTGTGAAACTCATAATGCAAATGTGTATATTTCAAACTAAGGATATAAATTGTGTTAACTAATCGCCGGCCGGCCCCCTTTTTGTTGTTCTTTTTTTTAATCTTTGAAACTTGTTAAAACCTTTTGTGTGTAAAATAATGGAAACAAGATAATTCATCAGGGCAAATAAAACAGGGAAACTATAGATCAAGTTAATCGTGTAGTTTTTATTTATTGATTTTATCGATCCACACCAACTTCCTCCTTGCTTGTTACAGGAAGTTCCTAAATTTTGTTTGTTCCCCAACTCGTGCCGCCTCTGGTAAATCCATTTATTTATTTAACTTATTTTTTTTGTATCCAGCAAGTTTCCAAGGCTCCTTTTAATTAATTCAACATAATTCAATTTTGAGGCACGAGGGGTGTTACACTGCGTACAAGCTAGAGGACAACGATTGATCTACTAGTCTAAGGAAGAGTAATCTGCATTACAATAATTTTCCTTGTCTTGAGAGAGATTATGTTCGCGGCTCTTCCGATCTCGAAAAAGAACTTAAATTGAAGGGCGTTGATGATTTATGGAAGAATGAAGACAATGGAGGAATCATCAAAGTGAAAAGTGAGAATACATTCCAGCCGAATTCAAGTCGATCTTCTCTATACTTTGTAAAAATGATGGACTACTAGAAAAGAAGTATGAATACGATGAAGACACTTCGACATCATCGATAATGTCACGCGGTAAAATTTTACGTGTAGAGTTTTTTTAATTTGGCTTTGCGCATGTAGTGCTTTGTGAGCCCGCGTGAGTTCCTGACACTTGTTTGCGACACTCGAGCTTTGATTTGTTTTCCTGGCGCGGTAGATTGCTAACGCTCTCTGTTTTTCTGGGGCGGTGACGTGATTCGCCGCCCGAGAGCCTGGCCAGCTGCGCGGGCGGTTGCGTCATCTTGTCCTGGAATCTCCGGGAGTGTTGGCAGCCCTGGTTGGTTTCGCTGCGTTGGTGTTTGTGTCGCCACCAGGTGGCAGACGTGCGAGTCTGGCATGACCGGTGGAGGGGGGGGATAGCGTCGGTTGGCGGAATGGCGGTTGGTTTGTGGAATCGCGGCCGGGATTTTTGTTTTCGCGTGGAGTGTTTTCGACGTGATGACGTTGTGAAGTGAATTTAATAAATGGGGCCACCCTGGGTGCGCCGGTGTGGTTCTTCTCGGTGAGGTGCTGGAGGTCTGTCGGAGCCCCGGCCTGGCGGGTAGCTGCGTGCTGCCGTTCGACGGTGTTGTAAGTAATGGCGAACTCGTAATTTTCTTTCACCTCTTGTAACATCTGGGGGCGTATTTCAAACTTGGGTTAGGATGACTTAACGTTTTGATTCTTTCCAGGAGTGCAGGCAGTGTGTGGTATCCAGTAATGTAAACTTTCATTCGTTTATTTAGCTTAAGGATGGGTCGAGGTGTGCGTTAAGAATAATCATGTTATTTTAAAAGGAAGTAATACTCGTTCTAAGAAGAGGATAAATTATTGTGTATTTATTTATTTTTATTGTTTGTTACCAGAGATATTTTTGACATGATTGACTTTATTTAATTATTTAATTAGTTATTTATTTACTTTTGTGTTGGTCACAGTTTACCATAAATAAAACCTGAAACGATGTGGGATAAATAATACTTTATTTTCTTTCAGTCAACACCCTACACCCCCTGTCCTAAGGAGGTTAGACCATCCCTGTACCAGCTCTACTGCTACCACCCCCCCCCCCCCCCTAATGTTTATTTTGAGTGACATTTGTGTTGATCTTGACGGAGACTGAGGGCGATTGCGACAAAATGGTGTGAGGCTAGGGTATGTCTAATTGTAGGGTGTGTGTTATTTTTTTTTAAATTTGTTTGGTGTAATGGTGATGTTTGGTTTTAACCATATCTGTTTCAGGGGTCACGAGGTACAGCCAGGTTATTTATAAATGTTTTAAGCATGAGAAAGTATTATTAATTTTTTTTAAATTTGGCCTATTCTGTAATGGTAATCATTTTCTTTTTTTTCAGCCAGTGTTTGAGATAAGTGTTTATGTTTATCAGCAAGGAACAACATATTCAGGAGTTTTAATTTGCATACCTTCCATTTTCAGGTTTTAATTATAGGAGTGGAGACAGAATGCCTACTTACATGTTCTCTGAATAAGTGTAGAAATGAAATGGTCTTGTTATAGAGTTAAGTATTTTAATTAAGTTAAGTAATTTTTTTTTACAAATTGCACTTTAGTATTTCATTTGATTTTTTTTTTTTTTTTTTTTTTTGGTATTGTGTGTGTAATTATAAGCAGTTGATTTAAGATTTTTTTTTTAAGCCAGGTTAGGTAACATTTGTGAGGAGGCTGAATGTTTATCAGGAGCAGGATTATTTTTTTTTAGTTTAAGTATGTCCACACACTGAGTATTCTGTTTATTTTTTTTATGTTTGGGCATGTCTTATCAATACACTCTTAGCCTATGTACTGACGACAAGACAGGGATACCTGATATTTGTGGAAATAGTAGTTCAGATGAGGAGCCCCTGGTAAAGATACAAGAAAAATTGCATTTGTTAAACTCAGCACCTAGAGAAGAACACCACGACACAATGGAGGCAGGAAAATTTTTTGTGGAACCTAGCTATTTTTGGGGGAGACAAATAGAAGATGTCGATGAGTTTATAAAACAGTTTAGGAGAGCAGCCAAGGTCAATGGCTGGAATGACCAAAAATGTATTGCGTATTTACCCACATTTCTCAGGGGACCAGCTAGCCGCTGGTATGACAGTTATGAGTCAACATTGGAAAATGTGAAAACGTTTGATGAATTAGCCACTGCTTTAAAGGCTGCTTTTGTTCGTGTAGGTCAGGTAGAAGACCTGGAAATAAGACTTCAATCAAGAGTACAGGGTGGGGAGGAACCATTTGAATCTTTTATTTATGACGTTCTTCACCTTTGTAATCGGCTTGACCCCAAAATGCCAGAAGCCAATAAAGTGAGATATTTATTAAGAGGCTTACGACCGGATATTGTGGAGAAAGTTATGTTGTTTCCTAACAACACAGTAGACCAGTTGCTAGGAAATTTAAGAAAAATTGAGGCAGGCCTATACTATGCGAAGAGTCATGATAGATTAAAGGGAAGTGGGGCAGTAAAACCAGAACAAGTTCCTGTTCGAAATATCAGGGAGGCAGACACAATGGATTCAAAAATAGAAAATAGACTAATGGAGTTGGGGAAACAGTTAAAGCAACTGCGTGAAGAAATGGAAATTTTAAGAGTTCAGCCCATACACTTACAAAACTTCAGACCTAGTGGAGAAAATAGAAATAAGTTTAATAAACACTTCCAACAACCTAACCAACAGAAACACAACAGTACACCTAGAGACACAACCCAAGATCCCGGTTCTAGAACCTTTGCTAGACCCCAGAGGACCTTTGATGGGAGACCCATCTGTTTTAAATGCAACAAGCCGGGACACATTCAGAGGAACTGTCGCTCACAGCCAAATATGCAGAAAACAGGGAAACTAGGCAGGAAAAGTTATGCACAGACTAGGAATGCATTCTGTAAAAACACAATGTCCCTTTTTAAGTGCGATGGGGTGTTCAGTCTAAAAACTAAGATTTTTGGGACAGAGATCCCCGTTTTTATAGATAGCGGCGCTGCTGTATCTTTAGTGGATAGTAAGTTAATTCCTAAACGTTTTTGGAAACCAGCAGAACACAGAGTTGTAGCAGGGGTGTCTGCACAAACCCACCACTTGAATCACATGGTTATGCTGGGTTTTAAATTAGGCCAATTTTTTTATCATCACCCAGTAGGACTGGTAGAGACACCAATCCGTGGTCTTATTTTAGGATGTGATTTTCTTACTAAGTTTGAGGCAGTAATTTCATGTAAGGGAAACAGAAATACTTTATTTACAATAAACCATCCCACTGCAGGCATTCCAATACAAGGAGCAGAGGTGAGGGAGGCTAAGGACAGACACAGAAAACATGATAAAATTAACGCACCCCCTTGTGATAACCAAGTTCAGAAGTCAGGAACCCAAGATGATCCTCCTAAAGTAAACAAAATTGAATCAGAACCTACTTTGAGGTTAGGTTGTGTCAGGATAAAAGAGCATTCACACAACGAGGCTAGGATGCATCAACGAATTCCAGTGTGTTTTGCAGGTAATGATTTAGCAGAGGAAGTCGGTAGTAGAACCCTAAGGGGCAAAGAGAAAACTTTAGAATTACCTGTTTTTGTTGTGCAAGATATTGATTTGACTAAGAAGCAACAGTCTGACCCCAGGTTAATGCCTTCAGGACCTAAGACAAAATTACGTAGATGGACCAAAAATGTTTCTTTGCATGATGATGTGTTTTGCTATAATAATCCCAAGCCAGATAGAATAGACCAACGCAGGTACGACAAACGAAGACGAGCGGTGAGTTATAAGGTGGGGCAGGAAGTGTTAGTGTTTACTCCGATCCGGAAAAAGGGGCAGCCGGAGAAGTTGTTGCATCGCTGGTTTGGTCCTTTTGTTGTTGAGAAAAAAATATCTGATAATCTGTATCGGTTAAAAAAGTTTCAACGTGGTAAAGTTAGCTATGAGGTAACTAATGTGGAAAGAATGAAACCATTCTTTGCTGCCTGAGTTTATTTATTTATTTATTTTTTTATGGTGATGTCAATTGTGAACCCTGTTTGTATTGTGTCTAGATTCTTTGTAAGGCCATCAAGTATTTGTTTTTGGTGTTCGTTTGTTGTGTATTGTAACCTGTGATACATTTCATTTCGGTCCTGGGTAATTTTGTTTAATAGTGACTTGTCAATTTAAGATTTGTTTTTTTTTTAAGTCGCCCGTAAGAGTGTTTCAGGTACCCTCAAAGCCACTCGGGCCCTCATAATGAAGACAACTTGCTGGTGGCTACTGATGGGTATGCTGGTGCTGTCTCGAGGGGATGACGCGCCTCATTCGCCGTTCCAACCTGAGACAGTGGGGGTCATCGCTGGTGCCCATTTCTTTGAATAAACCGGTTGAAGTATTGAGTTTCATGGTCAGACATGTTCAGAGTATTGCATTATTTGTGATAGGGGGTACCCTATTTTTGATTATCATTAGAAATCCATACCTTGTGGGTATTGGAACGTTCCCACGTGTAGCTGCACTGGATGAGACCACTATGTTAAATGCTGAACTTACTGTTATGGTTTTTATATTGGGAATTGTAATTGGTATGTTGGCTTTTCTTATCTGGAAGTGTATTCAACTTAAACGAAGTGCACAGAAAAATTTGAAGATATCGTCCCCAGTCACGCCTGTTGAGGCCTCCACGAGTGGAGAGGCTATGGACTTACGAGAACGATTACGTAATGAAAATGTAATAAAGGCCAAATTGTCTAGTAACACTGGTGATGAATTTCTTGTAAACATCACACTTATCGAACCATGAGGTAAATTTTCTTTGATTGATGGACTCATCCTAATTGTTTACTGTTTTCACGGTTTGTAATTATTTCAAAATGGTATTTGTTGTTTAATGAAGAATTAGCTATGTTTTTTTTAAAACAAAGTAAGTTACGACTAATTATTTGGGCACATTGGTGTATTGTTTATAAAGATTTAGATTTTGTTTGTTAACCAGAGATGACCCTAGGTGTCTGCTATTTTGATAGGTTATGCTGGAATGGGAGTTAAGCCAAGAAAGAGTTCCTTATCTCCTTTACCTCCCTTCCATACTCCTTCCAGTGTCATGTACTGTGCGTTTGAACCAGATTTCCATGGACTCGGAGAGCCAGGACCAACTTTAAACTCGACATGTGGTGCTAGTGTAGAAGATGAACTGTTATAGCATCAATCATCGTGTCCATCCTCATTACCGAGGATCTGGGACTATACAGCCCGTACCTGGTGGTGGGAAAAAGTAACTGTTATCCCATCCAGGAATTGTTGTGGGCTGTGTGTAACTCCTGTGGAAGTGCATTCGCCGGATGACCCCAGTTGATTGCGACATGTATGTGTGGACTCTCAGTTTCTAGAAGAGAAGAGACGAGACTGCTTGGTCGCAGTGGGGTTCGCCGCTATCATGGCATTGCTACGTTGAGAAGCCAGTGCTACATTTCTGTACTAATGATTTTGGTGAACGTTCTATCCCGCAGCTGGTTGCTGCCATTACGACTGTGTGAAGATTTTGGACTTCAACTAACTTTTGAAACTTTTGAACTACCTTCTGGTTCCTACCTAGAAGCGTATCCTCTTGTGCCCTCGGTCCTCTTAAAAGGGGAAGGATATTTTGTTGCAAATTTCTTGTTTTGCTCGGGTTAACCTTTATTTGTAGGTTATAAGCTTTGTATACTAATTATTGAATCTGCGGGGTAAACAGGCACCTAGATTCATCAATGGTTAGGCGTTTTTAGATTCCCATACCTACCTTGTTTGAGATTTGCCTATGTTAGACACTGTTGTTAAATGACATTAATGAAAGGTTAAATTTATGAGTATGTCCTTTTCTATTGTTGAAGTATGTTGCTACCCCTATGTAAGTTTATGTTTTTGAATCACCTAAGATTATTTTTGTTGTTGTTATTGTTTATTTTGTTGATGAATCTGATGCTGGGTATGAAAGTTTCACAGTATTGACGGATGGCACTGCTGGCAACATGCAGCAGAGATGGCTGGAGCTGAGGGGTGCTACTCCAAAAGGTGGAGCCCTGGACTTGGGGACGAGCTGCAGATCGTCCACCGGGATCATGGCTTCCGCCACCCCTTCGAGCTGTTCTGTCACCATACTCCGCCTCTCTCGGCTGTAGGCCAGTCAAGTTAGGCTTAAATGTGCTTGTACCTCAAGATTACTTTATTTAGCTCAATACAACTATGTACACTCATTATTGGAGATATGAAATTGTAATTTTATGTTGTAAGCAATCGGATCAATCTTTGGATACCTCGAACCCGTCTTTAAGTCTAGCTCTGTTTGTTATGTCATCGATTCTCCTCTGGCCGGTCTTGCTATGACTTTTAGGAATTGGCTCGTGCCTCTCAGGCTTCTTTTGTAATCTTAATAGTTAACATTGTACAATTTTCTTTCAATCCTTTGTTTGTAAATTTAAAGTTGTGGTTCTTGGCTTGTGGGGCACAAGCCCTCGTCGTCCGGAGTAATGTCACGCGGTAAAATTTTACGTGTAGAGTTTTTTTAATTTGGCTTTGCGCATGTAGTGCTTTGTGAGCCCGCGTGAGTTCCTGACACTTGTTTGCGACACTCGAGCTTTGATTTGTTTTCCTGGCGCGGTAGATTGCTAACGCTCTCTGTTTTTCTGGGGCGGTGACGTGATTCGCCGCCCGAGAGCCTGGCCAGCTGCGCGGGCGGTTGCGTCATCTTGTCCTGGAATCTCCGGGAGTGTTGGCAGCCCTGGTTGGTTTCGCTGCGTTGGTGTTTGTGTCGCCACCAGGTGGCAGACGTGCGAGTCTGGCATGACCGGTGGAGGGGGGGATAGCGTCGGTTGGCGGAATGGCGGTTGGTTTGTGGAATCGCGGCCGGGATTATTGTTTTCGCGTGGAGTGTTTTCGACGTGATGACGTTGTGAAGTGAATTTAATAAATGGGGCCACCCTGGGTGCGCCGGTGTGGTTCTTCTCGGTGAGGTGCTGGAGGTCTGTCGGAGCCCCGGCCTGGCGGGTAGCTGCGTGCTGCCGTTCGACGGTGTTGTAAGTAATGGCGAACTCGTAATTTTCTTTCACCTCTTGTAACATCTGGGGGCGTATTTCAAACTTGGGTTAGGATGACTTAACGTTTTGATTCTTTCCAGGAGTGCAGGCAGTGTGTGGTATCCAGTAATGTAAACTTTCTTTCGTTTATTTAGCTTAAGGATGGGTCGAGGTGTGCGTTAAGAATAATCATGTTATTTTAAAAGGAAGTAATACTCGTTCTAAGAAGAGGATAAATTATTGTGTATTTATTTATTTTTATTGTTTGTTACCAGAGATATTTTGACATGATTGACTTTATTTAATTATTTAATTAGTTATTTATTTACTTTTGTGTTGGTCACAGTTTACCATAAATAAAACCTGAAACGATGTGGGATAAATAATACTTTATTTTCTTTCAGTCAACACCCTACACCCCCTGTCCTAAGGAGGTTAGACCATCCCTGTACCAGCTCTACTGCTACCACCCCCCCCCCCCCCTAATGTTTATTTTGAGTGACATTTGTGTTGATCTTGACGGAGACTGAGGGCGATTGCGACAATATCGAATTCTTACGGTAATCTGGGTGAAGACGATGACTTCTACGGTGACTATGAGGCTGTTGACAAAGGCATAGCCTGTGATGAGGCACCTAAAGCTGACAAGATCGAAGAATGTGGTGGTGTCCTGAGACCGAAACGATGGAAACGACGTGTTATAATAAATACATCTGATAAAGCTTATTATTATCACTGGGACGATTGTAATATTAAAAATATTTATAATAAACAAGCAAGTAAAATGGTGGTAGAAGAGATTGATTACACATCATGGAAAGATCCAAACATATTGGTTGACCGGCTAAGACTTCTAAATGGCTTGCTTTGTGCTGGAAACTATTCGTGCATCAAAGAAATATCCTTCATACTCGAAGACCTGAGGAAAGCTGGCTACATACAATAATGGCTTGTTTAAGTTGCATGTGTATAATATTGAGAATTAATTAAATATTGAAAGTAAAAATTTAATGTTCTTATTTCTTGTATTCTGAGTTCTTACTACAAATTAGTTCTCGTAACTTGTGCTTCCTGTTTATTGATGGTGCTTCCAAAATGTGCTGTCTTTTTGTTGATGCTACTTCCAAATGTGCTGCCTTTTTTTATTGTGCTTCCAAATGAGCTGCCTTTTTTTATTGTGCTTCCAAATGTGCTGCCTTTTTTTATTGTGCTTCCAAATGTGCTGCCTTTTCGTTGATGTTGCTTTCTTTTTTTGATTGCGCGTAGTAAAATATGTAGTGACTGAATATTTACTAGATCAAAACATCTTGATGTTTCTAAAGTATTTTTCCAGATCACTTAGTCCTTTAGTATGTATAAAAATTTCACAATGGTCTAATTGCCTGTAATTAGCTAACGACGAAGAAGGTCATGAGGCCGGAAATGACTAGCCTATACGTCTGATATTGTCATGACTCGGTCTCGTCTTCCGGAGACACTTGGCCTGTATGTGTGGCTTTGTACATGAACGATTTATATGTTATTCAGATTATCGAAAAATTAGACTTTCATGTAAGGCATAGCGGCACTGTATTTAATTCGTTGGTCAGATATATTGTCTGGAATTGTTTTTCTTTGAGTGAATGATTATTAAATTCCACGAAAGGTAATGGAAAACAAAATAGTAAATATATTTAATATTTATTTACATCTGTCACTGGTCAAGAATCGAACCGAGGACAGGAATCCATCGAATCATTATGTAAATTAATAAGTGATTTATTTAATGAATTTTGTATTTTTTACGAATTTCTAGCTAAATAATTACACGATTCCAAGATGGTGCCCAAATTTCAAGATGGCGGGCACCTCAGTAATAATAAATGATTACTGCACTCTAGCAGGTTAGAATAAAACTATCATGATGGTAATGATAGTAAGACGAGTACACACACATGATGGTGTCCTCCAGCAGATGAAAACAAGATGGTGGCAATGACCACTAGCAGGCTGTAGCTCCTGGTAGCATGTACTGAACATAAAATGTCGGATCCATGATGGTCGTCAAGGTCAAAGTCAAAGATCAAGGTCAAATTTCAAGGTCAAGGTCAATGCCGACATTCAAGGTTATAGATATAGTGAACATAAAATTATACTAAAATGTTACCAGCACACTCTAGAAAACAAGATGGCAGTCTCCAGCGGATGAAGTCCTGATGGCGCACATGACATCATACCAGCTGACGATATATATCTTGGTATTAGTGGTGGTAGGTCAGTCTGTAGGTGGCTTCTGTAGAGGAAGGATCTGTTTGTTTTTTTTGCTCTTAGAGGTTTCTAACCAAGGACGGAAATCGATCTAATCAATCAGAATTCTAATAAGTTAATTGTTAGATGAATTTTTGAATTGTTCCCGAAAATCTAGCATTAAAATTACAGATTTTCAAAATGTTGCTGTAACAAAAAGTGCAAAGGTGTTTTTAAGAATTTTTATTATTTAATTCGGTGGATTAAATTTTTTTTTATTTTAAAATTTTACCGATTTTTTAACATAAATATTACGGATTTTCAAGATGACGAACGTAACGATAATTGCAACAGTTACGTCTTAATACAAGATGTTAGTTCTGTGTCGAACAGGTAGCGCTATTATTATTTAAAATAAAATAATTATAAATCCCAATATGCATGTTATGTTTATATATACCTTATTTAATTCAGTCTGGTAAATGTCTCGATGGCCGTGCAGTTAAAGGTGTATGTTTTCCAACCTAGAGATCAGAGCTGCGATGGTTTGAATCACAGTGCTTCCAATGTATTTTGCATAAAAAAATTAAATTTAATACGTCGATAAGGACCATAATAGCTATGGTAGGTAATATAACATCGACCTTATGTGATGAGACAGAGCGACGCTGGCGCTCTCTAGCAACATACAGCAGAAACAAAGTCGATGGTATCCAAGATGGCGGCCTCCAGTGGAACAGAAAAAAAATCAAGACCGACGCTGGCGCTATCTAGGAACAAGAACAGAAACTAATTCGACGGTATCCAAGATGGCGGCCTCCATTGGAACAGAAAAAATCAATATAGCGACAGAGACGAAAATTTCATCTAATGAGTGGTGCGCTCGATTTAAAAATGGCGGATCAAATATGGCTGTTCCAATATGGCCGCCGGGGTCAAGGTCAAGGGTCAAGGTCACGGACATCTAAGATGGCGGCCTCCAGTGGAACAGAAAAAAAATCAATATGGCGACAGACGAAAATTTCATCATAATGAGTGGGGCGCTCGATTTAAAAATGGGGGATCAAATATGGCGGGTCCAATATGGCCGCCGGGGTAAAGGTCAATGTCACGGACATCCAATATGGCCGGCGTGACGTCAGAGCAATCTGTTATTGCCCCGGCACCGGCACCACACGCCAGCACCGGTTTCAGGAGTACCATTTACATACTACTCACCATTAAGTTTAACATTTTTATAATGACTGTTACAATTTCTGGTAAGAAATATAAATTGTCATGGTCACCTTCATCATAAACCTTATCTTGAATTTCTGCCGCAATTTTAAGTGGCCATTTGGTGAAATAAGTGGTAATTCCTTGTGTATTTGAAACACTTTCGTCAAATAAAATCATTTCTTTTGTTGCTTGTAATGCTGGGTTTGGTCCTTTTAGAAAAATATCTTTTAAACCATCGTTTGCTTTTTCACTGTGCATCTTTTCGCCGGTGATTGCACTCGTTTCGTCTGTTTCGCTAAGTGCTACTGTAAAAATATTCTCCAGTAAAATTTTAACATTATTAATGTTCTCGCTTTGAACCATCAGGGCTAAACATCGTATGTAGAAATGTCTAACCCTTTTTGGCTTGCCATGAAGGGGAGGTACATTTGCTATTAATTTTCATGTGTGCGCTACATCACAACGTACAAAACAGTCAAGAATTTCATAAGAGCCAGAACAAAAAAAAAATGCTGTTAAAACAGTTTTCCAAGTATTTTGCAAGAGAACCGAATTGAGTGAAGCTTTTTACTAGTCCAGGCAGAAGGGCTAGTGAGTGATCAGTGATAATTTCTTTTGGAGTCGGAGCACCACTTCGTAGCCAAGTTTGTAGGAAATGTTGAACTCTCAAATTGTGATGACTTTCTGAAAGCATGTTTACAACTGTATACTGCAAACCAGGTGTAGGGTCATGAACTGCAAAATAATACAGGTACACTACACCTGAAACATTTCCAAACGGGCGCTGAAGTTTACTAACTAATCCTCCTGTTGCATCTATCATAATTGATGGGTTCGACTTAATTTTGCAGTACTCTTGATATACAAAAAGGTGTGCTGGTGTACAGTAATAAACATGAAATTTCCACTATACTGCTGTGATACTCGGCTGAATATTTAAGTTTACCAATAGCCAATAAAGGGTTACCATCAACGCGCCTTGATGGCATATAATTTAAAATACTTTTGTAAACGATTACATACTTACTCATATGTATGCAAACTTTTGTCTTCTTTCACATAATTTCGCAACTCCTAAGCTGGGTCAGTATTAACATTAAAATTGTGACAGTATGTATAGACATTTCCAATAGAGTTAATATCATATTTTTTTAGCTATCATAAACAAATGATTTATTCTTATAATCCCTTTAACCCATTTTCATACACTAGAATATCTGCAATCAACGTATGATTACAAGTCTTCCAGACAGGGACTAACTGCGAAATTTGGGGCACAAACTGAGCAAAAATTGCTGAAAAAATTCTATATTGATAGCTCATCAAACCAGACTAGCAAAAGCACTTTAATTTGCGGCACAAACTAGCACAAACTGAGCACAAACCACTGACAAAATTTAATCGAGATAGGTTTTTGTAAGGGGGGTGGGCTGGCGAAATGCTAGCCCACCACTTTAATTAATTAATAGCTCATTAACCAGACCAGCACAAACTCTAAAATTTGTGGCACAAACTAGCACAAACTGAGCACAAACCACTGACAAAATTTAATCGAGTTCGGGAGGGGGGGGGGGGCTGGCAACATGCTAGCCCCCCACTTTAATTAATTAATTGCTCATTAACCAGACGAGCTCAAACTCTAATATTTGCGGCACAAACTAGCATAAACTGAGCACAAACCACTGACCAAATTTAATCGATATCGGTGTAGGTGGGGAATGGCGATATGCTCGGCCCCCACTTTAATTAATGAATAGCTAATTAACCAGATTAGCACAAACTCTAAAATTTGCGGCACAAACTGAGCACGAACCACAGACAAAATTTAATCGAGATCGGTTTGTGGGGGGGGGGGCTGGCAACATGCACCTACCCAAACGGCCTACGGACAAGGGCGGAAAAAAAATTAGAAAAAATGAAATATAAGTGAACCGCAAGAAATAAAATTACTTGCGATTAAAAAAGCGTTATAAGGCCCTGGTGCTGCCTGTGTCCGGTAAATTTAGTCACTCGCCAAAACCTTTACATTTTATATCGCTATTTGGGCCGCAGCCCCGCACCCAACCAGCCTCACTGCCGGCACAGTGACCTCGGCCCACGAAGCCCAGCACCGCCACACTTACCCATGCCACTCGCTTCCCCTGGAATCGAAGAAGGGAAGCTTCGCATATCGCTTTTCAGGCCATGATAGGGATGCTTTTGTGTAAACGAGAACCCAACAAACTAAATACTCCTCCACACACACAGCTATCGAATTAAATTGTACTTCGTCTTGCTCGGAGACATATACAAGCAAAAAGATAACGGTAATGGGGTGAGTTCAGGGAAAAGGAGGCATGGTAGGGGGAGCGACTTGAGCGAGGGTCATATAAACACGTCCCTAGAGCCGGTGATATCGTTTGCAACCAAGCTGCGAAGAAATGTGTCCTCGTTTTAGACTGTTACAATTGAAGACGTCCTTATATTCTTTGTAATGCGCGCAGTGTGTGATATTAAGTCCTCGTAAATGCCTTAAACACACAAGGTTACTAACACACATGTGTAAGGGTCCTCGTTTAGACTGTTACAATTGAAGACGTCCTTATATTCACTGTAATGCGCGCAGTGTGTGATATTAAGTCCTCGCAAACGCCTTAAACACACAAGGTTACTAATACACATGTGTAAGGGTCCTCGTTTAGACTGTTACAATTGGAGAAGTCCTTACATTCACTGTAATGCGCGCAGTATGTGATATTAGATCCTCACAAACTCTAAAATACACAAGACTTACTAACACAAAATACAGCAAAAATAAATACGGTACCAAACACATTGTTCGCGACACTAAAATGTGTTTGGAAATAATCTGCCTCTATTCATTCATGCAGCATGTATTTCGTGTTTTGATTATTATAACAACGTACATTAAAATAGTCTTAGCCAAAGGCATAGCCAGGATTTTAGTTTGAAGGGGGTGTGGGGGGGAATTAAACATTTGGCTATTCACCCGTCCTCCTTATAAAGCGGGTGGTCTGGTGGTCCTCCCCCGGAAAAATTTTGTTTTTTAGGTTAAAAATGGGTCTATTTTAGCAGTTTTAATGATATAACATTGAATATTGTACTGCTATAAATATTATTACATTTTTAATGCTAAAATAACAAAAGTAACTCGAGTAAAAAAATTTCCACACATTTGGGGGGGGGGGGGGAAATGGATCCCTATAACCCCCCCACCCCCTCCTTCCCTACGCCCCTGGTCATAGCTAATGAATTTAAAAATCCATCATACTTTTACATATCTGGCAATTTTCGCAGGAAATATTTCTTTGTCATACATATTTACGTGCTTTGGACGTTTGCCACAACCACCTGTAAGACAAAGCTGCAAGACTGTTTCCCCGCTTAGCAAAGAATTTATTTTCAATCTTGTGCAAGGGATAATACACAAGTGTTTCCCGATTTCCATTATACGACTTTAGATATCATTTATAAAATACAAAGTATCACATTATAGATGTTTTAATTTACCAATCTAGGATTAGGCCTAAACAACTTCTGGAAATATTTATATTATATTAATTGAAGAAAGAAGTCAAAAGTGTGCAATTTATTTTCTTTCTTTATAGGCAAAAGAACATGAATTTGCATAATTTATTAAAATACTTTTAATTCACACGTGATTACCTCGTACTAAAAAAAAGGATTATAAAACTTTTTTTAGCAAAAATATAGCATTTATTCGGTAATGATAAAATGCATTTTTTCTGAAATCGCAATTTAAAAAAATTTAAAAAGTGCATATTATTGACAAGTGAAACGATTAAACCAACAGTGATACCATTCGAAGCCACACTGCAGTAGGTCCTCGCATTGAAAGGTCCTCTCATTCACTTGTTAAGACGATTGTCCTAGCAAGCACTGTCTCAGGTCAGTTGCTTCCGAGTCCTCTGATTCACCTAAAGGGAGTAGGTCCTCGCATGGGGCCCTAAACACGTATAGGTGTGTGTAGGTGTGTGTAGTGTGTGTAGGTGTGTGTAGGTGTGTGTGTAGGTGTGTGTGTGTAGGTGTGTGTAGGTGTGTGTGTGTGTAGGTGTATGTGTGTAGGTGTGTGTAGGTGTGTGTAGGTGTGTGTGTGTAGGTGTGTGTGTGTAGGTGTGTGTGTGTAGGTGTATGTGTGTAGGTGTGTGTGTGTGTGTGTGTGTGTGTGTGTGTGTGTGTGTGTGTGTGTGTGTGTGTGTGTGTATATAAAGGTATCGAATTTGTACTCCCGCTTTACTCCATGAAATGCAGAACATTTTCATGCTCCCTTGTTTACAGCATGACATTTAAGCGGATGAGTTTAGAATATGGTTCTTTGACATTTTACATATAATCGAACAACTTTTTTTCATTTGGAGACTAACTTGTGTTGATGTTTACATTCTTTTATTGTAAATTACTGTCTTAAACTGATTATACAGAAAACTGAAAACGTTCCCATACATCTATTCAAGAGGACTGGGAACGTAGTTTTTTTTAGTGAGACTCAGCTTGTATGCGTATGTGCGTATCTCAGGAAGTAAACGGTGTGGGTTTATGGTATTTTAGAATAAAATTTAAACATTTATTATCTAAGGATGATCCTTTAGTTTTTATCCTATTTAGTTTATGAAAAGAAAACAAAATTGTGAAAATTGTCAAAATTTAAATTGTCATATTTAAATCTTGCCTGCGTAGTTTCCTTTAAGTATTTTTAATGGCCGAATTTGACTTGTTATGAAAATTAAATGACAACGGTACAGTGTTTTCAAGAAATGCAGTGTGTTTATGTGTCGATTTGCTGTTTGGCATTGGTAAAAGTAAACCTCGCACTTACAGATTGTAATGTCTGGAGTAGGAATGCAGCGCAAGGCTAGCCAAACAAGATCTTATAAACACCATAATTACTGAAAATAAGATAAATTTTATCTTTTTTAATTTTTTATTATTATTTCCCAATTTGTTATTGGAAAACTATTTATACTGATACGCTTATCCATAGCGCTGAGATATAAAAACAAACCAGCTATAAAACCAGGGCAAAATCATGTGTTACTAGGTCTATACAAACTAATATCAAAGCAGATGACACGCAGACGACACCTTCTGACTGGCGCGGTGTCTCACCGATAGTGGCCGTGACAAATTACATGTCTGAAATGCAAGGCTACTGAGCCTAGGCCAGAAGGAAGGATTTTCCCTCCCGGTCGCCTGTGAGATAACAACTTACAGGAAGGCAGAGGGGGAGGGGTGCTGTCCGTAAATACCGGTTCCATGCGTAGGAGGGGTGAAGATTGACCAAGGGACGAAGGAAAACCTACCTCCCTCGCTGATCTAGAGAGGGAGTAAGGCATTGTGTTGTGAATTCTGCTCATCTTTCCACCCCTCAACGGCCTGAGTGCCGCAAGGACAATTTCTCATGACTGAGACCGAGCCTTAAGACGGTACATTCATTAATTGCAAACACGTACAAAATCTCGAATTTTGCAAATTTTGAATTAGATTTTTTAATTTAGTAATTTGTTAATCCATATTTTATAGTTGCCTATTATTAAATAATTTTATTTTATATAATTACATATTAAATAATTAAATTTTCCAGCTTAGCAAATTCATATTTCTATAAGCAACTAACAGGATGTCAACAAACAAATGACAACAAGCTAAAAATACGAGTTAAAAAAAAGAGCTCATGTTCCATTTATAAACTAAAATACATGTGAATTTGCATTGCATGTTATTCTTAGAATGAGTACTTTTAACCAAAATGTGTTTTCTCCTGTATCGGTTCAGAATCTGTCAATCAGCAACAGTTGTATCAGCATTTCGGCCAAATTTTGTGAATCAGTACAGGGCTAATATTTAAGAGTTTTTAAAACAAATTTGAGTATTATATCTTGTCTAAGATTCTAGATTGTGGTTTTTGTAAAACAAACACCAGTTTCTAAACTTTCTTTAAAATATATTTAAATATTTTTAGGATTTCGAGGATTCGGATAAATAAAAAAAAAACTAATTTCTGTTTTTAGGTATAACTCATAAACTTCCTGCAAAATATTATATTTTGAGTAGTTTTTCAAGAAAAAGTAATTTTAAAGTTGTGAGAGTACATTAAAAGTGAGATTTCGGAGGTTTCGGATAGCACCAAATAATAATAATAAAAAAAAACTATAAAAATAGAGCAACAAATTTTTACAGGTGTTATCATAAATAGAATCAACTGTGCCAATTTTCATGAAAAGCTGAGGTGGTGGGTGACAAATTAATTCTTTATTGAGTGATTTGACTTGGAATGACTATAACAAGCAAGCAGGCAGACCACTATGTACAAGTTGTCGAGAGTAAGGTGTCTCTGATGATAACCCGCAACACAAGCACACCAACTGGCCAGTGCACTACTCACTGTGACTAGGTCCAACACTGTAGCTCCTAAATGAGCTGCTATGATTGCCAAATGTGCTCGTGAACAGGGTAGACGTTTGAGTGGGCTTGTTCAGTTATCATGTAGAACTAACAAAACCATACTGAGGCCAGCTGTGCTTTTGGTCTCTGAACAGTTCAATACTGTACATTTTTATGGTAGTTTTTAATAATTTAATTTTTATGTTTAGCATGGTAATTTATTATGAATTTTCTTTTAGTTTTTTGTTAAGTTAAGTTTAATTTTATGGCCTTTCAATAATTCTATGGTTATTTCTTGCTAAGGTTAGTAAGAGATTTAAATAATTCTCTACTTTATGTACAGTTACATGATGTTTCCGTTGTAATAAGATATTTACATAAAGTGGTTCACATTTTTCCCAAAATATATTTGCAATTTAGTTTTGTACTACACGTGCGGAAAAAGAAGTCTATTAAGTGTCCACCTGACTAGTTGCTTCCGCGGCCGCAGGAGAGCGATGGTGAGAGGGAGACTAGAAAAAGCCGGAGGTGGGAGTCAGCTGAGCCACACGCGTGTAAGGAACAGCGGTATGTACGCTCTCGTTTGACCAGCATATTTTGGAACAAGTTAAAAAGTTAGTGCAAAATATGAGCAAGTTTGACGAGACTGTCACTTGACAAGCCAGCAGGAGAATGTTGTTTGGGCAAATGATCAGGTTTGGGTATCTGATACTGCACAGAACTTCAATGTACAAGTAAGCGAAGCCAGCTGATATTTCAAAACTGCCCTTGAAAAAGTACAGATCAACTGAGCTGATGAGTAGGGACCCCAGAAAATCTATACTAATATTATAAAGCTGAAGAGTTTGTTTGTTTGTTTGTTTGTTTGTTTGTTTGTTTGAATGGGCTAATCTCAGGAACCACTGGTCCGATTTGAAAAATTCTTTCAGTGTTGGATAGTACATTTATTGAGGAAGGCTATAGGCTATATTATTATATCAATAACATTAGGGATCCTTACTAAAAGTCCAATTTAGAATCAAATGCGTTGGAGGGGGTTAGATACAACATGCAGTACACGTACAAAGTGTGTGTTGACAATGCCGCAGGCGCTAGAAGTTTATTTACTATTGCCTATTAACATTGTTGCCACGCACTAGATGCCTTATCATTCTTAATTTTCCCATTGAAGTAAAAAACACCTGTGTTATGATAATAACGAAACAATCAGTACCCTCATTAGAGTTCAATTTGTATTTAAATACTTTTTATCACTTAAAATCGCAAACCTAAACTATTGTTTTTTTTCCTCTCTCTGTGTTTAATTTGTTTTTTTTCTTTTACTACAATTATTTTTATTATTTTTAATTAATTTTCATTTTTCGGACCATCAATAATCTTCCTCTCCCGTTACAATTGTGACAAGGACTTGTCTCTCTCTCTCGCCTTTATATATATATATATATATATATATATATATATATATATATATATATATATATATATATATATATATATATATATAAAAGTTAAATACCACTCACTGACTCACTCATCACGAGATCTCTAAAACTATACACCCGATTGACTTGAAATTTAGCATAGTTACTCATTTTGTGATGTAGACGGTCACTAAGAACGGATTCTGCGGAAAACCGATCCCAAGGGGAGTTTTGGGGGCGTAATATATCAAAATTTCCAGTTTTTGGTAGGAAATCACCATGGCAACGGCTGTTGCTTTGTTGATGCTTCATTCATCTCTATGGCAACGACTATTTCATTGTTGTGCAGTCCTCATCACCGTTGAAATTTTGCGGGTACTTTAAATATCAAAAATTTCCCTTTTTTTCAAGTATATATATTTTACAGACTTGAAACTTTACAGTAATGTTCCTTATGTTACGCAGGATGACATTTTCCGAAAATTAGATCCCATGGGTGGTTAAAACCAGGCAACAGTGGGTACTTTGTCTGCATGGTAACAGGATTTTGCTTTGTTCATGCATTCTGCGTCTCCATGGTAACGGGCATCGCGCGGCAGTGGCGTACCCACAAGGAGGGGCATGTATAATGAGCGGCGCAAGAGTGATCTGCCTGTAGACTGTAGACTGCTGTAGCGAAGTACGGGTACATCAGTTGTACTATTCATTTTCTCTCCGGTACATTATACAGCATTGTAATATATTTTTACTGAATTTTTTTTAATTTACCATTACTGTAAATGGGAGATGTGGCTTAATTTTTTCCATTAGTATAGCCGTACGAAGCCGGGTCGGGCAGCTAGTGGTAAATAAAACTGGCTCATTTCGGTGTAAAAAAATGACAAAAGCTGTGCAAAAAATCGGTGTAAAAATAAGCAAGCTGTGCAAAATATCGGTGTAAAAATAAGCAATCGTTAGAGACCCCAAAAAAAGGTGAAAAAATTATGCCATTGGCGGTGTAAAAAAAACCTCATAGCGGTACATATAGTAAATGAGAAAAGCAGTGTTTACAATTATGTTATATTGTACATAAAAATACAATTATAAATAGCTGTTAAATTTTGTATGTGAAAATCTTGTTTACATAAACAGGATAAATGTAAAACCTTCGTTAAATGATTCATTCGATTAAACATTGTTATACTTTTTGATTACAATACTTCATATATGATACCTAGGTACTACTCATCTCAAGAAAATACTTATTCTCACATGGTACTTTGGTACAGTTTTAAAACCTGTGTTGTAAGTCAGTATTTTTTTTATACAGTATCAAAGTGATGTCTCATTTTGGAAAAAAAAAATTGTTGTAAACTAAAGAACACAGGCTTTACAAAGACTAAACATGTCTTAAAGTAAAAACATTCAAGATATTCCATTAAAAATCCTAAGTTACAACACACAATATTTCAATATCCAAATTCAATTATAGAGTCTATCTCACTGTACATACTATAAATTCTCCTCTGCAGGCAAGTTTGGTTGGTACAAAAATGTGTAACACAACAGTTACCATAGTATCTTTCATAGGCACTACAAAATAGCAGACTCTGCCTTACATCGGCCCACTTTGTCTGTCGTTTCATAACACAAGAATACAATCTGTTTGTCTTCTACAGCGTGCCTTACTGCTTCCTTATTTGTCTGGCCAATTTTTGGGACATAAGTTTCTCTAAGAGTGTTGGCTGATGGCAAATCCCCTGCACCTAAAATGTATACATAACTTGCAATATACTTATAAATAGGTAGCATTTATCAAATTTTCGCGTTATTTCGTTAATTTCGCGCTTCACCATTTTTGGGTCTCTACTATTGACTATTTGCAATGCACTAAGTACCTCACACGTGGTTAAGCATTAGATGTGTGTTTTGAATTTTTGCAAGAAAGATAAACAATTGTGTTTATTTGGACAAACTTTAAATGGATGCAAAATAATACCCTCTTTTTAGGACTATGGCATAAAGACTCGAGGCTGCCATGAACTGTTGTTACTCTTTTTAGAGACCTGGGTCACATGGGTAGATTTTTTTTGCAATACCTGTAATATACAGTCAAACCTCTATCTATCGTTTTTCAGGGGACCAACAAAAAAATTCAGTAGATGCGGACATTCAATAGATGTGGACTTCACTCTTAGATTTTGAAAAAATATTTCAACCTCAAAATTAGTGTCAGAAATATATCAGTTACTTGTCATTAAAGTTTAATCAATTGAAAAAAAATAAAAATGAAAGCATTTTACTTAATTCAATTTACACTTAAAGAAAACATAGACTATGCATAGATACCCCGAAAAATGGTGAAGCGCGAAATTCACAAAATAATGCGAAAATTTGATACTTTAAACGAATTTTGCGACTTTCCTTTGATTTCGACAAGTCGCGAAATTCATGAATTTTCGCGCAAAATTCACGCTTTTTCGCACAAAATAATGCCCTTATGTCGCAAGTTCTATTTATTTACGCCATCATAAACATAGACGTGAAATAAAAATAGACTAAAAGACTATTGCCGTGATATTATCTTCGTTTTGACACATTACTGAAATTCACGTATTTCTATTACTCTGTTTACAAGCAGTAAATATTGCCATCGCAAATGAAAACAAAAGGTAACAAATGTCAACAATCGATATGTGCGCACTACCAACATAACAAAATTGACTCCACAGTTTTCGTGTTTTGAATAATGGTCGTTTCTGCCGCAAGGCGCACTGGTGTCGATTTTTCTAACCTAATTTATCGCATGGAGCTAAGATGGCAGTCATTTTTGTGTGCACATATATATGAGTGTTTACAAATACCGCCCACATTTTGTAAGTTTTGTGATAGAATTGAATTTATGATTACGATACCGAAAACTTCGACAATGTTTCATCGCGAAGGAGAGATCAAATCGGATGGATTTTATATTTTTCATCAGCGGGACAAAATTAGGATGTGCAAGTTCTGCAACGTGCGGGTTGATTGGCCACACAAAAAAACGTGCAAAAAGCATGTGGCAAATGACACACAAAACAAAATAGACAAGACAATTATTTTGTCAAGCAAATTCTACCGTGTCTAAACTAATCTCAATAGGCGACAGCGTGAATAAAGCAAACAAGCTTGAAAGTGCAGAAAACAAGAATTTGTTTCTGATTTTGTTAATATGATGCTGTAAGTTAACATTCCTTTGGAAAAAGCTGATCATCCAGCTATGAGGGAATGGTTTAACACCCATGTTGAAGAAGGTTAGCCTTATTTATTTAGAAATGTTTTCCCCCTCTAATAAAAGTTCATAAGCATATGTAGGCCTACAATATTATCGATTAACTTACATTTAGGCCCAACTTACCTTTACTTCCAATAAATTTGCAAGTACCTCAGATTAACAAACACATAAATAGGATGGATTGCATTGTGAAATGGTGAGCACACCACAAGATATTTTTGATGATTGATTGATGGTTTGACTCTGTAATCCAACAGTAATCTTGAAAAGGTTAGGTTAGGTTTGGCTTAGAATTGTTTTGAGTAAATTAGCCCATTAATATTTTCAGCGATAACCCTATAAATGCTTCCTATTTATAAATATATGGTAAGTTATGTATACATTTTAGGTGCAGGGGATTTGCCATCAGCCAAAACTCTTGGAGAAACTTATGTCCCAAAAATTGGCCAGGCAAATAAGGAATCAGTAAGGCACGGTGTAGAAGACAAACAGATTGTATTCTTGTGTGATGAAACGACAGACAAAGTGGGCCGATGTAAGGCAGAGTCTGCTACTTTGTAGTGCCTATCCGCTATGAGGTTTTTTTTACACCGCCAATGGCATAATTTTTTCACAATTTTTTGGGGTCTCTACCGATTGCTTATTTTTACACCGGTTGTTTGCACCGCTTGCTTATTTTTACACCAATTTTTTGCACCGCTTTTGTCATTTTTTTACACCGAATGAGCCAGTTTTATTTACCATTTTCAGGGGTCCCTAACTATGCACAATAGACCTACAATTCAATTTCAATTTCTTCAATAATCCTAATTCGTTCATCAAGTGTTCTCACCTATTTACTATGCCAAGACATTTTAATCACTCTAAAACGTTAACCTCACTTTTGCACTTTTTATTAAGTCAACGTTCACACACATGTAAAGGAAACACCGATCAGAATCAGGAAGTAACATGTGCCATAGATTAGGATAGCATGGCCGAAAAATGAAATACAGTAGAATCTCAATAATACGTGATGGTCGGGACCGAAATAATCACGGATTACCGAATTTCATGGACTAGCGATTAAAAGCCCGGAAGGTCTTGTCAGGCTTCTCAGACACCGGCGTGCAGCTGGGTTAAGGCCAAGGTCATGTGATGTAACATCTCCCGAGGCTTACTGCGCCTTGGCAGCAGATGGATAAAAAATAGTAAACTCCCCATTATTCGTGTTAATTGGGACCCGCCGATGCCCGGATAATTGAAATCCTGTAAAAAAAAATAATAAACCCGGATAATCCGTTCAGGTAAGGGCCGTCTTCGAATTAGTGTCTCGGCTTAAAAAAAATACGGCACTGCCTAGCCATTAGTTCACGGTCATTTACAACAGCCCAAGAGAGAAAGATAAGATTGTGCTGGCCTTGCACACATAATTTTTGGGTATCCCCCCACCCTTCAAACAGCAGAATGCCAGCCAGACATGTCACTCGCCAGGCGCCTGCCGTGCAACAAACAAAGGGAGGGGGGCGACACAAAGGGTCGGTACAAACAGCGTTGCAGAGTTTGGCGGCCCACGCGATGGCTTGCAGTGTTTGCCAGCTGCCGGCCCACGTGACGTTAATTTTAAGCGCTGACAATTTTTACTTCTCTTTTTTTCTGCACTTTTAAATGTCCCGGATTATTCGAATCCCTAATTAGTGCATCACGGATTAACGAGGTTCTACTGTACCGGCCTACAGAAATGGGTTCACGATGCTGCACAGGAATCAATAAATTTTCAACGCCACAGCGGACGCCATATTGGTTTCTTTGTACCTTATAAACGAGACGTCTTAATGCTCAGTCACAATAAGGGACATGTTTATTATTGAAGTGATTTTATATACGTACGGTATAAAAGGTTTTGTTTTTTACGTTACCATTTTAGCCGACATGAAAAAATTACGTACATAAATACAAGTTGATAGTGTGGCAACGTTTCGTGACGAGTCGATTTCACGGAAATATGGCACCAATGTTAGCCTACTATTGTTTGTTGACAGTTCACTCATTGCTATTATAAAATGGCTGAAGATTTAAGGTGATTTTTACTACTTCTGTATACTATCGTACTGTTTTAATGACAGTTTCTTTCTAAGAAATGGTTATTTCTGCAAAATCTTTATGGTTAAACGATCATCTGTTATAATTTATAGTGACGGGACCACATATTTTGTACGATCAATGCGGACAAAACAATAATTCGAACATCGGTACAAGCGGACTTTTTTAACCTTAGTTGTACGGCAATTTTGCCGGGACCATAGAAAGTATACGATCAACACGGACAATCGATACATGCGAGTTCGATAGATAGAGGTTTGACTGTAGTTCTAATTTATTTTGTAACAAGGTAGGGGTGGGCGGGATCCCGACGCTTCGGGAAAAAAGTCGGGAAAATAGGCTTCCCGAAATGCCGGGCGGGAATTTTACAACTCCCGAATTTTTCGGGAAATTGTTTAAAAATTTACAAATGTTTACTAATCATGCGAAAATGTTTTCTATCAATTCGAACTGTTTTTTCAACAATATCTTTTATGGATTCGTACATTTTTGAAGATTTTCCGTACTATTTAAACGCAAAACATCTTTTAAACGTATGCCGATCGTAGCGACAGCTGTGGTGTGCAGTGAATTATAATCGTTTACACATATCTAATTGGAATATAAAAAACGTACATGGAGTACCTTAAATATTGTATGCATTCATAAATCTATTTCTTCAAGGGTACAAATTTGCAAGATACGTGAATAGTCATTTATATTACATTATTGCCGTCACCATCCAATACTTAACCTAAAATCACTGTGTGTCCTTCGACACAAACAAAACACATGCGCAATCCACCTTTTCGCCAAAGATATAAGAAATACTAGACTTGCGTTACATAACGAAGCGTAACCGTTCTCATTACTTGATAGCAGTGGCGATGTAGAGAACTATATTGGCACTTTGAAAAATATGAAATCACGTAGTTTTACAACACTGCTCACGAGTATCTAAACATCTATGATTTTGCTTTGGGAGAAAAAAAATAGTTGTTTACTCTTTAGTTTGGCGGGCTTTGTCTGCTGACGTTACGTTATTAAGGCTTGTGCAAAGTATCTGTTCCTATTTTCGATGCCTTTGTATATTAAAACAAACTAGCAGCCTACAAATAATGGAGGTCGCAACCGATCAGCTAGTTACTTGGAAACCTAAAAGTGTTTGGAAGTATTTTGAACGTCTGACAGACAGTAAATCTCTGGCAAAGTGTATCTCGTGTGAAAAATTTTTGAGATGCGAGCATGGTAGCACGTCTGGATTACTAAAACATCTCAATAAACATCCCTCTATAAAAAAGAATTTGAGGATGCTAAAAAAAATGAATTCGCCGCTGAAAAAAGGGCAAGTGAAGCAGACAAAAGAAATAGCAGCAAAAAAAAACAACTAACTTTGCAAGAAACGTTTAAATGGCCATGTTCTCATATTAGATTTTTTTTTTTTTTTTAATTTTTCCCGATCCCGTCCCGTTTCCCGCAGGAATAATTTATTTTTCCCGAAAATTTCCCGCAGTACAAAAACCTATTCCCGCACACCCTTAATTTTAGGAGCCCTGCAAGTTTTCTTTGAGAGCTAAAGCTCTAATAGAATTTTCACACTTTATTTCAGCAGATTTTAAAATTCATAATTTCATACTAAAACAGATATTTGCAAAAAAAATGTATATAATATTTACTCTTTTGGTTATAGTGCACTTGTAACCCAGTTTTTTGTATGTACCAAAAATACTTAATCCAATAAAATTGTTCTCTTCAGCTCAGGGTGCTTCTTATTGACATCTTTCTTCAACTTTTTTTTTTTTAAGTAATTCAAAAAAATTGTTTTGTGGACATCTGTTGTACGGAACAGCGTATGCAGTTGTAGGAAAAATTTAAGTTACTGCGTAGAAAACAATTTTGGTAAAACAGTGCATTTTGTTGAGGCTGCTGCAGTTGTGGTGGACTACTCTTATGGGTACTCACTGGTGCAGGTGTGCGTCTAGGCGTCGCCGCTGTAGCTCCTGCATGCGCTGCTGGGAGTGCCACAGGCGCTCGTGCACTGGGTACACGCGAGTGTGGGTGTGCGCTGGGACCATGGCTGGCATGCCGGCCGCGTGCATCTGCGCCTGGCCCATGTAGAACGGTGCAAACCGCTGCTGGTCTGCAAACACACCAATTACTAATAATGCCTTTGTTTAACATCCTATTATTATAGTTCACCAACCCTAAAGCTAGCATGAAGTTACTTACCTTAATTATTTAAGTATTTTTTTTTTTTTTTAAGTTGTGTTTTACAGATTGTCAAGCTATTGCATGCTCTGATGTAACAACCCAGGGCCCCCCCTGATTTGATTAAATGGTTTAACTATCAAATCAGTTTGTTGTCCCATCACGTTCAGTACATTGGTTAGGTTTGCAGATATCATGTAAATAACACTTTTTTTTTTCTTTTAAGGAAGTTTACTGTGTTTAAAATACACTTTATAATCATAATTTACTTTATTTCATGCTTTTCAAGTTAACCTGATGATTTGCTTACATTGCAGTGGATGAGCCCCTAGGCCTTGTTTTTATCTGTTTGGTTGTAAATGCATGTTTTAAAGTACAGTAAAACCTTTTTGTTGCGACCACATTTATTGCGATGACGTACCAACGGGTGTGTGAAGCTAAAAAAAATTGATTATATTTCTTTAACAAATTTTCACAACCGTCGAGTTCCGTCAGTTTAAAAAAAAATTAATTAGATGTTCTTGGTTCAAACAGCTAAAATTATCAAGGTAAATCAATGTAACTAGTTTATGTGTCGTAAATAAAAGTAAATTGCGTCTGTAACGAAAGTAGGTGTATTTTAGACCTAATGTGAGTGCGGCAGAGCCGTTGCAGGGTACAATTATTATTATACATACATTGATCACGTTTTATCCTACTAGACTATTAACTTATTCTAGAATGCTTGGAATTCTTTGTGTATGTATGTAACAAGTTTATCCAGTTCAAAACAAAACAAAAAAAAAACTCATTCAAAGTTAGTGTAGTGTAAATATATCAACAATTTGTTTTATATCATGTAAACGATTCAATAATTCTATATGTTTCTGTTGAAAGTTAAATTGTGGTAAGTTCAAATTAAGTAAAAATTATGTATTAAGCCAGGATTGAAAGCACTCGGTGAGCGTGGACCACTGAGTGTTGGTGAAACATTACTACATCAGAGACTAACGTTTATATCCAATTTAATGCCCTGAAAGAATTCCAAACAGATATTTACTATTCAATAGTCTTGGGATCCCGAGAGTTAATTTAAATTAATTAGTTTAGTTATTCTAATAATTATAGAACAAGAGATTCAGATTTGGATTTAAATTATGCCGCTGGTAAGTCTTTCAGGCGGAAATCAATGTTTTATAAAAAAAATAATGTTCGTGAAATTCAACAAACGGGAAACGTTCCAAATTGACGACTGTACGGTGACTGAAAAAAACAACCGACCTCAGTGACAGTTATAGCCTCTACAGACGTATTGACTTCCTCGATGACCAGGACTCTGCGACGATCCGCGTGTAGTTGGCTCTCCTGCTCTGGATAGCTGGTAGGTCGTTGACTCAGTCCTCCTCTCGTACCGGACTGCTGGGCTGTTCTACTGCTCGGCTCGTGAGCCGCCTCCTTCTTATTTGCGCCATCGAGTCGGTACTTCTCGCGGACCGGGCTGCTGGGTTGTCCTCCTGCTAGGCTCCCGAGACGTCTTCTTATTAGCTCGTGTCGTCAAAACTGCAGCGCCTTTCCTATTTTAACGTGGTTCAGTCGTCGTCGATTGAATAATTGAATTGTCTCTCTCTCAAATCCTCAAGATATTTTAACCGTTCTTCTTTGCGTCGATTAAGGTAGCATAATTAGGCAGATCTTCGTTCTAGTATTAAAGTTTCGTTGCATGTTCTTCCGTGAATTTTAGTGTTGAAATCTTCGACGATAATTAACAATTCTTATCAAAACACAATATTTTCAATAAATTTACTTAATTCTTGGTATATATCGATAAATAAATCTTACCGTTACTAAAACAGCTCTTCGATATCTCTTTTAAGTATTAATTCAAATCATACGAAGTTTCCAGTTTGCTGCTAAAATTACGGACGCATATTATCAATGACCGAAATATGGAACAAACCGAATATTCTAAAAGAATATTTTTTACTTGTCCTTGTTTGTAACACGCGATTCTACAATTTTTCTTTAAACAAAAAAAAAATCAATGCTTTAACGCAAGCAAAATATAATCAAAAAGAATCTCCTATTCTTTACAAATATAGTAATAAACAACAAAATTATTACCTTTTTAAAAAAAAACAAAGATAAGCATACTTCCAGAGACAAAATAACGTTTTAGCTTATTTAAAATTTGTAAAGATTTGCATATCATAAATCAAACAATTTTTTGTTTAGACTTCTGCAACCACCAAAATTGATCAATATAAATATTTCTATAAAGTACAAACGTTGACTTTATAGCGACCACCTCTCTATTACAACCCGATTTCGAGGAACCGTGAAAAAATTGCCGAAAATCCGAAGAAAATCGGACAGAAAATAAGTTTCTTGTGGTGAGTAGCGTGTTACTGCGTTCCTCTTGCCAAGTGCTGTACTGCCGTAGGCAGCGCATGTCTAAAAATAGATACTACTTCCTGTCGACCGCTGTCAGCGCTTGACAACCCCCATTCCACGTCCCTTTACCGGCAGGGTGCAGATAAAGGTTTTTGTGGCAACGTGTTTACGTTTAGCTTTTTGTGAGTGTCTAGTGTGGTACGCAGTTAGTAAAAATATATTAAAACTGTCAGCAAATTGATAAGGGCTTTATGTGTCCGCAAAACAGGGCACAACACTGGCCCGCCAGTTGTTTTCATTCAAAATGTGGCTAAAGAACTTGCATGGATCAGGCTGAAAACATCCGGCAATACGTGTAGTTTATAAGGAATCTTGTTATGAATTGAGATATGTTTTTCGAGTAGACATACACAGCGACCGACCGGATGCACGCCCGCCTCGACTTGTTTCAACTGCCGCAGCGATGTTTATTTTGACAGCTCAAGCAGTTATCTTTTCCCGTGGGTTGATAGAAAAAGATCGCTTCACCCAGCATAAAAAAAAGGCTACGCCACTTATTCCCCACGCAGGAAACACACTGGCTGCCATCTGTCTCCCCCGCATTTATCTTTCTTCTAACATTCCCACGTCTCGCGCGAGCAATAACGAAGCGACCACGCATTGGGCCGTTTTATGCTTTGTTTGGTATATTCAATTCCTTTTCATAGGGCCCTTGCTATTAAAATACATTTATATTTAAGTTTGGAAGCTTGTAAATTCCTTGCCAGAGATGACTTGGTGTGAAAAGTGACATATTTTGACATACCTTTTTTTTGGGCGTGTTTGGTGGGGAGGGAGGGGTCCGAAAATATTTACAACGATCTTACCACTCCCTCACCGCTTTAGTACCCCATTCATAATAGCCAAATTTTACGGGAGAAGGGAGGGTGAAATGAGCATTTTCTCACTGAAGGTTTTTCAAAGCAGAGCGAAGTTGGGGTGTTATAAGGGAGGACACTAGATGTTTTGTGTGTCTGGGAGGGATGAGCTAGCCTTGAATAATATTACCAAGGGGAGGGAGGGGTGAGCTTATGCATCATGAAGCCGCTGCCGCCAGCCAGCCGGGCAAGCTTAGTGTGCGCCCACTCACGTTGCAGAACCTACCGCTGCCATATTTTTAATTGAAATGTCCCATTGTTTTTTTTGTTATTTTTACGTGAACATTATTGGAAGTATTTTAAGCCGACACAAAAATAAGCTGTGTGTTAAAATTAACAGATTTTAATGATCTTTCATTTCATTTTTTTTTATTTTTTTTTTATTTCCACATTTTGGTCAAAATGTCCAATTTTTTGACGGTTCCCGAGAATGTATTCGTAAAATCACTGCTTCGTTAAATCCGGGGTTTGTGACATCGGGGTTCTAGTGTATTTAACTACGGCAAGCAGAAAACGTACATGTAAACTAAACAGTAAAAATAAACTGTCTGACATATTTTCTTTAGAGGTGGCCTGTAGGGCGACGGACTTGTCATGAAGGTTGAAGTGGGTTTAAAGCAAAGCCGTCTAGCATTGTGAGTGACAGCATCCTGCCATTGTACGGCTGGTTTCTTAGCGAGCAGCGGTTTGGGTTGGGGGGGGGGGGGGGGGGGGTGTTTAAACTAGGGATGTTCGATATACATTGATGCATCGAAAACATCGATGTTTTCTATTTGATGCATCGATGACTTTCGATGTTTAACAATGCATCGATGTATTTCTTTCGATACATCAAAAATACTTTTTTTTTACATTGAAAGAACTGTTTCGGACTAGGAAGGAAGGAATATTCTATGAAGTTTATTTATATTTGTCTCTCTGTCATAGATCAAATACAAGCAATAGTTACGATTCTATTACTTCAACTGCAAATTATGTAAATAAATTACAAACCAAACCTGAGTGCAGGTGAGATTTTGTAGTATTAATTAATGGCCCTATCGCATGATGGAAGTTTCGTTGCTAAATTGGAGGGATTAAGTGATTAAGATGTTTTGTACTAGACCATTTTCGATCATTGTTTGAATGTAGGCTTAATAAGGTTATTCAACATGGCTGGACCTTTATGAATATAGAGAAATAATGTGACAGAGTCCTAAATTTAGATTAAAATTACGCGATTTGACGTAGGTTAGCTCATATGCTATAGAAATTAAAACTTATTTGTTTCCATGGTATGAATATAAGAGCTTTAAATAATTTACTACATTTAAATTAATATGCTGTGGGGGAACTTTAACTTAATGCCCCACTTGGGTTGTCAATTTAATATGTGCGGCTACTTTAACTTTACGCACACATTTAAAATGTTGGGCTGTGTTGAACTGTGTAGGAAAAATAATATTACTGGTGTGGCTCTCCACTGGTAAGTACTGGTATCAAGTATGCCACAGTTCGGTGTTAATCAAATAAGTACAAACATACATAAATATACACTGGGATAGATGACACTATAAACAACATAACACAACACTCAAATAAAAATATATAATTATTTATTTCAAATGAAAAATTGGTTCAATGTTTACCCTTATTAATTATATTTATTAAATTATTAATTATATTCAAAACAACCTAACTGGTACTTGACCTCATATAACTCAAATAAATTTCAATTACCAGGAGTTATGGTGCGCACATTTAAGTTTTCACAAAAGTCTTAATTCGGGTTCGTAGAAACTACACAGTTTTTATTTATGTTTTCAGGGATCTTAAATCAAATTACCTCGGCTAGTAAGGTTCAAAATGTCGTCGGTAGAGCTCAGAGCCTCTCAACCTATAGGACTTCTGAGTCAGAAAAATAGTGTGTAAAATCGTTAAATATATCTTAAAATATTATTAGAATTATAGACAATGTCAATTTACTTCAAAAAATCAATGTTTATATTACTTTCTGGCGACGATGTGACGTAAAAACGGGAGTTGCGTGACGAGTGCATCAGTATAGGACACAAATTCTTAGCACTTTTATTTTACTCACGTATTGCACTCCTATGTTATTTATCTTTTTAGATAAATCCTATTTTCGTATCTAGACTCCCTAATGATACATAATTATCATCCACTATCCGGGATGCCTAGTGCTAGATAGCTAATTCGAAGGATTTTGTATCGCCGACGTCACGAAGTTACAGCTCTCTTAGCTGGCCATTGTAGAACTCTCTTCTTACTAGCTTCTTAAATTAAGCCAGTAAAACTTAACTTTCAAATGGCGGCCTGTGATTGGCCGAAAACCAAAATCAGTTACTTAATTTCCTTATTAAAACGTGAAATCCGCACGCAACAATAGCGCGGATTACAAAATTTCACGTAAAATTTAAATAAAAAATTATTAAAATAATAATTTACATTATAAATAACGGCGTTAATTTTACCGTTTACCGTCTTAAAGTTCATTTAGTCCTTAGAGGGGTATCAACAATACCTATTTCAAATAGTCCGGTAAAAATCCAAAGAGTCACTTTTCCATAGATACACATAAAAATAAATTACCGTTTCTGAAAATAAATAATATTAAACATAGAGCAAACAAAATTAATAAATCGTAAATAAATAATAATTAAACTGTCAAAACAAATAACATGTTGCAGTACAATGCACCCTATAAAATTTTTGAGTGTTCATTGAGTTTGATAATGTTTATTTCTCGTAGGTAACTGTATTTTCTGTACGAAAAGTGTGAAAAAGTTCGATTTTGACACACATTTTTAAAACATGTTTTGTTATTTTACAAGTACAGGGTATTACATCGTTTCCGTATTATCCACATATTTTTCAATAGCCATACTTACAAAGTATTGCAAACATGTTACGGTTTTCAAGGCGAAAATTTGTTCCTGATGAAGTAGACCTATTATGAGATTGAAATGCACTTCAAATATCTCCAAATACACACCTGTTTTGAACCATTTGCAAATATTGAACACGAAAATCTTATCCTTTTTCTCTCCAAGCTCATTCATTCCTGTGTTAGTGTCATGAAAGTAGGCAGTTTTTGTCCTTGAAAATAAATCATCAATAAAACACACTCTTGTGGATCTTCCAGATTGAAATCCATGTTGATTTTCAGTTTGTCAAATGAAAATTGATGTGTCTAAAAAATATTTTTTTCGAAATTTTTTTAAAAACTACATAATAAAGAAACAGGTCTGTAATTTGCTAAGATATGATTTTTCCCCCATTTTTAAATACTGATATCACAATTGTGTTTTTCCATGTAGGTATAGGGAAAAGAGGCATTACTGAGGCTAGTGTTAATATTTGTTAATAATTGAGTGTATATGTCACTATACATTCTTTAATTATTATGAAGTTAAGGATACCGTCAAATCCAGTAGGTTTATTTGACTTTCTTAATGACACACCTAATCAAACTCTCTGTAATCGGTGGCACAGATATGTTAATAACATTATTATAATTATCTCTAGCTGAAATTTTTAAGTCATATCTGTTAGAGTAGAATTTTCTGAAGATTTTTAATACGTCCAAGCAAAATGTTTACTAGATAGTTTATAAATATATAATTTATTTATGCCAATGCTTCTTTATGATGCATCGAAAACATCAATGTTTTTGTTTGATACATCGGAAAACATCAATGCCAAATTACGATGTATCACATCAAAAAAAACATTGATGTATTTTCAGCATGCACATCCCTATTTAAAACAACTGAAAATTTCTGAAAACATCTATTACGACCCCCCCCCTCTAATACGACCCTATTCCTGGGAACCGTGAGAGATCGTTTCAGAGAGGTTTGGCTGTATAGTTTTTGTCTGCTTTGTTCATAAATAAGAAAATTACCCTAATTTTCTTATGTACTTTAGTTTTCAACATGATTCTTGGCTAAATATGATGCAATAGTTGGATACGTTGCATAAGAAGGAAGTGAGGGAAAGAGATGGAAAATTAAAAAACTGTGGGAAGCGTTGGGAAGCATCAGGCAGCTGTTGCTATGCAACATTATTGGCTGATAATTTGATAAAGTATTTTTGTGAGTGAACAAAAATTATGTACTAATTCACGGGATTTTTTTTAATGTAATCTCTGTCGAAAAAGCCTCGCTAAAAGGGGTCAGAAATTGTATCCTACTATGGTTTTGTAAGGGCTGTGCTGTGATTGGCCAAATGGTCACGCACCTGCAACTTCCGTCGGGCATATGTGCCCACAGAGCCTCGTTTATTAGTCTTTGTCAAAATGAAGTACCGAGTATGTCGCGGTCAGGCAAGGGCTCACAAAATAAGATAATTACGCGAGTATTGAAAATTTAGCAGCTGTGGTCCGGGCGCTACCTGTTATTATACACTTTTCCCCCCTTCATTTTTTTGGAACTTTTAACTAGAAATTTTGACCGCAGATCCATAACAATGAGCGAGTGATTGTGCCATTGTTCGGGAGGACATAGTCCTTCGGCCTCGTACCGTGAGTTAGTATACATCCACGGGACTTAACTATGAACTATCTTTAAATATTCATCATCCAGTACCTGTGAACAGTAAACGTGTTTGTTTTGAAAATAGGGAAGAGGGTATGACGTTATGAGCAAAGTGATTGTAAATTTTACATGTACTTTTTTTGTGGTCGCAAGGTGGCTGCCACAATGACAGTGAATTTTCTTCAAGTATCAATAAAAAATCTGTTAAATCCAGTTTGGTGTTTCTTAGAGACATTATTTAGTAAACAAATTGATGACAGTAACTTTTTATTCTGCAACTTAAACAACTCTCAGCCCCAATATTATTCATGTGTTTTATGTATGTCCGCTTCAGCTGAGGTAGTCTGGGATGTGACAGTGCCAACTACTGTGTGGTTAAGATCCCTGAATGAAGCGCAACGCAAGTAATCATGACGAAGGCTGTTCAAGGTGTCTTAAGACTCAACATACTCTTTTTGGGACAGAACTTCTCAGAAGAGGAGTAAGAATCAGAAAAAAAAAATCTTGGTACTCAACTAACACTAAAGAACCAAATCTTAAAGTAGAATTAATACGGTGAAAGCAGTACGACACATTGAAATAAACATGTTGGGCACGTGGGGTATGGCCGAGGCAGGTGATAAAGAGGTTTGGACACCAGACTCTTCCCTGGTAATCTCCATTCACACGTAACTGTGCTGTCAGTCGCATGCGTATGTGCATCAATGCTTGATAGTGTCTCCCCCTTTTCTTTATGTAAAAACTACATTATTGCTGTATACACTGCATCACTTTTGTCAATTGTGACTGCCGGTAACAACATTTAATGTTTCTCCTTCTCCACAACGCTTCCTTTCATCCCTCCTTCCCTATGGATTCAGTTATAAATAGGGATGGGCCGGAAGAATCCTCGAATCCCACCGAATCTCTAGTATTCGAAAGATTCGAAATTTGAGAGAAAAGATTCGGAATTCGAGGAAAAATATTGAAGTAAATGTAGTACTCTAAAAACTTAAATGCTTACAATTTACTTGGCCTGTTTACATTTTCCTTGGAACACATCCTATTGAGGTACAGTAGAACCTCGTTAATACCTGATGGTCGGGACCGAGATAATCACGGATTACCGAATTTCATGGTCTTGACAAGCTTCTCAGACACCGGCGTGCAGCTGGGTTAAGGCCAAGGTCATGTGACGTAACATCTCCCGAGGCTTACTGCGCCTTGGCAGCAGATGGATAAAAAATTGTAAATTCCCCATTATTCGTGTTAATTGGGACCCGCCGATGCCCGGATAATTGAAATCCTGTAAGAAAAAAAATAAACCCGGATAATCCCTTCACGGTAAGGGCCCGCTGTCTTCGAATTAGTGTCTCGGCTTAAAAAAAATACAGCACTGCCTAGCCATTAGTTCACGGTCATTTACAACAGCCAAAGAGAGAAAGATAAGATGTGCTGACCTTGCACAAACAAATTTTCAGTAGGCCCTCCCTTCCCCCCCCCACCCCCCCTTGGTACAGCCGAATGCCAGCCAGACACGTCACTCGCCAGGCGCCTGCACGTGCTGCGTTGGTGCAGCGTTGGCGGGTGGAAACAAGAGATGGGAAGCAGAAGTCAGGACATCCCCCTCAAGTTTAAAGAGTGACAAATGTGACAGCTGAAAGGGGGGCAACACAAAGGGTCGGTACAAACAGCGTTGCAGAGTTTGGCGGCCCATGTGATGGCTTGCAGTGTTTGCCGGCCGCCGGCCCGCGTGACGTTAATTTTAAGCGCTGACAATTTTTACTTCTCTTTTTTTCTGCTCTTTTAAATCGTCCCGGATTATCCAATACCTAGGGACCCCAGAAAATGGTAAATAAAACTGGCTCATTTCGGTGTAAAAAAAATTACAAAAGCGATGCAAAAAATCTGTGTAAAAATAAGCAATCAGTAGAGACCCCAAAAAATTGTGAAAAAATTATGCCATTGGCGGTGTATAAAAAACCTCATAGCCTTACTGCTTCCTTATTTGCCTGGCCAAATTTTGGGACATAAGTTTTTCTAAGAGTGTTGGCTGATGATGGCAAATCCCCTGCACCTAAAATGTATACATAACTTACAATATACTTATAAATAGGTAGCATTTATAAGGTTATCGCTGAAAATATTAATGGGCTAATTTACTCAAAACAATTCTTAGCCAAACCTAACCTAACCTTTTCTAGATTAGGTACTGCTGGATTACAGAGTCAAACCATCAATCAATCAGTCAAAAATATTGTTGTGGTGTGCTCACTATTTCACAATGCAATCCATCCTATTTATGTGTTTGTTAATCTGAGGTACTTGCAAATTTATTGGAAGTAAAGGTAAGTTAATCGATAATATTGTAGGCCTACATATGCTTATGAACTTTTATTAGAGGGGGCAAACATTTCTAAATTAATAAGGCTAACCTTCAACATGGGTGTTACACCATTCCCTCATAGCTGAATGATCAGCTTTTTCCAAAGGAATGTTAACTTACAGCATCTTGTTTTCTGCACTTTCAAGCTTGTTTGCTTTATTCACGCTGTCGCCTATCGATATTTGTTTAGACCAGTAGAATGCTTGACAAAATAATTGTCTTTTTTGTTTTGTTTTGTGTGTGTCATTTGCCACATGTTTTTGCACTTGTCTTTGCGTGTCCAATCAACCCGCACGCTGCAGAACTTGCACATCATAATTTTGTCCCACTGATCAAGAATATAAAATCATTCGATTTCATCTCTCTTTCGCGATCAAACATTGTCGAAGTTTTCGGCATCTTAGCCACAAATTCAATTGTATCACAAAACTTACAAAATGTGGACGGTATTTGTAAACACTCATAGATATGTGCACGCAAAAATGACTGCCATCTTAGCTCCATGCGATTAAATTCGGTTAGATAAATCGACACCAGTGCGACTCGTGGCAGAAACGACCATTATTCAAAACACGAAAACTGTGGAGTCAATTTTGTTATGTTGGTAGTGCGCACATATCGATTGTTGACATTTGTTACATTTTGTTTTCATTTGCGATGGCAATATTTACTGCTTGTAAACAGAGTAATAAAAATACGTGGATTGTCAAAACGAAGATAATATTACGGCACTAGTCTTTCAGTCTATGTTAATTTTACGCCTATGTTTAAAATTGCGTAAATAAATAGAACTTGCGACATAAGGACATTATTTTGTGCGAAAAATCGTGAATTTCGCGACTACGTCAAAATCAAAGGAAAGTCGCAAAATTAGTTTAAAGTATCAAATTTTCACGTTATGTCTTGAATTTCGCGCTCCACCATTTTTCGGGGTCTCTACCGATTCCCGAATTAGCGCATCACGGATTAGCGAGGTTCTACTGTATTGTATTTTTAATTTGTTATTATATAAAAAAAGTATGAAGCATGTACTGATTTGGGAAACTTACTTTATATTCATGAACATGGATGCATTTGTCGCTACATTGGCATTAAATAAGGCATAAATCACAGATGTATTCTCCGAATATGCTAAAAAATAAAATAAAGCACTTTTAGGATCTAGACAAGTAATATGAATCTTGCTTTTTTTTTTAATAACTTTACCGAGAAATCTGTTACTTAGTAATACAACAATAATGCCGACTTTCATCACAAGTTACGGTCGCACATGTAGTAATAACAATAAAATAATGAATGACAAAAATTAATACAGTATACAATTATTATTTTAATCACGATTTAATTTTAAATATTCTGATACACGTTCTATTTATGAATTTTTTTAGGACCAAGTTTGGTTTGTGTAGACTACCAGCATTAAAATATGTATTATCGAGAATTCCATGATGGCCAAACAATGAATTTGTTAGCCAATCATTTTGAGCAACACAAAAAATAACTAATATTAATATAAAGAATTTTAATGGGTAAACTAGAGAAAACACCCCGTCACTTTTAACTTTGGGCATATTAATCACTATGCTTTAGTGAGGCTTAATTTTAAAAGACACACTACAATAATTCTATTGGCCTAAAACCATTGAAGCCAAGATGGCGCCTTTCAGATTCCATTAAATATTTCAGGAAAGCAATTATCTTCATTTGGGACTTTAAACAAATGTCAAGTTGGTAACTACAAAACATTGTTCCGTCAGATGTTGAATTTCGTTTTCCGATTTCCGTGGATACATGTATCACTGTACTCACAGATAATGCCTGAATGCCTTAAATCCACCCAGTCAGATTCTACAGCAATTGATGAAGTGACCAGATTCTTACGTGATCCTACAGTTAACCCAGAAATAAACATCCTCAAATACTGGAAAACTCAGTCTGCGTGTTCACCCAGGCTACATAAACTGTCCAAAAAATATTTGTGTTCACCACCTGCGACAGTGTTCTCTGAACGTTTGTTCAGCACTGCAGGAAACATATGTGACCAAAAACGGAATCGTCTTGATACAGACCGTGTCAAAATCCTTGTTTTTTTAAATAAAAATTTTAAGGGTTAAATAATTCTGCATAATGTTTAATTTTTTCTCTTAACTTATCAATTATTTTATAATTAACCCTTGAGATCTGGATTCAGATTCGAGGGGTGGATTCGAGGTACTGTTTGGGATTCGAATTCAAGATTCGGATTCGGGAAAAATGGGATTCGACCCATCACTAGTTATAAATCTGTAATGCTGGCTGTTGTTTTAATTATTTTTAATCATCACAACTTGCTACCATTTATCAACACAATATACCCAAACATCAGCACGAATAACACTTATAAACCATGTGATATATTTTCTCGGAACTCAAGTCTATTACTAACAATTAAACAAGAACGTTAAAGTTGGAGCGCACCTGTAGGAGGCGGGTGGCAGAGACAGCGTGGGGGAGCTCCCCAGTGTGGGTGTGCGTGAGCATGCACGCAGGCTCCGTACACCCCGCACAGCGGCACAGCAGGTGGCGGAGGCTGAACGTGCTCGGTAGCGTCCGTGCCCTGGCACTGATAGCGACAGGAGGGCAGGCGCAAATGCGGCGTGCTCGGTGGCAGGGGGCACGGAGCTGGCGGAGATGGTACGGGCACACTACCTGCCGTGCCGTGCACGTCCACCAGCATCTCGTCGTCCGACTCCTGCGTCAGGTCCACCACCACGGGCTAAAACAGCACGCATCGCCCGGCTAACCTTGGCTCCTTCACACTCCCCATTGAGCACCAGGCATCCCGTGATGTGACCGACCTGCCTGGGAGGTTGGCGGCACTGCACTGCGACCACCTCGATGCCACTGTCATCGTCCGTATCACTGTCGCTACTGGACAGCCAGTCCAGTTGCAGGTCTGGTGCAGTGGGCCCATCGTCAGCACACCGGTCGCGTCCCGGCACACCAGAGGGGCCAGCTCTCGCATCTCCAGCTGCACACATTCACTCACATAGCAATACCCACAGCTACAAGCTTCCAATCACTACATTTGACAAGACACCAGCAATCCCGCGGCCTGATGTGATGTTTTCTGGGGGGAGAAAAGAGGTGGTAGATGCTGTTGTAAGGTATCATTTCAATCTTAGAACATACACCAGCCATAATAAATATAAATCTACACAATAAAACCTCTTTTCTTTGAACGGTCTTCACCTGCAACTATAATGTGATTTTACTCTGAAGACCTCCTTATATTCATTACTATAACCTTTAAATTAACGTATAAACCCACATACCACATGCACCTTTTTAAAAAAAAATCAGGTTCGAAAAAGTAGGGTGCGGGCGTTACATGGTCTTGGGCAATTTTTGCATGGTGACCAAATAACGCCGGTGCGACTGGAGGTTGCTGCAATAGGCAAGAGGGGTAGAGAAAAAGATTGGGAAGGAAGAGGCAGACAGTCAAGGTCACATTCCTCACAGCGTTGTCACTGCAGCTTCGCTGGATACAAACGCGCGCTCCCACGCACTGACCTATCCTCATTTGCAAAGTACCCAGTGGTTTTACACATGTGTTGGCTGCAAGTATTGTATGAATCGTAAAAAGTTGCGTTCTTTCACAGTTGTGGAAAAATTAAATTAATCAGTGAAGCGGAAGAAGTCGGTAATCATGCTGCTGGGTGAAAATATGATGTTGACGAATCATGTGTGAGGGATTGGAGGAAAAGTAATGACAAACTGCTTTCGGCCAGTGGCGATAGACGTGCGTTCCGTGGTGTGGTAGCAATGTTTCCGGAGATAGAGGAAAAACTCTACGACTACATACAGGACAGACGGCAATTCGGGTACGCTGTAAGCACGGAAATGTGTTCGCTAAAGGCGCTGCAAATTGCTCGTGAACTTGGCGTGGGTGAAGGCTTTAAAGCAAGTAGGAACTGGATGCACAGGTTCATGGTAAGAAAGGGTTTTTCCATGAGGCGGCATACTACAATGTGCCAGCGTTTAACGACAAGCTACAATGAGAAATTAATAGCATTTCAGAGGCAATGTTAAAGCTGCGGAAACAACACAATTATTTGTTTTCACAAATTGGAAACGCCGACCAAACCCCTGTGTACTTTGAAATGCCTGCAGGTACGACAGTTGAAACAAAAGGTGTAAAAACAGTGCGCATCTTAACTGGAGGCTGTGAAAAAATGTGGTGCACTGTAATGTTGACAGTCCTTTCCGACGGAAAAAAACTACCGTCGTATGTGATTTTTAAAAAGAAATTGCTCCCAAAAAATTAAAAATTCCCTAATGGTATTATTGTGAGGGCTCAAGAGAAGGGATGGATGGACCATGCAATGGTTGTGGACTGGATTAAATGTGTGTGGGAACGACGACCCGGTGCTTTGTTGAAATTACGAAGCATGCTGGTGTTGGACAGCTTTCGCTGTCATTTAACCGAAGGAACGAAGAATCGTCTGAAAGATGGGCGAACAGATCAGGTCGTAATACCTGGAGGATTAACTTCAGTTTTGCAGCAGCTTGATGTCTGTATCAATAGGCCGTTTAAAACACATCTGAAGCGGCAATACTCCGAGTGGATGGCGAGCGAAAACCACGAAATGACACCGACCGGGAGAATAAGGCGACCAAGCTTGTATCTTGTGTGTCAGTGGATTCTCAATGCCTGGTCTGCGATCCCAGAAACATTAGTCGTAAAGAGTTTTAAAAAGTGCTGCATTTCAAATGCGCTCGACGGCACGGAAGACGATTTCTTAAGCTCCGACATTGAGTGCTCCGACACTGGCAGCACTGTGGACAACAGCTGTGAGGAAGTTTAAGTCCGTTCTTGGCCGACGGCTGTGACATCATGTTATTCTTTTGTTAATTTTATTTTCTGTGTGATTTTGTACGTCACTTTTATTTAAGCCTAAATAAATGCAGTATTTGTGTTAACCTAATTTATGTTTTTATGTAGAAGATGACACATTTGAGCACAATGTTTTTTTATGCATGTAATAAAAATAGTTTTTATTATGCGTGGCTAGGACTCGCGTGCTTTATCATTTATTTCTTTGAACGGGGTTATTGCCCAGCACACGATAATGGACGTGTAAGATTGTAACTGTAAACAGCCGGGAGCTGGGCAAGGTCACGCGCACACATGGCGTGTTGTTATCGATTGCGCGCGCCGATGTCACGTTCTACTCGCGCGTTGTTGCCATATTGCAGCTGCTTGCCTTCTGTACATATTTAACACAAATTCAACGTCATGAACTTTCTTTGTGTGGATCTTCTAGCTCTCCGAGCAGGGACACTTTAGGAAGGGGGGTTGAAGCAGTGCGGGCACTGCACAGCATTCCTTCCCCTCCTTTCCCCTTCCTACCCCCCCCTCTTCCTCCCTTCCCCGCCGCGCCACCAGCGCGCTCTGACGAGAGTTGTTCCCAGCCTATAACTACACAGCACCTAGCTTACTTGTCGCAGTCTCTCGGTCGACTGACTTGAAGGCTGTCTCTGTGGGCTGGTGTCGCGTTGTGGTATGTACTCGGCTGTGAAACTTAGCTTCTGTATTTAGCATGTTCTATTATTCTTGCCTGCGCGTTGTGGCCGCGCTTTCACCCTTGTATTTTTGCCATGATTTGTAATGTTTGCCATCTTGGACCCTTCAGGTCATTGCTTGAATTTAGTTCTTCGCTTTAGTTTCTTTTGCTCACGCCGAGTACTGCCTGTAGCCTTGCGTAAATGTTCTGCGGTTGTATATGGGCACGCCACGATGGCATTGGACACTTCTTGTCAAGCCGTGTCATAATTATAATTTCTTTCTTGCTGTTGCTTTCAGCCTAGCGGCCCATATTTTCGTGCTACGTCTAACACTTCGCCACCTGGCCCACTTTATCTCCACATTGTTTTAACATTGTATGCATGATTGTCTTGTATATCCCGCGGGAATGCACGAGGAACGTATAATTGTTGCTCATTTGCTTGTAATTAACTTATATATGCATGTCTACAAATAAATATATTTTGTTGTATATCATTCGTTTTTTCAGCACCAGCCCGCCACTGCCGTGCGTCTTAATGTAAAGACCCCTAGCCGTTTTCTCCGTTTTCAGTTGTGACCCCCCTGCACGGGTACAGTATTACCACAGTTTTCTAGTTCATAAATAAAATTAATGGGGTGAATTTTTCTAGTAGAAGTTATAATAGTAGTTTTCCCATAGTTAATATTAACTAGATTTAATTTACAATCAGCAATAGCATTTATGTCATTTTGGTATAAAACGCAATCCTGAGTTGAAATTTTGCTATAAATTTTCAAGTTATCAGAAACAGAAACCCATGGGAATGTTTTAATACCTTTAGATTATCATCAGTAAAAATGTCAAATAATAAAGATGATTAAGTACCTCCTTGTGGAATACCAGAATTTGCTACTTGTAGGTTGGAATTAATATTGTTGGTTGATACATAAAGAGTTAGTTCATTCGGGTAACTATGAAATTCTTTTAAACAAATTTATCAGTTAATCCTAATTTTTTTTTTTTTTATTTTTTTTTTTTTTTTAAGTGTTTATTATGGTTAATTATAACAACTGCTTTTGCAAGATCAAAATTAGAAGTGTCAGCCAAACCTTTAGTTATTACTTCTGCAAACATTGGGTAAAGAAAAGAGGAGCGGTTAGTTGTGGTTGTTTTCACATTTCGGAAAGCATGTTGATTATCTGACAGTTTATTTTTAGATAGATTTCAAAGAAATCCTACCTATCGTTACCAGGGTGTGACTTCCGGAAAATTTGTATAATTTTTTTTAGTTTTCTGGTCCATAGATCTCAAAACCATTGTCAACTCAAAAGTGTGTGTCGCACCCCCCCCCCCCCCCCTTCCACACACATGCCCGACCGCCCGCACCCACAGATATATACATATATACACACAGATATATATACACACACCCATATATACAACTCAACTTCGCAAACTGTGACTTCTTAGTACTGTAATATGCTGGTATATAAAGACACATTTATGCTAGGCAGGTTGCTCAAACATAAACAAGTACATACACATGGGACATTAAAACAAAGTTCTTGTTGATTACCAAATGTTTTCTAAGTCTTATTTGTCCTTTGGTAGTCAAATGCTTTGAGTTCTCATAAATATATGTGGAACATATGCTTCCAACTGCAAATTTCTCTGGTGTTAAAAGTATATATTACGTTTAATGCACAAAAATAAAAAAAATATATATTTTTTTTTCTAAAAGAGATATGGTATGAATTGAGATTTCAGGTACTATTTATTTTCAAACTCGCCACAAACTTATCATACAACCAGTAAAAACTCATTACCTGACAATATATTAGAAATGGAGACTATAAATGATTATATATCATGTTGACCAGAATGTCAGACTTTAGTAACGGAACATGAAATATAGTTTATGTATGCTAAATCATTTAGTGATTATTATAAATTTTGTGCTGGTTAAGACAAATGTTTTTTTCCTGCCTTTTCTTTTCATGAACTTCACATTCAGGTTGGTGGTCCTCTCCCTACAAACAGGCTACAGGGTTCATACACAAATAGAAAAAAAAATTTCAAGGACAATTCCAGGACATTTCACAGATTTTAAAACATAACAATTGTTATTTGATACTACAGTAAAACCTCCATTAACGAATATTCTATTTAACGAAAAACCCCATGCAACGAAATAAAATTTTGGTCCCGCTGAACCTCCATAAGATCAATGCTGTTTTAACCTCTAAATACCGAATTTTATTTGTTCCGAAATAGTGAAATTCCTTTTACAACGAACTGCCGCTTTTGAAAAACACGCAAAAATAAACATTTCCTTCAAGACATTCACTAATTTTTTTGCATTCACTGCTTAAAAATATGCGCGTATAACCTTAAAATAATATGCATCATCGCGGAAGACAATAAATAAACAAAGCATCATGGATAACACACGTCGTGTATACATGCCACACTTTGTTCAACATGGCGGGTACATATAGCGCTAGTGGCGGAAACCTCCCGTACCATCGCTCTGGCAAGACGAACAAATAATATATTTTGTGTTTCTATGGTTAAAGATGCGCACACGCAAATATTTTTAACTATGGTGTAGTATAATTTCCGTTTTTTTCAGTTTTCACTGTTGTTTATTTATTTCCACACGTTGTTACGGAAATAAACACGGTACTACTGTAAAATGAATTCGAATCCTAAAAAGCGGCGACAGATTGACATTAAAATAAAATTAGAAATTTTAAATGCAGTTGATGAAGGTGAAAAAAAATGTGATGTAGCGAAACGTTTCAACATCCCAGCGTCTACACTTTCGACCATATTATCAAACCGGAAACAGATTTAAAACAATGCTTCTCTGGTAGGAACAAACCGAAAACGTGTGAAAGTGTGTAAAAATGATGATTTGGACAAGATGCTTTTTGACTGGATAATGGAGGCTAGGGCATCAAACATCAACATCTCTGGGCCGATTTTACAAGAAAAGGCACGCCAGGAAGCACTGGGGATGGGAATTGATGATTTCCAAGCATCAAATGGTTGGCTTTCTAAATTTAAAAGCTGCTGGAATCTAACTTCACTGAAGGTATGTGGTGAAGAAGCTGGAGTTAACCCCGAAATTCTCGCAAGCTGGCAACCCAAACTTGAAGCTCTGTGTGCTGGCTATAGTGTAAAAGACATTTTCAATGCAGATGAAGCTGGCATATTTTTCAACATGATCCCAGACAGGACTCTCAGCCTAAAGGGTCAGGCATGTCATGGTGGCAAGAAAAGCAAAGAGCGTTGCACTGTTCTGTTTTGTGCAAATTCCGATGGGACTGAAAAGCTTACACCTCTTGTAATAGGAAAATATGCTAAGCCACGATGTTTTAAAAACATTAATAAATTGCCATGCATTTACAAAAATAATGGTAATTCATGGATGACTGCTTCTGTTTTCCAAGATTGGCTGTTTAGTGTTGATGCACGTATGGGTGTAAAAAACCGCAAGATCCTCCTATTCATCGACCAGTGTAGTGCACATAAACTGCCAGAACCAAAGAAACTCAGAAATATTACTGTGAGATTTTTTCCAGCAAACTGCACCAGCAAGTTACAGCCCTTAGACCAAGGTATCATATGCCAGGTCAAGCGCTTGTATCGGCATCAATTAGTACAGTATCTACTGAGGAAAATGAGCTGCAAAAAAGACATCAAGTCTTCAAAATGGAACATTCTGCAGGCAATGCACAGGATTTGTCAAGCCTGGAACACTGTGACAGCAGACACCATTGCAAAATGCTTCAAAAAAGCAGGGTTTCCAGTTCCTTGTGAATCAGATGATGACATGCCTGAAGTGCCTGCAGAGTGGTGTGAAGTGTCTTCAACATTATGTTGTGAAGAAGTAGGCTTCAATGATTTTGTTGAGTGTGACAATGCCTTGGCAATCTGTCACCCCACTGAAATTCAAGGTGAAACAAGTGGTACCACAGCCAGCGTTGAAGAGGAGAGTGCAGTATCTGAGGAAGATGATCCAACTTTACCAGACACCGAAGGGGAAGAGATAAAACGTCCGAGTAGTGCTGAAGTGAACAGTGCATTGAAAACTTTAGAGAACCTTTTTCTTCTCTCTGATAATATTCAAGAAAACATGGCCATGTTTACTAAACTTGAAGTAGCAGTCCAGGCAGAGCTTCAGAATAAAAGTAAACAATCTAGGATTGATGACTTTTTTAAGAATAGTTCTGAATAAGATGTTTGCTGCATATGTATCACTGTAAATATTGCATATAATTGTAAAAAATTTTAGTGATTTATTTCAACCTTATTAAACATGCCATTAAACAAGTGTATTCTATGTACTTTTTCATGTTTAATTCCTCATATCGTATTAAACAGTCATAAAGACAGTTCTAGTCATTTATGTGAAGCTTTATGATGACTAGAAATATATTGTGCGAAACCTCCATTTAACAAACCCCTTTACAACAAACACAACAAATTTTGGTCCCTTGAGATTTGTTAAATAGAGGTTTCACTGTATGTTGTAATCGATAAAATGGCAAGCACTATTCAAAGATAAACACTAATAATAATAAAAATGCTGTTTTTCAATAATTTTCCAGGATTATAAACTACAACAAACCAATTATTACCTTTTTTAACAGTTTTTAGACAGTTTTTCAATCTCTTCACTTAACTTTGCGACTTCGGCTGCCGATTCACATATTTTTTTCCTGTATGCGTTGGACTTTAAAAGGAGATTGAAATCATTTCTTTTCTCAGCAAGTAATGCCATTGAATCAGCCTCTTTAATCATTGAATCAATTGATTTCTCAATCTGCAGCTTCTTCTTCAGTTCTTGGACAGTTTCTAACATGTGTGACATCTTTCTACTACTTTCCTCTCTAGATGTTTGTTTCTTCTGTTCATCCAAGAAGTGCTGATAGCGTATTCTTGATGATCTAGCATTTGCCAAGAGTTCTTTACTGAAAATAACATCACTTACTTTTTATCTTTAAATGCATCGTACACAATCCTCATTGCTACTAGAGTTTTTTCTGTTAAATTTTCCACAAGCATTTCTCTGTTGACAGAGAAACCACGTTCTACAGATGCTTGGCCATGAGACAGAGTCAAAATAAGTTTAAATACTTTCCACAAATATGCATACTGTTTGTTTCCAGGAAAGATTAAAAAAAAAAAGAATCTAACCTTTGAGTATTTCTATCAAAGTTTGTAAACTGTGAAGGATCTGGTGACACTTCTCTGAGGAAAAACTTGAACTGTAGTAAAGTTGCATCACACACACCTGTACTGATCAGTTTTCTATTTTCAATCTGCTGAAGCAACTTTTTAAATGTTTCAGTGGTTTCAGTTTCATTGCATAGTAGAGTTCTAGGGTCAAGACACCTGGAAAATCTCACTACAGGATATTTCAATGGATTTTTATCTTGAATTCTTTTAACCAATACTTTCAATAACTGTAGACATTCAGATTTGAACACTAAAACATCTTTGTCTGTGACTTTATTTTGTGTAACACACATAATCAGTTGTTTTCTTGATGCAAAACCAGTTTCGATACACTTCGTAAACACTGTGTTATCCTTGCTATTAGGATCAAGTGCACACAAATCTACATCATTGTTTGCCTTATCCAAAATTTCCTTCTTTATGAATAATGACATTAGTCCATACAACAATTCTATTGTGTCAGAAGCTTGGAAAGGAATCACGGGAGAATCAGTCTGGTAGCACTTGAGGTATGGTTGTATCTGACTTTCAATAAAGGAAAAGAAAGACAATTTGGCAACCATCAGTGGATCTTTAGTAGCCTTCTGAACAGTCTGAAAAGACTTGGTACACAGAGCAGATTTGGGTTTACCTATGTAAGAATCGACAAATGCTTTAACTTGTGGCCAAATAGCAATAGCCCGTTCTGAAACAACATCCTCCACCCAAAGGAAAATATCAACTTTAAAGCTTTGCAGCTGTAAATATATTTTTATAATTTGTGACAAGGAAGCTGTGATTTTTTTTTTTTTCTAAGAGTATTACTGACAAATTGATATAAAAGTTAGAATTATTAACAGATCTGACTATAAGTAAATAATAATTTCCTCATTTTAATGGCTTTAAAAATGTTTTTACTAGTATCTCTGTATTAATATATAATGTTCATATTAATTTTGATCATTAACTTTGGGAATCCACAAAAAACATCACATGAAAAAAACACTGAAATGAAAAAAAAAACGCTTTAAAGTGCAAGTTCGTGTATTACGCCTTTTTAGTTTATAGATGAATGTCTACTTCACGACATGTTATCTATGAATTTATGTTTGTTTACAATACATGCTGCATGGACGGAGAATTTACTTCAGTTAAAGGAAACTTAAGTTATTTAATCAAGTGTTTTACTGTAACACAGAGTGTGCTAAATAAAATTTCAAGGATACCGATAAAATTTCCAGGACAATTGACCATTATTTGCGAATTCCAGGACATTTCCAGTACTGGAAACAGTTTTTTTGAAATTCCAGGTTTTCCAGGACCCTGGGCTAGCTACGAAAACAAGCAGTTTTAGGGACAAGAGGAGAGCTGGGACGCGCCTCACCTGGGAACGTGCTACTGCTGGGGGCTGGTTCGTCGCTCACGCGCTCCACCTTCACACCCAGCGGCCCGGGGTAGCGCTCGAGTACCACTGGGCGCACTGTCCCCTTCTTCCTGGCTCCCGTGGCGAGCGGCGAGGGGCCACGCGAGCCCTGGAAGGCAACGGTGCCCGAGGGACCAGCCCCCAGAGCTGCGCGGTCCCCCTTCTTGGCCTTGAGGCGCGCTCCGGGTGCACGGTCGCTCCCGCGCTTGCGGCAGTAAGCCAGTGTGTCCCCAGGCGGTGACCAGGCATACACCTGCGCGCCTTCCGCACGCCCTATGGTCACCACATCAGTATCATCGTGGTCGCTCTCCGCGAACAGGGGCTCGTACTCCATGTCACCTGCCGACACACAAGTGAGCGTACTAATGCAAGTGCTGTTACCGTGCAAACACGCAACCCCAACAAGAAGTAACAAGTATAAGAAGTACAGCCGGCAAGCAAGCACTGCCGTCCTCAGTACAGAGCTGACTAATATTCCTGGTTGCTGTGTGTGAATCGTCTAACTTTGAAGCATAGTTCGCTAAAATCATTTGTACATTCAAGATCTGCTGCAATGGACACGACAGCCTACAATTATCTATATATTTAATGCTCAAGTCCATCATTCTGATATAAAATCAACCAAATTTTTCACATTTCAAATGTAATCAGTAAAACACAGAAACTTAATCATTGAAGATTTCTCGAACCTCTATATGACACACATCATCACACACATCATATGTACGTAAATGATTTCCCCTGAATGTGTTCATTTAGAAATGTGACCATATAAAAAATATTTTTTTAAAGAAATTGCCCATTAAAAATGTACCAATTTAGCTCACACTTAACCAACAACCTTTCTTTTATGAAATGAACCAAAAATCATTTGTTTTCTTTTTGATGCAATACTTCTAGTTTTGTCTCAAATACTTGCACATGATGAATTTATGCTCTCACTTGGAAGTCATGATTCTAACTGCAGATGCTTGTGCACATGCATGTACTGGCAGACAAATGGGCAGACGTTGCTTTGTGTTTGTGCGTGCGAGTTCCCTGCCACTGCAATGAAGTTAATCAAGGACGGTATGTAGCCGGGTGACAAAGGTATGTCCCAGTCGCAAACACGCTGACATAAAAACATTTGGTCCTTTACACTCCATAGCCGCAACTGAACTTGCACTAGCTGATGTTTCTACAACAGTCGATAGCGTAGTTAGATAGACCTGCAAGCGTATCTCTTTCCCCCTCGTATGGCTAACTGTATGCCATGGTACATCTGTTGTTTACCGAGTTGAAGCAGACTTTGAGGTGTTATGCCAGAGATTCTTTTTTGCCTGTGGTGATTTCATGCTAACAGAAGTTTACAGACGTGCTATTCAAGTCTGGGTTAAAAAATTAACATCCAGCTAAATGATTTCGCGCAATTTGAAGACATGCTAAGTGAGGATTTGGTGTATTACTCCCAAAATCTAAATTTCTTATCACGTACTCCATCAGAAACATAAAAAAAAACAAAGATATAAAAAAATGAAAAGAAAAAAAATTAAATGAAAATAAGACCTGTATCACGGCTCGTAATTTTTGATTAACTATCTCACCACAGGTATGACACAAATTTGCACGCTTGATATTTTAAACCCTTGTTAAAGAATTTCCACTCGAAACTTATTTCTTTTTTAAACTTGGTGTCAAGTTAGGAAAGAAATTTCAAGTGCATGAAGCAAAAACAAATAATGTTTTGAATAACAGAGATTGTCTATTATGTGATGTAAATAACAGTTTAAAGGTTCCATTCTCTGAAACAAACTGAAGCAAAAAATCCTGTTTAATGTAAAATTTCCACAAAAAATAAAAAATAAATTGCTGCACAACATGATTCCAAACTAACCACAACTTATAAAAAATATTATACAATTTATACATGTAAGTTTTCCAAGTACTAACATGCAAAAGTTATAATATGAAGTAAAGTAATGGTATTAAAACAATAAAGCACTTGAGACTGACCGGAGTGAAACTGGTCGGGCTGGCGGTCCACGCTGGAGGTGAAGGCAGTGTCGAAGATGTCTGCCAACGAGGTGGGGCTGCCCACCACGCCCTGGCCCGAGCACGACTTGGCCTGGGAGGACTCCCAGGGCCGGTGCTTGGAGCCGGGGGGCGGCCCGGCCACCCTGTCCCCTACTGCGAGACCCGAGTAGCCCGACATGGCAGCCTCTCACTGCCCACAGCACCTGCACAACACCAGTGGTCAGACACAATGCCTTGGCCTGGGAAGACTATCAGGGGCGGTGCTTGGAGCTGGGGGACGACCCAGCCACCCTGTCCCCTACTGCGAGACCCGAGTAGCCTGACATGGCAGCCTCTCACTGCCCACAGCACCTGCACAACACCAGTGGTCAGACACAACACCTTGGCCTGGGAAGACTACCAGGGGCGGTGCTTGGAGCTGGGGGACGACCCAGCCACCCTGTCCCCTACTGCGAGACCCGAGCAGCCTGACATGGCAGCCTCTCACTGCCCACAGCAACTGCACAACACCAGTGGTCAGACACATTGCCTTGGCCTGGGAGTATGACGATATTAGCTGAACTTCCGCACCAGTTGTGTATTGCCTACACATCAAGGGACAGAGTTGATGCCCTTGCTGCCCTATCCAGTCATCAACTCGTGGGTCTTCATTTGTAAACTTTCCAGCTGTCCGAAGTTGTTGCATTCTTCTCATTCAAGGTTCCAGAACCGTGTTTGTAGAAAAGTTTCATTTGATACCTTCACATGCCTGCGTGTCCAAAGGTCCTGCATGAACACCGTCTCTGTTCTACGACCGTGAGCTGTTGAGACGACTAATGGCACAGCGATTTGTTGCAATGGTATTGTGAATGATCTGTCCTCAAAACTTTAACAGTCCTACTTATTCCCAAAACCTCCAAAACTGATATTAGTTTTCTCACCTTAAGGTAAATTTCAGATAGCCAATTGTATAATAATTGACATGAACTCACAAAATCTTAGTCGAACCATGTTGTCCCCAATATCTTCTGAAATATAATTGAAACATGATTAAGAAGCCTGCCTACCTGGGCACAAATTCAATGTGTAGAACTTCCGATGAAAACCACGCATTTGAAATTTGCTCAGGATATCCAAGTAGTGTTTGTTCACAAAAAGTATCTAAGACTCTACTGAGGGCAGATAAGAAGTTCTGTTTCCATATTTTGTTTTTAAATTGTATTTTTAGGAGAGTAAAAAGTGCTAAAACACATGTTTATTTTTTTTATTTATTTTTTATTTTTTTTAGACAGACCATCCCGTAAATATTTTTGAAATCACCCAAGAGCCTTGCACGAGACCTTTATCTTAATTTCGGTAAATATGTAGTTGGGCGGTATTTGCGGAAAAAAATGTTAAAAAATCCGAAAATACTTTTATTCTATGCTCTTAAACTTCCTCTTTTCATTAAAAGCGGCGAAGATAAGAAATTCCAAATACTTTAGAAGATATCGAATTTTTAAATTTCATCACAATTATACCAGTGCATTATGTGGCATTCCGCATTGTTTCTTGTTTACGAGTATCTATTTTTTTTATTGGATAATGATGTCACGTGATTGATCGTGATAGGCCAGAATTCAAATGAACCAATACATAATTATTTAGTTCATTTATTGTTTTAAAACGGTGTTTAATTACCGCCTTCAACTTAGGCGAGTTTTTAACGTTTCTAATTTTAAAGTCTTATTTTTTATTGTTACGCAAGTAATAAGTAACAAAAAAATTTTACGTGAGTTGTTACTGTTCTTCCTTTGTCCCGGTTTGTTAGGTCAGGTCAGTTACATTATAAATACTTTAAAACTAAAGAACCATTGAAATAATTTCATATTATTTTTAATGTACGCTTAGTTTCAAAGTATTTATAATGTAACTGACCTGACCTAATCGACCATTTTCATTAATTAGGCATTCACAAACACACGGCAAAATAAAAAAATGGCGACGGTCGTATCATAAACACAGGTCTTGTATGCAAAATAAGAACGGCGATATCTCCTAAAGTATTTGGAATTTCTTACCTCCGCCGCTTTTAATGAAAAGAGGAAGTTGAAGAGCGTCTAATAAAGGTATTTTCGGATTTTTAAAAAAATTTTTCGCAAATACCGCTCAACTACATATTTACCTTAATTTCTCCGCCATATAATGTTATGGTTACCACTCAAATTTTGTAGTTGTTCTAGACAAGATGAGAAGACTGTGCTTCAGTTCAGAGCCTTTCATCAGCGAGCGCCACACTTTATCATCCCATGTAACTAACACAGCTAAAACCCTGACTAGGCTTAAGTGCAGTAAGTTTGAATTAAAAATTCTTTTATAGCTGGTAAGAATAGCATCGGGGAAACGGAGAAGTGGGTGACAGGAAGAAGGACAGATAGATGGAAGGGAGGGAGAAGGGTTGGAACAGGAGTTGAAGAGGGTGGAAGGGGAGTTTGGGGGTAGCGGAAGAAACAGGAATGGAAGAGTAAACTTTGTAGGGGGTGAAGTGGCAACAGCGCAACGAGGTAGTGATAAACTGTATAAGTACATATAGGAAGTTATACGTGTTCTAGAGCATAGTTGAGGCATACGGAGTGATTATTTTTGTGGCAGTAGACACATGATTGGATGAAGAAGTAGGGGAAGGAGAACTAAGGAGGGCTAACTATGAGATATTTAGAAAGGACAGAAATACAAAGGACAGCAGTGTGTGAGGAAGGGGTAGGAATGAATGGGTGAGTGATAAGCAGAAGTGCTGGAGATGAGGGTTAGAGAATTGGCAAGACAGATAAGGCTGATGGCAGTGTACAGATACCGGGCAAGGGGGTGAGAACATTCTGAAGCTTAAGGCAGACTGGCTAGGCAAGGAGACATGGGTGATGGTAACTGGCGAACTCAACTAGTCAGTGGTTATATGGTAGCTGAGACCGGACGAGATGAGGGCAAGGGAGCCGAGTTGGGCATCCCAATAGGCATATAGAGGACTGGGGCCGGTGGTGGAGAACGTTCAGTAATATTGAAAAATATTCAATTGAAATAGAAAACAAATCAGGGTAGAAAACAGTCTTTGCACCAGTCATAACATACTGACATCAAAGTCCCTGTCTTTTAGAAAGGAAACAGTCTCAGCTAAACTGTATTCTTAGAGATCTCTAGAGAGTCACAGAATCAAATTGCAACTAGTATCAAGAAATCAGTAGTACTGCAACAATAAAATCCAGGCAATCTCTCGTGAAAAACACTGACAGTCTTGGCTGTGCTATTAAAGCAACATAAATTTTGTCGTTAAACTTACATTTTACATGTTAATAACAATAATTACACACCAACCATTAAAATGATGAAAATTTTCCCATTAGGCTACCCAAACCTAAAATCTGCTGAAAATGGTTAATAAGAATTCTGGAATTTTTAAAAGATGATTTTAGAAATGTAGTAATATTCTCAACATTTAACTAAATATGCATTACATAATTAGTGTAACTAACCTAACTTAAACAGTTCACACTTTTTTCACTGTATATTACATATAGGTAACCTAACATAACCAACAGTAATCATGAGTTAAGCTAGTTATTTTAATGTAGTAAACCTAAATAAACATGAAATTGATAAATTACTAGTAAACAACTTAAAACATTCAAAATCATTTTACAAAATTACTAAAAATATGTCAATAGTAAACATGGTTTTTATCCCCTCCCCCCCCCCCCCCCCCCCCAACACCTTTTACAAGGGCACATCTTACTGCTAGAAATCTACCATTTTTTTTACATGATTTTTACAACCAATATCCCTGGCTTTCATGGGCATCCTCTCTAATGAATTTATTTGGAATTCCTAAACGCTTTTTTTTTTGCAGAATAATCGGGCAACATTAGTAATACCTACTAAAATAAAACATTTTTAGACTTCTTTTAATAAGCAGCAACTTTCACTATTATTTCATTGGCAGGTTATTTTGTGTATAAATGTGTTGGAATGACATTCGAACAATCTATTAAACAAGGCAAAATCCTTGAGACCCAAACGTCACACGAATCAATATTTCTTACCTGCTCATCCCAATGCGAATATGTTTCACTAAACGATACTCCCACTTCATATTTGAAACTATGCACTCACTTGTAACGATCAACTCAAAAACCGTAGACAGCTCCGTTTCGAACTAATTTAAGGCCAATGTCACTTAAGCTATTGACAGAATACGATGTAGATAACCTATATACGTAATGCTACCACTTGTGAAAATTTAGATGAGTCATACTAACTTCATGCGTAGCACTTTTATCAGTAAACTCTGAACTACTAAAAAATACTAATGCATACAACAAATTTACCACACTTCCCGAAACACCAAAATCCATTTCTACTTCCAGAGGACTAAAATTAAAATGGCGTTTCCGAAGAGCAATGAAGTGTTTGTAACAGTGGGGACAACACAGTTCGACCAGCTGGTGTCTACAATCGTCGATCCTTGTGTGCTGCAAGTAAGCCCAACACTTTTATCATAGCGATAATACTGAATATCGTACTATTAAAAAAATGCAATAATAAATCCCGAATGTCAACGTAGTACTCACTCCAAAAATGTTTAGCACAACATGAATTACTTGCTTCTGACACAAACTCAAAATACTTGTAAGATTGCGAAATACCGACAAATAGTTTAAATTATAGTACAAAAATGTAACGCCTATAGATTATTAATCTAAACTTTGAAATAACAACAAAATTAAAGAAATTAACTACACTGCATAAATAACAGAACGAAGCTGACAGTATACCAATATATTGATAAATGAGAATTGTTGTATTTGCATTTTTTTTAAAGCAGTGACAAGTCATGATTTATTTTTAAAGTTAATGAAATGTATAAAAATGTGATTTAGCTCTTCTATTTATTTTTTTAGTTCTCAACCTACTAAAAATTTTCAAATTATGGCCTTCGTAACGAATCATCAAAATGTAAATTTAAAAATAGAAACACGTCGAAGTAAATGCCAAATAAACTTCATTTTTCTGGCTTTTTAAACAGAAATATTTAGGTTTATTAGGGTTCAGTAGTTACGAAAAAAATTGCGCGAAGGGGATATATTAACTTACTTTCGCTACATAAAACATTAGCCTTATCTTTCTATTATGGAAGTCTTTTTAACAATTTTTCTTCCTAACAAAGTACATATAGAAGATCGACTATAGCCGCCATAGAGCGTGGTCGTGTTTTCTTGGACTGATGTCAGTGTGATAACAACTGTAAATTGGTAATTGTTCTATATCACGTATCCAAGTTTAGCCCTTCGTTCTGCTAGCATCGTCCTGTCTAATTGATCGTGTAAAACATTATGCTTGCTGTTTTAATTTAGTACGCCGAAAGATCCTGGACATAAGGAAAATATAAAAATATATGGTTTTGACAATTTTGTTCTTTATGTATTGTGCTATGGTACTGGTCTTTAAAGTGTAAGAATACACTAGTCAATCGACAGTATTCCGCAATTTAACTCAGGGATTAGCACCACAATGATGCATATTTTTATCCTAATGTATTATGTAATATAACGAGGTGAATAAGTTATTGCTGGTTTAAAATGTAACTAGCCTAATAAAACAAGACGTCCGCACTACTTTACAAAATTTTAAATTAGCTAACCTAAATTAGCCAACCATTCATGCGATTTTAAATAATATTTTTCAGAACCACCACAGAGCCTCCATTTGAACAAATCAAATTTTCAAAGAATAACAAACTCTCAAACTCTATGGGAATTGTGATTCCGCCAGCAAAGGAAGTTGCGGAATAATTCCGACATAAGACGGCTAGGGAGTGTAGAAACATAGTGGTTAGCAAATGTCTGTCGGAATCAAACAATTCTGCTAGAGGAATTATTCCATCAGCGTCAAGAATAGGGCACCTGGTCAGTAAAGAGTTTTTTGTGACTTGTCTGTAAATTCGACATGCATTTGTTCTCGTGGTATGAAAACAGAGATAAGTAAATGGACCAGATGGAACATAACCGATACTTCTTGAAGCTGGCTTTCACTAAGCAATATGGCGCCTATGTAGCTGAGAAATTGTTTACATGAACAGCTGTTTTAAACAACAAACAAACACACAGGTGTGGTTATACTTCTAAAATCATTAAAATAATGATTTTGGATGGTTAATTATGTTAGTATAGCTACATTTAAAAAAATTGGGAGATTGTGTGAATGGTTTGTTAGGTCAGGATAGCTACATATTAAATTAGAAATTCCTAAACAACCATTAAAATGATTTGACAGTATTTTTAATGTAGCTATACTAACCTAACTAACCGTCCGCAGTGTTTTAAATTATTTATAATGTCAATTGACCTTTTTAAATATAAGTTATACAAAAAATGCATGCACGCAGCCACCATTTTTAATTAATGAATGCGTAATCACCTATTGGCTCACATTCGCATGACAACATTCTCCAATTACAAGAAAAGTATTGCCGATTTTTTCAATTTTTTTTAAGGAAGAGTGACTAGTCGAGATAATTACCCCTTCAACATCAATAATCAGTTCCACCACTACCTACCTAACCCAGATGTAGTTTAAAAAAAGAAATGTAACTGAATGCTATTTGTTTACGTATCCATAAATTCAAACTATGCCTTCAACCTTGAATCCTCCTCCCCAGCCAACAATTCAGGGTAACCATCGCCCACACTAATATCTCGTTCTTTAACCAAGGGCGTACATAGGCGGGGGACAAAGGGCCCCCCCCCCCCTGAAATCAGAAGAAAAAAATAAAAATTAATAGACTTTGCATGTAAGGCTGATAACTAAAGTTTATAGTGCAGGATAACATTAATTAAGCACTACACAAATATTTTTTTAAGAATATGAAACTATTAGAATTACATATTTTTTTAGACGCTTATAATGTTTCGTGGTTTCGTGGTTGTGCATAAGTTTTTCAGGCAAAGTGGAACTTTGTTAGACAGGTGATACTCTTATCATTTAGGATTCCAAATCCAATAATTAAAGTTACATTGAACCCTGAATTTACGTATGCTTAGGTTTTACGAGGGGTGGCAAGGGGAGAATATTATCCAGGGGATGGAGAGGTAAGCCATGTCATGATGCCGCCTGCCGTCGTCGCGTCAGCCGGCCGGGTTAGTGTCGTGCGCCCACTTACTTTGTAGAAGCTATGTACCGTCGCCACATTTCTAAACGCAATGTCAGATTTATTTTACTCCTCTTATAGGAACATAATTTAGAGTATTAAAGACCATACAAAATGTTGTGCGTTAACGAATGCTTGTGAGTAGGTGCGGTAAAATTAAACCAATGAAAACATTAGCATTAACTTGTGCCTTTCTTGCGCGGGCTGTCTAAGCGTTACTTCACTGCGCTTACGCTTGGAGCGCTGAAACTTGTCCTCAATTGTTTACATTGGACTCTCCGTTCTGTGCCCTCCCTTTTCTATAGTTCATTCTTATGTTGTTAGCACGTGTGTTATAATGCTTTATATGCTTGTCTATCAAGTTGGTTTATCTGTATCTGTGGCTGTGTTTATTGAGTTGGTGAATTTACCTGCGATCATCTGGATGATGTTCCTGTTCTGGAATCTTTAATTTTTATTTAAGTAAACTGCATTAATAATGAAGAGACAAGCTTCTATTCAAAACTTTTTTACCAGAAAACAGAGTGTAAATAGACCTGTTAGTGACAGTGCTGATGTTGACTGTGCCAGTAACAATGTTTCTTCTGGTGTCGCAAGTACTAGTGCCGTTGATCCAGCACCAGCTGCGGAAGACTTCAAGCAAGTAATAAAAAATATATATGATATTGGAAACTATTGTCAAAGCAATTCCGTTCGTTCGTTAACGAATGAAGAAAAAATTACACTCGTAGAAAATATTTGGAAACCTCATCCTGTATACAAATTTCCTTCTACTTATAGTAGTTCTTCTAGTTCAAATCATACTAGATCTTTTCAAATGAAATGGCTAGAAGAATTTGAGTGGTTAGCTTTCTCTGAAGAAAAATCAGGGTCTTTTTGTAAATATTGCATAATATTTTCACACTCCAAAAGTGTAGGAAAAGGAGATCACCAAGAAACAGGAGCATTAATAACAAGGGCTTTTAGTAATTTGAAAAAAGCCAAGGAAATTTTTCGTAAACATGAAAATTGCATGTACCATAAAACATCAGTTTCGATTGCTGAAAACACAAAATAAATTGTTACAAAAAAAACTGAGAGTGTTATAAATCAAGTCAATGCTCAAAGGAGATTGAATATTGAAAAAAACAGGGAAAGACTGATCCCTATCATACAAACAATAAGATTTTGTGGAAGACAGCAAATCGCACTAAGAGGCCATCGTGACAGTGGACATATAAGCCTAGAAGAGCCAGAAAATAATGACGGAAATTTTCGATCACTGCTGAGATACAGAGCAAACAGTGGCGATAATGACCTAAAAGACCAGTTAATGAACAGTGGAGGGAGGAGCATGTACACTAGTTCTTTTATTCAAAACGAGCTCATTAACACATTTGGTCATTTAATCCAATCCCAAATTGTGAAAAATGTCAGGAATTCTATTTTTTATTCCGTTTTAGCAGATGAAACAACTGACATTGGCCAAACAGAACAGTTTTCTCTTTGTGTACAGTATGTTGAAGACCAGTCATACAATATTAGAGAAGATTTCCTAACTTTTGTCCCCGTTTATGACGTTACTGGTGCAGGCTTAGCTAACACAGTGTTAGAGACCTTGTCAAATTTAGAGCTTGACTTAAAGAAAATGAGAGATCAAGGATACGATGCGCTGCCACGATGAGAGGGAAATTCAGAGGGGTACAAGCTGCTATCAAAGGAAAACTACCACTAGCTTTGTACACACATTGTTCTTCACATAGTCTAAATTTGTGTTTGTCAGATGCAAGTAAAATTCCTTCTGTAAGAAATTGTATGGGCGTTATCAAATAAGTCTGTGGATTCTTCCATATGTCAGCCAAAAGAACTGAAATATTGAAATCAACGATATCTGACTGTTGCCCTGAACAGAAAAAAAATAAACTTATCTCATTATGTGAAACACGATGGGTGTTTAAAGAGATTTTAGAACCAATTCTCCTCTCTCTTTTGAAAATAGAAGAAGAATCAAGTGACTCAGCACCTAAAGCACATGCTCTTAGTAGTTCTATCAGTCAATTTCAATTTCTTGTTAATATTTTTTTTTGAGCCAGATGCTGCCAACTACACATAACTTATCTGTGAACCTTCAAAGTAAAAACATAGATCTTTCTCAAGCCATTGCAAATGTTACAAGTGTCTTAGATCTGTAATCTAAACAAAGGGAAAATTCCAATGACAACTTCAAATCCCTGTATGCTCAAGTAAAGGAATTTGCTACAAAACTCGACATTAAAGAAGAGATTCCTAGAGTTTGTCGCCTTCAAACAGCCCGCAACAACGTCCCTTACAGCACAGAAGAAGAATACTACCGACGAGCTGTTTATGTACCTTACCTTGATGATTTTTGTAATTCACTGAAAGAACACTTTGAATCTCACAAGGATACAGTTGAATCCTTACAACAAATCCTTCCAGAATTTTGTATCAAAACAGATTTATGTTCATTGGAAGCTGCTTTCAATTTCTACGAAGATGATTTGTCACATAGAGAGGTCGTGCAAAGTGAGTTTATGTTGTGGAAAGGAAAGTGGAGTCAGGAAAAATCAGAAAATCTTCCCAAAACAGCCATTAGTTCTCTAGAAAAGTGTGACAAGACTTTCTTCCCTAACATTTATAATCTCTTGAAACTGCTAGCAGTTCTGCCTGTTTCTGTCGCAACCGTAGAAAGAAGCTTCTCAAGCTTAAGAAGATTGAAGACTTACATAAGAAATACCACATCAGAAACTAGGCTTAATGGATTAGCATTACTTTCGATCCACAGAGACATTAAAATAAGCGATGAAGAAGTACTTGATAAATTTTCTAGTAAACCAAGAAATCTGGACATCGTTTTGTAAACGTTACATAAAAAGCGAATTTTTAAAATGTATTTACATCAATACACCCTTTTTATAGCTCAAAAATAATAAACCAACATTCTTTTCCATTATACAAAATTTACTTTTGTTGGGTTGTTGGGAAAAGAGGGGAAAAAATCTTTACTAAAAGAAGGTAACACATTAAGTAAAAAAGAAAAAAGTAAAGGGAAAAGGGAAATTAATATAAACGTGAATACAATTAAATGTTAAATACGCGCTTTTTCAAAACAACGTGTTATTATATAATAAAAAATCAATGCAGTTCTGTTATAAAAATAACCGAAAACATAAATAAATAGAAATAATAAATATATTGTTTAGTCCTAAAACTTTCCTCAAAACCCTTTGTAAACTTACATAATCATTAAATGATAGTTGATTAAAAAAAAGCAAGCATAAATGATGGTAAGCTCGGTCATATTGCCCCCCCCCCCCCCCCCCCCAAAAAAAAATTATAACCTATACCTATATTCGCCACTGTCTTTAACAATGAATCCATCCAACAATTATTAACATTTGATGCGTAACACTGCTTTTTCAATACTGTCTGATTACATTTGGTCCTACAGAATTGCGACATAATCTATTGCATCATAAATAACATATACATATAGCAACTAATAGAGCCGATAAAAATAATATTTCACTAAAATTATCAAAAACAATTTACCTGTGAAAGGTTATCTTCTTATGCTTTTTCCTTCAATAACTGGCACTCTGTTTTCCTAGAACTTCTGTTCACACAACCATGCACAACACACAATGGCATAATATATTAATATATCATGAGCGGACCCTTTCGTATACACTTTGTATGAAAGGCCCCACTTGGGTAGCCACTTAGATATATGTAGGGCAACTTTCTTACTCACTATATTTGTGTTTACAAATGGCCCCACTTTTATGGAGACTAGAATAATTCACGTTGGGCTGTATTACTCTGTGTAAATCGATATTGCTTGTGTGGCTCTCCGTTGGCATGTGTTTGTGGTAACTAGACCACAGTTAGGTGTTAACTTAGAAAAACAAATATACATAAATATACACTGGAACAAATGATAGAAGAAATAACATGACACAACACTCACAATTAAAAATATATACTTATTTATTAAACGAAAATAGTTCAAAATTTACCCTTATTTTTATTATTTAATTACTTATTATATTCAAATTTGCCTAACTGTTCTTTGGCATCACATCCCACATGTACGTAATTTCCAACCATCAGGAGATATGATGATGCGCACATTTAATTTACAAGCAAAAGTCTTTAATTTGGGTTCGACGATATTACACAGTTTATATTCGTTGATTTTAGGGATCCTAATTGTTTTTCCTCGGCTAGTTAGATTCAAAATAAAGTCGGTAGAGCTCAGAGTCTCTCGCTCGTCGGACCTCTGAGTTACAATAGATATCTTGACTCCCTAAAGATACATAATTTTCATCCTCTATTCGGGATGCTTACTGCTAAATAACTAATTCGTAGGATGTAATATTGCCGACGTCACGAAGTTCAGCTCTCTTTAGCTGGCCATTACATTCTTTCTTAACTTCTCAAATTAAGCCAGTTAACAATACTCAACTTAAATTTAAATGGTGGGCCGTGATTGGCCGAAAACCATAATCAGTTACATAAATTACTTAATAAATCGTGAAATCCGTATGCAACAATAGCGCGGAACACAAAATTTCACGTAAAATTTAAATATAAAATTATTGAAACAATAATTTATATTACAAAATAACGGCGTTAACTTTACCGTTTACCGTCTGAATGTCAATTCCTCCTTAGAGGGGTCTCAATAATGTTCAATTTCAAATTGTCCAAATCAGTCCATAGAGTCACATTCTCATAGATATACATAAAAATAATTTACCTTTTTTGAAAAATAAATTACATATCAGACATAGAGCAAATATTAAATAAATTATAAATAATAAATAATAACACTTAATCTGTCAAAACAGTAATATGTTGCAGTACAATCATACTTTATAGATTGTCACACTGGTTCAAAATCACACATTCTACTTCTAAAACAACCAAACTTTTGAGAAATTACAACAGATTCATCTACAACACTCAAAAACCAAATTAACGATACATAAATTAACAAAATTTCAATTACTGTAAAAATTCACCCGTTTACAGGTATATTTCACTATTTCATGTTTATTATAAATTAATTATAATTTTTAAATATGCATTTGTATTATAAGTTGTACCAGCAACCACACTAATAGGGATAGCTAAGGCAAACCGGTAGGTATGTTTAGTCTTTGGAAATTGCTCCAGTGTTATAATTTTTTGTCTTAATTTATTATTCTTTGGACACCTATTCCTTTTTCTGCAAGCTTTACATGAGTTATACACATGTTTAATTACAGTACATTTGATTTTTACTACGACTGCTTAGTATTCTTCTTCCTATTTGCGAGCTCGCTGGTTGCTACAACAATCCTGGGAAGTGGAAGAGGGAGTTGAGAAAAAGAAAAGAGAGAATAGAAAGAATTCCACGACGCCATGGTCGATAGAAGACGTTTCCCTTGCGATGTGTCGCCAAAAACCTGGTGCCCGCAATGGAAACAAGAAGTTCGTGTCAACCACGATAGTTAAATACTACAGTGTTAGCAGTGTATTCAGATAGAAGAATTCTGAGTTCATCTACCTCAGAATACTGGGTATATGCCTTACCACGACATACGAGGCGTTTCGTGAGTGCTTCCAGCATCGCGACTTCTACATCTGATTCCTGTCATCTCGTGGTGAGAACTTTCCTTGTACCAGGTTTTCAGGACCATTTTGTATCGCCGATCCAGTCACTGAATCGTAGCCTACGGCAGTCGTAGTTGATTAGAACTCTCTTACAGCGTCCCTTTCTACAAGTTCCTGCGACCATCCACCGATCTACTCAGATGTCTTGAGTGGCCGAAGAACATGATCTACCACAATGAGAGCTAGTACCGGTAGTTTTAACCATTGAGAATTCAGAAAATGACAGTGTAGTATGAAAACTTGGTCCGAGTTCATTTATATCTGACTATCTGTATTTGGTAGGTTATTTCTAAGCTGGTGCAACGTTAGGGTATCTGAACATAATTTTTCTATTCAGACATGTTCAGATCATGAGTATTCATTTCAAGTGTTGTACCTACCTATGTGCTGAAAATTAAGTATCAATAATAGTAATATTCTGATATTGATTTTCTTATTTGATATTATTAGTTTTGGTACTAACCATACACGAATACAACCAACCACTATACTTTGGTTACTATATGCTTTACCCCTAACATACACTACACCGTAATATCAAATTTGAGAAAACATTAATCTTTAATTTCTCAAATATAAGTAACTGTGACATGTTAGCTGTGTCAAACACAGTTGTAGTAAGCTAAGCATACACGCCACACTACTCGCAATGTAATCAAATGGTGAAATCAACGATGTTATTCACTAAGCAATATAGCTGACCTTCCCCCTCACCTTTCCCATCCTGACTTCAAAGCCCTCACCAAAACTATGTGTTTAGGTTCCATCTGGTAAATTTACTTATCTCTGTGAAAAATTGTGTGTGTTCCAAAATGAATTTTATTGACTACATAATTGTCGAAATAATGTCTCTGGGACACAAACTGATGTTAACTGTTTTTACTAATATTTCACGAATATTCACAAGACATTTTCATACAGAGATAAGTAAATTGACCAGATGGAACATAATCACATATTTTGGTGAGGTGTTTAAAGTCAGTCGAGGAAGGGTGAGGGGGAAGGTCTGTCATATTGCTTAGTTAATAACATCATTGATTTCGCCATTTGATTACATTGCGAGTAGTTGAAAGTTTGTTAATTTATGTATCGTTAATTTGGTTTTTAATTGTTGTAGATGAATCTGTTGTAATTTCTCAAAAGTTTGGTTGTTTTAGAAGTAGAATGTGTGATTTTGAACCAGTGTGACAATCTATAAAGTTTGATATATTAATATATTATGGCATCGTGTGTTGCGTATGGTTGTGTGAACAGAAGTTCTAGGAAAACTGAGTGCCAGTTACTGAAGGAAAAGTATAAGAAGATACCCTTTCACAGGTAAATTGTGTTTGATTATTTTAGTGAGATACTATTTTTATCGGCTGTATTAGTTGCTCTCTCTCTCTATATATATATGATATTTAAGATGCTATAGACAATGTCGCAATTTTGTAGGACCAAATGTAATCAGACTGCATTGAAAAAGCAGTGTTACACATCAAATGTTAATAACTGTTGGATGGATTCATTGTTAAAGAACGAGATATTTGTGTGGGGGATGGCTACCATGAATTGTTGGCTGGGGAAGAGGATTCAAGGTTGAAGGCATAGTTTGAATTTATGGATACGTAAACAAATAGAAAGCATTCAGTTACCTTTCTTTGTTTAAACTACATCTGGGTTAGGTTGTCGCGGCATCGTCTCTGGTGATGATGTGGAGACGGGGTGGACGTCGGTCGGTCGTTCGGTTGTCATGTTGTTTGCCCGGCGCCAGCTCTTGGGTAGAGCAGCCTCACACTCTAAGGCGGGAGTGGACCGTTCGGCCCAGTGCAGCTGACCGAGGATGTTATGTACTCAAATAAGTATATTTCTTCATATATAAACCACTTTAATCATACGTTTATATCCCTATAACGATACATGCTGCTTCATTACTCAACATAACAACATCCATCCATAGATATCATAGATCTTTACAGGCATCACACTTTACATTAATACACTACAGATATCTCCCCCCTTAAGCAGGGGAATAAGTCAACATCTTGACACACAACTCACAATCTATAACCTTACACTTGCCCATTTACAAATGTTCACACCATAGAGACAAGAGCTGTCCTTACATATCCAGCTTTGAAGGTGGCCTCCTTACTCTACTAGAGCGGGGTCTTGCCTGCTGTGTATCTCCATTCCCCCCCGGAAGCAGAATGCATGGTGTAGGGCCCTTCTGACCTTTTACCAGCCCAAACAGTTTGGTTATAATGTCTTTTCCACATCATTCCAGAGTCAAGCATTTCAACATACAAAATTCTGTTACCCTGAATCTGCTGCACTCGACCCCTTTTCCACACTCTACCCTGTGTTCGGTAGTCCCGCACCCATACCTCCTCTCCTACCAGAAACTGTACCTTTCTGCTGGTCGCTCCTATTTCCGACCTGTCCCTTCGCACGAACGGCTGGGGTTTAATGAGATCCAGTCTTGACCTTATCTGTCTACCAAACACCATTTGCGCCGGGCTACTTTGAGTGGTGCAATGCGGTGCACATCTATAGGACATGAGGCAATGGCTCACAAGCGTCTCGATTGGGATCTGGTTACTGACCCCATCATTTAAAGCTTTCAGTAGGCCAGCCTTGAAGGTTTTCACTGAATTTTCAGCCGCCCCGTTACTAGCAGGGTGGTACAGCGGGGATACCAAATGTTCTATCCCGTTCAAGGCACATAATTCCTCAAACTCTTCTGACACAAAATTGGATCCGTTATTAGTTACTATAGTTCTAGGCAGCCCAAACCTAGCGAACATCTCCCTTAATTTCTGCAGACATGATATAGTTGCCAAAGATTTCATTGGGTTAACCTCCACCCATTTAGAAAACACATCAATGATAACCAAATAGCAAGTTCCCCTAACAGGGCCACAAAAATCTATGTGGACTCGCTCAAAAACCTTCCTTACACTCGGGCCACTTTACATCTGCCAACTTCGGTGGCTCAGCCCTAGCTGATATACACACTTCACAAGCCCGCACATAATCATCGAGGTCTGCATTTAAACCAGGTCACCGAAAATATGACCTACACCAGTTCTTAAGTTTAACCATCCCTAGATGGGTTGAGTGCACCTCCTTCAGAAGTCTCTTGCGGCAGGTCTGGGGAACAACAACCCTGTAACCCCACATTACCAAACCTTGCTCCACTGAGAACTCATCCTTCTTGCAGAAATACGGCTTCAAGGCATCCGGCACCAAGCGCGGCCAGCCTGTCTGAATATACCTGCATACTGCACTCAAAACCTCATGGCTTTTTGTTTCACCCCTTAATGTCTCAGCATCAAGAGCAGTTGCCTGCTCCACAAAATGTAAGTACTCACCCTCTACTGTCATTACCTGTTCAGCCTTACCTGCCACAGGTAAAGGCAGCCTAGAGAGCCCATCTGCAACATTACACATCCCCTTCACATGCCTCAATGTGTAATCGAACCCCAACAAAAACCGGGCCCAGCACTGCAGTCTTCCCGCTGCCATAGCGGGAACGCCTTTCTGCTCGCCAAAAATAGCCAGCAAGGGCTTATGGTCAGACTCTAGTACAAAATGATTGCCCATTACGTATTGCGAAAATTTGTATACACCCCAGTATACAGCTAAGGCCTCCTTGTGAATGACAGAATAATTACATTCTGCTGGAGACAAAACCCTGGATGCAAATGCTATCGGCTTCTCCGTCCCGTCAGGATAAACATGTGCTAACACAGCTGCTATACCCCTAGCCGATGCATCACATGTCAACTTCAACTGTTCATTTACATCGAAAAGTACCAGAACCTGTGGAGAAAGTACCGCTTCCTTTGCCCTTACAAATACCTTCTCACAAGCCTTTGACCACCCAAACACCTTACCCTTTTTTAGCAACGCATATAGAGGACACAGCATGCTCTCCAACCCAGGAATAAACTTCTGATAATAATTGACCATGCCCACAAACGCCCTTACCTCCTCCACGTTCTAAGGGTGTGGCACATCCGAAACTGCTTCCACTTTGCTGGGGTCTTTGCATATGCCCTCTCTATCAATGATATGCCCCAAATAAAAGCTGCATTTATCCATATTCAGCTTAAACCCGGCACTTTGTAATTTCTGGAAAACCTGACGCAGGTTCTCCAAGTGTTCTGCCTCCGTAGCCCCTGTCACCACAATATCATCTAGGTAAGTGTTAGTGCCTTTACATCCCAGCAACACCTTCTCCATAGTTCGTTGAAAAATTGAGCATGCTGGCTAAGACCCGAATGGTAACCTATTGACAACAAATATGCCTTTATGCGTACTCCATGCTAGCAATTTACCTGTTTCATAATTCACTCGTAATTGGTTATAAGCATTTGACAAATCAATTTTTATGAAATATTCACCTCCTTGCAAGGCTACAAATAGTTCCTCCACCTTAGGGATAGGATGCCTCTCCTCCTCTAGGACGTCATTTATAGTTACCTTATAATCAGCACAAACCCGTATTTCACCATCTGGTTTTAACACAGGCACTAGCGGAGTACCCCATGCACTGGTATCTACCTTGGTAATAACCCCCTCTCTCACAAGTCTTTCCAACTCTAGATCCACTTTAGCCCGGAACGCAAATGGTACCCTTCTGGGTTTCACAAACTTAGGTCTAACATCTGCTTTAATTCTTAACTCAATCTCTTCATGCAAGTAAGTGCCTTTACCCCCATAAAACAAACTTTTGAACTCAGTAACCAATCCGTGAACACTGTCCTTGTTTGCCGCCATATTGTTCACACTTGTCATAATAGGTATTTTCAATGCCTTCATCAAATCCTTACCTAATAACGGTTTGCTGCTAGTTTTTACCACTACCAATCTACCAACTATACTAGTTTTCTCATAGGTCACAGTGACATGCATTTCCCCTTCCGGGTACAAAAGTTCGCCACTATACAGATTTAATTTAACAGAGGTAGGCCGCAAGGGGCACTCGCTCAATAAGTCATTATACATAGACAAGGGTATTACAGAGACTGCTGCACCTGTATCTAGCTCCATTTCAATAGTTGCTGTATTGACCCTCACCACTACCATAATGGGGCTTGTTGCATCAGCCACCACATGGCCGAAAATTTCCTTTACATCCACGTCCACAAAAATTAAAATCTTTAGTGGTACATACCTTGGCTGAGTGCCCTACCTGTAGGCACTTTTTACACTGCATTTGCTTATACTTGCACTTCCAAAAATTATGATTGGTTTCACCACATGCGTAGCACCGTCGTTCCTCTGTGCTGCGCCTCATGCTCCCGGACTCGGTATGTTGATAAACTGCTCCCTGCTGGTTCCGCTCGTTTCCCCGCTGCAAGGTCCTCGCCGTCTCGACGTGGTGCACTGAACTCTGCAACTGCAGTGCTGCACCCTCCTTCACCGCAACTGCCAGTAGCTCTGCAAGTGTCCTGCTGGGCTCCTCTTCGCATAACCGATCCACTACCGATCCCGGCAACATACCAACTACAAAACGATCTTTCACAAAGTCCTCCAACAACTTGCCAAAGCCACATGACATTGCCACGTTTTTCAATATAGCATACCATTCCGTCACCTTCTCCCCGTGACTGATACAAGTTGTGAAATTCTATGCGTTTACGGAAAATGGAAACTGCCGGTGATAACTGCCGCTTCAAAATCGCAACTAGCTCATCATAGTT